>NC_081259.1:3865000-4490000 GCF_030490865.1 Poecile atricapillus | reverse complement strand
ATCTAATTTTCTTAAGGGGTGACTTATGCACCTTCTATTTAGGCAGTACCTAACCCTTACCTCTAGAGCCCTGGTGTGCACTGGGGCCTTTAGGAATCTCCCTGTGTCGAGTTGTGCTGTGTGAAGTCCCTGTGTTAGGGTCAGACTGTCTTGTTCCAGTTAAACTTGTGGTACTGTCACACCGTGCTGATATTTAGTCTGTGTATCTTCCATGGGTGTACTCCTAAACTGCACCTGTCCTCTAGCTGGGGAAGCACAGGCTTGTGGATTGTGGTCTGGTTTGTTTTTTAAACAAATCTAGGAGTAATTTTTCACACTCCTCCTCAGCATTTGTTGATTTTTTGTTTTTTATTTATCACAAGGTTGTTAATCAGATCAAATGCACTATGCAAGCTACGTGGCTAAAAGGAAGCAGCAGGGTGTGACTCTCTGTGTAAAATCTCTATATCACCTTGTGAACCAAAAAGCTGTCTCGTGTGATGCATCCTTGATCTTCAAACACATCCCTGAAGCTATTAGCCAGGCTGAATTACTTCTTAACTTGTAGTATATGCTATCTAAACAGGCCAGTTTTGGGCCAGCATACATTAAAACCTCCCTTCCCCAGCCTTGTCTGAACCCAACTGGCCATTTTTCAGGTTCAGATCAGATCACATCAATCTCCCCTGCAAAGGTGCCCCCAGCTCCCTTCTCCTGGTGCCCTGCAGCTCCTCCCGTGCGGGGAGATCAGGTGGCGAGTTGTCAGCACAGCCCAGCTGCTGGAAAGCCACACTGGCTCCCAGCTCCCCCATTAGTTGTGCCCTGCAGAGTGGAGAGGTTTGCAGCTCTCAGGGGAGCCCAGGGACAGTGTTTCTGCCAGCTCCCAGACCAAGGAGGGCTGCAGGCTCTGGTGTAACTAATAGGGAGGTCTGGAAGCGATGGGGAGATTTGAAGGTAGAGACACGGCCCGGGGCCCGAGCCAGTGGTCTGTCACTACTGCTCCTCCTCATCCTGCTCCTGGAAAGATGAGGTGGATTCTGCAACCCCCAGTGAACAGACCCCCTGTACTGCAGCTGTGGCTGCAGTGGAGGCAGTGGCAAAAAGGCTGCTAATGATAAAATGTGTGTTGAAGACAAGGGAAAGGGAGAGAAAGGACACGTGGAGAGTGACCTTGAAAGCTGGGCTGGTGTGCAGGGGATGGGAAGGGACAACAAGCAGGTTTTGCTGCACAAGACTGCCCAGAAATGAGCAGTGCTGTGTGACACAGAAAACAGCAGAGCTGAAGTGCTCCCAGACCATCCTGTGAGGGAAGGTAACATTTGTTCAGCTTCCCTGAGAAGGCCCAGCTTTGCAAAGACTGGGAAACACGGCCCTAGGTAGATTTCAACAGGAGAATTTTTGCACCGTTGAGCAGAGCAGCCTTTGCTCAGCTTTGAACACTCCTATGATAATCATCTATGTGAACATCCTCTGTAGCACTGGCCAGTGCCAGACCAAGCTAGTTACAATACTGAGAATAACTCTCTATTTTGCTTTTACTCCTTAGGTGTTAATAAAATTGATCCTATCATCTGTTCAAAATGGGCACTGTAAAATGATAACTTATACCAAAATGATTAACAAGCAGATAGATGAATATTTACAATTTATACACTGATTGAATATGGATATTCTTCTATCGTGAAAGTGTTCTCTGTTTGCCAATTGACTATACCTCTGTGTCCTCTGGATGAGAAAAAATGATGTGTTTGGGGTAGTGATATTTGTATTTTGAATGTGAATGTTACATTTCTTCATAATTTGTCAAAACAGGAAAGAAAAGTCTAAGTAACCTTTTACTACAGCAATAATTTTTTTTGTTGTTGTAGGTAATATAATTATAGTTTAATTATCTGCACATGTGTTCAATGCTTCACTGTATTTACACATAGAGTTCACTTTGTTCATGATAGTTACGGTCTAGTTTAAAACTATCACTCGGTGGAGATAGTGCTGATTAATACTGATGTAACTGAATAGAATCACAATTTTGTAATGGATTTAGTTCAGCAAATTCACTTGATTTTGAAAACCCTTTCGAAGATCAGCTCATGTGGAGTGATCCCATCCATCTGATTTGAAATCTGTGTATCCTTTCCTGACCTCCCTCTCTCATGTCCCCACTTCTGGTAGCTGTAAACAGGAACCTCTGACCAGCTCTGACTCTGCAGGAGTCAAAAATGAGTCAAAAGTTCTGAGTTCTTGCTCTCCTCTCTTCTTGAGTAACTTTTCCCCCTGCAGAAAGTTGATTTCATTGTTGTGTAGGAACCTTCTGTTCAAACAGAAGGACGTCAGCTCTGCATTTTTACACTTTTCCCTAATCGTTAGTCTGAGTTACAGATGCAAGTGGTTTTTGTGCCAAGGAAAAGGGACTGATTCAGTCCCTGGTATTTCGTGCTCTTCTTGCACACCACCCTGTCCCTTATGTTCCTGTGGTAATCCCTACAAACTAGAAAACCTCACCAGCTGAGTCCAGGTAAATCCCTGTCAAGGGGATGTGGTGGAGGACTTGGAGAATGCTGTGAGTGCTGGAATGAGCAGAGGTCAGGCAGGCTGAAAGCAATGCCAGCATGGCCAGCTGGCATTTAACTTCCCAGTGAACTAGACTGGGAAGTTAAAATGTGCTTTCATATTCCACCTGTTACTTGTCAAAGTGGAAAAGGTTCTGACCATGTTCTATTACCAATAGCATTGAGAAATGGTAAATATATATGAGTGAATGGATAGATACTTCTTCAAATATGAATTGCACACTTCAGATACTTGTTTGGTCTAAAATACAAATTCATGCCCCAGAAGAGAAAAATAATAGATGAAACCTTGTCAAAATCATTTGATGGCAAGACCTTCTTTCTAGTATTGGAATAATGAGCCTCAGGGGGTGAAAGCATCACATTAGTAAAGGTAATCCCTAGTTCTAGACATTTTCTGCTGTAAACCTGTCCATCTGTCTACTGAGGACAGTGAGATTGGAAGGATCTTCTAAAAATCTACACTTATTAAGAGAAACATTTATGTTAATGCATCTTTTAATACAAGAATAACTTTTAATTTCTCTCTCTCATTATTAAATCATAAGTGATGAGATTCTTTAAGTGCAAGAGAAATTTATGACCCTATCCTGTTGAATTAGAGAGAAAATTAGGTTTCGTGTTGAGGAATTTCAATGGTTTTGGTATTTTTTGCCATTTGTGGATAAATTTTGCCACTGACAAGGATATGTCATTTTGAGATGTCACAGAATGCTGCAGAATTTATTTTATGCTCTAAATTCTTACCTAGGCCCTGGGCAATCTAAATACCACTATGGAGGAAGCAAACTAAAAGGGCTGAATTCCTCACCTTTTTTCCCAATGTAGTTCTTCCTTGGAAGTCTCTGTACATTTTTTAAAACTTTGTGAAATTTAAATATAACTTTGTTAAAGTCGGCTAAACTTTCAGTGAGACTGACCTGTAGGAAACACCATATATCCCACAAACTTCCCTAATTTTTGTGTGTTATTGCTGAAGCCCCTAAAAATGACAAACTGAAAAATCCAAACCAAACAAAAACCCCTATGTCTTTGCTTGAAATGCTTATCACTCACCTGCTTGCAGACTTCTCTAATAGTTTGCCTCTTCAAACTGTGCATTTTGCTTCCTCTGAATCTTCCCTAATGGGTTTGGGCTTAGTGCTCAAGCAGGGGACAAGGAGGATCTGTGGCATGTGCTTGTGTTCATAGTGCTGCTTTTTCTTGGTGCACATTTTGGCAGAACAGGTCCCAGAATTGCAGCTCTTCAGTGCAGTGAGTTCTGGGCTGCATTTGTCTAATATTAGGATTTGATCCACCGAGAGGCAAAGAGTCTCACCCCTAAAGTACCAGGACATTACTGTTCTTGTGAGCTCAAGACTTTGTAGGATTAGACAGAAACTGCCTAAAGAACCTCTGGTCTGTGACCTGTGGTCTCAGGCACCCCTGCAATGCACATCATAATACCAGTTCAGTGAAAGTGCTTGAAGATGATAATTTTTTCCCCTGTCTAAAGCTCTTCAATTAGGAGATAAGTCATTTCTGCTGAAATAAATGCTAAATGGCTTGACTTCACATTTTGTAGTTGGTGTGTGCTGAAGTCCAGAGGAGACCTATTTCTGTGCAGAATATGTCAGTTTCCCAATAATGATCTCCTGAAAGTCTCCATTTATACAGGAAAATTATTTTACTGCTTTTAAAGGAAGCTGTTGCATTTATGGATTCTGGCAACTTAAATCTACCATTAATGGGAGAGAAGAAGCAATAGTCAGATTAATACACTTTTTCCTCTGTGCATTATGCTGTTTACCTAATCACAAGTTCATGGAAGAAGATAATTCAGAAGAAAATGTATCACATGAATTTTGGATGACAGCCTGACTTCCCATAACTGGCTAACTAACATTAACTCCGAGATTGTATTTCTTGATGGGAAAAGTCTGAAAAAAAAGCGTACATGTGATAAAGGGATTGCTTGTTATGGTCTAACAAACGCCTTTCTCCAGATCCTGGTGGGGGAATCACAGGCAGTTGGCAATAATGGTGTAAGGCTGGAAGGGACATCTGCCCCAGCTCTGTGTCTGCTAATGAGTCACACATCTCATCCTCATTTCTGCTTCCTGCTAAAGGTGTGAGCAGATCACAGCCACCACATGGAATATTACATGGAATAAACCCTTGCTTGTGGGAGAAGCTCCGCTGACTTGTCAGACTTGACTTGTGCTCATATAAATAATAGCTTCAGGACTGGGGTGATGTTTGCAAGAGGCATCCCCTCCTAGTTGTTCAAGTTTGGGGTATAGCAGTTTTCCTATTTAAAGGAAAAGACCTTTCCTTCTTTTCCTCCCTGAGATATCACCTTAATTGTTTCCTAAAGCAACTTAAAATCATGCCAGTTAGATCACTGACTCTTGTCTCGTGTTAGATATCAGGGAACTGTCTCAGCATATTTTAATTCACTTGATTTTCATTGATACCTACTCAGAAACTTTTAATGCTGTGGCTAAAAGGGAGTGTACAAAGGACTGAAAAGATTTGTAAGGACCCTTTTGACAAACTCAAGTGAGAGTGGCTTGCACCCGACACTTTGGTTGTATTGGTCCTCAAAACAAATGGTTGCTGAGAAATAAATTCCGTGCACAGGTGAATTCTTCTTGCCTAATAAACCAGGCTTCCCTGTGCTTGTGTGTACGTGTGAGTGCAGTGTTGTTTAAATATCATCTAAAATATGATAAGCAGTGAATAAATTAAGAATCTGTTTGTTAAACTATGCATATATTTAAACACAAAATTAAGTTGTGTATATCTGGTTGAGATTAAATATGGAAATGTTTTTATCAAGTACGCATAGGCTCCTCCATTCCCCCACCCCTGCTCAGTGCAATCTTTCTGATGCTGACTTTTTTTTTTTTTCTTTTTGCCCTTCATTGACATTTCTTTCAGAAAAAACATGGATACTTGTCCATGCCTCTGCTTCTTGTCATGCACCTTCATTTCTGGGTTCTGTTCAGCTTCTTACCTATAGCCCCAGGCATTGCTGTCTGCTCAATAGTTTCCAACCCCTGTAAAGAAGAAACAAGATGACGTATTACTTTTTAAACATAAACCACACATGACTAAGACCCAATAATTCACTCGCTCCTGCTAGGATGCTGAATGATTAAGTCTGACATCAGTCAGTGCCAGTAGTGTATTTTTGATAAACCATAGTTGTCTGCTGCTTACTCCAACATCTGTATTTTTCACACCAGAGGCATCTGTCTTGTTTAAGAAAATGAGAGACATGTAGCACACTGCTCGTGCAAGTAGTAAAACTGATAGAAACTGTACCAGTTATCATTCTCCATAGAGCTCCTTTCCTAAGTGATAGCAAATGACATATTTGGACCACTTTTTATAGAAACCATTTCAGGGAACATAATTTTGTGACCTACTGTGAAACTTGTGGAGATCCCTCCTAAGATCCAACAGCATCTACAAGTGGCGAGAAAAAACAAAAAAAAGAAAAAGAATTCAAGAATTAATTAAGCTTGTCGCTACTATTTATCATTAGATAAAGATCTTCCTCTTCACCAATATGTTTATTGTATTTAGAAATTTAATGTACTGAAGGAGGTCTCAGAAGTCCATGTTGGAAACTACAAACATGGATTTATTGTACGGCATAAATTGTCTATTCTTTAAATAAATATGGAAAATAATAAATATGGAAAGTAATAAATTTGACCATGCCACTTTTAGTGATGCAGAAAGTACTGAAATTATTTATTTTAGAAATGAAGCTGAACTAAAGTTCTTTGTGAAAATCATCGTTCTAGTCATGCTGATTTTGTTCATGTTTTGTCTCCATATCATAAATTGTGGATCACAGATCACTGAAATTTTATTGATTTTTGTGTCTGCAAGCACAAAGTTACAATAGTCAGAATTCAGGTGCCTCCTTCTCTCAATACCCTTCCTGTGCACACTGGCATTATCTTTATATCAAGCAACCACATTGCTATTTCATATTTATTAAAAAAAAAAACAACACAAAAGAAGTCAGTATTTAATATTCCTAATCCATCTTAATTTAAAACAGACTTCCAAATTTGACCTCCTGGAACAAAGGTGAGGAAGGAGAGGTGCTAATCTGACACTTTTGTGTAGGCAATACCAGAACGGCAGCAAAAATAATCCATTTCTTATATTAAAATAAAAAAATCATAAAGTCATAATGCTGTGACTTAGCAGTGTTTACCTCTGGCAGTGCATTTGCAGCTGGTATTTAGCAGCGTCAGCACTCTGTCTCCAAAGGAGATTGTGGAAAGCAGTCTTTTTCAGGTTTTTCTGGGAAGGAAATGCTTGACTTTGATCACAGTTAAAATGATGGCATAGTTGGTAGACAGAATACTGCAGATACTTAGAAAAGGCAACTGCTTTGGAGTATGTCCTTTAAACTCTAATGGATCAGTTAATTCTCTAGAATATTTACTGGGAGAAGTCCTAAAAGGGTTAAGAAGCTGCTATAAGAAAGGCTAAAAATGATAGACTGGAAGAAAAAGAGGTAGTAAAAATTGAAGGATATAAAAAAGCAGAGGAATGTGGCTGGGGAATAATAAAATAAGAGAGAGAAGTTAAACCAGTGACCCTTGTCGGCAGTGAAAAGCGGGAGATTAGAAAATGTTTCATGCTAATTTCCATGGAGATTTCTTTAATTTATCGAAAATTACTTTCTTCTGCTTTGATTTGTCCAAGTGCCTGCCCCCTCGCAGCTTTTTCGGGGTGGTCCTACCCGTCACGCCATGCTGAATATGGGCCTCGTTTGCCCCCACACTGGGCCAAAGCGTCGTGAGATTACTGAAGCGTCTCTGACGTCTCTATCAGCCTGTGCCACCACAATGCCCTATTCCCTTTTCTTCTCTTTCTCTCCCTCTCTCTCCTCTCCCCTCCGTAGCAGAGTCTTAGGATTCCTGTCACATGATGGCTTCATCGGGGGCCCCTTGCTGAAGCGTTTTCGCTCTCCTCCTGATCCGTTCAGCTTGGCTCTCTCTGCTGCCTGGCATATCAAAGGAGATTTGTGGGTCATTGAGCCATGGACGCAGAATATAAAGTTATCAGCCTGCCTGGCAGCATCAAAACAACAAACCCGCCCCCTCCCCAGCCATCATTTACCATCTTCATCCTTCGAGTGGCAGGAAATTGTTAGTCTCTCTTACAAATGTATATTGAAGGCATTTAATTTCTAAAGGATAATCAGGATGTAGAGGTACCAGCTAAAAGACCTTAAATATTACATCTCCTAATAGGGCACTTCAGATTATAGCATGATGTAGTAAGATGAAGAAGCTGCTTATAATTCCAATTTTAAAGACACAGGCTAATACTAATGACAAACTGGTATTTTTGCAGAATAATAAAGTAATTTGCCTAACATTTCCAACCTTGTCACAGATAATAAATGGATATATTTGATTACAAGCATTCTGGGCCAGTGGAAATTGATATCACTTCCTCAGTCTAGCCTAGCTGAGGATTTGATCCAGACTATTTATTTGGGAATTCAAAGAAAGATTCATTATAATAATGTTTCTAAATGTGAATCATCCCTGTCCAGTTCCTTTCTGAGCACTGGGACTATTTATCTCTCAAGTGAGTGATCCTGGTAGAAATGCTAAGATTCAGTCTGGGTGACATTGAGTATCCAAAAGGATATGGGGGAAGATGGCACCAAGTGCCTGCAGAGGGTGAGGAGTTCACAGCAGCAGGGTTAGAAATATCTGTCTTGTAATGTCCATTGTAGCTCAATTAGAAACAGAATCTTTTGATGTGGTTTGGAACTGTTGTGGGGGCTCTGAGAACCTTTTAAAAGGAATGCTCATTAGTCTCTTCAAAATCAGTCTTTAAACCATGGCCTGAAATGTCTCCCTCAGTTCCCCCTGGACAGTGAGCTCGCAGATTAAAGATTCTTTACCCCGTGTCTCCACCTGCCGTGTGCCAGGCTCGGGGCTCTGCCTGCCCAGTGCCTCCCCTGATCGAAGGCTTCACTGGGGTACCGAGCTCTGGCTTCCCAGGGCACACACTTCCTAAGGTCCTGGGGAAAGAATCCTGAGCAGAGGTGGGTGATGGATGGTGCCACAAACAATTGGAGGGAAAGTCAGCGTGATACCGGGAGCCCGTGATGGCTGGAGAACAAATTCTGACAAACTACGGATGCTGTGACCCCTCTAACCATAGCTTTGTATGTGCTTACAGGCAGGAGGCATTTCTCCCCAGATCCCAGAGCAGGGAGATGTACTTAAAAACATTGTCCAAACCAACAAAACCTGAGCTGAATTCAGTGCTGTTGTGGTGTAATCACCTACTGTTTTTAATACTCAGCACATCTCTTAAATCTGTTCGCATGTTGTGTCTTCTTCTCTTTTGCAGCAAAGTCTCCTAATATATAACTGCATATTTCTCATATAAATAAAATGCCTTTTTGGCTTTTTTAATATATATATCAACATCCCTTTTCATGAGTAAATTGTGTCTTTATTGGCTTTCTTATTTCTGTGTAGCTTGGCCTGCACTTAATGTATTCATTCTTCCCTTTCTAACCATCACCATCTCTGTTTCTTCTCATACTTAAATCTAGGCTACATAAATGATTTTAAATTCCCTTATGATCAAACATGATCATGCAGAGCTTGAAGTCAGAGAATGTTAAGTGTTATCTAATTAATTGCATAAATGTGGAATGCAAAAATTAAGTGTTCTCTGGTAATTTCCGTGTGCAGTAGGCTTCTTCAATATGTGCTGGATTACAATACCTCACATGTGCTTGGGGTACTGCCTATAAACAATTCATATGACACTCATTTTCCAAGGGTGGTCATGGTTCTATTTTCCTCTAGTGATTACAAACTTTTCTAGTGCATTAATAGAGGAATATCTAGAACACAGCTTTGTTATGCCTGTTGTATATATGCTTAACCTTTTCCCTTTAATTCTGTGTGTGCAAGCACATGTATAAATGTGTACCTGTGTGTACTGTGTCATGCTCACATATGATTGAGAGAGAAATAACATTTACACAGCTATGGTGCTATGGTTCATTACTTAATTAATTCCAAATATAAGTTACATACTTTTTAGAAGAGTTCAAAACTGGGCACACCTTTCTCTTTCAAAACTGATCAATTACAGCAACTGCTCTGTTTGATTTTTAAGAGGCAAACCTTTGTAGTATGTGCCATTTTGTTACTTATGTTAGAAAGGAATGCTTTAATCCCCTTAGAAGTTAACCTTAAAAAGGAAACATCTACCTTATTGTGGTATTGACCTTGTTCTGGTAAATTGCCATGTTTTCCTTTACCTACATCATGCTATCAGTGTGAGATGTTTACATCAAGGATAAGGTTAAATGTTTCTTTTTTGAGGTCACTTACTCCAGGTCTTTCTATGTATATCTCTGAAAAAAAGGGAGCAATCAGCCTGACTAACAAAGCAACCTGCACAAGCTGTACCAAATCCATCAATTCTTTTGTGTAAAACTTACCCCCACTTTGACGTTCTTGTCTGAGCAACATTCAAAATGCAAAGTAAGTTGTGGTTAAATCCAGTAAGGTTTTCACAGAGGCTTATGAAAACTTCTATTTTGCATGGTCTCCACATGTGAAAGTTTGAACTGCCCAGATTTGTCTTAAATCTTCATCCATTTTAGAGTTTTTATTCATTTGAGAGTCTTCATGTTGTTTTTTTTTTAACTGCAATCTACAGAAATATTAGCTTTGCTCTGTTTTCTGTTTGATTTGGAAAACCAGTTCATACTCTTTCTGGAAACCAAAGAAGGAGAAAATAGATGACAAGTTGATTTGGAGGGAGGCTTTGGTGAAAATTTTGAGTGTCTGAAAATAGTGAAAGAGGTTTGCAATTGCTTTGGTTCCTCCAGAAGAACCCAGAATTTCATATTTTCTATACCAGACTTTAAAATGTGCAGACTTAAAATGAAACAGAAAAGAAATGTTTAGGGATTTCTTCATCTTATCAATTTGCTGCGCTTGAAATGAAATTTTTTATGCAGAGTATGCTAAAGGAAGGTAAGGTATTACAGAATTATTATATTAGTAAGGTATTTCAGTATTTACCATGGAGAGGAAATCAGACTACATAAGTTTGTATTAAAATTCAATTTTCTGAAACAGTGCTGAATGTTCAGATTTCAATTTTCATATGACAAACGTGCACAGAGAAAATTCCAGCTTTTTTTTCAGTACTTCTCATTTCAGAAGACTTAAGATACACCTGAATAATTAGTGGTAAACCTTGTAGGAACAGAAAAAAAAGACACAACTAGAAATCAAAAACCTGTTCACACCAATGAATCTGCATTTCCTCCAGATAAGTTTTAGAATTTGTTATAGTGTTCAGTAGTCCTTATTTTTTCCCAGAATACAAAAACCAAACTGTAAGACCAAGAATTCTGAATTCAGTTAAAGGCAGCTTAACATAGTAACAGGAAACTATTTTCATGTGCATTTTTTTTTACTGATTGAATATTTCTTATTCACATATTCCACATTATTGTGTTTATACTTACATAGTGTGGCTGACTTACCTGGATGAAAAACAAAAGCATTTATGAAAATGTAAAATTTCATACCCATTTTACTCTACCTCACCCATTTTGATCAGTTCTAATTATTTTGATGATATGGCCCCAATAAAGATCATAGAGTAGTGCAGTCAGCATTTGATGAACCTGTAACTTTAATGAAATGTAGTACTGTATTATCCCTACAGCTAAGCTGAAATCTCCTAGGAAAATATTGTTCACTGATTTTATTCTCTGAAATATGATCTAAAAAAAACCAAAGCACTGCAAGTGGTGTATGAAGTCTCCTGCAGCATACCTATGCCAGCCTCTCTTTCCCTGCATGTATTGTGGGCTAACATAAACACAATTAAATGAAGTATTTCCTTCCTTTGGGATCTTAGGATAGCAGCAGTTAATAATAGAGCACTGCATTTCATTACACTTTTGGGTCTGAGGCTGCAGAACTTAGATATGGAGAATATCAAATGGAATAGCCAGGAGAAATAGTCAGCAGAACTGATTACCTAGAGGAGTGCCTCGGTGTTTTTTATGCATAATCATTTCACCAATTATTCCTAATTTAGGTGATGAGTTGACTTTATTTTTTTTTCCTCTGAAAACAGAGCATTAAGTGTTGTTCTGTATTTCTGCTCGTACTTAGCTGTGTTCCCCTTCCGGGTCGAGATGTTTGCTGTGCAGAACATTATCTCCCTGGGACTTGTGTGTGTGTGAAATGTGGGGGAGAAGGGATGTGGGGTTTCCTGACCCCCCAAGGTGCTGCTTCCTGAGGATGTGATTGATCCTGGCTTAGGAAGGCAAGGCAGATTTGGAAAGTGGCTGCTGGAGCTCCAGATAACTTGTGTGGTGGAGTTGGAAGGGTTGTGGCAGTGCAAGGATTTAAGTGATAACCAAAAGATCTGTTTGCTGGAGAGGAAAAAGGGTTCTCACCTCACAGTCCCTGTGCAAGGAGCCTGTTTTTATTACTGGAGTTGTGTCAAAGGGAAGTGAAGTAGGACAGCATGGTCATGGGCATGAATGTTCTCTTGAAAATACCACGTCAGCAAGAGGTTGGATCCTCAAATAATTGTCAGCTTTTCCTGTCACACTAATGTGGGCAGATCTGGCCCATGGCAGGGAGTACACGTTCATATCCTGTCCCTGTCACTGCAGCATCATCCAGGGAGCCACAACTGGGAGGACAATCGGCGTCAGGCTCCATAAACCCAACCCACACAAACACCTGATGTCTTGTGTTTGATTTGCAGTTCCACACAAACTATTTCTGTGAAAGACAAGAAGTCAAAGTTTAGAGCATCCTTAAGTGGGTTTTCCTGGGTTTGTTTTATTTAGCTACATCAAAAACACTGGAAAAAAAGTTTGCCTTATTTGCAGGAAAGTTAATCAGGCCAAATAGGGTACTGGATTTGGAAGAGGCATTCTTAATTAAACAGAAAAAGTGATGTCACAGAAAACTCAGTTTTAGGACTGTGTTACCAAAAGTATGAGTAATGCAGCTATGTGATAGTTGTGGAAATACTTATTATCTGTATCCTAATACCTACATTAGGTAGTTCTCCCTTTTCTCTCTAAAATTTACAACAGTACATGGTTGAAAAGTGCAAGTCAGTAGCTGATTACTGTGAGAACGTACAGAATATTTGATGTTTTTAACAGCAGTGAGGTAGATGAGTGAAGCAAGAAAATTAATGAATTTGAACCCTTTGAAAAATTTATTCTGTGTGCTTCATTGATTTTGAGAAAAAAAAAGACTGTATTCATGCTGGTGTAAGTCTGAAGTAATTGCACTAAAAGAACAACCTGCAGATAATTTAAATTAAATATAAAAAGAGTTACAATCTAGTCCCATATTATTTCAGAAGATTTCAATTAGTGTTTCCTTTGTCAGCTTGAATCTTCAACCCATTATATTTTTTTCTCTCTTTTTCAGCTTTTGTGATTATTTTTTTTTTTTAGTTACATGCAGTAAAATATTCTTCTTTGAATATTTAAATGTGAAGAATGCAAATAAGAACATAGTAGTTTTGACTCTGGAGAACTTTTTTTTTAAAACCAGTCAAGTGCCCCAAAGGCAGAAGAAGAATATGACAGAGCTGGCAAATCTGAAGCCCCTCAAGGAGGGAAAAAAAATAAAATTGAAGTTACTCCAGCTGCAAAGCCTGATCCCAGAAAACTAGGGCAGTATATTCCTTAAGCTGTGCTCTTGGACTGACCAAAGAAACTTGAGATTTATTGTTTTGAACTTTAGCTCTCCTGGGCTGGTTCTCTGTGTCCCTGCCTAGGTGAAGGGAGGCCATGTGCATAAATCTGACCTTGCTCACGGAAAGCAGCGCGTCCCAAACCTTCCTCTCCACGGCGGTGATTTCTGTCCTGGTGCCGCTTTCCCCCGTGCTCCCGCGATCCTGGCTCGCCCAGGAGCCTCGGTAGGGATTGCTTGTGTGTAAACAAGGAATTTGGCAGGAGCTCAATCCCTTTCAGCAAAGTTTTCATGATATATTATTACCCATAAGGGAACTTCACTTCCTTTACTAGAACAGTGCAGCATCTCATTTTATTCAGTTCTTGTCTTCCCTCTGTCCTCTCTCTCTCTTATCATTTTCATATGCTGTTGTCTATCTGCTTTCATGGGAAGATTGCTGTTTCAGAAGATTAAGATGAATCTAATTTTATGTTTCAAATCCACATAAAACACGGATAGTTATGGAAGCTTGGACTCATTGTGACAGCAAATTCAGCCTCGAATGCCCTGCAGGGAATTATGTCTTAACATGTTGTATCTCTTTTTCAATGCCTGCAAGGCTATTTCTTCATCACCATGTAAACTGCATGGTGGGGAATGCCAACAAAAAATAAGATGCAGTGGAAGATAAAAATTCAGTGTAAATAAGGTGTAAGATAGACAGTAAGCTACAAATGGCTTGTTCTATTTAAACCTACTGGGTGGAAGGCAGAAACGAGGGGCCCATTTCTGATTATCTCACAAACTGGAAAAAAAAAAAAAAATCTATTTAATATTTGTTGACAGTATCAGTAATATGCATTGGAATTCAGCTCACTGGCATCTGATGCAGTTAAAAAACACACGCAAAAAAAAAAAAAATTCACAACATAAACCAGCATTCTATTTGTATGTGATGGTAAATGTTTGTTTCTAGCACAATTCCCTTTGGGAGAGGTGGGGGGTGGGGGGTGGTGTGTGATTCTGCTTTTTCATTTGCAGCAATCACTAATTTCGGATGAGTTGTTAGACCACACGCGAGTAATTTTCCTAAACAATGGCTTCAATTAGTGGTCAGATCCAGCTTGTTGGTGTTTTACCCCGGTCTGTACAATAGACATTTTGCAGATGTCATGCAGTGTTCTTCCAACAGCTGTGTGAGATTTCCTTCTGAGGAAAGTGTTGGGCAGAGGGAAGTTGGGGGGCCCATTTGCAGAGATGCAGGCCTGTGTTTGAATGTTTAATTACAGAGATTGCAGGCAGGGCTGCTGCTGCCTGCCACCACTTAGCACTTACACACAGGGCTGAGTGAGGAGTGGGGTAATGTATTTGAGAACGTTTGTTAAGACCAACTTGTAATTCATTTTGGCTGTCATTATTCATAAAGCTGGATGGGATTCTTCCCCACATGTGCACCGAAGGAAAAAAAAAAAAAAAAGTTTTCCAAAATCATCCCCAAAAGAAAAAGAAAATTTATCTTTTGACTTTAGGGAAAGCAGTTCTTTTAAATATATATATATATATACATATATATATTAAGAAGATATTGTTAAATATTTTAACCAAACCCAACTACAAAAACCATCTTTTTCACAGATATTTTACAGTTGGGTATTGACTTCATTGGGAAAAAATAAAGATCACTTCAGTCAGAATTTCAGCACAGAGCAGTGCAAATCCAGGGAATGTGAGAACATTTAGGCAGGATCCCTGACTGTATGGATGGGGGTGATGTGGCTTATTAATATGGATCTATGTATTTATGCTTGAATTAGTGTATCTGAGAGAACAAATGACTTTGTGCTGGACAGGCTATATACACAAAATTACTTCTCTTGTGACAAGAGAAAACGGAACATAAAATCTAATAGACAATAAATCTGGTTTATATCTTCCTGTCTCTTTAATCAGGAAAGAATCTGGCTATTTTTAACTATAGGGTCCAATTATAAAGTCAAATGTAATGTTCTTTCTTTATCAAAAGTGTCAGGAAAATATTTTAAGGGTCAAATCCTTAGCCAGTGTAAATTAGGAGAGTGTGCTGATTTGTACCAGCTGAAAATCTGACTTTGCATGTCCTTAAATTTTCAGATTTATCTAGCTCCTGAAGTGTGTCCACATGCATCTCTCAAAAAGACTTGTTTTTCCTGATTAGCATCTTATTGTTTGGAGGCAGTAGATTGTAAAATACACTTCCAAAATGTCTTGTGGATGTGTTTTGTCAAATTTATTGATGGGAGTGGTGTTGAGAATGATGTTAAAACTCACAGGTCCACAGACGTTAATAGAATTATTGATTAAGCAAGAGTAAATTTAAAAATAATTTGGCAACTTGGTTACTGGATCATGGAAAAAAGTAGTGAGGAGGGGTCTTTGAGAAGGGGGACATGACGTGAGAAGACCCAAACAGGTACATTCTGCTCGCTCAAATGCTTTGGTTGTCACTGGCTCTTGGGTAGCAAGGAAAAAATATGTGGTTAAGCATTCTTTTAGTTAATAAAGATTTATGGCAAGCAGTTGAGTCTGGTAAGTGATGTGTGCATTAACAATCATTTTAAAAAGTTGTTAAAAATACATAGATATCAAACTCCAAATATCTCCTTCCTCTGGAGCTTTGTCACAGCGTGCTGCAATCTGACGTATCAGATATTACAGTCTGAGCAGCACTGATAAGCTCAGTTCTTCAATGTGAAATCTCCAAAAACACAGAAGAGAGAACAGAAGCTTGCTTGAGTCACTTGGTAGTGCTTTCCTTTGCCTCAGCACTAGGCCAAAACACAGGATGACTGTTTGCAGCTGGAGGCACTTTTATTGTGAGATGAGATGCCTGTGTGCTGGTGGTTATTAATGAATCCCCAACACACTTCCTGAGAGCCTTAGCACCATCTCTGTTCCACCAGGTCACCTGTGCTCCTCTGGAAAGCTCCCTCTCCCTTCCTGAGGGCACAGCTTTGCAGATGCTGGCATCAGGGCAATCTCATTAGCAGGCCCACGCCTTTGAAATTGGCTCCCTGTGTACGTACACTCAAGTGTGAATCTCATCATCAGCCGAGCCATGGGAGCTGCCTGTCCCTGCAGCCCGGATCAGGGAGCTGCTGTGCTGTCAGCCTCCCGAGGACAGTGACAATCCGGGTTCCAGTCGAGGCAGCTCGGTGCCACACTGATGAAGTGCCCTGCATTTAGCCATCCTTGTAATAACAGCAATTGTTTTCATTATGCCTTCTGAATTTTCAGTAATAACAAGAACTGGAACGTTTCAAGGCTGACCCCGTTCTTGTGGTTTCCTGACCACATGTCTTTGGGACAGGCCCAGCTGAGGTCCTGCTGCCTCTGAAAATTTGCCTCGTTAATTAACAGGGTTCAAAACATTTGGCTGGTGTTTTGGTGCTTTGTTTAAGGAGGTAAGAACTGGGAAGAAAAGAATGTTATTTGCTGCTGGAAAAATTCGCTGCACCATTTCAGTGTTGTTGAAGGGCATAACTCAAAGGACCAGCAGAAATCCTTTGTTTCAGTTACTACTTTATGAGACCAAAATAACTTTCTATCAGGATTTGCAGACCTGAAAAAAAGGATTTGCACCTGTACACCCTCTGTAGAAATTGTGCAGGTTATAAGGACTTTTTCCAAAAGAGATGAAAAATAAAAAAAAATCTGGAGTAATTTAATCTGCAAAGATGAGTTAATTTACAGATGAGCTTATTTTATAATTCAGTTGGCCCACCCATAATGTCAGCTACGTTTTGGTACGAATCTGAGAAACGAGCTCTCCTGTGAAAAATACTGCGATTTTCCCTAGCCCAGCCTGCACACACTCTTTCAGAACACAATTAGTAGTGTTGTTCTATATATGCAAAGACAGGATATGGGTTTTTTCCATACTTTTAGCTAGTGCCACTTAAAGTTTTGTAGATGGAGCCGGAGCCATGGTGTCTAGGAGGCCAAGCATTCTGACAGGCTTGCTTAAGTGCAGCAATTCAAGTTTCATAACTAGCTACCCAAGGGGACTGTGTACTAACAGTATCCTCCTATATTGGTTCTGTGTGTTGGGAAAGTCACAGGAAGTTGAAATGAAATTGTCAAATACCCCCCGGGCCTCAGACCTATATGGTGGCATCACTGCTGAAAAATAATAAAAATGATGCTAAAACATACTATCCCCAGTGAACCAGATAGTCAATAAAGAACAGGATCTGTGCAGAATTGATTGTATTCATAGTGAGATTTTGGCTGCTTATAATATCAATTAGAGTTGTATTAATAGGTACAATTCTGACTTTACACTGGCATTAATTTTAATGATGAAGGTTATCAGTCAAAAAGTGAAGCAAAGATCTTTGCTGTAATGGTTTCATAGTCTGGACTTTCCATAAGTTAATGCAGTGCACTCTTTTGAATGGATTGTCTGCTGAGAAGCAATCCTGCAGTTAGTCTCAGAAGCTGTAAGTCACTTTTTAAACAACAGAAGTTACCAAGGCACTGTGGTGACTCTGGTCCATCCACTTCTCTGGGCAGGAATGGGCTGTTCCACCCACTGAAACTGCAATGCTCTTGGATTTACTGTGTGTGGAAGTCAAATACACTCAACAGATTAAAACAAAGAATGTGCTGTGTAGGAAAAGTTCCTGACTAAATAAGTTCTGGCTCTGGTCTACAATCTGTTGTGCTATGTCCTAAAATCCTCTAAAGAATCAGTCCAGTGGTTCATCTGTGGCACTGAGAGCGTGACCAGATGGACTCCAGACCATGCCTGGCTCTGCACACCCACTCAGGCCACAGCTTCACCTTCACCAGTGTAGCTTCACCTACACAAACTGTGTAGCAGAAGGGCAGGAATAAGTTGCACTGCTTATCTGTGACAGAGATTACTTCCTCTGAAGAGCTGGGACAGTTTTATTGACCTTGGCTGCATGATTGGAAAAAGAGTCAATGACGGAATTTGTCCTTATGTCAGTAGATTAACAGTATGCTTTAGCTATTTTTTTTAATTATTATTTTCAGGGAGGAAGCTGTGTGTTTGTGAACTTTTAAAACTGATTCATGGTAAATTCTCAGCTGAAAATGGCCTTGAAAAAAAAAATAAAAATTTGAAGTGCATTAGGACACTGCAGCCAGCTCCCTCCCAGTGAGCTTCAGTAAAAAAAGCCCTGCTTGAACCCCCTGCACGGGGTTTTTCAAGCCAGATATTATGACAGAAGAAAACAGGAGGTTATTTTAATGAAATGGGAATAGAAGAGAATGGAGTTTGGTTTCAGATGTATGTATTGTGAGTCATCCCAATGCTTTTATGTTAGATTCCTGAGTTACACCAATCAATGAAATTGGCCTGTGCTTTTCTCTCCCTTTCTTCATTTAAATGTCAAAGTGAAATTCAAAGGCTTGTGCAGAACTACTTGAGTCATTCAGAAGATCACTGCCCCACTGGGGATTCTCTTTGTTTCAGCACTTGAACACTATTGGTTTTATTATCTCCATTCAGGTTTTGTGATTATTCTCATCCATAGCCTCCTAACAGCCATTAGAGATGCAGACAGAGTTCTGCCTTTGCATTGCATGAATAAATATAAATGCTATTTTGTGACTTGTCAACAATATCCGCTAGTGATGCAATGTCGTTGCATATTCTGGGTACTAACACCCCCATTTGTGAGATATTCAGCCCCCTTCATTCCTCTTGGATTCACTGGCATTAACAGTTCCCAAGACCAGATGGTTTTTCACTGCACTGGAAGATGCAGAGGAACAATAATAATGATGATCACTGAAGTTACAAAGTATTTTAGCTCAACTCCACAACAGCCACTAATTACTTCAGCTCTTAAGTTGCTCAAGGTGAGGTTCCACCTTAAAAATCTTTTGATGGTTCAAGTCACTTTTGGTCTTTTCTGGACGAGTTTAGGTGTTTATAAACCAGTGCATAGCAGGAAGAACAGCAGGAAGAGCAGGAGAATATGGGGTAGAATTCTCTTAAACCAACTCTTCCATTGAATCATTCATAGCAAGGAAATGGAGAAGAAATTCAGTGCCTAATTAGAGAGGCCCTGAGGGTTGTTGAATGCACTTAAAGTTGCAGCTTTTTATGGTTGGGGTGGTTGGGTTTTTTTGTTTGGTTGTTTTTTCTTTGTTTTGTTTCTCTGTTTTGGTTCTTTTAATAGTACAAAGTTGGAATTGCACGCATATCATGGACTGTGATATCTTCTCCTTACAACCTGGTTTACAGTCTGCTGAAGTTATGAAGTTATGTTCCTTGCTTACATTGTGGACTCTGAATGACCTGCCTAGCCTATTGATAAGGAATGAAGAGCTCCTTATGCCAGTGATGAGGCCCCACAACTCAAAGCAAATTAAAGTATTACTGCATTTTTCATAAAGTTAAGGCAGTACTTTTAATAACGAGATAGATGCATGTGCAGGTCTCAGCCACTTCAGCTGCTGCTGGTGGTTTCTAGTTGTGGTTTATGTGGAAGCAGGTGGGGAGGAGTGAAAGACTTTTGTGTCCAGAATGTAAAGCAGACTTGCCTCTGGTTCTTCTCTGGCACTGGTGTGACATCATCTGGGTGGTCTTCCCATTGTTCATCCCTGTCATATCAGATCACCTGTAAGAGAAATCTTTTAATTAGTTTGCAGTTATGTTTGAGACAGATGAGCTTGGCAGGAGAAAATATCCTGAACTCAGCGGTCCTGAGTTTTGAATTTGAGAATCTGTGTTATGTTTTCACTGAAGTGAAACTTGGTTTTCAGGTCCCACTTGGAGCTGCTGGGAAAACCCTGTCTCCTGCACATTCAGCCTCCAGTTAAACAAAAGCTTCAGTAGAACACAGCAGTTGTGAGTAGGATGGAAATTATCAAGTCAATGGGGAAAGTGTGGTGCAGGAACAGAAAACAGACCGCTGAGCTGACTTAGACATATCATGTGTCGGTTAAACAGATAGCTCTGGTTTCTAACTCAGGCTGCTTCAGACTGGATTTAATTTTGTCCAGACTAGATAAGTAGTGGTGGTGTTTAGTTGTAGGCAGAGGAGTGGCAATTCAAGGCTTCAGTTGATGTTTTTGAAGAGGGGTAGTCTCTGGTTTTGTTCTGTCAGGGAAAGCAGACATTGCAGGGCAGGTCTGGCACTGGAAAGAACATTCCCTTTGCTCCTGGCATGGAGTGGAATAACAAAGTTAATGTTCCACCCCATTTTAAAATCCTGTCCTCTATTATATGGCTGAACTGTAGACAGAGATTTGCCTCTCTCTCAATATATTGTGATGTGAATAAAAGCCTTATGGATTATGAGCAGCAATGGGAACTTTGGAAGGAAACAACACTTAGCATTAGTGAAAATTCCAGTTTTATGTTGCAGTGTAGGTGCAGTTTTTTAAACCAATATATTATAGTCCATTTAGTGTTAACTTAAATGGAGAAAAGTGCTGCAGCAGATACAGATATCACTTGTTTTGGTATTTCCACTTGAAATTCGCTTGGTAATATCAATCTGCAATACAACAGTCATTAACCCTCATTAACCCTATAGAAGTATGATCAAGACAGGTGTTCCCAGTAGGACAAATAGAAGAGAGGTCTTATGCAGTAGGCCATGAAGTAAGTTGAAAATTATCTCCAAATAAATCTTAAAGATGAAACTAAATGAAAAAGCACAATAAAGTGAGTAAAGCATGGTAGTGCTGAGACAAGCAGTAATTTATTAATGTTTGTCTGCAGAAAAGTAAAGAAACTTTGCATATCTGTTTTGCTTAATTATCTGGTTGACCTCAGTGAAAAGAAAAGCTGAAGTTAAATGCATAACATTTCTCTTTACAGTGTATTTTCTCAGTTCCTTTCTTATGAGTACCCATGTGGTTTCTCTGCTTCTAAGCAGAATGATAGCTCCAGTCATTTTAATAACCTCTGAGAAAGTGCTTCAGGACATATTTGCAGAGCTGAGGTTGCCATGCCACAGCCTTGTCTCCTTACCATGCTCTAGATATTGAACCTTCCCGTAACTACAATTACAACATAAACCACAAAATGTAGATTTACAGATTGTTTTCAACAACACCCATTCAAATTTACTTATATTTACACTAGAAAAATTAGGGTAAGTGCTATTGTGACCAGAGACGGAGACCGAGATCAATAACCAACCAATTCTTGGCTAATAAAGCACTTCTCTAAGGTCTATGGTTGTTTTATTCTGACTTTGAGGTTGGCCTCTAATGTCTTATCCATTGACTTTTCCCGTAAATATGTCTAATAGAGACCAAGCTGAACCCTGAGACAAAAAGATACACTCTGTTTGGTAAGAATTGCTAATTAACTTGGTATGTAAAATCTGTAACTACTCTCTGCTTTTAGCTGGTCTTTGGTGGCAAATACGAATCTGTAACACAGGTATAAAAGTAAAAAATTATTTCTAAATATATAGGCAGGGGGTTCCTAAAGTGTCAAGAAGTTCAAATCCACTTATTTCTTATCTTTTCAGTATGAGAATCTTGTGCAGTAAGGAAAATGACTGCTGCAGAACACATTTGAGGTGGTGTAACAGGATCTCTTTGTCATGGACTCTGGTCATATATATTTTACATACATCGATTAAAAGATAAAAGGGTTTTGTTTTGCTTTGTTTTTGACAAGAGAAATGAGTTAGCATTGCCTTGCTTGTGCTAATCTGTAGGAGCTATTAAATTAAAATTTAGGGCCTGGGTGCTCTTTGGTGTGTTGCTCCAAGCCCTGTCCAACCTGGCCTTGAACACTTCCAGAATAGGGCAGCCACAACTTCTCTGGGCAGCCTGTGCCTCACCACCCTCACAGGGAAGAATTTCTTCTTGACATCTGATCTGAATCTACTCTTTTTTTCAATTTAAAGCCATCCCACCCATGTGGAGTGTGTTCATTGGAGCTGTTGGAGTAAAGAAAGGACAACCTCCCAATGTCATTCTTGCTTTTGGTCTGGAAACAGTGGAAGACCAAAAGTTATGACCAGAAGAGTGCAAATTCTTGTGGTAATGGTCTAGTCTGATGGGATACTTCATCTGAAGTAGCCTGCACGTTAAAGGATAGTGAGTTTTGCATTAGAAAACAGGCACACCTGTTAGAAAACACCCCTTTGAAAGGTGTGTGTGAAACCTGTGAGCAGGTAAAGCTGGTGAGGTTCCCTTAGCAACACTGATGTCATGGTGGGTTACAGCAGCAAATCCTGTTCCTCTTACTGAAAATGTTAAATAGTACAGAAGAAAAATTGTTGTATTTTCAGTTTAAAATATTTTAGTTCAGATTCTCAGGATCTGCTGTGAGTAGATTAGAGAGTCTCTAAATCCTCCTGAATTAGATCTAGGAGAATGTGCCACAGCCTGCTTTCACACCTCTGTGGGACTGGCAGATGAATTTTGACGTGCTGCTGTGGGTATTTAAGCCTGGAACACACTGCATTTCTTGTCTTGCTCATCTGCATTGCTTTGCAGGCTCCTCAGGTGGCAGGGCAGGTGTCACACCTTTGGTAGGGCAGGTGTGACAGAGTGGATGCAAGTCCTGTTTTCAGAGCACTGCTCCTCAGCTTCAAAGGCTGAAAATGGAAATGGAAAATGAAAATGGAAAGCTTGGTGCCTTGCTGATCTAGGCAAGAGAGTCTGATAAATTCAGCTTTATAAGGGAAAAGGGTAACTTTGTGAGGTTAAACCACTGGTTATACTTTAATCCTTGTTTGGAGGGTGAAAGCATCACAAAAGATAAATCATACTTCTTGTCAAGTACAGACTTTTGATAGGGTGAATTAGGAGGGTGGTTTTCTTTGGTGGTTCCTCATGGTGCACATGATGTGACAGCACTTTCAGGGGTGCTTATATCTCCCCTATGCTCAGGGCAGGGCTGTGCCTGGTACTGCAGACACACATATCTTCTGTATCTGCCTCTGGGGCATTTAATTTAAATTTAAATTTAAAGTCTGGACAAGGCCAGACAAAGAATTCTGAGCCTTGGGTCTGGTGGAGTTTGGAAGCTGTTACAGAGAGTCAAGCCTGAAGTCAGAGAAGATCACTCAGGTTCATGGGTTTGACCCAGTTGTCTTGGTTGTTGCTACTTTATCCAAGTGGATTCCACAGAGGAAGAACAGCTGCTGGATGTTGCCTTCCAGGTGACAATATTCTATTCAAACACTTCCATATTAACCACTGAGAAGTGGTAGCTCATTCTTGCCATTTTCACTTGGGGTGTCACACACTTTCCAAGTGATGTGACTCTGTCAGAATTAGTCGTGCTTGCATGAAAAGATGTCTGTATTGTTACAGTGAACAAAGCAATTAATATGTCTTTAATTTACACCTAACAAAACAAAAAGCATGCATTTATTCCATATGACACGTAGACAAATTTTTCTTTAAAAACAAAGTTTCACGCTGTGACTACAATTAGTGTAATTGTCAGCTCTTCTCTAAAAACAAATATGTATTAAGAGAAAAGCCAGTATTGTGCCCTCCTCTGGTGTGAAAATGAGACAATCAAAATCTATTGTAATTACCTCAGTGATATTATAATTAGCAACGATTAAGTTATTCCATGCTGTTTTATTCCTCTTGGCTACAATTAAAAAAGTATATATCTTTCTGTTGCACATTACCACTGATCATTTTACCTCCATACATGTCTCATAAGTGGATAAATTAGAAGTAATTTTAAAGCACAACTCCGTTAAAACATATATCTTTCTATTTAACTGCTTTAACCCTTTGCAAGATCCCTACATCTTTTAACATCTGTGAAAAATAGCCTTGTTTGTTTGTTTTTAATACTCTGTGGGCCGTTAAACCAAAGCCATAAAAATGTGGAGAGCACCCTATTTACTGGTAATAAATGATTTAGGTTTTCAAAAGTCACCATCCTAAAGTGACAAATGAGTGATGCCAGGGATGTTTTGTGATCCAGGACTCAGCATCACACCAAAATCCCTTTAGGATCTACATTCCTCCATCTGTGCCCCCAGTGGGTTTCTGGTTGGGAGACATGCTTTGGGCAGCCCAAGGTCACATTTTTCAAATGCAGTGATTTGCATTACTTTCAGGAAGAAGGAAGTACTAGAAAGTGTATCTCTACCTGATAGATAGATAGATAAGGTTTGCTGCTGCAGAAACCTTAGGTTTAGCTTCATTTTCTTCCTGACAGCTGGTGGATCCATGGGCTGTCCTTATGCAAGGACTGAAGTGCTCCCAAACTCCTTTTTATTTTTTTTTTTTTTCCCCTGAAAGAATCTTTTTCATCTTGTGAAAAAGAACATGGATTAAGATGGGGAAAGGCTGACTTTGGCCCATCTAGTATTTCAAGCCTTCAGGTGTAACAGAGGAGAGCAGTATTGTCAAAAGGTGGTCTCTATTTATTCATAAAAGATTACAAGATCATCCACAAGCATCTGTGTCCCAATCATCAAAGCAAAGGAACTCACAGCTCAAAGATGAATACAGCTAATTTCAGAACTGCTGCAAAATATCCAAGTTCTGTGTCCAAGAAAATGAGAGCGGATGCTTGAATCAGACAGGTAGGAAAAAACACCATCCAGTTTTACAATAGATATTAAAAACTCCAATATAAGTCCCCCAAGTCAGTTACCCTAAATGAATGATTGCATTGCTAACCAAAAAGAAGCAGCAAAGCGGTTGAAGAATTGTATGATCCATAGATCTACATCTATCAGCTCTAGGAGGAAATTCTCTTTTGAAACTCCTTGTCCTGTTTGCATCCCCAGTACCTTACAAGAGTTAGTTTTCAATCCTGATGCTATCAGACTTGAAATCTCCTTTTCTCACTGATCATCCAGTTCAGCAGTGCTTATTTTGGCACCACTCCAGAACTAAACATGGCAAGTCCTGGACCTTGGACCAGTGTAATTTTCATTCCCTGCTAAGTGCCTACATTTTTAACCACACAGAGGCAGAGCTCTGAGCCTCAGGCTTCCTTTGTGTGCATGTCAGTGATGTTAATAATGTCTCTATTGGTATCTTGTCTCTGAAGTGAACTCCTAAGGCTTTCATTTTGTGAGTGGAAATCCTTTCTAAAAACGATTCCATCTCTGACTCTGTGTGGGATGCTGCAATCTAGTCTCATTAGAGGCAGAGAAAGCTCTTAGGCCAGCAATGGAAAGACAACAGGAAACTTTATTTCATCCAAATTTACCCCCAAATTAATCTACTATTCGTTTTTTTATTTTAGTCATTAAGTGTCTAGGTTTCAGATCTCATACTAAAAGGTCCCTGTCCTGAGGTTCATACTCCTTCTTTTGTGGGAGTTAATGATGTTCTTCACCTTGCAGGTTGATAGTGCTATTCTGAATATGTTGGGGATCTGCTATTGAATTTCAGGGTACCACCTTTTCATTCCTCCTTTTCACATTGGTGAGGGGAGGTGTGTCCTAAAGCAGAGCTTCTGGCTGAGCCTGGGGGAAGCATTTACACGGTGCATTGAACCAGCTACAACACCTGTGTGAGCAGAGGATACAGTTTAGCTCCTGCTGCCACTGATTGATTCTTCTTTTAGCTTGAAACTCATTCTTTCATCTCTGCATTTTCTATTCAGAATAGTTGGAGATATTTTTAGAAACCTGTGTGCACCATGCACGGGAGAAGACACAAGTAGGTAAAATAGAATAGAGAGCAGATCTCTCCAGCAGTGTGTAATACTAATGATATTTATGTCAAATGTTGGCTGAAAGTCTTTTCCTGTAAGTGACCAGCCTAAGATGTGGCATGTGGAAGTTGAAAAGCACCTGGGTGCTGTAGGGAGCCTGTCTATGCCCTCATTTATGTTGCATTTCCCTCACAAATATGCTTATGCTTCACTAGATTTGAATGCCTTTTTGAGGCATTCCTGCTCCCTCACATGCTCCTTAGACACTCCTGTATTGGTATGATTTTGAGTTTTAAATGCTACTTATTTGTTTACATACTGAGCACTCTTTCAAGACCAAGCATTGTGCAGGAGCCTCACTGTTGGTGATTTTGAGAGGTTTTAAAGGCGCTTCTCTGCATGTAGCCAGATGTGCATGTGCTGGGCAGAGTTATTTATACGCACCATGGAGTAGCAATGCTTCATTACTGGCCTTATGAAGATTGCGTCGTAAAAGAGCTTGGCAATGGGGTTATCAAAGTTAATGCTACATGAAAAATTGTGATTCTTACGAATCTGCTGCAGGAGGAGCATGTCTTAGTGTTGCTGTGTGTATGGCAGTCGTTTTCATTCCTGGCTTTTGGGTTTGCCTGGCCCTGGGAGTAAATTCCCTGTTTGCAATAAGGGATTGGTTCATTAGCACCAACACTTGTCTCTGCCACTGTGTGAGCAGCTCTAACAAGTGTCAGTGGGGACTGGTTTCAGGTTGGGAACGTGCTGAGGCATCACTCAGTGATACCATACTGATGTTGACGTACAGAGCTAGCCAGATTTTTGGAACTCATGGAAAGTCTTCACCCTTATATCCTCTAAGGATTCTCTTTTCTCTTTAATGTGGAGGACTGAGTCTATGCCATCTTCCTGACAGTAATACAGAATTAGTAAGCTAATCCTGTTCCTCACTGATGATCAAAGGTAGGTCCTTGTAAAATGAGAAAAGAAAAATGCACAGACCAGAGTGACAAAAATGAAGTGAGAATAACTCAGTTATTGTTCCTGTTGCTGGTGAAGTGCTCAGTGCCACACTGACAATGAGGAGCAGAGCCAGAATGAGCACTTTCCTGTGAGCATGAATGTAGCCCATGTCGTTAGAGTACGGAAATGATTTTAAGTAGATGGAGCTGTGCTGCCTTTTGTACACAAGAAAGGCTAATCCCATTAAAAGTAATGGTCTGAGATTGCTCACTCCAAGTACTGTTAATGAGTTAAGTTTGCTCGGTGTGTAATGAGTGCTCCGTGTTCTTTATGTCCTCCTTGCTGATGAACCGCATAGCAGGAGCTGTCACAAGCTTAATTATGAAAATTTCCATGAGTGAAAATATCATTTTAGGAAGCAGAGGTAAATAAATGGCATTTGTGGGCATCACTGGGTGGAGCACAGAGGGCACTCTGCTCTCTTCATTTATCTGGTAGTTTTTGGAGAGCTCAGATTTAAGCCTGATTTTCATAATGTCAGACCTAAAAAGCCATGTGAAAAATTGCATTTCCACGTAGGTGCAACTGCACAAACTCAGAGCAGGCCGTTTTTACAGCAAACCTAATTTCCCTTAGCCTGTAAAGGATTTTGAAACCTGTGAGATTAACATCTGCTTTCTCCTTCCTTCCCTACCTGTTTGTTAGCATTCATGAGCCAAACTGCAAAAGCCCCAAATCATGATCCTCTCTCTATTTAAATTCAGTAAATTCTGGCTTGGATGTAAACATCACTTGTATATCCATTTGGTTATCATGGCCAGAGGGATCAAACTGGACAAATTCTTCACATGGGGCATTTGGCCAATGCAGGGAAGATGCAGGACACACTTGCCACAACATTTCATTTGTGTGGGCAACCAGCAAGTGTTTGGAGGACCAGGTCCCAACTTAGACTGGGTCATTATGCAATATTTTTCTCACAAAATGAAAATAATTATATTGATTAAGGCACCTTGGAAGGGACAGAAAAGCATCTTATGCATATGCAGGAGGGTAACAGTTTAGAGTTTTCTATCTTTTTGCTATTGAACAGGAGTGTTTGATCAGCGATACAAATGCTGCTTGGCAAGGAATGTTGACTGTATCAGACAACATATGGTTCTAGAGTACACATTTGCAAATTAAGTGGTATCTGGTCACAAAATGTGTTCACTTTTTATTTTAAAACACAACTCGCCTCCCCCCATTTTCAGTCACAGCCCATTTAATTCGGTGAGTAGATTATTCAATAAAAAACACTCTTGGATATAAGACAGATCGGATTCAATATAAAAAAAAAATCTTTAACAGTGACATTAATAACCTCAGTTCCAAGCTCAGAACTTGTTAGCCAGATCAGCCTCCAGCACAGTATTAATGTATCCATGAAAAGGAGGAAAGAAATTGTAGGTGCTTTTATTTTATATCCATATCTAAGCTCCTTTGCTGGTGACAGCCACTTTAAAGCCGTCAGCACTTGGGAACTGGGTTGTTTTTGTTTTTTAATAACGAGGTTTTCAAGCCATGATGGCTGTTCTGTTAATTGGGATGCCATTTGTAAGACCTTGAGACCTAGCTCTGATCATGAAAAAAAGATCATATCTTATGGACAGAGATACTAGGTTGAAACCTGCATATTTAGGGAAAAGCCTGAGTACAAATTTTGCCAACATTGTCTAATTTGCTTTAAAAGAACAAAACTCCAAAACCTACTTGCTAAATTATCCTAAGCCTCAGGCATATGAAGTAAGTCCCGAATCTCATTACTAAATTGTCTTCTGCTTTTCACTTAGGCCTGTGTCTGAAAAGATTTTTATGTAACTAAACTCCAGTGGAACTTTATAGGAGTTTAAATTCTCAGAAAGGATGTAGGATCTAGCCTGTTGTATAAATCTATGATAGCCTGACTGTAAAGCACCATCTTAAATAGTACTATTGCATGTATAAATAAAACCAGGCTTGTTAGAGTTTACTTTCACTGGGTTGGGACTGTTCTGCTGTATGACATTTATAAGATGACAAAATTAGCCTGTCCCACCTGGTGTTGCTCTGTTGGAACTCTTCCCTCTTTGTATTGCAATTAATTTCCTACCAAGCAGCAGAGAAATATCAGTGCTTTGATTTTCAGCAGTCTTGTGAGACAAAGTTCTGGGCTCTCTTAAAGTTCCTATTAATTCAGCTACTGTGGAAAATAAAAACAGGGCAGCAGTTCCTTATGATGTATGGAGTGGCAGACCTCAAAACACCTCACAGCCAAAGCAAGCTTTGCTTGCAGGGATAGTGGAGTAACTGATGTTTTCATAGGGTTAAAGATATTTCTGCCATGACCCCTGATCTCAGGAATGCAGAACTTGATGGCTCCTACTGTTTATTTCTTGTAAATTCTCATTAATATTTTTTAAATTCAAAAGGCTGATAGCCATGAAGTAAGGGGGAGTGGATGCTGAAAGGTCTCGAGCAATAGATGTTGAACAAGTTGTTAAACAAGAGAATTGGATGTCTTTTTTCATCGTTCTGTATGTAGTATTGATTGATTGGAGTTTGAATAGGTATTGGTTTTAGATAAGCAAGACAAAGTGAAAGATCAACAGCAGCCAGTGAGGATGAACCCTGAAAAGGACTGTAAAGATGGTATCTTGTGAGGATCTGGCTAGACACAGTTCTGCTCTCCTTTGTGCTGCCTCAAATCTAAAATCACTTCATAGAACCTGCAGACCTAATGGACTGACTTCAAGGGCAAGATTAATTTAAGAGAGAAACTCAGTTTAGGGTGGTAGAAAAGCCAAAACTCAAGAGTTCGACCTATCATGGATATTATGTCAGTGGGTATATTTTGATTGTACACCCTAATTTTCTGTTAGGTACTAATAATGATATGGAAAATAGGTGGAAGATGGGCAATTCTTACTTGAGAGAAGTGGCAGTGGGGGAAAGCTTTGGATGAGAGAGGGGATTGGTGAGAGCCCTAAAACAGGGAATGCAGATTTAGGCCTTGCTTGATCACTGATGCACGATGAAAATTTGTGCCAGTTAAACCAGACTTTTCAAGCTCTGTTTTTCCATTTTTTTTTCCTGTCCTGTTCTTTATTAGCAGTTTCTAATAGTGCCTAGCTGAAGGGACTCTTGACTTCAAGTGGAGCAATATACATTTGTTCTGTAATTAAGAAATCAAATTAGCAGGAGTGCGGATGTCATCCATCCACTTCATGCCTTTAGGACATGAAAGTAATAAATTGACAGTCTCTCTGAGCCGAGTGAGATGCAGAGATGGGTGCAGAAGACCTTGCAAGGATAATTGCACAAGCAGCCCACGGAGAAGAAAGTGAGTTTGTGAGTGCAGTGCTGCACTGTAGGACTGACAGCAAGGACTGCCGTGCTCTGAGAATAATCAGTTTGTGATCCTGCCTGTTTGCAGTAGAATTGGAGAATAGTTTAGCTCGGGAGAATCTTTTCTCTTGAGACACAGGGAGTTTCTGTTAAAATCATTCCAAGGTAAGTACTGGGGGTGGTCTTGACTGCCAGCACAGAACAAACATCCCACCTCTGACCTTTCCTGGACTTGCAAACTTAAAAAGCACTCCTAAGAAGGCACTGGAGGTACCAGTGCACTGTGGTTACTGCTGTGTAAGCAATGCCAGCCCATCTTCCTCAGCCTCACCATTTTTTGTTTCTTCTTACTGAGATAAGAAAGTAGAGCATTAAACTTTGACTATACAATCCTTTGGTGTATGTCATAACCTCTAATGTTAGAAAAGCCACCCCTTTTACTTAAGCACTTAATTCAATTTTTATTGTGCAAATTACGCTTACCCAAGCAGTACTGTTTAATTGATTAATAAATTACCATTGACTGTCAATGTTCTTGGATTTCCTCTCTGCGCTATTGGAAGCACTGCTGACAGTAATTAAATAATCATTTCATCACCAGTGATGATTGAGTTTATCTAATTCAGTAGCTCTCTTATGTACCTAGTGTTAAGTTTGGACTCTTATAGGATTATATTGATTGATGGAGGGAGACCAGAAATACAGCTATCATGGGTTGTTCCTTGTATTCAGAGGAGGAGGTAAGAATTGTCCTGATGGGTTATTGGATGCATTTCTTTAAAACCTTGATACCTGTAGTGCTGTAAAGTGGCTCATTTCAAGTTCAGCTTGTAAAACTCACTAATTTGTCTTTTCACTAATGTAGCAGAAATATCTAATAAAATGATTCTTGTTCAGGTAAAAAAAAAAAATATTGGAAAGAAGAAAAATCCAGTTTAGTCACATTATCCTAAGTAAACTTTTAAAAATAATAGCATATATATCCACATACAATATGCTTAAAAATGTATCCTCTCTGTCTCATCAAGTAAATCACTCAACTAACACTTTCCATTTCATGTACTTCTTAAATAGTATCTTGTAGCTCTCCCAGAGAATACCAGCAACACCAGGTAAAGTGTCCCCCAGTCAGAAAAGATATTTGGGTTTGACAAAAATATAACTGAGATAATTGTATTGAGGGAGAATGATGAAATGTGACAAGCAACAGAAAGAGCTCATGGAATTTTCCTCAGAAGAGTTGTCAGAGCACAATTCAAGCCCAATTGATCAGGGATGGCTTTAGAAAAATGAAATTAATTCTACCATCATAACAGAAGCAGATTAAATGAAAGGACAGAAGCTCAGCTACTTGGTGATTAGTCTTGCAAGTTCTCCTGGAGGCAAAAGTGGCATTTCCAGCCAAAAGTCAACCTTTTGCCATTGGAAGATGAGTGCCTAGTATCAGGATCTATATATAGGGTGTAAGGAAACGCTATGGAGAATTGTGGGTGATCCTCAGTTTCAATGTTGCATTTTTTTTGGTTAAGTTTGTGACTAAACTTTCACTGTAAAGTGTGCCTTAAGTGTAATTGTTGGGAAAAGAGGAAAATCTGAAATTAAACATGCAAAAGTGGTGAGTGGCTGACAAAAGATGACCTCAGGGACACGTGTTTTTAGAGGAACACAGCAGGCTTTGTGTCTGACCACAGAAGGGATGTATTTGGAGGATCCTTTATTATAATCAAGGGAAATTTCTCCACCACATGCATTACACGTGACATTTAAAATGAAGGCCCAAGTCATGTACAGAAAGTTCCTTGTTCATAAGTACCAGGTGGTTTTGAGTCTAAATTTAATGAGAGCGAGGAGCAAAATACCCTGAAAGGGAGCAGAGGAAGCACTCACGCAGCTTTTCTGACAGTGACAAACTATCCAAGCTCTGCACTTTTTGCTTTATGATGCTTCTGTCACCTCCTCAATGGAAATGCCATCTTATTATGTACAGTGGGTGTACATTATTCTATATATATTCTAAATCATTTTACTATTTTGGCTCTCCATTAATGGCAAATTACAGTAAAACTCTAAAGGAAATGTCTGTGATGACTCTGTGAGCACTGAAAGAATTAATTATGATTGATTTTGTTAATTAAGTTCCATGGCTAATGTCTTTACAGTAATGGGATGCTTAAAAGACAGAGGCAGTGTTAAGTGTTGCACCTATAGCTGAGTTGAAGAGGTTCATTGCAGGGTGGTATCCATCTCCATGGACAGGACAGGCTGTCAGGGAGTCACTTTTTTACTGTAGGCTCATGTGTTTTAGATGAAATTTGTGGTAAATAATTATCCCTCAATACCCTCCTTGTTTATGTGGCACTGAATATATTACATTAAAATGCTATTTCTGTTTTCATACTAGGTCTAAGGGCTTGGGAATGATTCTGGTCTAGGCTGTCTGGTTTACTTTCACTCTTGTCCAGTTGTGTTCAGTCACCTGCCCAGAGACTCAGTCTCTCCCATTCAACACTGGTTTCTCCCAGAATTTGCTTTCATGAAATATTTATTAGTGAATCCTCATGGAAGGTGTCTTTGCCCTCTGGCAATTGCCTTCACTCCTTGTTCCCTGTATTGTTCCTGTGTCCCTGTTGAATTTAGAAGAATAAAAAAAAGACTAAATCCAGTCTGTGAACACATTCTGTATGTATATATATATGCACATATGTGCACTCCTGTGGAGTTGGAAGAGGCAGAAGAGAAGATTTGTAATTGATACATATTTTGCTTCAAAAAATGCAAAACCCCCGGTTTGGCGTTGACAGGATCATGCAGCTGGGTGGCAAAAGCTGACTTTGTCCTCATGACAAACATACTTCAGATAAAAAGCCTCAACACAGATCCTTCTGAGGCATTGTGTATTATTTTGAACAGGCACCATAATACCCAGTGTAGATTTGGCCTTGAAAATTATTTCTGTAGCTGGGTATATATTGCTTTAAAAGAAAGCTGCCACTTTCTATCCCTGTACCCTTGCAGAAGCTTGCCAAAAAAGGTTTCCCTCTTTTTCCTGCAGAATTATTTGTTTTTCCTGACACAAAGGAGAGTGCTTTGTCATTGTTTTCTGTATAACATTGATGGATTTCATGTTGAATGGGTATTGGGTTTTAGTTAAACATGACAGGGGAAGAGATTTATAGGCAGCGGCCGCAGAGGTTGTTTGAAAGGCCCAATAATGCTTCAGTGCACAGATGTGTTTTCAGTGTTCTCTGATGGTAAAGAACCAACCGGCTCATATACACTCCACCCTCATTACGGAGCAATCCTTGAAAAGCCGAGTGTTAACAACTATATAGGTTTCTTTCTTTGGAGTTTCAAAGTAAACAGGATTCAAGGAGCGGCCTTATGTCAGGAATGCTGTACTAATGAGGACAAATTATATTCTAATCAGGTTTCTCCATTATTAATTCCCTGTTATTCTGCTCTCTTTTTTTCCTCCTCTCCTCCTCTTTGTGTCCAATTTAAAGTTGCAGAAGAAACATGGGGTGGAGTGTTTTTCTTCTGGTGCTTGTTATTCATATTAAGTAGTCTATTCTGCCTTTGGTGTGATGGTGGGTGTTAAGAATTTAAATCCCCCCTAATGCATTGATAGGATAATATGAATCACCACCCAGAAAAAAATCCCATATGGATCTCAGCAGCTAAGGGATACTGGTGTGTTATGTTATTTCTACACACTAAACCATAACTCCTTCTGATTCACTGTGGTCCTACATAATTTAAGGACTTTCTTAGAGACATTTTCATATTTTCCTTCTGAAGGGAAATTTGAAGAAGCAACTAGAAATATATTATGCATTTTTATAATTGTATTTTTGTTTCTTTGTTTTACTCTTTTGCACACATTCTAAAGCAAATTCTATAACAAAACTAAGTGCTATTAAAATGTAAGTATGAGTAAATAAATCTTATTTGTATGCATTGGATCTTGTTTATTTTACCTGTGTCCCTTGGTTTGGCTGATGTGCATTAAATATTCCATTAGGAAGCACATGCCAGCTTGGCTTTCATGGAGGGCAGGTGGTGAACCATGTGAAGCACCAGCTCACAGAGTGTGTGCCCTCTGTGAACAAATCATAGTGCATTTGGGACTAGATTCTGAAACTCCTGCGGTTTCCACCACAGTCATGTTCTCATGAATCCTTACCTTACAATCTTGAGCAGATTTGAGATGCTCAGAGCCTCTGCAGCATCTTCCCAGGAGCTGCAGGTAACACAGGAACGTGTTAGTGGAAGGAAGTACCTGGGTCACAAAGCCTCTGTCACTGCAGGCTATCTCATCATAGAATTCCTTTTATCAAATGATTAAGCTCCATCTTAAAAGTCATCTGCTACATTTAGTGCTGCCTAGATTGTTAGTAACCACCTCCTCATTCCTGAGTAGGTATGTTGCCAACCAACACCTTTTTTTCTTATCCTAGCACTGTCCATAGTTTTTATTTGTTCTTTCCCTGCTCCAGTCTCACTTTGTGTTCCTCCTCCAGCAGTTAACTCCCTCTCATTCTGAAAGGCTCAATTGACCAAGCCTGTTTAGTCATCTCTTGAAAGATGGGCTCGTTTCTTCCCATCCTTCTTTCCAATTTGAAATACTCTTTATTGGACACCAGTGGTGGTAAGGACTCAGAAGGAACTGGTATCATGGAATTAGCACATCTTCACCTTCACTAGTGAAATATAACCCACTGAATAGAAAAAAATTCCATTGTATTATTTGTGGATATATTATGTTGATGATTCCCAGAAAGAACACTGACTTCCTTCTCCTTACTCATTCCCAGCTGCTGAGAATGAATTTCCAGCAGAGATTCTTGTTAGTTCCCACAAAGCCTTGCCCTTGGAATTTTTTAATTGAGCCTCTTTTCCTCCCTGAGGTCATCAAATATTAATAAGATCCTCCACTGTCTTGAGGATGAGGCATTCATCTCTTGAAGAACACACCCCAAAAGTTTCCCAAACTTGTCCCAAAATTCAAGGAGTTCACTGTATGATGCTGCTTGTACTTCTGTCTTCTTCCAGAGCTAGAACTTAATTGCTCATTGGGCAAGCTCACCTGGACTGAAAGCACACAGTAAAGAAAACTCTTACAGTAATTGAAGACTCGTAATACCCCAAATTTGGGTCTAAATTTTGGAATAAGATGGATAGAGATGGATGCTGTATTTTTGTGCATATTAATAACAGCCACAATTGTTCATACAGATAATTTGGTACACCAGTTTACCTTCAATCTGTACAACTGTCATCAAGATAATTCTTTCACATCTTCTGTCATAATCCCAATTATAAAATACTTCTGGGATAAATTGATGTCCTATTGCCTTTGTCGTTTCTGTCCTAAGCCTTTGAGATATTTGCATATTCTGTAACACAGAATGACCCTTCTGGAGTTTGGTTTACTCTTACAATAATATTTAATAATTTCTAATCCCAGAAGTGATTTCCTTCAGTCTTGTCTTGGATTTAGGGCATCTTAAAAGAGAAAAGATCCTGAAAACTTAATGCAAGGTTCCTCAACTTCCTGAAGAAGGCCCCCATGCAAGGCAAATAGAGGTGAGAGTCAACATGGAGCTCACTGCAAGATGGGGGCCTGGTTTTGAGATAGAAATACTCTGAACTGTGTCAGTCTTTAGTTCTTAGATCTCTATCCTGAATCTATGGTCTTCATAGTTATAAATATTTAAGTGTTTATATTCCTATTAATGTTTTATAATATTATTTATTAAATACTAGAGTTTAGAGCAATTTGTCATCCGAATAAAGAGTGCATTTCATTTAAAGTCCAGCTTGTGCTGCAAAGTATCAATGTAATACAATGTGTTCAAGATGGTTTTTTAATGCTTATTTCCCCCCTCAAATTGGATGCTGGCTTTCAATTTGAATATTGAGCTACCTGAACTGAATTATTTATCAACTTTAATTGGATTTGTAGACAAGGCATTTTTGCACATCTTTTCTAGGAAAAAATGGAATTCTTTCTGGAAACTTTTAAAAAGCATCAGATTGAGGACATACAGTTAATTAACTTCACATTTCCTGTCAAATTAATTCTTTCTTTCTTTCTTGTTTTTCTTTCTTGTTTTTCTTTCTTTCTTGTTTTTCTTTTTTTTCTCTGTCTAGATAAAAAAAAATGTGGGAAATGATGTAGTTCACTGACTGTAAGCTGAAAGATGTAACAGCACACATCTGCAATCTAGAGTTAGGGGAGTTGTTACTAACTATTATTAATTATTTGTATTTCTACATTACTGAAATTCTTTTGCTGAGGGATGAGTCCTGTTGTGTTTAGCACAGCATGAACACAGAACAAAAGTCCGTTTCTGAGTGAGAAAGCTTATTTTGGCCACAACAGAGCATCAAGCCCAAATCATGCTATTCATTCTAAATTATATCTGTGTGATTTTTATGAACATATTTTCCACATTTTCTCACTCTTCCAGTAAGATCTGCTGCCAGAGTTGCAAAAAACCCACTTCTGAGTGGAATCTGTGGTGACCATGGAAGCTACTGGGAAATCTGAGAGTTTTGTCTTTGCCCATAGGGTGTCCTTCATTGCTGGTAATGTGAGGATTGAGTGTTAAATGTTACTTAAAGGCATGGGAAACTCGTAGTGATTTCCAAATATAGTTCACACAATTTGTGATTTAAAAAAAAAAAAGTGTTAATATGTTAATCAAAAAGAACATAAATTTTATGCAGTTACTCATAACTTTATACAATGATTACATGTAACTACACTGTTATTGCAGTCTCAAAATTACAGTATAATTATATTTAGTTAATTCCAAAAGCAATTGCTGCATGGCCAGAATTCATTTATATAAACCTAGACTAAGCACTGAATTGACTAGGAAAGTGAGGTAAATCTAATTGAGATAGATTGAGCAAACCTAATCAGCAGGGATATTTAATGGCAAAGAGAACAAAGAATTAAATAAAGCAATGCAAAGGCTATTCAGAAGAGTGGATATATGAGATAATAGGCCTCTCCATCTCTGATGTCATGTCTGATTCAGTGAGTCATTCCCTAGTATTTTGCTAGTTGGCTGCCAGTTTGCATTATGTGTGTGTATATATATATATATTTATATATGTATTTATATATGGAGGACACGTTTTCCCTTTTTTTAAATCCAGGATTTCATCCTGGTGTAACACATCGCACTTCCAAGTTCTGGTGCTTTACAAAATCAGGAGAATGATTAGAGACTTGTTTGCTGTCCCACCTCATTTATCATTAACTGTTAATGATTCTGTGATTCTGATGAGCCAGAGCTCAAATTCCAGTTGTCCAAGAAAGGGGAACTTTTAGAGCTGCTGGGGGCACTCAGACCTGAATGGCCAGGAAGAGTCAGGGTGGAACCTGTGACAATTGCACACTCCTCTCATGTGAAGAGGAGTCACATGTGAAGGCCAGATGTGAAATCCTGAGTATCTTCAAATATCATGAGATGGCTGTAGTTGGAATATGAATCAAACCAAAGGCTGTGATACCCTGAGAGCTGAAAAGGAGACCCAAGACCATTTCTGTGTTTCCCACTCTGAGTGCAATCTCCAAGGACCTGCTGGGGAGCCCAAGGGTTGTATTTAGATGGATGTTATTATATCAGCTGATAATTTCCAGTTTGCAGAACACAGGCTGGTTCTGACCTCATCCCTTGATTGCATCCTTTGATTGCCTCCCTTGAACCAGCTACAGAGAAGATGGGAGGCACACAGCAGCTTTCCATCAAAGAGATTCTGCGTAGCAGGATATTGAAAGGATATTAAGATGGTTTTAATGTAGGGGAGGATTTGAAGTAAATAACATATAATGATTTTTTTAAAAGAAGGAAATCTGAAAAATCATCTTGTAGGTTCCTGTAGGTTACTTTCACTCTTAAAAGCTGTAAGTTCATATTGATCTTCCTGTTAGCACACATATGAGGTTTATTGCCTTACAATCCTTTATACCTGTGTGTTTTGGTTTGGTTGTTGTTATTTTGTTGTTTGGTTTTGTTTTGGGTTTGTTTTGGTTTTTTGGGGGGTTTTTTTTTAGATGTTGATCTGTCATTTGCTCCTGTAAAACATCAAATTTAACCAATTTTCCATGTCAATCTTAGATAATATTTTGCTTCTTGGATTTCAGTTACCTATGTGAACACTGGTTCATATTTCCAAAACTTTAAAGCAAAACTTTCTTGTTTTATATAGCAGCATTTTGCAACTGATGAGCTCAAATGCCTTATTTTAGAAAGAATAAAATGACATTGTTAAACTGAGCAAAAACACAAGGCAAGAATATGCATGGAGGAAATTTACTCCACAGATGAGCTCTTGAGAGGCAGAGGCAGAAAGAAATGGAAATCCTATTTTTGATGGCAGAAGCTGCAGTACTGAAACAATGAATCTAAGAAACAAGAGACTGATGGGTTATGTGTGTATCCTGGAAATTTGACCTCCTCTGGATATATAGAGAGAGCAGTGGCAGCTTAAAAAGTTGTATTGATGTTTGGGGGGATTATTTTTTCTATATGAACACTGATCAATGAATCCACATGTTGCAGTTCAAAAGGTTGCTTTTTCAGTAAAAGAAGAACCCAAATATTGTGTAAGTGGTAAAGTAGTCAGAGAGATCCACAGTAAAATAATCTTTAACCTCAGAGAAGTACTTGGTAGAAGATGAGCAAGGGCTTCCTCTGGGGATTCAAGTTTTCTCTAAAGTACTCATACCATTGTGGAGGCTTGTGTTTAAAATTTTTTTTGAATTTTCCTATGATTTTCTTTCATGGTATTTATCTTAACAGAGCAAGAAAGGATGGTACTACCACACACGTTTGTGTGATGATAATAATAATAACAACAACAATAATAATAATCCAGAGTTTATTGGAACTACTTCAATAAATTTATTGACTTCATGTACCCACCTACAGTCTTCTCACTGGAGTTTGAGGAGGAGCTGAAAACAAAGGCTTTAGGGGCTTTGCATACATGTGATGAACTTCTCAAGTGTGGCAATGTGAATTCAAACAAAGTGCTTGAAAAACACGTCCAAGGGGCACGTTCTGTTGTATCAATGCTTCTAATATCCGGATCATTGACCTCATACATTTATGGTGTATGTGGTCAAACAGTAGAGCAGAGAGCTGACTGGAATGACTGATAATTCCAGAGGAGTCATTACAACATAATGGTGTCAACATGTACTGCTAGTACTGCTAGGAGACTCTTAATCCTTGGAACATCAATTTACACTCCATGTAACCATTGCACATCAGCACAGACCACAAACCTCGTGGGATGCTCAGTCCTGCCACCAAAAGACACAAGGCTGTGATAGTTTCCAAGTTATCATCCTAATGTTTTGGTATTCCCTGGCTAATATTAAATCCCATTTAGAGAGGAATGGTAGCAGCACATGCACAGTTAGCTGGGAACTTGAGTGTGAAACTCAGAAGGGCTGATAAGCATTTACACAAGTCACCCACTAAACACACTGGAATAATTTGTGCAAGCAGTGGTTGAATAAAAAAAGAACTGGGTTAGATAATAGCTGGAAATACCAAATGTTGTGCTGTGCTACCAACCCCCCCCAATACATTATGAATTTTTACAGTATCTGTGCATCTGTACACAGATGGCACAGAGAATTATGTCAGATCTGACACCACACAGGTCGAGAGCACCTAAATGACATTTTAAAAGGTCCCCAAAACTCCCGTTTGTCATCAATGTGAGAAACAAAAGACCTTTAAATCCTGAGCCAGCCCTACTGGTGGGCTCTGGGCACATGCAGTGGTAAATGCTGGAGTGCAGATTTCTGGGCTCTGTGTGAGGTGCTCCCCCAGTTGGAGTCAGCCCCCCAACAGCCCAGCACAGCTGGGGGAACCAGGATGCAGCTCTGGCTCTCAGGACTTCCCTGCTGAAGCCCCAAACACCCACAGCTGCTGCTGCTGCTTTGAAGCAGTTTTGGGGTGCTCAATGCAGATATAAATCAGGCACTTCTTGTGCTTATTTTCTATGACTTTCTCTCGTGGTACCACAGGGGTAAACCTGAAGTAATTCCAGCAGCTTCAGTGTAGTTGCTTTAGATTTATACCCACATAAACAGGAGCCCTATTTGTCCATTGTTTCTAAAATACGAGGTTTCTCTTTCATATCAAACTTCAGTGACTTATTTTATATTCCCTTACATTACATTTTATCACAGATAATCCAGGAATATTGTTTCTCTGAGTAATAAAATTGTTCTTTAGTGCATGACCAGAGTAAGGGATATTGTGTCTTTTAGACATCACGTATAGACAAGAAGATATAAATGAGAGTTAATAACCATCAAATGTGTCTATTTCCTCTTCCTATAAATTAGAGCATGCTTTCCTACTGAATTTTGCAAGAAGGAAAACAGACTCCCTCCTGCTGATGTGGGGAAGCAATGCTAAATCTCCCTAAAGATTCACTCTGGCTTCTTACAGCTGTATGTTAGTACCTTTTTATATGCAATTTTACTTCATTTAGTCTTTAAGGTTGTGCCTGAGGTTAGTTTAAAAGGTTAGTTAAATGTTAATGGATGTTAATGCTGCAATTAAATTGTTAAATCAATTGAAAACTGTGGCTCCATCTCTATCTGTGTTAGTGCCGGCCTGAGTTGCATTGGCGTATAAATTAAAAGCTGTAAATCTAGTGAAGTCTAATTAGAGACCAAATTTCTCATTTATCTTATTTTCACAGGACTGTAAGCACTGATAGATAATCAACGAAGGGCTAAAACTTTTTAACATTAAAAAACTATTTTATCTATTTCAGGACTCAGGTGACTGATTATAATTCAGATCCAATTACTGTAAAAGGTCATATGTGAAATGAAGTTCTTACAGACACTACAAGTTTTATTTTACAAGTTTGCATACACTGCTGCACCATCTACATCCCAAAAAGCAAAAGTAAATACACTGTACGAGATTATATAAAAAGGCTCTTCAATTAGCCTCCCTCATGTAACCCTTTGAAGTTTGTGATTTTTGTACATGAGCACATCCAGGCTTCAATCCTACAGCACAACTTTAAGCTTGCCAGTTTATACATGTGCATGAGAATCCTGTTGGTTCTTGCCTTCTGTAAGTAAAAGTAATTAGCAAGACGCTTAAATACATTTGCCACAGATACGGAGACACAAATTCTTGAATTTGTGAGAATGATTATTTCCATTGTTACGTTTAAATTAGCTGCTGGCAACCTGCCATTTAGGAAAAAGAGAGGAAAAAAAAGCCCAGGCTATTTTATCTAGCAAGGTCTTGAGGAAAAGGAAATGCTGATCTTAATCCAACTTGCAGTGCCCCAGTTTTGAGGGTGTTTTCAAGCATTAAAAACACATGGTACTTAATGTTACTTCCTCAGAAGTTAAAAGTGAAATTTAATCATGCTGCTTCTGTTGGCTTATTTTTCCAACACCCCCTGTGATTCTCCAAAGTGTAGATCTTAAAGCTGCAAAAAGGCCAACAACAGATTGCAGCATGAGCATAGGGAGCAGCATCAAGACTCATTAGTTTACAAATAAACCACAAGACAAATGTTTAAAATGTTTGTAGGTTCCAAATCACAGTTCTAAAATTGCATCCTTTTGGTCATGTAGGAGTGTTAGAAATGTTACAGTTTTACATGTTAATTTCTTTTTTAGTGACTGTTCTTGGAGCACTTGGGGAAACAAGTTTTGCTTTGGGAAATAAATTAAAAAAAAAAAAAAATCCTCTGTCCTAACCAATTAAGACTTCACAGAAAGAAGTCACGAGCTCAGATTCTGCTAGAAGGCCTTCTTGCAAGGAAGCATCAGCTCGTGTCCTTTCTAGTGACTTCAGCCAAATTTCAACATTCATTTAAACAAAAAATGAGATCAAATCTGAAAATGAATTGCCGAGTGACTTGAATGTCCTGAACCTTTCTCTCTCCTAATTTTTTCACAAATTCAGATCTTCTAAAAAATATCTTGATCACAGACTCTGCAGGAAAAAAAATGCCATGTTATGGCATTTCCCCTACAGCAAATGAAAGGATATTTTGATTTTATTCTGAAAGGTGCACAGACAAATTTCCTGAAAACATTTTCTTTCATATTTGCATCACTTTCAGAATTCACAGATGTGATTTAAGAAATTGCACCCCTCAAAAATGTTCTAAATGAATGATGAACAGTCAGATACCCACAGGAGTAGCAAGACATGTTGTGTACTATTTTGTTAAATAGTGCTCTTTCAATTATTTTGGTTAATCTTTACAATAATTATTTCTCTTTTTTGGTACCATAGGTGTTCTGTATCCTCATAAGATATGAATAGGGCCATTTCTAACAGGGGTCATAAATCACTTCTGCTAAAAGTATTCTCTTTAAAATTGCAACTTTCTTTCCTTTCACTTCCTTGGTAAGAAAAGACAGCAAAGAATGATAATTCTTTATCCTAAGTGCTCAGAGTAGTAAATAGTTGCCTTATAGCAAGACATGGTGTCATAAAATAGGATATAAAAATAATAATAGTTAATCATTAAATAGCATGTTTCATCCATAGAAAATGGAGCTCTTAGCAAAGATGACTAAATAGCCCTATCCATTTCCTTAATACATCTCCTTCCTTTAATAGAGATCTGATAAATAGAAGCCAGCTTTATCTCACCTTGAAAATAATAGTCTAGTTACACCAAACTTTCTCTACTACTTTCTGAAAATCAGGGTTTGACAAAAACAGTGCTTGATTGGAACAGACATTTGAGAGAAAGTCACAGTCCTTTCTGAGAAGGAGGGATCAACACAGATATAGCCAAATTTATTGTTGAGTCAGTGACTGAACGCATTGTGAAAGAGAAGCTGAAGTTAACACCAGAACTGGAGAGATCCAGGTATTTCCAATTAGATCAGTGGCCTGTTGAATTCATAGGGAATACCCTCAACCTTCTAAGGTCTTGTAGGCTGGGTAGTTTCACTGCAGGCCAGCTGGGAGGCTTTAACTGTGGATAAAATGCTGGCTTTGGCAAGGGATTTCTTGAGTGAGGCATGGAAGGAAAAGCTGCTTCCTTGGGAATTTGATTGAGAGGTCGTGGGCTGATGTCAATCACAGTATTTGTCTTTAGAGGTGGTCATGAAATTGAGAATGTAGGACAAATTCTAGTTACTCATTTGCCCCACTGGCTGCTGCTGTGCATGCTTGATGGTAGATTTTCAACCTCATGAGAACTCACTCTGGTGTGCATTTCTGAAGAACCTCAATGTCCATCAACAGATGAAAGAAGATGTTCTTTTTCCATTGTTCTTGCCTTGTTGACTTTCATTGCTGTTTTCACTTGCATTTTGGGAACACAGGAGTTCCCATCTTGTTTCGTGTGCCTGTCATTTCTGGACATAACAAAAGTATTCCAGCATCATACTGGGGACCCAGTGGAAGGGCAAGATTTAGAGCATCTGGAAAAATGACCTGCTGTGTTCATTATTTCAAACTTTAGTTACCTAATTCTTTTCTGATCAGGTACTAAGATTTGTCCAGGAAACCTTTTCTTTCCTTTCTCTTTGTTAGCATTCAGCTTTCACATAAATTTTGGTGAATGCCTAAGGAGGTGCCTTGATGGGTGATTGGGTCAGATGTTGCTCTAGGTCATGTTTTCCTGGCTATACTACATGTTCCATGCCATTTTGGGGGACAGGTGTTAGATGTCTGTGTGACTGACATGGTTTTATCAGTTTACCTGTGGCTGAGTCAGTCTGACAGCAAGCTGCTGCTTCTCTTGGGTCCTGCACTGTTGGTTCAGGGAAGTAGATGAGTGAAAATTTCTCCCAACTAAAGGAGTAAATAAATTTCTGCTGGACTCCATCTTTAAGACAGTGCAAAAACAGCCACCACTCTCTGTGCAGAGAAGGGGAGTGATGGGGAGGTATCATTTCTTTTAGGCTCAGTATCATAAACCTGTATCCCAAAGAGCAACTTTTATATTTTGCTATATTTTGTTGGGTGGGTGTGTACTTACTGTTCCAAACAAAAAAAATCCCGTGGCAATACCAGAGTTGTCTTTCAGACTGGGTTTTATCTGATAGTCACCACCCTGCCTACTGCTAACTTCAGCAGGATTTCTGTAAATAGCTCGGTGCTATTTGCTTGGTGAGCAAAAGCAGCTCTAAATGTCTGGATTAGAGCACTTGTAAGAGAAAACATTTACAAGTCTAAGTTTGTTCCCCAATGGGTAATATACTGGGAGGCAGATAAAATCATCATGCAGCCTTTCATGACTGGCAGTGTCTGGTAACACAGCAGTGAGTGCTGAATGTGTAGATAAAAGAGTGAGGCACCAGAATAGCGGGGACACTGCAGATCAGCACTGAGGGACATTGATAGAATTACTCCCTGCAAAGGGAATTTCTACAGCCCCTGCCTGCTGATATCTGACACTCATCAACCTTGCCATTGTCTTGCTTTCCTGGGAATCAGATATTAATTTTACAAAGCCTAAAAGCAAGCTAAAAACAAGAGAGATAAACACATTTTAAGCTGTCTCATTTAGCCTTGTGATGCTCCAGCAGTGCTGGAACCTCTCCAGGTGGGTCACTTGCTTCAGCATCTACATGAGGATGACGAGGGACAGAACGTGTTAAACAGAAAGCAAAAGTTACAGGGACTGTTGCCTGTCCATTAGGAGCTGTTAGTGGGATGGCTCTTGTGAGAGATTCCTGTCTATGACTATCCATCTCCAAACTGTGATGGTAAACAACAGAGCCCAAGAGCAAGGCAGGTGACATTTCCTGATTCTGGAGATATCAGTTCCCTGTGAAAGTCAGCTTTATTTCAGAAACAGTGGATCTCAGCAGCTCCCTGAGACAGGAATGCGTTTTTCTAGTTAGTTTTATAATTCTGGCATTTTTCTGAGGGAGACATATTTGTAGCATGATGATGAGGAGTTCCCCTTCCCTCCACCCCTCATTCCCCACCGCTGTGCAGGCAGAGCTCTCCTCTCTGGCAGCAGGGCCAAGGTGGTTGTTTGCAAGAGACACTCAACCATTTGTGCCATCCGGCTGTTCCCAAACAAGCCAGGCTCCTGCAAGCCTTACCAGCTGTGACTAATAGTGAAGGGAAGGGGGAAAAAAGAAAGCTGCTTGGGCCTGCAGGCTTCAGACAGACAGGCTCTGGGGGAAACAAGAGAAAGCCATTAACTAACCACAGTATTATCTTGATTCTCTCAGAGAAACGAGCTAGGGACGGCTAATGAACTAGCCTTAACGTTTCAAACTGAATGCACCTCTGGGAGCTCTGCTAGAACAAACAGTGTGACAGATCAATGCCTGATGCCTATATCAAGAGAAAAGGTTATTTGCCTCTCTGAGGAATTATAGGATTAGTATATCACTATGATACACTTTGTATCCTTTTCAAAATATGGGTTCATATGCTGTGCTTATTTTCATTTTGTAAGTTGTAAACTCCATTAGTTTGAGCAATAAAAATGAAATCTATTCTTCTCTTCCCCTCTCTCATTCCCAGGATCCTTTATGTCCAAGAGCCTGCACATGCACTGTTTCCCTGTTGTCTGCACCTTGCCCAAGGAGACACTCACCTTTAGGAAGTTCTTTTAAAGAAAATATGTTTAGAGCAGTGTCATTGGGTTGGGACCTAATGAAAAGTCTTGGCAGGAGACGGATTGTTAATAAAGGACATTTTGTCTGGGGAAAGTTTTGCTTACTTTCTTTTGCTGCCACTGGTGTTTTCTGTGTCCTTGCACAGTTCTGTGTGTCCAATCTGTAGCTGCCCACCTTTAATATGGGACAGTAAACCTTCCTTGTTGTCACTTCTTGTCTGTCTTTGGTGTTTAGATTGAAAACTCCTGCACAGGATGTTCTTCCTATTTGTGCTGTACGTGGCACAGTGGCCATAGATCCCTGGGGGGACTCCTGGATAATTTTGTTAATACAACAATATCCTCAAAGCATGACACATTTTGTACAAGAGATGAAAAGAAATGAAAGGGAGGAAGGTGGGACCTGGAAGACCACATAAATTGTACAAATAAAATTTTATAAATCTTAAGGTTACTATATAAAATTATTAGAATCGGTAGACTTTTGGGGCTAGGAAGAGTCCAGGCCAGGTTATTCTTCATCCTTGTGCCTTGTCCTTTGATGCTTAGAGTGATCCCAAGCAAAAGGGATAAAGAGTCCAAGACCTCCTCAACAGGGGGCAGAGTTATTTTTAACTGCTGGGTATGATTTCACTGTATCCTTTGATATTGGCATTTTTCTTTAAAGCCAAAGCTCCTGAAAACTATTTTGATCAATTACCTCATTCAGGAAGCTGCTGTACATATTTAACCATAGATACAAGCTTTGGTCAAGTTATCAGAGCAATTCTCATTTTTACAAATTATTACTTTAATGGGAATTAGATGAGGAGTGAATTATTGTTTCTTAAAAAAAGCAAATCTCCAGGTGATTTGTCAAGAGATAATTGTCTGAGTATCAGCATTTAAGGAGGCCTGCATTTCCTTTTAGGAAGGAAACATGTTATGCTGAAATTAAGATAATATTGTGACAGAAAATGGATCAAAATTAGCTTTATCTCCTCCAGTTGAGTCAGGAATTGAGTCAGAAAGTGATACAAGTGTCCCAACTTAATTGCTTCACGTCAGATTCTGATGTCTGTATTCTGGTCCAGTAGCCCTTACTTCATCCCTGCTAAATAAAGAGTGATTCAGTGTGGGTAAAGCCATCAGAGTTTGGCCTTTTGAAGTTGGTATGAGCTTTCCTATTGATGCCATTGGAAGTGAGAAATTGTTCTTTGATTATCTTCTGAAAACCACAGTTGAGCTTTGTAGGTTTTATACCAAGCATAGCAGACTATTGCTTGTTTCAGGACAGGTACCACAGAATTCTTCATTATTCTTCATAATTTCTCCTGGATCTTCCATTCTGTCACAAACCCCACTGTTAACAGGACTTTTGTAAGCTAATGTTTACTTTTAGAATTCATTTTCTAATGCAGATTTCCTACAATAAGTTGAAAAAAAAAATCATAAATACAAAAGAAGCAAAAAGAAACTTAGCAATTTCTGAATGGGCCTTTATGTATTTTAAGTCATGCTGATCCTTCTATAGCGAACTGGGAGGATGAAAATATTATTAGAGGTGTCACAAGGTCTGAATTTCTTCTGTGTGTAAGAGGAGGAAGGGTGATTATTTCAGGGGATATGAAATACAATATTTTGGTTTCAGTCTCTTTCTGTGTGCAGTCAGTAAAAGTTCTCCATTCACAACTGAGCTGGGAATTGGCCTGGTTATAATGAAATGGGAAATCTTCTGGTCACAGAAATTCAAGCAGTGTGCATGTACAAAGAGAAAAAATCTAGATTGCATAAAATGTTGGTGTCTTGGAAAGGGGGATGGATAATTCTTGTTCGTCAAAGTGTTTTGAAAGCCTTGTGAAGCACAAGTATTTTAGTGCAAGACACTAACAGACATTATTTTGTTATTTACGTCAGAAGTGGTCTGAATCATGTTGATTTTACTGAGGTAAACTATCCCAAGGAAGCAATTAATGGTTATCCTTCTCTGGTCTTATTGACACAGTTCACAACCAGAAACAAATTTCTCAACAGTCTCCCCATGTTTTCCACTGACAGGTGGCCATGGCTTCTCCAGACTCAGGGGCTCGTTGTAAATTTCTGGTAAAGTTATTGTGGTTGAAGATTTGATCAGGGCAAGGTTTGCAAGGAGAGGGATCAAAGATTTTGTTGCTTCCCCCAAACCTTGCTATAGTAACTTAGAGGAAATGGAAATGTCTCCTTTTGTCACTATACACACACTGCCTCGGTAAAGATTGTCCTTTTTTCCCCTCAAATTCCAAGTAATGAGAAGTATTTGATAGCAAAATGTTTTGGGAGCCACACCGGGCTATTGTATCAGCCCAGCTCCTCCTCTGTGGAATCACAGAATAGAATCACAGGAGCTTAGGCTGGAAAAGGTCTCTAAGATCATCGAGTCCAGCACTGCCACATTCACCTCCAAACCGTGTCCCCAAGTGCCACATCTCCGGGTTTGATGCATTTGTGTCACCGCATTCTGCAGCTTTCTGGTGAAACACAAAGGAGCATGTGATGTCTCCCTAACTCAGTACAGTGGTCAGGGTGACTTTTCCAAATAGAATAACTGAATAAAAATTTGGTCCAAATTGCTACTGAAGTTAAAACTGGCTTAGGTGCTTGCATGGGCTCTTGGTTTCATTTTACTTCTTTATTTTTGAATTGTCTGATGGCCCTGCATACAGCCAGGAAGCTAATTTTTCAACAAACCCCCCATTCTCTCTTTTCAGACCTGTTTGAATGTGTCTCCTAATGCAATTTTCAACAAATCTGCAAGTTTTCCAAGTGAAACTTTCACAATTTATAAAATAAAAAAAAACCAAAACATTTTCATTAAGTTTTGCTTTATACCAAACATTATAAAACATCCATTTTAACGTACAGCAAAGATTTTGTAATGTTTCAGGGTATTAAAAGGGGTGTTTATACAATCTCTTCCTGTCTCTTGGACAAAGTCAGTTCAAAAGTCCTTGTTTATACATTTTTCAATGGTCTCATCTTTCTTTGGTGTGGGTGACGCAACTGGGGAAAGGTTACCCAGTGACACCATTTGCTGTATGGATGAACTTGTAGACGATGGCATATCAGGGAGCTTCTAAAGGAAATATTATATGGTCCATCAAGGCAATCTCAAATTTCCTGATTGCATATATTTAAATAGGATAAGCTCCAGTTACCTAAGAAGTTGTTTTGGCTGTAATGGAAAATAGGAGACTAATGTGTGCCATAATGCCTATCTCATCCCAGCCCATCAAGGTATATGAAAATTAATCTAAATATCTGTTATTAGAAGAATGGGAATAGTGGAGGAGGAATTGAAGCTACATGGCTATAGACAGGAAAAAAAAATTAAGTGGCTGTGGTTTAAGATTATACCTGTCCATTGAATACATTCATCAGCGTCTGGTTTTGTATTTCCTCTTCCTCATGATACCCCAGATAAGAAGTGGTAACTAAGTCTTAATGGTTTTAAAACTTTCTGTCTGTAACCATAAAGTGACCATTTACAAATTGGAATGCATTGTTGAGTGGGGATCCAGTTCCTTTCTCTGCCAGACCTGTCCATGCAGGTAGATCTCTGAGTTAAGAGAACAGCAGACTGTTGAAAAGGTAGATTTTGTGTGTGTGTGTGGTTTGTTCTTTTTTGGTTTTTTTTCAGCAGTATGCACGTTAGGAGTTTTATCAGAAGACAGCTGCTTAGAACAGCTGTCTGCTTATGTGCCCATCTTAGGAGAGAATGATTAATGAATTCACTTGGGCAGTGAGAAACTCAGTTCACTGATCCATAGTTTCAGCACAGGTATTGATGTGAAACTAATGAGAAATTTGATGCTCAAATTTGAATGTTTATTCCAATTACCAAACAACAGATCTAAATTAAAAAATAGCTTGAAACCTTAACCTTTTATTAGTAACATTGAAAGCTGAACTGTGGCTCTGCATCCCGTGGTGCAATCTGAAGACTCAATGCACTACCACCTACATTGTTTTTGGGAAGGGAGGGAGAATGGCTCCTGATTGACTCAGCTCCCACTACCTGATAATTGGAATTTTTTTTCCCTCCACTCCTCCCACTCCTGTTTAATGTGTATATTTTTCCTAGGAATTAAAACATGTGCTCAGAACTGAGCTGTAGGCATCCCCTACAGCTCTATTAAAATACTGCATTCAATAAATTCTCTGAGCTATGTTTTTTATCTGATTGTGGTGTGGTACATGGGAGTCCCAGCTCTGACCTAAAATGCTTTCAGTCTCTATAAGCAAAGGACAGAGGGAAAAGATAGTTACAACCTTTAGTTCATTGCTAAGTTAAGGTGTGGGGAAATTAAATGACTTGTTGAGGGTTATATACAAAGTGTGGCAAAATTGGCAATCAACCATTGAGTGCTGCTCTTTCAGTCTTGTGAAGAATTTCTGTTCCCCTTCCAAACTTTTACAGTGTTTCTATCAGAAGGGACTAACAAGAATTCTTGAGTTACTAGACACACTCAAGTTGTTCTGTCAGCTAAAACCTGGTGTTTTTGTGAATGATAAATACTTCTAATTTTCATACAAATCAGTGGCAGTTTGTAACTCTGCATCTTACACAATCAAAATATTTAAAAACGAAGTTTAGAAGGGAAAATTTATCAATTTAATCCAGGAGTGTTTCATAAAAGTACTTGTGGCTGGGCAAGATTTTGGTTTTTTGAAGAATTTATTAACTGCACATTCTGAACTTGGATGATATCAATACTCTTTGCTTTATATGCCTGCTGTGCTGGCTTTTTCCTTTTCCATGAAGTTACTCCAAAATGTGATGACAATTCAGTTTTAATAGACATAAGCAAGGTGCTGAAAATATGCAGCAAACATTGCTAAATTCTGCACAACTGGTCCATCAAATGTGCATCAAGGAAATGGGAGATGTTACACTGATCACTGTCCAAGGAGTAATCTGTAATTCAGTTACTTTTCCAGCGCTTGGGTTCTCATGAATTTGGTAGCAAAACAGTGCTGGGGCAAACACTGCTTAATACACGTGATGGGCTCAGCCTGTAAATATCCAGGCAGTGTCACCTTTGCACACAGCTGCAGCCACCAAGGAATGGTGGCATCTGTGGCAGCTGCTCTTGTCCCCTCCCCAGGCGTTCCCAAAGCTGCTCTGGGAGTCATGGCACACGTCTTGTGGCACTTGGCCATGTGAAAATTGCAACCTGTAGGTCAGGAAAATGATGTCTTATTGCAGATTTTAGGCCAAGTCATGTGTAAAGATGAAGCAGTTATTCGCAGAGCAAATGCATAATAAAAGTTACATGAGTTTTTGAGATAACCGTGTCGATTTGGCTGAAATTAAAATTAAAAGTGAATGTGTAAGCATTATTTTTAGGTTTGTGGGACTATGATTGAGATGTAACGCTTTTCAGTTTTAGCCATCATGGAACAATGTTCCAGGGGCTGGATTAATCTCCTTTTCCTACTGAGTTTTAGGAAGACACTTTGTGCAGTTGCTAATTTTAGCAGTGTGCTAATTTTTGGTGATATACACTCACTGGGGATTGGGATCAGTGAAAATCCTTGCTTGCTTAGGAAACTCCTGGCCCTGGCAGTCACTGGTTTTAAACAAATGCTCAGAGCATCATGGACAGCAGACTTTGGGGGGACCTGTGCTGGGACAGACATGGTCACCAGGTCTGCCTTCACGCATATTTGCAACCCAAAAAGAAATTTTCATGGATTGCTCAAGTTAGTGAAGAAAGAAATTTTTGTAATTTTTTTTTTTTTTAATGGGTGTGGGGCTGGACCTACACTGGCAGTACCCAGGCCCTGAATCTGCAGCTGTGTGTTTACAGGGTGCAGTTCTGTTCCTTTCCACCCAAGGTCCCCATTCATTTCATTATACAATGGCCACTGGGAGGATTAGAGCACAATTTTCATCTTGTCCCATTAGTTATTTGTATTTCAGCATCAGCTGGAGACCTTTGTCAAGAGCTAGACCTTGTTGTACTTGGTGCATTGTGTATCCATAGCAGAAGGCATTTCTTTCCCCACAGATATTACAGTTTAGAAACCTTGAGGTTTAGAGAGATCTGCTCTATGACATACATAGTGACAAACTTCATTATTGTTTTAAGTCTAGCTAATGCCTAGAAAAATGCTGCTGGATCAGTCAGAAAAAGAGCTTTAATTCCCCTGCTGGGTCTTTCCCAGTTGTGTCATTTATTTGTGAAAAGAAAGTGCTTCCATTTTCTTCTTTTTAATTTTTTTTTTTATTATTTTCCTTTTTTTGAAACTGAAGGTTTGGAGCTTCTTGGAATTAAAAAAAAAAAAAAAAAAAAAAATTTAAGGCTTTGTAAAGCAAAGAAAGCTTTGAAAAGAAATGACCCAGTCCCCTTTTTGGTTCACACCTATCTGGTCAAAGGGTTCAGCTCTCTGTGGAGGCTCCCAGACCTAAGAGCAGTCATGCGGAACCTGTTTGCTGCCTTTCAGGCTCGGCACTTTCCAGGGTGCCCCATCTCAACACACCTGACATTTCTGGCCTGGCAGCCAAGAAGAATAAAACCTTTGGGGAGTACCTAAAATTAAATGACTCCTTTTGGTCAGATCAAGGTTGTTCACTTCAGTAACTCTGCTGCAACTCTGCCCTTCTCTCATTTAGTGGCCATGGAAAAGCCTGTTCTCCCCCTTGCCTATTTTCCCTTTAGGGGCTTTAAATACGGACCTCAAATGCCAGGACTAGGAAAATAAGCTTCATCTTATGAAGAAATTAATAAGAAAATAATCAACCCCTTCTCAATGTTCTCTTATTTTATAAAGCATTGTTTGTACATACATTCCTGTATAGATGGCAGAGAGAATAGAGCAACCTCTTGGTTTATGTAAAGCAGTCTCTTGATCTGCCACCTTTTTAACATGAAATAAATTAAGGTCAGAAGGGTCTTCTAGTCCTTGTCCTACAGCTTTCACAAACCTCTCAGAGTCTGATTTTGTAGGGGAGCATAGGAGATGGCAGAACATGCTTCTTCTCCCCATGAGTCTTCCACTTCAGTGGCACTTACATCCCCCAGGCTAACACCTACCAGTTTATCTGCGTGCTTTGGTCAAGGGCATTTTCAAAATGGTCTCTTAATTGGAGGAAAGGCCCTGCTCTGCAGCTTTGGTTCTGTGGGTGTTTAAGTGTGAGCCTGTCTAACTGGCTGCAGCAGAACTGTAGCTGAAAACAAGGCATGTGCTGAAATAAGTTGTTCAGGTGGTTTGGGTGACAAGAAAGATGTGATGTGTGAGTGGCTGTGCTGACCACTTCTGTGCACTAGGACACATCTCTTTACCTGAGCATTTTCCTCTGTCCACAGCCACCATCTCTGTGTTGTTCCTTTGCCATCTGCCTTCATTTTTCACCTTTTCTTTTCTCCCCTATCTCTTTTGATCAATTCCTCTTTTATGGATTCTCTAAACTCAAACAGAACCCAGTAGTATTTACACATGAACTCAATTTTTAAAGCCATAGTTTTGTCTTGTTTGTTTTTTTTTGGTTGTTTTGTTTTTGTTTTTTAATGAGGAGGAATTATCTTGCCCAAGCCTAGTTTTAAGTATTTGGATAAAAATTAGGGTTAAATCAAAACTAACTGAAAAACAGAATGATAAACAAAATGAAAACACTCATTAATGCCTTTCTTTAGTTGGATTTTCTGCAGTTTTCTACATTGATGCTATTCAGTATTATAAGCCAGAAATATGAACTCCTGTAAAGATCATGGCCCAAACTGCACTTTTATTTCAAGCTAGGGTTTAAACTCTCTGATGGAAGGTCACTGATGCGGGTTGCATTCTTGTATGAGGCAGCATCACCTGGCTTTTCCTAAATTCAAAACCAGTGGAGAGCTGAGAATCTGCTGCAAATGAATCCCTCAGGATGCTGCAGGTGCCAGCCAGAGCTGGCTCTGCCTGATGCCACTTGATGTCCCTGCCAGGCTGCAGAGCACTGGCTCTTGCTCTGACAGTCCCAGCTGATTGCAGCCCACGTTACCATTTTGGGCTATCAGTTTGCAGTTTGTGGTCTGACAGAGCGATTCACGTTTGAGAAGCTCTTGCTGTGCCCTGTTAATCTTTAACAGTCTTTGGGCTGTGTTGCTTTCTGAGGTGAGCGACATCTCCACTCCTGGGACAGGGACTCAGTTTTTCTCGCTGTGTTCTGTCCCAGTATCCCAAAATATTTTTTACCAGGGAGCTGATGCTGCTCCCTGGCTTCAAGAACTGAAGAGAGTGGGTGTCTCCCCTTTGGGGAAAGCCTGCAGAGCTGGTCCACATTACCAAAGCACTGTCTGCTTGCCCTGATACTGCTTGATTGTCTTGCTCTTCAAGACACGGATTTCTGGCACTCCATTCCTCTATCTAGGTGCAGTTACGTTGATAAGTCCCATCCCTACTCCTGCAGGATAAAAAAAGGGTGCCAGGACCTCTGCAGCTGTTATTGTTATTAACCCTTTTCACTGAACAAACCATCTCCAGCTTACACATCAGCTAATAAATTAGACATGACAATAGTGTTGTCGTGCTTTATAGATATTTTCAGATTGGAAGAAATTGTGGGGTTTTTTTGAAGATGACATTTTTTGTTAACCCCCGCCTCCCTCTCTGCCTTGATAAAGAAATAATCAAAAAATAAAAAAAGGAAAATTTCACGTTGCATACAAAGGAAGACAAAATGAAGCTAAGAGCAATTAGGCTAGACAGATGAATAAGCTGCCTAGTGAGGTAGCTGAGTCACCATCATTAGAGGTGTTCGAAAAACAGGCCAGATAAAATCCTTGAGGGGGTCAGAGTGTATGGGAAAATCCTGCTCGATAGAGGAGGCTGACCCGGCTGACCCAGGAGGTCTCCTGCTTCTTCTGCATCTCTTTATTTAAAAACAGAGTTGAATTCAGAGAGTAACAGAGGAAAACAAAACCCAAACCAGGTGCCTGTGTCTGGTAAACAGTTTTCTTTTGTTCTCAGTGCTGAGTTGTAAAAGGAAAAAAAAAAAAAAGAAAGAAAGAAAAAGAGGAAAAACAGACCCTAAAATAAAAAATGTATGTGTGCTGTTTGCTGAAGTGATGTGGTAAAAGATCTCTGTCTGCTTAGCAGAAAGATGGAGCATCTTTCAGCAGACCTGACAGAGCGTGGAGGGGAAATTCTTTCAGTGTGAAGAGCTGGGGAGCACAGGTGAGGTTATGCACCTGTGCAGCAGAGAGAGAAAACAAGCATTTGCTCTCCCAGGGGCCTTCTGGGAGCAGGCCTGTGCAGCCCACAGCAATCCTTTTGGAAATTCAGTGCCTTCACCATTTGTGAAAATTTGACCCAGTGACTGTGGTTCTCAGCTGTGCATAAAAACACAGAGATGGAAGCCTGGGCTCCCAGGGGCGAGGTCCGGCATCCACACGCAGCCAAACCCTGAGGCTCGTGTTCTTCCTGAGGTCAAGCTGATGATCAGCACTGGCCATGAAAAGATTCAGGCTTAAGGCAATAAAAGTTCAAGGAATTCCCAGAGGCCTTCAGCACAAACACAGAAATACCCCTTAAGAAGGAACAAGCCAACAGCATCTCAGACAAGGTGGTTCAGTTCATCTTTGCTCATGGACTTCTCCAGGTGGGCCTGAGAGAGGACAGAAGTCAACTGCTGAGGACTCCACAGGACAGGTTTCTTTTTGCCCCAACACTTAGGCTTTGTAACACTTCCTAGAGCTGCCCTGAGCCACCCATTGTGTCTGTAGTTTAACTGCCTGAAGTTTGTGGTCTCAGCTCATCAGGGCTTTAAAATCTCTTCCTTCTCTGCCTGCCTGTGTCTGCTGCTTTCTAGTGCCACTGGGGCATGATGCCACCAGAAAGGAGATGCAACTGCAGCCCAGGACTTTGGAAATGCAGGTGCATGATAGCCTTTTTCTCCAGGTTGCAATTATTAACATAAGTTTTACCTCTGTAGGACAGCATTGTTGATGTTAAGAGTAGAAATGCTTTCTCTGGAGTGCCCAGTTTTTGCCCAGAATGACAAGATTTCACTGATAGGCAAGAAAACAAATGAGGAGAGGGCTTTTCTGTCTTCCCACAGCATTACAGTGAATGGCAAGAAACAGAGGAAAAACTATTTTCTTAATTGCTTTGGATTTATTTCAAAAATGTTTTAATCCAAAAAAATTTGGATTTATTTTCTGCTAGGCTCCAGCTAAGGTGAAGCCTCCTTATATATTCAGTATTTTCTGAATGCAGAATAAATAATAAAATACCCTGCATTCATCAGAAGCTTTGCCATACTTGAGTGGACGGAGTGGGAGCAGTAGCTGAGTCCAGGTGTAATGTTCTTGCCAGTGGGCAGCACTACTTTCCTGCTGGAAATGCAGTGGGCAGTGGTGCTGCTCAGGTATTATCTGCATAACAGGAGCTGTGAGCACAACAGAGCTCTGCTGTTTTGCAACAGTTTGCTGTCAGAGCCGTGGGCTGGAGTCGGTGTTTATCACTAAGTTACTTCTCAGGAACTGGGCCAGATCAATACTGTATTCTTTCAGCCCTCTCTAAACCCAGCAGGGAAGGCAATCACAGTGGTGCAGAACTCTGCACCTTCTGGAACAGATCAATACCCTGACAGTGCTAAGCTTTGTTCCCTCACCAGCTTTAAGATGTTCTACATGATTGCTTAACGGTTTGTTTTCTCTTCTCCCTCTATGACAACACTGCTCCCTTCCTGATCTTTCCTAATAACATCACTGTAATTGCCTTGACATGAAATAGCAGCACAAACACAGATGCTTTGCTTTGAGGTGTTTTATCTCTTTATGAACGTCTGTATTGGTTGAGGGTGTTGATTTCACTTTAATATGAAATCAGAGCTTTTTTTGGTATGTCTTATCTTATTTACATTGTTTTACTAGATTTTGCTAGGCCAATTTTGGCTATGGGGATTGCATACAGGGGTTGCATTGCACAGTAGTAGATATAATAATATGTACTGAGGAAATCATATTGGCTTAAGGCTTCTGTTGCTGAAGTCTGTTTTAGTCTAACTCCATTCAACCATATCTATCTCATCTCAGAAACAGTGTGGTGCACTTACCTTTCAAATGGTGCTAGGTGGAATGAAGCAGCTTCCATCTTGTCCAAGCTGGATCTAGAACTCCTGCCCCACTTTTCTTCTTCCTGATTTCATCTGAAGCTGCAGAACCTGTAGTTTTATTTCAGAACTACATCTGTTTCCTTTATGAGAAACGGTTTCATGTTATATAGTGTTAGCTAATGTTAAAATCAGTACTAGGCATTGCAAATGACTGGGTTCTGGTGCTGGGAAGTGGCTTTAATTACAGAAATTTCCCATTCTTGAAAGTGTTCAAGGCCCAGTTGGATGGGGCTTGGGGCAACGTGGTCTAGTGGAAGGTGTTCCTGCCCATGGTACAGGGCAGGATTATTTCTTAAGGTCTTTTCCAGCCCAAACCATCCTCTGGTTCTATAATATAGCATTAAGGAACTTTCTCTGCTGATGCAGGGAAAATGGAGGGTTGTCCTGAAGGATGTCCCACCTTGCACATGCCTCGAAGGCTCTTCAGTGGTTCTCTGCCACCAAAGATGGGGCTGTTCCATGTGCTGAAAATATCAAAGAAAGGGTGACTCAGAGAAGTCCTTGCTGTTGAATTTGGACAACTGTCAGTCTAGTGGGATTTACCAAGCTCTGTGTCCTCAGAGCTGTTTCACTGAAGCACTGGGAATTATCCCTAGATGTCAGTGGAAATGGGAGAGGGATTTTGAACCAGGAGACAGCCTGTTTCTCGAGCCAGAGCTGCCTCGGAGAGCCGTGCTTTGGAGAGTGTCAGGATGATCACACCGGTCTCTCCTCTACTTATCTGTAAGTTTGTAGATGTTGTTGGACAGACATACAAAGGGAATTCTCCCTGAGACTTTGAACTGAATTACCACTTCATCACATGAAAACCTTCCGTCCATAAGACCGGGCCCGCGGGAATGTTGCTGTTTTGCTTTGATAGTTGACTTCCGCTCCATTTCCCAGGTAAAGCATTAATCCCTCACAGCCCTCTCCTCATTTTGAAAGTCTTTAGCCACAGTTCTCTGTTAGGCTTTGAAAAGCGTGTTGTAAGGAGTACAAATGAGAGATATGCTGCCTTCAAAACAGCCGCTGCCCACTTCTGCATATGTGTAAAGTAGGATAAGATATGCAATTTGTAGGTGCTATGATTACTGGCTTAAGGAGAAGATACAGCATTTCTCAACATTTTTGAGACATTAATACAATTCAGCCAGGCCATTTTCTGTAATGTGTGGTTTGCTGTATCTGATGTATATTTTTTTCATCTCGGACATAAAGGTAAATCCTTTTCATTTACATAAGCGGGCTCTATAAACCAGATTACCCGAATTAATCATAGATATTTAAGCATATTACATTGCTCTGTACCACAAGCTAGCATTCCTAGAAGGTGGATCAGAGATAAGGGTCCCATAAATTACCGACCAAATCCTTTAGTCCATCAGGCTTTATTTCCACTAAAATCAGTTTTGCTTGAGTAAGACCTTCTGGATTTGGCCCTGATACGCTTTTATATTCATAGACCCTTCAGATACAAAGAAAGCTTCATGAAGCAGTTGTATATATATTTTTTTCTAGTCTTAAATTTACTGTTTCAAATAAAAGTATAAAAGTAAGCTGTTTTTTAGTAATGGTGCTTTTAATAACAAACAGCCATATCTCTGTCCTGCTTGGCTTTTATTAGCCTTTTAGTTTTTATTTAACGTCTCCATTATGATATTTCCAGTAAATAGATTAAATCGTGAAATGTGAAAAGCTGGCTATTTTACCCTCGGTAAAATAAAGATCTGTGTACAGTTATTCTTGAATATTTTGCCTCTCTGCTTCCTAGAAGGCTCCAAGTTTCATCTGTCACTTGGAGACCAGTTGGGCTACTGGCAGCCAGCATGCTGTTACATATAAAAGTATAGGGAATATTCCCCACACACGGTTCTTTTACCCTAATCAGACACTGCAGATGCGTCTTGTCAAGAGAATGCACCTCATGCTCAGAAATCAAAGGAAAGTGACTTCAAGGAGGACAGAGCAGCACAGCAGCAGCTGACCCCACGCCAGACCCCACAGGCAGGTCTGTCAGCGGAGGAGGAGGAGGGCAGGGGAGATGAGCTGACACCCCGTGACACTGCTGCAGAGATTCCTCCTGGAGCTGGGCATCTGGGGCCTTCAGCTGCCAAGGTCAGCGGGCCAGCAGCTCCCAGGCTGGGCTGGTGGGAGCAGTGTGTGTCCCCACCCTCAGCAGCCAGGGCTGAGGGGCTCACAGGGACCCTGCCAGGGGCTGGGGACACACACAAGGGACGCACATTCAGACCAGGAGTGAGAGCAGTGAAGTGTTTTCCTCATCAACTTCCTGTAAATAGCGTTTTCCCCCTTTCTCCTTAATATTTGATTGCTTCCCACCTCAGTCTCGTCCAGTCAAAAATGTTTCCAGCAGAGAATTTTCTCTATTCTAGTGCACAGACATATGGACATATTAAAAAAAAGTAAAAAAAAATGTTGTTTTCATTTCAAGCTCCCTTTTAAAAAGGATTTGTCACTACCTGACACAGTCCTTACTCTGGGAGACTGCTAATGATTTCAGCAGGGCTTTTTTATGAGAACTGCTGGCTTTTATCATATATTGCAATAGCAGTGAGGTACAGCAACATCTTTATTTCAACAATTCAGAACTCTGCAGATCAGAAGAGGTTAATAGAACAAGTAGTATTAAGTATGTTTAAAAGGCAAAAGGATATGGAAAAAAATTCTTTTTCATAATGTATTTTTTATATTGTGGCTTCTTTCCTTTGCCAGAAAAGCTTCAAAAGCTTAACCCAATCCATCCTCTGGTCTCTTTCGAAACCCTGCAACCCTTACTTCCCCTTTGGGCTAGAAGGAGGTTTTGCCAAATTGTGCCTGCTGAACCAGAGTCCTCTACAGAGAAGGGAAGCCAAATTTTTATTTTTTCTGGAGGGGGTGGGCGTAATTGACAGCTTGCAAGGACAAATAAATCTCTCTTCTACTATTTCTTCATATCTTATAAACATGCTGCACTCCACAGTTTGATTGAGTGACATAAAACTGGAGAAAGAGGTCTTGTGCTGCCCTACTTTATTTTTGCAGTCCAAGATTCCCCCATTTATCTGTTCACTTCCATTTTGCCCACATCTTCCTTTATCTTCATTGTCTGATAGGAGCTGTGATTCTCAGGTGGCTCTATCCAGTGCTGTGGGATGGAGTGCAAAGACAATATGCCCAGAGCAGTGTCACAAAACCACATTTCATCTTCTTCATCTCTTAATTATACGCATCCATTTCATCTCTTAATTATACTCCACCTAATGATGAAACCAGGACTGACAGGTTGTTTGTAGCTGGCCAGTTTTCTTGTTGTTTCCCTTTTAATGGGGCCCACTTCAATGCTGTGGTTGACCAGGTAATTGAGAGGAACACCGACCTTCTACCACACAAGCACACAACAATTCCTGTAAACTCTGATAATTCTGGAAAAGGCTGCGTTGGAAACCAGGATGGGGATGGTACAATTAGTCCAGCCTGTTTCCAGTTGTCACCATTTCTGGTGGCTGTCCTGAACCAAACAGGGAACAGGCTGGATGCCCCACTGCAGAGTAACCACAGATTTTAGGACTTTGTGTCTCTTTGTTGCAACATATCCAACAAAAATCAGGATATGAATGTGCCAGCCTCTGGCATTTCTGTGCTTTCCTTGTTCATATGCCCTTTTCAGACTCTGCTAACAGTAGATGCCCTTGAAAATTTAAGATTTTGTTGTTGTTGTTGTTCTGCTCACTTTTGTCTTTGGCATTAGAGGATAATAGTGAATACTGAGAATAATCTTGAAGAGACACATGTTAATCTGCTGGGGAAGCTCAGCAGTTTCTGTGTTGATCTGGCAACAGAATTTTGTACCAGAAGTGTCCCCAAATGCTGTGGACAGAGGCAGATACTTTTGTCATCATTTAAACTTGGGATCTTGGGCTTTGATTCTAATCCAGTTTTCCGGCGTGGCTCAGAAATGTGCCTGACCATTGTCATGCTGAGCAAGGCCTCCCGAAACAGAAACCCCAGCAAGCAGTGCTCTGTTTTGGGAAGGTCTTGGAAGCCAGGATGTCTCAATTAGTGCCTCCTTTCTCATGGCTGTTTCAGCTCTTTAAAGGTAAAGGAACTCAAGGCATGAGAAATGAGTTTCAGGAGATAAATATGGAAATTGAGAGGGTGGAGTCTCTTACCTGTCCCACGCAGGTAAATGGAGTAAAAGCAAAACCCAAAAACGAAGGTGCTGTTCTCAAAGCACAGTACTTCTGTTCTCTGCCTCTTCAGCTGACAGAAGGGAGGCTGGGATAGTTCAGATGCTGATAAATTTGTCTGGATAGCACGGTGTTGTAGTTTGTTAGAGACTTTGAACCCGAAAAGAAGTGATCAAACATTGCCTCCCTCTGCTCTGTCACCCCATTATTCTCAGCCCCACCACTGAGAGACACAGACAGTTTTTCTGACTGTTATTTTAAATGCTTTTCTCTCTGTCTAATGTTGTATTTTACCATCACTGGAGACTTTAGCATAGGTCTGATGGACTAAGCTAACTTGCAGTGTATAGGTAGGACAAAGCAAAACCACTTTTAGTGATGAGGACAATTTTTACAAAAATCACCAATATAACAAGAAACAGTAGAGAGGAAATTGGCAGAATGTGGCCTTGACCATGTGTGTTTCTCCTCATATCCATTGGCAGAAGTAGAACACTGACATGTAGGGTGTTTCTAAATGAAGAAACAGAAGGAAAGAGTAGCACAGCCTTCAATTTTGTGGCTGTATGCAGTCATACCACCAGGAAAGTTCAGTAATTCATAGTTCACTAAGTTTTCTGGCCTTCGGTATTTTGAATTTTATCATCTGCGTATTTATTAGTAGTATCAAGAAATTTTTGGTGGGTGAGATTTTCTATTAATTTCGTCAGTACCAGGATTTTACTGTAAGTGATCCAGTAAAATCCAGTGCTTATTAAATCCAGTAAAACCCAAGTGTCTAAAAGCAGGATGGTTACCTGATGAGTGATCTTCTGCTGGGACTCTGCAGTAGGTGGGAACATAAAGCTACCTTGACAGTAGGAATGGTCACTGCAAAATGAAATCTGTAGCAGTAGCTAAACTGCAGCCATTAGATGCTATCACTGGGATTTGAAATTAAATTAAGCAGCTGGAATGCCTCCTATCCTGCTAACATCATCAACCATATCAAAGATAATCACTGCTTTTATTACTGCAAGCACAGGATGCGGCTGGAAGTAAAACTGCCTATTATCAGATCTCAGTTTAGCCAATTTTGACTTCCAGTTCAGAGATTTGAGTTGTCAAAAGGGACATTTAAAAAGAGATCAGCGCCTTTGAAGTAATAACACACAGGAGCCTGGAGGGCAGAGTCACAAAACTTCTGTACACTGGATGGACTAAAACCACGGAAAATGCTTCCTGTTTTATAGCGGTGCAGGGAGAATATTAAAACTGAAAACGCTGCTCAGACTAGGATGTAGACAGTCTGATGGTGTCAAGAAAAAGCCTTATTATCTCCTCTGCTTTAGTGCTGTGGTAATGTTTTTTCCAGGAACATGAGGATTCAGGGAAAGGAGAAGTTCCGATTACTAATTATCTTCATATTCGCAGTGCTGGACTCTACATTTAGGGCTCTGCTCTGCTCTAAGATGTGTGGTTGTGAATTACCACAAGCTTTGAAATAAAAAGACCCAAACACAACCCTGCTGCTCTTGTGGTTGAGACACTCTGTGAAATATGCACTTAAATACCTGGAGCTGGAGTAGCAGCAGGAGAAATTCACTTAGCCCCCAGTTCAGGGAGGCTCTGTAGCACAACCTCCACAGCACCTGGAACTTTCCACCCTTAGGACTTACAGGGCACACAAAGCCACCACACTTTTACACCAAGGAATAGTCCTGGAAGGGGAGATCTCATGGAGAAAGACTGAAGAAGAAAACTGAACAGAGCAGGGCATAAAGTCTAACACTTCTTATATGTAGTATTGCTTCTTCACCGACTCTCACAGTCAGGGCAGAAGGATTCCACAACTTCTAACAGTGTTTTCAGGTTGAGGGGTACATCACATTTAGAAGAAAGATAACCCAAAGTGCAACAAAATGTTCAGTATTTATGGTAAACTTGGTTTAGCATCAGAAAAGTTTATTTTCTGTTGGTGTTAATTTGTAGTTGGAGGGGTTTGCTTGGATCCTGATGATAATTTCTGTTTCAGAAGGAAAAAGTAATGTACCTCTGTCTAAAAAAATTATCTTTTGATCTGGTCAGGTGCAATCCTTTAAGGGAACAGTTGGTGGAGACTGCAAGAGAAAACAGAGTTTAATCCTTTGATCTGTAGCTGACTGTCACTTCTTACCAGGAAAAGCCTCTTAGCTTTATCAATATTAATCCCCCAAAAGGAATTTTTGTTTGACAAAAAAACAATTGGTTCTTTGTTTTCAGTGGATGGGCACTCTGAAGTTGGGCCAGAGTAGGACATGGTGTGAAACCTCCCAAGGTTTCCTCGCTGTGTCCGGCTGGTCAGTGAGGGACCCGCTGGGCAGGAAGGCTCAAACTCTAACAAAGCCAGGAGAGACCTTGGAAAAGAAAGGTTTAGTGGCCTTCTCAGTAGCTTAGAAGGTCAACTCTTCTCTAAACTGTGTCAGCATCCTTGGAGAGCTGGTTAAAGAAAATAGTATCATGTGCCTTTTACAGACAGCAGAGAGCAGATCCAGTGCCCTCTGAAGCTAATTCAGAGTTTCCAGTTGATATGAGCTGACACTGCCTCATGTCACTCCTGTGCTGAAGCTGTGCATATATTCTGTGCTAAAACCCACATGGAAGGAATGATTGAGTTGTCTTAGAGTGCAATCCCCTTAAATGCAAAGCCCAACTGAGCAGGCTTTGTGTTTGGCAACTTAGAGGGCTCAGAGAGAGCAGAGCCCTTGCCCACTTACAGCTAACAGTTTTTCATTTTGAGTAATGACCTCAAATGTTGCTGTTTTCACCATCCCAAACAGTTTTACACTTCCCAGCAGCCAGTCTCAGGGTCCATGCCATAAGTGTTGTGAGGAATAAATGTAAAAGAGCTGTAAGCAAGAAGAAAAATTTATTTTCCCAGGAGCCCCATAACAGTTTTTCCCCATGTTCACCCCATTCTAAGTGGGTATTTTGTCTGCCCAAGGGCACCTGGATTGTATCCCAGGCAACACTGTCTGATATTTTTCCACTGTCTGTTTTTGTGGGCAGTTGAACCCCAGCAGAGGTGCTCTGGCTACATCACAGCCACCCCCTTGCATGGTGGCTCTCTGGAGAAAGAAGCCAAATTTCCAGTTTGATTGTCTAATTTGTTTTTTGATAATTGAGACAGATTGCTTTTTGCCTTTGAGAATGGGTCCTTGTGTGCAGTCAGGTGAGCTGTTTGCTATCAGTGTCTGCTCTAGTATCAGATAAGTAGAAAACCCCCTCAACCTGACAATTCACTTGAGAATAATCTGATCTGGTTTGCTTTGCTGTTTCCTCTTGAAGTGGACAATGGCTTTTCCCCTGTTAAAAAGTTGACACAATGAGACAAGTGTGTGATTATTGTATCCCTTTATGTCATTTGAGTAACTTGAGATAGCCTGGTGTAATGTGAGTAATCTGTGTTCACCACCCCTTGAATCTATCTGGAGTTGATTGGCATATCTGTGCATTTTAACTTGTCTGGAAGGCTCTTATCTCCTTGCTGCACAGCATCAGTTGCAAATTTTAAACCTTTCCGTTCAACTTTATGTTTAAGTGTGTTACTCTTCCCCTTTCCTCTTAGGGTCTTAGCAGGGAGCTGGTTTTGCTTTGTTTGGTTGCTGGGTTTGTTTGAAGTAAACCCAGTGACTCCTTTAAAACAAATGAATCAGGGGAAGGCAGGTAATGCAGCTGACAGACAGGTGATCCTGATAACACTGCCTGGTGCCTGATAGACTGCCCCTGAACATCCGAGCCATTCACACCATTTTAGGTGGTTAACACTGCTTCTCCACTACTGAGCAAATCATTACTTTCCATCCTGACCCATTAAAGTTAAGGCCTCCCTGTGCCTTTCGGGTGCAGCCTGTGGTTACAGGGTGATGCTGAGCAGAGCCACCCCCTGAGAAGTGCTGCAGGTGCTGTCCCTCAGTGCCTCCAAGCCTGCATGGGAGCAGGACTGCAGTGCCAGCCCCAGGCAGTTGCCAAAGCAACCTATTTTTTTTCTGCTTCTTCTTCATTATTTTTATTTTTAACCTGTGCTTCCCTTTGAAAAGAGACAGATTAAAAATGAATCTTGAGAATCACCTTTCCTTTAGTGGTGTTGCACCGTAAATGTCACTTCCTTTATTTTGAGTGAAGGTGACAGAAAAGTGTGGTCTTAAGGAACAAATGTCATGCTCCAGGGGAAGAAGAGAGGCAGTGAGATATGTTATAAAGCAAGGTAAGATGCCACTTTGATACTAAATTTGTCCCATTTATGTAAGCTCAGTTTGAAACTTCACCAGCTGCCTTGGTTTCCCCTGACAGATGCAAAATCCTGTTCAGGAATGTGCAGTGATTTTGAGGGCTCAAACAGACAGAACCCCCCAGATAAATCAGAATCAGAGAAAGGTCTGGATTGGAAGGAACATTAAAGATCATCTTGTACCAATGCCTCTGCCAGGGGCACCTTCCACTATCCCAGGTTGCTCCAAGCCCTGTCCAACCTGGCCCTGGACACTTCCAGGGATGGGGCAGCTTCTGACTCTCCTGTGACAGGAGTATCTGCTGTCTCGTCTAGGTGGCTGCTCTGGCATTTTTCTCACTGTTCTGCTATTTAATGGAAGTTTTCTCCCTTTGTGGAGCAGTGCAGAGAGATCCTTTGTCCTTTCACTCTCTCAGGTGAGTGAGCACCAGACCATGCAGGTAGTGCCCACTGGGACTGCCTTCCAGTCTCCTGCTCCTCTGCCTCATGACCCTTGAAGGATGTGGGTTACACCTGGGATTGGTGGGGCATTTAGGGTCAGCTCCCCTAAAACAGCTGCCTTCCATGTCCCCCCAGCAGGCATCTCTCTCTTGAAAATATTTAATAAAATGTAAGAAACTGTGGTGGGTGAGTGTCTGGAGCTCTTGCTGCTGTCAGGCAATGTGGCTGTGTAACAATTTCATGTCATACTGCTCTGGTTAGGATGAGGAGTTAATAAACCCTCCCCTACAGAGGAGGAAAGCACTCCTCCTCTGTATCTTTGAACTCCTGAGGGTTGCTCTGACTCTCTGTTCTTTTGCATTATACATAATGGCATCATAAGCTTGGCAATTGAGAAATAAACGGAGAATACTGTGATTAAAAATGTACAATACATAATATAACCTTGCACAACAAAATTAGTACTTTGCTAATTTAGTCCCAAAGCATATTGATTAAATGCATTTTACCACTTCAGTGTACACTGGAAAATCCAATTAATATAAAAAAAAAGAAAATGAAAACATTTAAGTCACTGAACTCTGGATCATAAATGTTAATCCATCCTGCAGTATCTTTTGAATAGAACACACACTAATTTTCTCTCATTGTTACAGAACAGATTTCACAAAAAAATAATGCTGTAATTGTTTGGGGAAAAAAAGTATTTGCCATTTGGTGTTTCCATTTGCTCTTCCTTGATTGAATTCATTAAGAAAGGATTTTTTTTTTCTATCCATAACAGCTTTCAGCAAAGTCTCCTTAGCTGAGAACTTTTAGTACAAAAAATGTCTGCACATTTAGTGTACTAGGAAAAGAAGCATCACACAATATTCAACCATAGGTACAGAATTTGACCAAATGTAGGATTTTTCTTTTAGTATGTCCATGCTAGAGATGATGGTGAAGGAAATGAGTCTTTCATAGCAGCTGGTTGCCAAGAACTCAGCTTTTCTTAGGTGAATGGGAAGAACAAACTTCTGGCCAAAGGCTTTGTGCCAACATTACCTACAGACAGTGGAAATGGAGATTTTTATTTGGTGCCTGAATTGGGGCAGAATGCCAATAATCCAAGGTCTGTACGTGCTGCTAGAGCCAGCATAGAAATTCCTATGTCCTCAGAGAACTGATTTATTTCCTGTTGGAATTTAAAAGGTTTGAATTCAGCACATTTACTATGGATGAAACAATTTGACAGAAAATTTTCACCAAGGCTTGATGCAAAAAGGGAAACTGCAACTTGGTCTCGGGAATCTCTAGTGAAGGAAGAAGCCGATGGTGCTGTTGCATACACGATGGGGAATCTTTTCCAGCAAAGTGATGCTACCAAGAGAATGCAGTAGCTGAGTGGAATGATGAGGAATTTAACATTTCCAGCACTCTTGAGCTCTTACAATCAGTGATTTTGTGGAAGGTTTTAGCCGTGTGTTGGTGTCGGGATCGTATTTAGGGAAACGTTTCCGCAGACAGCACTTTTATCACTTTAGCAGCATAGAACTCGTGAGGTACCCATGGGAATATGTTGTGTCCAAGGGAATCTGGGTGAGGGGACATTCCTTCTGGAGCCATGTCTGCAGGGAAACACATGCAGATGTCTTCATTAGTCTCGTGTCCCAGTGACTCCCCCAAAGGCTGTGCTGTGCTGGGTGTCGGCTGTTTTCACAGAGAATCCATGGAAAAGCCCATGTGCTCTTCACCCTGCTGCTTGTGGGTGGTCTCAGAAGGTATTTTCCTCACCCTCCCCCCCTTCTTTCTCGTGGAAAGAAGAGTAATTGAAGTACTGTAAAAAATAAAACGTTGCTCTCAAATGGGCATTAATTCTGGCGCTTTTATAAATACTTTTCATCCTCAGACAGGACAGCATTTACAAGGTTAGCCCAGAGAAAGTCATGTGAATATTATCCCATCATAACTTGTTTTTATGTAAGTATGCTTGGATAAATACTACTATATGATATATTTGGATATATCTAAGGCTTTTTTCACTAGGTTGATATTTATGTTTTTACGTGGCCAAGCTTTACTATCATTGCAATAGCATTTTGAGCATCAGAAAGCCCATTTGATATCCAGTGCTTTAAAACATAGTAAGAGTGTGAGGAACCAGGCATTTCAGACTATCCCTTTCCAGTTTTAAGCATTTTATATGCATTTTAGAATATGATCTATCTGTACATTTCACTCGATCACTGTACACAGTTGAGTGTAAAGAAACAGCCTTAATATCACAATAATTTATTCTATGGAGTGTGTTCATGATATTTTATGTTTTCTATATTTGGGTGTAATTGTGGCTAGGAAATACACTCTTTCCCAGAATGATTCAATTCCCAGCATAAACTGAGCTAAAGACAGACTTTTCAGACTGTTCTTTGTTTATTTCCTATGCTTTTTACTAACACCTGATTTTGATATCCTATACACTACAAATAAAAGCCTAGAAATTTAATACATCTAAAGAGATAGAAACTGGAATGATGGTGCAGAAAGAAGAGAGGAATAATAAAATTCTGCCTGTTCTGAGTAGGGGAGTTGTAATGATCCTACAAATCTTAACTTTTTTATTTCTTGATTTTTGGGACAAAATTAAGAACCATTTGTGGGATAGAAAGGGCTCAGTTAATTTCTTCCCTTTCAGTTTAGTCTTGCTCTGCACTTTGCTCCATAGGATTCTGCTAAAAGGCAGATAAATAAACAGATATTCCTTCAGCCTCATCAGTGGGTTGGAAAGAGGTTGTATCATGGTCTCATCCTAACATAATGCACTGCACTCATGAGTTAGATGGATAAACCCTCAGTAAAAATTTGCCTCATTCAATGTGCCTTTACACAGAGATATTTAATGAAGATCAATCTTATTAGAATTTCTGGTTCCATCTGTTATAAGTGCATAATTTTTTAATACTTTGCTTGTATTTAAGAAAAATTAACCTCATAATATTTTTCATCTTATTTTAAGAGAAATCTGTAAGTTAAATATGTGATATTAATTCCCTAGAAGATATTCATAAACACACTAACACTTTGGAAGTTAAATAGCGATAAAAAAAAATTGAGATGATAATTAATCCATTCTGTATTTATGGGCTTGATTAGCTGTCATACAAAAAACTGTTGGTGAGGCCAAATCAGGTTATTCCAGCTTTCTTTCTTCCATCAGCATGTGCCCAAAGAGAGTTATTAGCTCATTTTGGTTGTTCATTGGCAGTCCCAATGCGGTTCAGGAAGTGTCTGCCAGCAAATGTCCTTAATATACATGGTTGGAAAGGGAAAAGAAACACCAAATCCACAAATTTGCCATATCCTGCTGAACTGAAAATGTCTTCATGTGCCACTACTGAGATTATATATTTTTTTAAAATTGGCTGTGATCTTTGCACATTATCTTCTTCTTCTTTGCCACCAGCACTCGCAGATATCACCTACACAGGCAGAAAATTCATGTTCATATCTTAATTTATGTGGTTTTAATTTTTTTTTCCCTGTGGTGTTCAGAGTTAATTTGATACTTCAGGCTGAAAAAAAAAAATACTATAAACTTCTTTTTTCTCTCAAATTTTAGGCATAGTGTAGAGGATATTTTATATTTTGAAGTGCTTGTCTTTTGGAATATGTATGTGTGCATGCTTGACGTGCGTCTGCTAGGACATTTCAACGTTATGTTTTGCAAAACTAATTGTCAGAACTAAGAGGCAAAGAGGTGATGGAGATTTCAATTTAAAAAAAAAAAAAAAAAAAAAGGAAGAGAAAATTCTGCCAATTCTTTTTCCTTGCCTGAAAATTCTCTGCATGACAAAATAATGGCAATTAATGATATGCCTTTTTTAGTAATTCCTTGCTTGGGGAGACTCCTTGTACCTTGTTAAATACCTGTTGTTTAGCAGCCCAGAGTTCTCCGTATTTTGCAGAAGCACGGCAGGATTATTAACTGTACAGTTGTATTATGGGGTTTAACGAACAAATGTTTTTCAAGTCTAATTTATTCTTAACGAGAGTAGTGTTAATTCATTTTGAGCTTTGCCTGGGAGGTGAGACCTCCAAAATTGTCCCAAAGGTGATAGCATACTTTTATTTTAGTGCAATGACTTTTTAGCATGTCGCATCGTCGCATATATTTATTCATCATCCTTACACCATCCCCGAAAAGCGAGATTAAGGCACGGGGATCAATCCAGCCCACCTCTTAGGAGCTCTGCTAGTGTTTAACCACTGCCCTGCACATCATCTCAGGACAAGAAGTGGAGAAAACAACGACCATTCGAAACCACGTTAGAGATTAAGGACGGCGGAAGTTAATCGCGTGGTTAAATATTAGTTGGCTTTCCTATGGCAACAAAAAGTGGCATGGGGTTTTTTTATTTATTTTTTTTTTAATTCCTAGAAATACTTAGTACTTGTTTCTTAGCTTATCAACAGCATGTTGTGGCTGTGTCAGGCAGAAACATTAGCTTGTGAATTAGCCCTGAGGCACTGTCCTATATACCGCTATGGAAGCGCCTGGTGTGGGATCCACTGACTCAGAGGAAGAGTGCCTCCTGCTGATTCTGTCTTCAATCCAAACACTGACCTTGCTCCCCTGACGGGATTTGACAGGTTTACAACCCACGGGTGTGGCTGTCATAGCATCATTTTCCCCCCCTTTTAGCTTCTTCTCTAATAAACTTGTTAAACGTTTTGCATTAATAGAGGAACTTATGCAATGGGTGTCTCGCTGTCTTTGACAACTCATTCAATGTCAACCATCAACAATTTTCCTTTAATGGACACGTAACATCCCTGGTGTGATGATTTTTTTTTTTTTTTTTTTAAACTTTTGGTGTCAGATTGATAAGCCTGTGAAATAGAATAGCTACACATAATGCCGCTTTATCCTCACAATTGACAGTGAGGCAGTGAAGCAGAACCTCAAGAAAAGCGACCCAGTTCTGCATGTGTAACCACACAAGAACCCAGACTGGTCCCCAGTCCCAACTAACGTCACAGCTTCATGACATCTGAGCAAATAATAGGCAGAGAGTGTGAGTTTGTGAAAGTAATTATATAAAGCTGAAGGCAGGGGACAAAAAGAAGTGGGGTGGGGGGGAGAAAGCAAGAGGTTTCAGCGCTTTGACAATGTCCACAGCTGTGATGTCATAGGCACAAAGATGATAATAAAATTTGGCCAATGTGGTGTCAACTACACCTTGCTCCTTTTGTCTTTTCCCTCGTATAATTTTGTATCCATGTGTGAATCGGCTCATTAGTGGAGGAGAGTGAAAATTGAGGTCAGGGTATTTAAACCTGACCTGTGCAAAGGCCATGCAATGCCTAAGCCCACCGGGGGTTTCACTTCAGAGCCCTGGACCACCCTTGAAGGTGACACCAATTCAAGCCTCATTTTATAAAGGCCTTATTAATTATTGTCTTTATAAGAAGGAGAAGCCATATAAAGAAATGTGTCATTCTTAGAGTAGGAGTAGGCAGGAAAAAAAAGAGAGAGAGAGAGAAAGAGAGAAAGAAACAGAAGATCAAAAGAGAGCTTTTTTTTCCCTTTTGCTTTTCATGCCTCAGAACCTCAAAGGAGGTCGGGGAACAATCAGGCTTAGGGGTCTCGTGTGCTTTCTGGCAATTAGACTCAGCTGATGGGCTGAAAGGGATTGAATGGCAGGGTTCAAGGCCCTTCTCCAGAGCTTCAGACAACAGGCTTTTCCAAAGCAGCAGAGCAGCAGACACCACTGAAATAATTTCAAATGGAGACTTACAGCCAGGGATTCATTAATTCACCGGCCTAAACAATTACTGGAACATATAATGTCTCTATATACACTTTGATAAAGACTGTCATCCTAGACCTTCCTTTTCCCCATTTTTATTAGAGATTTTTAATGTCAGGTTTGAAAAGAACCCTTTATTTCTTCAATTATCAAATTAAACCTTTTATTTTTTTTTTCAGGGTGGGGGGGGACATAAATTCCAGAATTTTTGTTTTATGGCTACAATTGATTTGAATTACAAGAGGAGACTGAGAAAGTTTTGTAAAGCATCCTTAAACACTCAGTCATAAATAGGATGGGAGCCTCAGTAGCAAGAGATCCCATCCTCCTCCTTCCTCTCTTTAAAGAGGGTGGTCTGGGACAAATAGATTTAAATGAGCTTGATGTGAGAGAATTAGCTAATAGGGGACATGCAGCAGAGCACTCTGTACAGGCTGCATTTGCTGCTGCAATGCTTTGAACTGAGAAAACTGCATTAATGCACTTTTAATACAGTTGAAATATTTTTAAAATAAGAGAACTGCATATTATTTTATTTTTTTTTCCTAGTGTGAGACTAGATGCACTCAGAGGTGAAAGGATGTAGTGCAGACCTATGGTTCACTGATAAAATGTACCCAGACATTCCTATGAAAATTAGAGGTAGGTAGGGATAGGTGCCTCTAGTGCACTTTGGGAAGGGACCAGGTGTGCTCGATAGAGGAAACGTAGACCTAGAAAAAAACTGTCCTGTGCTGCAGGAGGTATAATGTCTAATTTGGCACAGTCAAAAGTGAGGTTTGAATAGAAAATTGGATTTGTGACTAAATTAAGTATCATGTCTCTCTGTTCTCAGACACTTGTTTGGTGGGGTTTTCTGGTTGCTTGTTTTTATTAGGGGAGAGACCGCAAAAGTCAGCATGTTTTAACAGAGAAATGTTTCAACTGAAAATGTTTTGATTGGAAAGTACCATCGTCATGGGACTCAGAAGTGCTGGTTCAGGTACCCTGCTCAGACAGCCATCACCTCCCCTGCCCTGCAGCGTGGGACACACCATCTGACCAGCTAGCTCAGATCATAGGGCAACAGGAGGCTTTTTATGTACGATTTTGGAAGAATTTAACTTGTTCACCACGCTGAACGCTGTGTTAGAAGAATCTGACATCCTCTAACCACACACCACAAGGGTTTGCTTGATATTGATGGTGTCCTCATTCCTGTGCCAAAGCTCTGCTGATGTTTGGAAGTCCCAACCACAACATGACTATTCCCATGCAGACCAGCAGCCTGCCTGTTCTGTGACTCCAGTCATGTCATGGTTTAACCTCAGTCAGCAGCTCAGCCCCACAAAGCCACTTGCTCACTTCCCCTCGGTGGGATGAGGGAGAGAATTAGGAAGGTAAAGGGAACAAATCTCATTGGGTTGGGTTGAGATAAAGACAATTGAATAGGTAAATCAAAAGGTGCACGTGCAGAGGAAGCAAAACAAGGAATTCAGGCAGGTGTCCCAGGGAAGCAGGGCTCCATCACACATTAACAGTGACTTGGGAATGTGACAAACACCATCCTTCTGCACATCCCTCTTCCTCATTTTTCCCCAGCTCCATATTCTGAGCATGGCACACAAGTGTGAGACACTGAGATATCCTCAGCACAGGCTTGTAGTAACTATAACTTAATTCACCTTGGTCCTATTCTGGAGTTTAAGAGACAAGCTAAATCAAAGCAGATAGACCCAAATGATGCATCTGGGAATTGATGTAATTCCTGAAACTGTGGTGCCCATAGAGGGTATCCATCAACCAAGATAATGATGGTGGGGAGCACTTGGATATTTACTACACACCTAATACACCTGGGAATGCTGGCTTAAGTGGGTTATTTTGGATTCCTTGGAAGGGGAGAAGGAGGGATACAGAAAGGTGGGGTGGGTTAAAGTGAGCCACTGTGAGTTATTGTGAGTAAGAGCCCTTTCCATTACAACAAATGAGCACTGTAATGAGATTCATTGAGGGAAGTTGTAGCTCTATTGTACTCCAGGCTTACTTAATAGATGAAGCTAACAAGACTAGAGATTAGAGTTGTCTGTTCTGTATGTCTATATAGTATCCAGGCCAAAGAATTTCTTTCCACTGCACACCTTTGTGCACGACTTTTGGTTTTAGTTGTCCAGTTATCAGATGAAAATAATTATTTTTGATATTTTGGAACTAGAGTCTCAGTTATCTATCTGGCTCTTTTTTTTTTTCTTTTTTTCTTTTTTTCTTTTTTTTTTTTTTGTCATGGGTATAACAATAGAGTGCATTGTTATCTGGCATTAAACACACTCTGAGATTGTTAATTTATAATCTGTAAAACTCTTCCACCCAGGCTATACTATAATGACAGAGTTTCTTATGTCTTTTTGTCACTTACCTGTTGAACTTATTTTTGTGACCTCTACTTACCTTCATTGTTCAGCTTTTCCCTCTGATGGATATTGTTTGAAACTCCACCATGATCATTGTGTCCCTCTTTTCTGAGGTATTAATGTTCTATATCTGCTGCAAGTCTAGAGGAAGGGCTTCCGTATAATTGCATTTTTGTACTTCCCTATTCTCCCCTGTGGTTGAATTCTTGCATATTGCAGCCTTCTGGATTTAAATTGCATTTTTAATACAAAATAATATGGATGCTGCCTCAAAACATGTGGAAGATCTCGAGGAAGGAGGTGCAAAATCCTATTTTGTTACCCTGCTTAACCCTGTCAGCCCAGTGGCCGTGGACACCACGGATGTTTTCAGCAGACACCTGTCAGGACCATTCTGTCCATGTTCGCTTCTCAGGAGGGAACATGAGCGAAATCATCTCCCCCAGAGTGTCTCTCCCCATGGATTTTGAGACCATTCTTTCAACCCAACCCACCAGCCACCTTCAGCTGTAATCTGTCTCTTCCCCGCCATCCTGCCCAGCTCCCAAAGCAAGCCTCTTTGTCCTTGCCCACTGCCCATTTACACCATTCCCAATCAATCTTCATCGAATGTGGCGGTACATCATTAACTTGTCTTCCGGCAAGGCACTTAACCCCCTCGGCCCTGGAGCAGATTCATTACCTTGCCACCTTCCCCTGAGCGCTGCCATCCGCTCTCGGCTCGGGCCATTACTGAGGCACACGATTCATCATCCACATGGGTGGCTCTCTGCTCCCGGCCAAATGGGCATTGTGACATTATCTGGGGCGTTTCACAAGGAGATATCCCGAGGAAAAGGCCCTGCTCAGGAAGTTTGTCTGCAGATAAGACTCGTGCTGACCCTGCTCTTCACCCTGGACACGGGAGTCACGGTGCAGCCCTTCCTTCTCCATGGTCATGGTTGCTTTTGGCATGCTCTGAACCAGGGCTGGGCTTTGTATAGGGCACATGATGCTGAATGCATCCAAAGTTTGTTATTTCTCAAATTTACATGTTTTCTACCATTTTCTGTATTATTATCCAGACAAATTTGTAAGACTTAGCGCAGTAGTTTTATACTTGGGTTGGTATCAGACCTGAAATCCAGAAAACCAATCCTTCACTCTCATGAGAGGATAAATATTAGAACTGTTCTTTTTTTGGTTTCGTCACTCTAAGGGCCTCATTTTACTCATACTTTGCTGTTTTTTTGATTTCTTCATGCTAGTTTCAAAGGAAATTAAGCAGCTGAGGTAGTTCTTTTATTGCTGAAAAGCCCCTGAATAATTCTGAGTTGATAACGCACTGTACAGTCACTGATCTGACTTTGGTAATCACACGTCACATTATGATTACCAAGAAATAACTGAAGAGTGATTATGCAAATCCTGGAGTTCTAATTGGCTAATAATGACTTTAAGACAGAGTACAATGATTCATATGTTGTGTGTTTTTGAGGGGAAAAATCCAGAGTAATTATGTAAATCATATGCCTGTAACAACTAGTCAGATGCAAAGCTTTGTTTGGATACGGAGGGTGCTTGGTAATGCATCAAAACTGGAGCATTCCTGTGATGCAAAGAGGCAGTTCCACTTCAAATGTGCTGTATTGTGAATAGGGACTGATTTCATTCCTTCTAGCCAACTAGTATTTCTTGCACTATCCTTGAGGAAGCTAAAATAACCCTCCAAGCTCACATATATGCTTAAGGTGACTGTTTAGCCCAGGAGATAAATGGGAAAAGAAAAATTCCATTTTCTAGAGAAGGACTGTAAAGAGATAATATAGTCCTTCTTATATTTTTTTTTCTGTTTAAGATGCTGTGTCACAGCCAAATTTATTCACTATTAAAGATACTCTTCATTAGTAACCTTATAATAAAAGCTTCTCTTTAGCTTTTCTCCTGCCATGCTGTTATAGGACCTCTAGGCTCTCTTTGTAAATTCTACATGTTAGTCTTATTAATGCTGATTTTAAATAATAATCCTCATGTGGGTTGTAGATTTTTTTTTTTCTTTGGAGATTCATTGAAGAAGCCCTGCTCTGATTTCCTCACACTGAAGACCAATTACTGTCTTGTTTGGTACAATTTCTGTACAAAGTATTAGGAATTGTAAATAACTTTCACAACCTTTTATTCTACTTAAAATAAGCATAGTTTGGGCGATATCATGGTGAATACAAAAATTTCACATCAGGTTTCTCTTGGGAAATATGCTTGGAGTAGGGAGCTGGAGAGAAGATAGTGGTTTCATGATAGCCCTGAAGAGATGGTTCAACCTTAAAGAGTTTTCAGCCAAGGCTCTGGTGGAGGGCACTGCTGCCCAGTCTTCATGGATGGATTGGATTCCCATTATATGTATTTAATGGAAAACCTAGCTTCAATATAGGTGTATTCTCTGTCCTAGCCTCTGAAAGTAGTGTGTTTCTACTGATTTTATTGGTACTGTGGGCTTGATTGAGGGCTTTGTTGATCTGTCAGTCTGTCTGTCTGTCTGTCTGTCTCTCTAGAAAGGGAGAAGCTCAGACCCGCAGACAAGATGCATGGGTGAGGCAACAAAGTCACTGTGTTCAGAATGTCTTCTGTGCAGGCAAAGAGTTTGCTTTTATATTTCTCCTAGATCCCTGTTTGAGCCTCTCCATAGAATGGAAATGACTTTACAACTCCTGTTTACACCTTCCAAAAAAGAGGAGTTTCCACTTGCTGTAATAAATCAGACACACAGATGTGAATCCTTGGAGGAGCAGATCAGTTTATAAATAGGAAACTGGTACCCTTTTAATGCTGCTGATAGAGGGTAATGAATGTGAGAAGGAGAGGAGGAAGGAAGAGAAAAGAGGAATCTGTTCCCTATGAGGTGCACTTGGGGGGAAAAGTGGTATTTAGATGCCTAAAAATAATGTTAAGAGCAAAGACAAGGAATTAAAATAAACAACAAAAAAGGTAGGTGAGGAAAGGTGGAGACCCAGAACATTGCAAAGCCCCTGCAGGCCAGTGAAGAAGTTTCCAGTGATTTAATGCAGTTTTGGTCTGACACACACTGAGCAGCTGAGCAATACCCTGAAGCTGATGCATTTGTCTACACAACATGCAGACCTGGCAATGGTTTTGCAGGTAGGTCTATGCTTTGCTGGGCTGAATGTGTAGGTGGGGTTTTTGGATGTAAAAATGAATTATATTTCAATGTAAAAATTTCCTCTTTTTTTTATGTTTAGGGAAAAAAAAAAAAAAGAAATCCAATTAATCCCATGTGAGGGTTATAAAAGGAATTGAGAATTTAGCTACATTTTTGGACTTCTCCATACAAAAATAATTCAGCATTTGGAAATTAAACGTCCATGAAAATTTAATAGCTTTCATTTTTTACTGGAATGACACGTGTCATTTCACAGTTTAGTGGTAATGGAGAAGAGCAGGGATCTGGGAGTTCGTTGTGCAGACAGTGTACAGGCAATTTTATGCCTATTGTATCATGGGGGGAAAGGACAGGATGTGCATGTTCCATTTTCTTCCTGTAAAGGCACCTGATGCCATGAAGTCTGTAGATTCTGTGAGATTACAGCTCTGCTCTTTGTGCCTTGGCCTCAAAAAGACTACTTCACCCCCTTTTTTAAGGGAACATTCTTTCAACAATTTGGGCCCTGACTCCAGCTGTCCTCTGGCTTGGCATTTGTGGGTAAAGGTGGATGTGGATGTTCCCGTTGGGACTGGCAGGGCATTCTGTTCCCCTGTATTTGCTTTGCATAGGTATGAATAAATGTGCCAAATTTCAGATGTGAGTGATGTGCCTGGGGACTGTACTTCCCTCCCACAGGTGGAGATATTAAAAAACATAGAAGCCATCAGTTTTCTGGATATTTTAAAGCAGGAGGAGGATGAAATGTCAGGACCCTGAAGCAACACAAACAGGGCTGCCAACATATCTCTAGACCATCCCACTCTGTAATCAAATTGTGCTTCTTTTGATTGATCCACTCAGCCATGCCCAAGCAACTGTCTGCTGAATCAAATTCAATGCTGTGTGTGGCTCAGTCATGTGAAAATAGTGCCCTAAAAGTGAAAAAGTTTCAAAATATAATGAAACCAAAGAAGAGTTTAAAAAACAGCTTTTAAAGAAAATTGATGGGGGTATTTATTTCTTTTTTAACATGTTGACCAGAATTTTGTTCTGACATAAGACTACACTTGAGATGCAAAACACTAGCTTTTTGAGGTATTTAAATAAAGAAGTAGTTTTGGGGCATTGGCCATTAATTTGAGACATAAACAAAGGAAAAAGATGGCGATGAAAATGAGAGAAGTAGAAGAGCTGACTATTTAATTGTTGTAAAAAGGCTGAAGAGAAGATGACAGGGCTTGTGTAGGACTTCTGTGCATAAGTATTTTTGCACTGGCATGTTCACCAAATTGCCCAGATCTCCTTCCCACGCCCTGCTTCCCAAATCTCACCCCATTCAGGCAGTGCTGCTGTGCCCGTTTATTGTGTTGAACAGCAGTTATGTTTCAGTAATGCTTTATTTATGTCTCTGGCTTGGAAAAGTCTTTGGCTGAAAGTCACAATTTCAATGACGATTTTTTTTTATTATTATTATTTTTTATTTTTTTTTTTTTCCAGCTTGCCACTTAAAATATGATCAAGCATTACGGGTGAGCTACACAAAATTTTTTTCAGTGAACATTTGAAATCAGAGCAAAACCTGATTGTTCCATCTTATTAGCCACGTCTTGTTTGATGTAGCATGTTTTTCTAACCCGGTATCACTTCCATCTGAAGCTGCACCACAGAGAACACAAAGGTTTCAGTATTGAAGTTGAAGGAGCACTGAAGGGCATCTTACAAATGCTACTTTGTCACCTAGCAGGAGTTCTTGGAAATTTTTCAATGTTTTTCTTTTCTTTTGTGAGCGGACATAAAGTGCCTCTTTCAAACCCAGCTAGGGTTTCATTCCTGCTTCTGTGATTCTCTGAGGTGCATTAGTTGAGGCTGGCAAACTTTTAGACTCCGGGGAATACAAAGCAAGATAATCAGTGCAAACTCAGTCCTTGCAGCAACTCTGTTTGGGTGGCTGAGTTTCCCGACAGGGGCTGGGGTGGGGGGAGGAAAACTCCTGCCCTAAAGATGTGGAGGAGCGACAAAAATTAAAGCAAGAAGAAATCCCTCATTTGTAAAAATCGGAATAAAGGCAGAAAAGGACCCAGGGCCATTCAGAGATTGGTAGGAGCTGAGAAAGACACTTATGCAGGTTTGCCTCCCAGATTTTTGCTTCACTCTAAACTTTTATTTATGTGCCTTTTCCTGTGCCACTTTTACCAGTGTTTCTCGACAACACATTAACTTCCCTCCCGGTACAATAATCGACTCCAATCTGCTATTATCACGGAAATAGAAGAGGTAAAGTGCCTGTAATAGGATCCAAATCAAATCACTTTCACTTCAGCCGGCTTTTGCTGTGAAGCCGAAGATTCCCCAGGGAGATTCAATACAGAGAAACACCTGCAGACACAGGCTGAGGCCCGGAGATGATATAGAACACGACAGGCCGAGCTCTGCACTAGCATTTCCTTCCTTACGAGCCCGTCACACTGGCAGTAATAACCAGAGGCAGGACCTGATAAAGTTGTGACTCATTGGCAAAGCCAGGATCTGACTTTCAGCTGATTTGACCCATCCTGAAGCAACACATCACTTGACAATTTACTGTAGAAACAGTTATAGTTAATTTTTTTTTTTTTTTCCTGCTCCCCTGGAGCACTTGCCTTAGTCTTGGATGGTTTTGCGTGAATCCCTGGTTGTGTTTAAGCACAGTCCTGCCTGAAGAGAAAAAATATATCATCCTCTCCCAGCGGCTAGGAAAGGCCAGACTAAATTGAATTTAATAAGCTTCAGGTTTAGGGGAAAATAAACCTAGAATCTTTCCTGTGGCATAGGGAACAGCTTCAACAGGGGTTGAAAATGGAAATACACATTTGCAGCCGTGCACTATAGGTTAGAGTCGTGATGCCTCGTTCCCTGTGAATATTAGTTTATTAATTCAAGTGCTTCCCCCCACGTTTATGTTTTTGTGTAAGTACTTTTTAGAGATGGTGAGAGACTCTATGCCAGTTACATGTTATTATTTAATTCTGTGTTTATCTCAGGAAAAAACTAATATTATCTTAGCTGGATGAAAGCAAATACAAGTCCTCTCCATAACTGTCACCCGAGATTTGACAGGTTTGGCCTTATTGGAGAAATATCAATAGTGGTAGAAACAGTAAGAAAAACAAAGAAAAGCCATTATTCCTGAATTAAAAACCTGTGGGGAAATTTTAGGGGGATGGAGTTCAGCTGCCATTTTCACTTTGAAATATCTGCCAGTGACCCAAGTTGCTGCTGCAAATATTATTTAGTAGCTGACAGTACACGAAGTTCCACACGTAGTGGCTTTGGTGAGCACACACTCAGCCAATACCTGCATAAAACACAGCCTTAGCTCCCACCCCAATAAAACTGGTAGTTTAAGGACAAGAAAATTATATGAAATTAGATTGAAACAGATTGGCATGAAACTCAAAAGCAGTAGACTAAGGGGAAAAAAATGGTGATAATTGTCAGTGTTTTTGCAACTGGCTGGAAAGTGTTGTATGGTTTTTGATCGTGTCCTCTCTGTGGTGTTTGAGCACCTTTAGTGTATTAGGGAAAGAGAGTGAGATATCATGTAGAGTTTGCTGTTAGACTTCCTTTTTTCTCATGAGGAGAATTGATTTTTCACTAAAAGTACGGTTGATAAGGTTTAGTTAAAGTATTTGCTGTAAGACCAGGATTTTTCATGGAGTGGCAAATGAAAATAACCATTTTCCTCTGCTCACACAGCTTTTATTATAATATGAAAACTATTGTTTTTGTTATTGTCTTGGAAAAACCTTCTGAAAGAAAGGAGTGCTGTTTAGAAATGTGTTTCGACTCCACATTACAGTCACATTAATGTGAAGTATAAAAACCCCATATGTTAAATACTAACGTGGGATCAAAACTCCTGCTGTGAGAGATACGGAAGTCACATTTTCTTGTCAGCTCAAATGCACATTCTTAATTGCTAAATATGAGACAGAATCCCATGTCCAAACATTTGCTCACTGGAAACCGAACCTTAATTTTACAGTTCAATTGCAGCTGCAACTCTGAGGGAGTTTGGGAAGCTCTAATGGAAAGGAGCAAAGTATTTAAATTACAGGGCATCAGAATTTGAGATGATAGTTTGCAATATCAAAACCGAAAATATGGAGCTAATGTACAGTGAGAACGTGGCAAACAGCATTGTCCAGCCTCTCTAATTAGATTTGGGAGCAGGTAGGGAATTTAAAAGCAAAATAAAAGAAAGACTGAGAGAGCTGCCCAAGTATCTATTTGTGGATGGAGTATTAAATAGTGAAATATTTCTATTCTGAATAATTGGGGTTTTTTAGTTTTCTGTGCAAATCAAAGGTTTATATGTGGGAGAGCAGAGGCAAGGAGAAGGGGAGGAAGGAAGGAATTAGGTCACTCTGTCAAAATAGCTCTAGCTTTCCCTCATGAAAATAAAGTTACATTCATTACAAAAATAGTATTTTTTTAATATAAAGCTGTATGAATTATATGATCTGAAATGAAACACTTCCTGTAATTTTCAGGGCTTCTTTAGATAGGGAAAAAAGGCAGTAATTCAACTTTAGACTGAAAGCACCTGCCTAACTGAGTGGTATTTTGTGAGTGTTTTAGTCAATCCAAACATCCTTTATTTGGCATTAAAAAAAATAAATAAAAATTCTGACTTCATCTGCTTCTTATGGTGACTTTTTTTGAGAGAACACCTTTGGCTTGCAGCTCCTTTGTACTGGTTGCAGTGTGGTATTTCCCAGGGCTGGGAGCAGGGACGGAGCCGAGCAGCCGAGGATGCTCCGGGAGCTGCGCTCTGTCCGTGGCAGCTCTGGCACAGCACCGGCCTCAAACACATCTTTCCCTCCCTCTCTCCCAAGTCTCGCTCTGCTGACCAAGAAAAAAAAACAATGGGCTGGGAAAACAACAAGAGGTATTTTTAGTAGCCGCCATCTGTTTTTTAAAAAGCAGCCAGAGCAATGATAGTATTACTTTTGGTCTTTTTCTAGGGGCTTAGAGGCTAAAGCCTGGAGGATTTGAAGGTGTGATCTCTGACACTGCCTTCAAGAAATGCAGAGGTTTCTTTCTCGTGTGTTTCCAGGTGTAGCTGTGTCTCAGGTGTTAGTTCATCAGCTTCATTTATAGGAAGCTTCAGGGTTGAGTGTGAGGAGAATGAAAATGCCTCTTGCAGCTTGACAAAAAGTTCCTCTGCCTTTTTCCCCAACCTTACACTCCATACAGCACTGAGTAATTTGCTTAAGCATCGAGGGGAGAAAATGATTTTTCTATACTTATATGCCCAGGCAGTAGATTTCACAAAATCCTAATTCACCTGGTACTGAGTAAGAAAGCTGTGTTTCCTTTTGCTGTACCTCTCATCTTAAATAAGATTTCTGAATTTTTTGTTAGAACTTTGTTTTGGACAAACAGCCAACTTTTCCTTACAGTGCATTACCCAACACAGCATTTATATTATTAGGAAATTAAACCAGTGACTGAGAGATTTTGACTAATTAGGTTTCTTGGATAATAAGAGCTTTTTAATAAGGTACATATCACTTACAATATTGCTAATGAAATGTGAAAGCGATTCAGTACTCTGTAAGATAATGGCTAACTTGTTTTAATTGTTAACATTTTTTCTTGCCTGCAATGACACAGTCATTATTTCGCAGTCACCGCTTATCGTGAAATCCAAGAGGATTAATGGTTTCACTTATACTGGCGAAAATGTTTAAGCTGTCCCGATTATCAGTGCAGTTGGAAAGAATAATGGTTATTTGTCATTGCGTTTAGCCCTAGAATGAATTGTCCTCCAGCCAAGAGAATCATTAACCCTTTGAGCGACAGTAATAGAGTTTTACAATTAAAAATAAGGAAGCAAAGATTTATGGCTGGATATTTTTTTTTTTCTTCTGAAGGTAGTTTATTAGCTTATAAGTCCTACTAAAACTAAATATATTTCTCCTGGAAAATAATCCACATGATATATCTTATTCTCCAGAACAGCACTTCTGCTAGCTGGAATTAGATTGCACTGAAACATTCTTTTGGTGAAGGAACAAATCTCCCAACTAGCTAAAAAAAGTAAAAAGATTGAACATACATTCTGGAGGAAAAAAAAAAAAAAGAGATTCACATTGCTTTTTTCTTACTAGACTGCTGTATGTGTTCAAGCACTGCATTTAAAGGAGAATTTTGTCTCTAAATCCCTATAATTCTAAACCATTTACTACCTATAAGCAACTTAAAAACCACAAGATTTCTCCACAAAATAATTAATACTGTAAATTTGCTTAATCTGGGAAGAGTTTAAAATTGCATTGTGAGTGAATGAGTATTCTTGAAATTCTATACATGGCACTGCACTAGCTGCCAAAACTGTAAAAGGCATCATAACACAAACAATTGAGTGTTTAAAGTTTTGGGTGTAAAAGGGTAATATAAAAAAGAAAAGAGAGAGAAATAAAACCATTACTTGTGAAGTTATTTTAAATCAGGGGGAAACACATCCCCAGCGTGGCTGTTGGTGAGCTGGTTTGGAACACTGTGGTTCCTTCCTTGCGGGTTTATGTTGGTTTATGTTGGGGTAACTTCCAGGGGATGGTTGTGTGGGGCTTGCTTCGACCCTGAAGCAGCATTTTGGAGTTGCTTCTGCACAGGAGCAATGGTGATTTCCAGCAGCACCGAATCCAGCTCATGGTATGGATCTGAGGATAAGGAAATATGAAATATTCCTCCTTGGACCAATGCTGGATGGAGTGAAAGCCTCTTTTTCTACATGAATTGGTGGGGATGGAAGGGTGATTGCTATTTAACTGGAAATGTTCAGCTCCTTACAAGATTAGGTCCTGTTGGTGATTTTTCACCTTAGAAATACATTGAAGTAAGTCTCACACAATAAAAATACATTAAAAAAAAAGCACAGAGCATTTCTGCTCCTCAGCAGCTCGTTCTTGTCCAACTGTTTGGGAACACAACCACCAAGGACAAGGAAATTTAGTTGTGGAAGAGACAGGTTTATTACTTTACCTTCCTTCCAAGAAAGATAAAACACAAAGAGAATAAATACTGGTATCAGTGTGTAGCTCAGGGGCTGATCCTTCCTCTGGAAGGTGATGGAAAGGGCTCTGCCCAGGCTCTCTTCAGTTGGTGTGCCAGACCCAGCACCTGGATGAGACATGAAATGTCATTTATTTTTCTGGGATGGAATCTTCTCTCAGTTTTCTATGGTCTGCTTTTCTAAGGAGGAAAGGACAGCTACTCCCATCAGCTGTAATAATAAATAAAAATGGCCTGGAGTAGGAAAAGAAAACCTGCTCATCACTAGTTGAGACCACATTAATGAAGTCAGTCTGGGGAAGAGCACCTTCAAATAAGTAGCCAAGATGGAAATTATATTATCTCACAATTATTTTTTTTTAAAAAAATATGTTACTGCAGGTGCTTCCTCAGACTGTGTCATGAAGATCAGTTCACATGAGTTCAGAGCATGATCATTATCATTATTATGTGTGATCTGTGCACAAAAAAAACATCTTTTATGAGATGGTAAACAACAGTTTACCAGGGCTGAAGCCCCCTGAGGTCTGCTGGAACTGCACACCCCAGCAGTTTTAGATGGGAGAGGTCAGAAGAAACAGCTGCCACCAGAAAAAAAGACATGGCAAACACATGAGAAAAGAAGATGAAAAGGCTAAAAAACCCCAGCAAAAAAACCCTGCCACCATCCACTCCAAAAAACCACACACATACTCACAAACCCACGCACACATGAATTCCCACTGCTCCATATTGCAGCATTTATAGATGCAGGAACGTAGAGATGCAGAAGTGGATGGTGGAATTTAGCTCTGGTCTGGAATTTATGATTGGCACTTTTGAGAAGCCACTATAAACCATGGCTTTAATGAAAATTGGCTTTGTTCCCTTCGGTTTTTCTTCTGCAGCAGTCCCTGGGTGTGTGGTACACGTAACTCCCTCCCCCAGCCCAAAAATGCTGATAATGGCAGCTATTTTGGGGAAGACAATTACTGATGAAAAGAACTGAATGGGTTTCCCCTCCTCACTGGATGGGGGTTCAAATCTTTTCAGAAAGCGTGAAGCAAAAGTGCTGCTGCACCTCTGTGGCTGGTCAGCTGCGTTTGTTGTCCTTTGGCTCCAGCTGGAATTAGCTTGGAATGTCAACTCCATCCCTGCCTTTTGCATTTTAATTAGAAATGAAGCAGACTACAAAAAAAAAAAAAAAAAAAAAATATAAAAAATGTAGTGTACAACTTGTAAATGGACTGTTTCTTAAATGTTGGCTGGAGCTCAGAGGTTTAAGATTCAAGGGGTGGGAAGGAGCTGACATCCAGCAGTGAAATTGTTGGAGGGGAAAAAAAAAAAAATCAGGCATTCAAAATTGGGAAAAATTCTTAATTAATTTTTAAATAATCTCCCCAGTGGATCTGCAGGAATAGTTAGAAAGAGACAGACATATTTAATGGTAATATTTTGTTCCTAGCAGAGGAAAGCTGGCATCTCTGATCCTTCTGTCCATGTGAACAAATGTTTGACAGGAAAACTGAGTTCTTTGGCCTGGTTCTTGGTTCCTGAGCATTGATTATTCCTGTAATTACACTTGTTTTTAAGGGACTGTGCCCAAACTCTCTCCTGTACCCACAGGAGTTCTTCTGTTGCAGGCAGGCTTTGGGAAGGGAAGGTTCTCCTGCCTGGGATTTGTAGTTTTTAGCAATTCCTGTCAAATATTAAAAGTCTTGTGGTTTCTTTTGTTTTATTTTTAATTTTTTTGGCACAAATACGGTTTAAACATTGCACACAAAGAAATAATAAAAACCTTGAAAGAGTAACTGGCTGAGGTCAGTCATGTTCTCTGAGCTGGGTAAAACATGGGAAGAAAACAAAGTACAGAATAAAGCATTGATTTGATTTAATTTTGTTGCACAGAAATATTTTGAACCATAACTGTGGAAAGACCTTCTCTATATTACAGAAAAGTTGTTGTTATGTATGGAAATAGCTTAAGCCATTTTCAAAATAACTTTTTTCCCATTATTTAACTATCATGTGGTAGGGAGGTGGGTCTAAATCAGAGGTTATATATTATATATACATTATATATCCTGAAGGGATGATGGGATGGAAGTACTGTTTTGCCTCCTAGATTCTCCTTTCGTTAGAAAAAATGAGAGCAGGACAATCCAACAAATCAAAATATCGGAAAACAGAGAGTGAAATGTCTGTGAGTGGAGCAGTAGCAAGTAGTATCAAATTCTGTGAGTTTGTTTTGTTTCCTTTTCTTAATTTACTTTTTTTTGGTTCGCTTCTTTATTTCTTTAAAATTTTAGCATCTCTTATGTCTTCCAGTGCCAGCTGGAAACCAATATTCTGATTTTATTCCCAGTATTTAATAGCTTTGATTTCATAGTCTTTCTCCTCCTCTTCCAAAAGGCTAAAATTTTAATTGACACATTCCTGGAAATGTATTAGGTCAATTTAGAGTAAAGCATGTCATTTATGCAATGTGTGGAGTCTTGGTTTTCATGTAAAATACTGCTCTTAATTGATTATCATGTACATGAATTTTCTGCATCATTTACACTTACAAATGTGCATTGCGCAAAAAAGCTAATAAATCTCGGAGGTTTGAATATTAACAACATTTTTTATCCCCCTTGTGTTATTAGCAGAGAAATCAGCACTAGAGACTGGCAAACTGTTGCTCCCATGAGGAGCCTTTCCCAACACGAGGAGCCCTTTGTCACGTAAATGGTTCAGCTGGAGAAAATGACAATATCTGACCAGTGTGGGCAGCAGAACTGGGGAGGAGCAGAGCTGCTCTTGTGTGTGCAGGGATGGAGGTCCAGGTCAGTGTCCTGCTCTTTAGTTTGTTTCCAAGGAGTGAGAGAAAAATCCCTCTCTGTGAAGCAGGATGGAGGAACTGCCCAAACCGTCCAAATATTCTCATGGTGTGATGAGGCTGCAGCCTCCTGCAGAAGAGCAGGAGACTGTCCAAAAGGCACAGTGCTGCCCCAAAAATTGTAACTGTGTGCTCAAGGGAAGGGTAGTTTTGTTCCCACCCCTGAATCAGCTCAAGGCTGTGCTGCTGGGTGATTTGAGGATGTTGAAGGCTGTGGAGTTGTATCATCACTGCTTCCCAGATTTTAGCTGGAGTGGGAGGCTTTGTGGCTCTCTGGGACTCTTGCTGGTTGGGGGTGGAAAGGACCTTACAGATCATCTCATTCCAACCCCCAAAAGAAGAGGGAATGTAATCTTAAGGGAAATGACAGATCAAGTGTGATGTAGAGATGATCTCCTATGGACTCTGTTATGGTCTAGCTGGGAATACCAAGAATATCTTTTAATATCAGATCCTTGTTGGTTCCAGCCCTGACCAGATCCCTCACATGCCGTGGTGCAGGAACACCTGCAGGATTTGGTCACACTGTCTGAAAGTGTGGGGCTTTGCTTTACTACTTGATGCTCTAATCAGTGGCTGAGCACAATTCTGTGGTGTCCTGCTCCATGGATAGCTGCATTTTATCACCAGAAATAATGATTTCCTCTGCATATAACTGCTTTTATTCCTTTTTTTTTTTTTTTAATTGAGCAGTGTAATTTACTACAATTTTTTTACTGAACTGAGTTGCTGAAAAATAATTGTCCTTAAAAACATGTAAAACAAAAGGAAACAAGCCTTCTCTCTTAGTTTTTCACTTAAAGGCACACAAAGAAGTGGGGGCATTGCTACCCTTGTGTGTCTGACCATCAGTCAGAAAACTCTAAGTAACCCTAATGGAAGCTGAGGATTAGACATGTTTATTGAGGGAGGAGAATTATGCCCCTTAGAACGGATGCTAGCTCGGGATCACTGCGGTATGAATCACTGGGACTGTGGCCAAAGGTGGGAAAGAACACGGCTGACATTCGCAACCCTCCCAGCTATCAGTAAGTACAGCCAAAATAATTACCCCAAGGCATCTGGATAACCCAGCCTAATTAGCGGTGCCTGAAAACGAGTGGGTTGCATGTTTATACCTGAAGAAATCAAATTACCCTCATACATTTCACCAGGGGCTCTTCCAATTCATTGCTCTGTTGATGAAAGAGGCAGCTATTTACCATAAAGTCACAACCCCGCAGCCTGTGGCTATTCGCCACGTTGAAGAGTGTTACTGCCCTGCAGGGAAATTATTCCTTTTACTGGAGTTGAAGGCAATATTCTTTGCACTGATGAGCTCTAATACTTTTATGGTAGGTGGCATGGACTGTGGAATATACACAAACATAGTAATATGCACTTAATTAGATTACTTGTTAATATCGTTCATTCATTTAATTTGGTCAAAACTGCTGTAGCCAAATGTTCACCCTGAGCTGCAGATCTCCATTCCCAGATCTGAAAGCAAGATTTAGAGAGAGTTTTAACATCCTTGTGGATAATAATATCCATAATTAAAACGTTTGAGGCTAACCCATTTGGAAGGGAATGTGAAGCCTCACATTTTAGCCAACTGACTAAAGAGTAAAATCAAATCTTTGAGGTTGTAAGCTTACCCTGAACCATCATAATTTCTTGCATCTCCTTTCGAAATGTCTCAACCCGATGATTTGAAGAGATCACACAGCATCTTTAGCAACTATGAACCAGATCAAGTCTGGCAAATTTTTAGTTCATTAGTGTAGCCCAACTTCCCTCTGCTGCAATCAAATGTGAAAACTCAGAGCAGCACTACTGCACAATCCAAATATCAATGTTAGGAAGTTACCATTTAGAAACAATGACTAAAAAAAGACCCAGATCTAAATTGCACGTGGAACATGGGAAAATAAGGTTTAGGTAGAACATTAATATATTTAAGAATGGCATTATTTATTCCTTAATGGTTATTATAAGAACTGTCATGTACTTGTGTGGGTAACAAATGTAGTGACTGCCACAGTTAAAGTGCTTTGAGTGGATTTTGAGTCAAATTAAGGGAAGACACAGCAATATACAAATCTACTTTTGTCAATATTATAGAGTTTTCTCAGAACAAACGTGTCACATCTTGCCACCCCATCATGGAACTCAATCCCAAGGGATATATACCTAGCAAACTGGCTTCTACAGAAAGATCCTTCCTTGGGCACGCTGCACCAGAGTTTAGAACCAGAAATTCACAGGGTCAGAGAAAGTTCTCTAGGGAGAGACACAAAACCTCATCCCTTGTTCTGAATTGACTTTAAATGCAGATTTGTTCTGCTTACTTTTGATGTGTGAGTGAAGTATAACAGAGCTGGGGCTCATAAAATGGTGCCTGGGTATATTAAAGCAGCTCTTCACCTCCAGAAGGCAAGGTTCGGATTGGAGTTTAGTGGCCCCAGGCTAGTCACTAGTGGGCAGTTGCCCACACTGCTAAGCATAACACAATTTAGCAGAAATCAGAACAATTGACAGTTTCTTCTCAAGAGATGCTGTAGACTCATTACTGGAATTGAAGGGGTGTTGGAGGTCAGAGCTGAAGTGCATTGGCAGATCTGTGTGGAGGAAGTTTGCGGCGCTCTGTGTGGTAGGACAGATGGTGCTGTTGCTGTCTAACTTTCATGAGCACTAAAATTCACCAAATATCCCTCTTGCCCCAAAACAAACAAACACGCGCACTCACAGACACGCACAAGTAGTCCCACACAGTTGAGAGCAGTCAGTGTCCCTGGCATCCTCACCAACTTTCCTACTCATTTAACACCAGCACAGATTAGAGGACACGGGAACGCAACACTCCGGGCTATTTGCTGAATGTAGCTCATAATGATTGACACTCCTGCCTGCATCCCCACTTTGAACTACAAGTTGTATATTATTATTTTTTGTTATTGTCCTTTAAAATGCTCTGAGATATAACATATGGCAACTGCCAATGCACCACGGTGCAATGTAATTTAGTCAAATATCAGAAGCGTAGACAGTGCAAATGGAAAGCAGGAGAAATATCTGATCCAAGTGCCTACTGGTGTAATTGACTCAGTCGAGCCAGCCTGTGTCATTAGTCCTATAAAGAGTTGCATTTACAACAATAAAACTGAAAAGCATGGAAATTAAAAGCTGTTAGAATTTCCTCTTGTGTGTATTTATCTGCACGAGTGCTGTATACTCCCTGCACAATTTTGTAATCTGTTTGGTAAAGTGGCATTACGGTAACCTGTGTCAGCCCTGCACTGTATATCAAACAATATCACACTCCAAAGGAGGATTAATCAAAGTAACGGATGCGCTGCTTTAGTGCTCCGTGTCTGCTGTCAATTACACACGCAGTAAGCTCACAAATTTAAGCTGCTGAACAGAATAAAATCAAGGGTCTCTTTTGCTTCCTGCCCTTGTGTGCTAAAACACCCCCAGCCGACCGGCATGTGAATTTTGCCAAGGATTTCTGGGCAGGTGAAGCGGCTCCAGGGCCGGGCGATGCGACAGGAACTGTTTGTGTTTGGCCGTGTCGGAGCGAGCGGCAAAGGCAGCTGACGGACAAGTGTACCCCAACAAGGTTTCACTTATTAAAGAAGCCTTGTCAAACAAGCTGAAAGCCCTGCATATAAGTGACCTTTCTGTTCACCTCCCATTACAATGAAGATTTGAGCATTCCTTGCGAGCCTTCCAGTGTCGACATTAAAGAATCAGAGTGTCTTTCCATCTCTGCTGATGTGCCACTAGACCACTTAACAGAAAATTGAGAGAGTATATTACAGGGTGAAAGAGCAGAGTTCGGAGGTCACTATCATTCTCATTAAGAGATGTTTCTATGCAGTGCCCATAGGTGGATAAATCAATACTTTCTGTCTGAAAATGATCACGCTTGGTAAAGAGTGCTTTAATTGGGCTGTTACTGTTTATGGAGAGTGAGTATTTATGGGGTTTCATGACAATAAACAGCAGAGTGGATGATGGCTTCCATGTTCCTTTGTGGGATGTGATGTGACAAGTGGGATGACAGAAGATTTTGACATTTCAGACCTCCCTTGAGTGAGGGGATGCAAACTCGTAGCAATTGGCCAGGAGCTCCCAAGGTCCCAAATTGTTTGATACACACATTGTTTGAATAGAGAGGCCTTTTTTTCAGATATCTTTCTAAATCTTACACATTCAAGAAACTAAACATTAAGGGTCTGATAGATAACCCTTTTTTCCTTCTTTTCTTTCTCCCCCCCTTTTAGTGGCTCTGGGTGGGTCTGTTTAATGCACAGAGGCCGAGAGAAACAAAGGTTACAGGGAAAAGGGGAGACTGAGATCTCTGGATCTCACAGAGTAACAATCAAACAAAAATAGGAGAACTGAAAACCAAAAGCTTTCCTGGCTGTGAAGGACAGGAACACTAGACTCAAGCAGAAACTGTCTTCAAACAAAAATCCTGCAATCCTGCCCAGCATCATCATCGGGTGCAACCCAAAGGAAGGAGTGTGGCCGTGCACATGCACAACCAGGGGCACATGGTGGGATGGCATCTCCAGCCACCCTCATTCCTTCAGAAGTGTTAAACTAACCTTCAATAGATCTCCCTGCTGCAGATGTAGTGTACACATCCTGACAAGTTATTTATTTTGAACATCTTTTAGTTGAGATTCCTGGGTCTGATGGTCCCACTGCATCGTATCTCTGCTTTCCCAGTTTAAAATGTGTATATTTTGCAACTTTTTTGAAGGAAGTCCAGGCATTTGAGGTAAGCTGTATGTGGAGAAAATTAGAGAAGGTTTCAGAAAATCTAGACATGAATTAAACCAGCTGTCAGGATTTTAACTGAGACATGCAGTAGTAATTGTAATGTGCTAAAATCAGCACGGTGTACTTCCAGAATTCCCCCATACTTTGGAAAGTACTCAGATGAAAGTGTGTTGTCCCCAGTATTGGCTCCAGTCTGGCAAGGTAGGAAAGGGACCCTGAGGATGTGACCACACACTGGTCTGTGCTGTGCTGGGCAGTTTGCAGAGCTGAGGATCTGCAGTTTAAGATACACACACACAGAGATTGAAACACATAATTTCTGACTATTGTTTTGCTGGTTATTTGGTATGGTGAACTTTTTATCAAGGTGACTTTTGGCCCTTTGGCTTCTAGCTGATGTATCAGACAGCTGTTAAAGGAAATTCTATTTAAACCCGGGAAAATCTTTCCTGTGAATCTGGACAACACTAGAACATGTGCCCAAAGAAGCTGTGGGACCTCCAGCATTGGAGAGAATCAAAACTCAGCTGGACACAAGCTTGGGAAGCCTGCTCTGCTTGAGTTGGACAGGGAACCATCAGAGCTTCCTTCCCCCAGCTTCAGCTCTTTTGGCATTCTGTGATTCCATTATATTATACAGTTTTGCAGGTGAATGGGTAAAGGAGCATAGGAAAGGAAATTCAAAGACTTCTGTGGTCCTTGGTGTCACTGAAATACTGACATTTAATGGAATTTTTGTTGCAAGGAGCATCTGTATTATTTATTCCATAGTCTATATTCTGTATTCTATATTATTATATATATATTGTATGTGTTTTGCTGGTGGAAAACTCTGACACAGAGATTACCCCTCAGAGCCCTAGAAGCATTTAGATAACCAACTCTTCCTGGTTTCAGAAGGGGTTAAGCACTGCTACGTCTTCGTGGGTTTGTGTTCTGGTAATTTACTGCAACATGAGGTATTTTGACCAGGGCTCTGTGGACTGCACCATCTTCTCTCATGTTACTGCTGAACAGCCTAGACAGGATTCCTACTGCTCAATCTTTTCTCTTTTTGTCTTTTAATAACTTTTCATTGTATTTTAAACATATATTATGTATGGTTTTTAATATGTTACATCTTTTCAAAAGCCCAAGACTTGTGCAGTGTAGAAGATGTCTACTAAACACATCCAGTCTCAGATGGTTTTCTTTAGCAAACAGAAATGCTAAAGTTTCCAAGTCCAAAGAATGACAATTCTGTGCTTTCAACAGAAGCAAATTACAGACTTTTGCTTAAAAAAGTCCATTATGAATTTAATTATATTTTCAGGGGTTGTTTGTATAGGATTGCAAATTACATATAAATGAAGGCAAAGTCTTTCTGAAAGCATGTGTTGTCAGGAGAAAAATAACAACAACAACAAAAACCCCAGGCTCCAGTTTTGATGGGAAAATATTACTTCTGGTTATTGTTTCATCAGTAATCCATAATACCTCCAAGGGAACTGCTACAGTCTGTCATCTCGTGGACAGCTTAAAAAAAATGGCATGCTATAGAACTGGTAGGCCCTGGGGGAACTTTTGAATAGCTGATACCCTATTTGTGCAATAGATATTTTCCTTGATAACTGGAAATTAAGCTTGCCTGGAAGAAATGTAAATATCATCTCTAATTTGCGCTCTGAATTACCATTAAAAATTATGTGTGCACATAATCATATCAAACATTTCAGAGCTTACAAGCCATGATAACACTTGGCACTCTCAGCATCTTCAAAGCACTCCACAAATATTACCAGTACATCCTTCTTCCACCCCATATTGTTATCCCCACTTTACAGATGAGGCAAAGGGGTCAGCGAGGTTCTTTAGTGCCTTGGGATCAGGCTGACTATAAGTAACACTGCTGGGACAGGGACTCAAGAATTTGTCTGTGATTAAGCCACTCTAGGTAGACTGCTGGTGGTGCTAATTTACTTACAGGTTGGCAAAAATAATATATGCAGTGACTGAAGTGCACATGATACCGTTATGTAGCTGTTGTGCCTCCTAACCAAGTTAAGATATAGCTGCAGGACAAAGATTTTGTTTACATCAAAAGAATGACTGGAAATAAATGGACTTTTCCTACACAGGTGTCAGTAAAAAGCTTGAATTAGGACCAGACTGATGTATGATTTAAATGTAAACAGGCTAAATCAAAGCAAACTCGTTCAGATTGCACCTTGTTCCTAGCATGTAGAATAATTGCAATTGGAGGGGAAAGAGAATTTTAAAGATATTTTTAAATCATAAAAAAATTTTAGAGACTCAGCTGAAATTGACCTTGACTATAGTTAATGCCACACCAAAAGCTGTGCAAGCTGCTAAATCCTTTGCTGCCTTGGGTTTTGGTTCTCACTGGGGGAATTCCCAGGTGTTGCATTAAATATTTGATCACAAATTTGTGGTCTAGAGGGGGTTTTATGATAGGTGATGTTCCTGCATTTGGGGTCTGGTTCTGGCCTCTGGAAGCCAATAATAAGTTTTCTGATCTTGTGGTGACAAACCAGATTTGGCAGAGAGTTTCCAGCAGAATTCCCTGCTGCCTGATCTCAGCTGCAAGTCAGCACTACAAGCTCTTGCAAGTCTTCCATGAAATTCAGTCTCAAAAGAAGTTCCTTTCCATGTGTCTACAAGTCAGGAAAGCTAAAAGAATAGTTTTTGCACCGTGTCCCATTTTCTTGAACTCTCCACTAGAGCCCTCTCCTTCCTGGTCTGAACTGGTTTTACTGGTGTTAATGGCATGTCTCTTGCTCAAGCACAGACCTTAGCCAGGGCACAAGCTGAACCTGTCTTCATACCAGACAGAAAGGTCTCAGGTAACCTCCAAGATGTAGTGAAGTGTCTTCTCTCGTTTGTTGGATCCAGATGTGAGCAGCTGCTCTGCTGCTGGGGGAACAGCGAGGTGTAGGATTCCTGAAGGGTCCTGCCTTCCTTTGTGTCCTAAAGATGTCTGTGGCTGAGCTGTGACTCCATAAACTCCATGAAGTTTGTTTTTGCATTGCTATGGAAGGGCCCCAGTGCTTCCTGCAGGTTGTCACTGCTGTTTTATGGCCATACCCAGCCTTTGATGGAAATTCCCCCTCCTGCCACCTCTCAGCACCCCAGGGCTGTTTGGGCTGCACTACAGGACTGTGTTCCAAGCAAAGTTTGTGGTCAAACATATGGTACAGATTCTGTGCAGATTCTAAATCTTGGGATCATAAACTGGTAGAAGGGAGCCATAATTCCCTACCCTTCCTAAATCATAAGATGAAAGGCAGCTTTGGCTTGGCGGACATGTCTGGATGTTTTAGGAGCGACATTCCTGACGGGGGATGTTTGACTTCTTAGCAGATAGAATTAGCAGCATTAAGAGACCCTTACACCAGCATAAAATGTGAGAAGTAATAAAGCCATCCTAAAAGATCTCATGTGAGGAACTTAATGCACGAGCCTAGGGCTGGGCTGTGAACTGCTCAGATGCAGTCGGTGGGGATTGATGGACTCTCAGGATTCATCCTGGCTTATCCTTCTTCCTGAGGAGATGATAGCCATAATGTCACTTCCGCAGTTCAAAATGTATTGTAATTACTGTTAGAAATCCCAGATGTCCCCTCCAGATAACCCGACTTCCACAGATTTGGCAGAAAAGCCACAGCTGCAGAGAAGTGATACTCATGGTAACTTTCAAAGTTTTAGTGACACTACAAGAAAAAAATAATTTATTTCTTCTTCGAGCATTTCATATTCCGTAATTTTGAGCCTTCTATCAGATAAATATTTTTCCAAGATTGTCAGAGACATAATAGCATGGCTTTAGATTTCCATGTTTTCATGGCAAAATTTGCAGTTATTATGAAGGGGCGAGGATTTTCTCTCTGTTAAATGGAAAAACAATGTTGATAATTATGTAAAGTGCAGAAACATTCTATTTACAGTAGACAAACAGTACAGTGATTGAATTTGAAAGGGGGAAAAAAACACCAGCCAAGGATGCGAGCTTGGATTTGGTAGCTGGAATTCACTAATCACAAAATAATTCAGTAGCGCTGAACAAAAAAGGCGTTTTTATCACCATCTCCTCTCAGTTCACAGGCGGCATTGTCTGTCCTACCGTTTCATGTCAGAGAAGAAGGAATTTTACCAAATGTTTGATTTATTAGAAAGTGAATGATTCTTTGCAGCCATGTGGGGCTAGCCCATGTTTCAATAAGACAAATTGCATTGTAGCATTCCACTGGCAGCCAATGATAACTCATGATCCAGACAGAGTCGGTTATACCAGAATGGATGAAAAGCAGGAGCAAAAGGACACAGAGTAGAAGAAAAGAAAATGCTTCAAGAGCTGTTATTTAAAAAAAAAAAAAACCACAACAAAACAACAACAAAACCTAAACAATGTTTTAGCTACTATTTAAAAATCTTTCAATTAAGATTCTGCACAGCGTTGCAAGCGGAGTATGGCAGAATAAAGAGGATCATGTTATCTCTTTCCCAGTAGTAAATTATCATATTTATACTCAAAAACCTGCCACTGTCAACTTCAGTCATTTGTGTAATTGGAAAAAGGTAAATGATGTAGTAAATGAGACCCTACAGTCAGGTTTTGTTCCAAAAATGGAAAAAAAAATTAAAAAATCAGTGGCAAATGGTGCAGGTTTAAAATGAATTAATGTCAACTGCAAAAAGCAATGTCTAAGACAAACAAAATCTGACTGTTCTTGACCTTTAGTTAATATTGATAGTTTATCACTGGAGAACTCATTGATTTATTTTTTCAGTTCATATCTGATTATCACTTCAAAATAGGACTGAATATTTTAAAACAGCTCGGTCGCCCGCCTTTCAGCTCCCGCTATTCCGGATTCCATCTAAACGTTTCTTTATTTCCAAAAGCTGCTTTTTAAAGAGGAGAGCCCTCGGCAGCAGCCCCCAAGGTGATGGGTTGTTTCCTGCTGGCAGAGATGCGTGTCATGGAGCGCTGCCTCTGCCCGTCGGCTTTGTTCTTGGGGATCCACGGAGCAGGAAGGGTATTGAAATATACAGGAATCTTGTTCCCAGGGAGCTGACAGCCAGGCCTGAGGGACAGTGTGAAGTGTGTACCTGGTATGTCTAATTTTAGGCCTGCCAGCCCTGACAGTGGTCCTGGGGAAAAAAAAAATAAAAATCTATACTAATTTCTCGGTGACATACTGTAAACTGCAGCATTTTTCATTCCACTACCAAAATGTTTTTGTGTATTTTTTTTTTCCCAGTATTATTTAAAGGAACTGTCAAGCCTTCAGCATTTAACAAGTATTTTTACACTGTGTTTTTCAGTGTAAACCTGCCATGTATTCAAGGTATTGTTGCATGAAAAAGCATAAACTAAAGTATCATATCAGAAAAGAAATCAACATTAGACATAAACTTCATTTTATTGCTTAACACTAATATTGTTCCCATGGAAGAAGCATTGCAGTTTGACGGGTTCTGGGGGCCCCGTGTGGGCTGGTGTAAGTCAGGAATCCCCTATGAATTTTGATGAGGCTCTGCAATTTTACATCAGCTCAGGATTTTCGACCGCAGGTTCAGCATGTACACTGTGTTGAAATAAAGGTGCAGTCATTTTAAATATAATTGAGTAGGCTCATAAGAGGTTCCACTTAGAAGGTAAATTATGGTAACAAGTCAAGAGTGTACTCTGTGTAGTTTTCATTTCAAGTGTATGGTATTCTGTATTCACTTAACTAGACACACAAATCTAAGCAGACAGATGAGATAGAGGCAATCAAAGAGAAAAGCTTTATTTGGAGCTTATGGGAGTATTGAAGTTTTATTTTGTAGTGTTTCCCCACGAGGCAATTTCAGAAAAAGACTGAAGTGATGGATCACAAACAGTTTAATATCTGAATTGCTAGCTGTTGATCAACAGAATTTCGGACTCCTCCCTGTATAATTCTGAATATCTTCTCCCCAGTTTGAATATTTAGTAAAAGTTCTGGGGAAGGAATCTCTCTGAAGGTTTTGTAGCGTGCTCTCTGTCTCAGTCAGGAGGAACTGAATGGTGTTTGTGCCTTTCATGCCTGTGGATGCACAAATAATGCCATACGATGCTTTGGGTCTTGTTCTCTCCAGACAGCAGATTTTGCTTCAGGGAATGATGAAGGCCTAGAAAAACATTCTCTTAATATCAGAGAAGTGGCAAAGGAAGCATTGCAGGGCATCAGAGTAATGGCTTGTGTTAACAATGTGGAATTGTTTAATGTGTATGTTTTGTTACACTTTTATAGCTTTCAAGTGCTGTTACACAGGTTTGAGTCCACAACAGCTCCTTTTTTAGTGCTCACCCTCGTGTCAATTAATGTTTTCATGCACTTCAGGTGACTTTGAGGCCAGTTGTGTCAATGTGTGCATATAAAGGTAACTTTGATCACTTCAACATGAGTTACCTGCAAGTACAAGCATTTGAAGAAGATAGGCCCTCAAACAAAATCAGTAGCCCCAACCTCCTTTAGACATCTTTACTAGACCTTTCATACTATCCAGTGTTTTTATTTATTTTAGTCCATATAAAGTAGCTCCTTCTCACAATGAATAAAAGCTATAAACAATTTTATTTTCACTTAATTTTCCTTCTGCAGATTGATTAATGTCCAGGTTTTTTTTAAAAAAATTCTTCATAAATTTTTTTTCTAGCTCCAGAAACTGAAAGCACATAGCCATTGAATATGGCATATCTGACTGATTTATTCCATAAATCAACTAGCACTAGTGATATGGAAATGAACTGAACTAATAGTGCTGTGCAGTGACACAAACAACAATCAGCTTGTGTTAAGAACCACAGAATTGTTAAGGTTGGAAAAGACCTCTGAGATAAATTCCAACCACTGACCCAGCATTGACATGTCCACCGCTAAAACACGTCCCCAAGTGCCACATCCTGTTGTCCCAATACATGCTGATTAATTTACTTGATACAGAGATTAAAAAGTGGGTGGAAGAAATGAGGAGGGATTTCTACTGAAGGAACAAACTTCTAAAGGAAGAGTGTAATCAGTGGATTCCCATACTCCCAAAAGAAGCACAGGGAGCATCACCCTGCTTCAGTTGCAGCTGAGTGCCTGCTAAGGTGATGCATCATCTTACTTTTGATCAAGGAAGTAACTAGAAATAAAGCAGGCAGCAGCAGAAAGCTGGTTCAGGAAGCACTAGACTTCCACGTGTGTATATATACAGATATATATATATATATATTTATGCACATATGTTGCCTCTCCCTTCCTGAGTCACCTGTTGATAGCACCTTTCTTCCACCACCAAGAGAGAAGATGTGTCAAGGACACATCAGAGTCAAGGCTGCAGGCCTGCTGTGCTGTATGTGATGCTTTCCAGTTGGCTCTGGGCGTTTCTTTTTGCTCTGGAACATCTGAGCTAATTCCTGTCTCCATGAGGCTGGAAGATGTTTTGCAAAGGGGCACTGGAGAGGTTGTTTCACTCTGCCAGTAAGGGTGTCGTTTGGTTTTCAGAGATTTGTGAACAAAACCAAATTACAACTCTTTGCTTGAATTTGTAACTGGTCACATTTTCAAAGCTGGGGATTTTACAGCATTCAAAAATCTCCAGTACAAAAGACAAGTGGAAAGGTTTGTGTAGCTTGAAGTCAGAGCTATTCAAATGCAGAAAATCTGTGTGAAAACATGTACATTAGTTTACAGTTGTACAAACCAGTCCTTGATTTGAATGCTCCATAGACTGCAATTTCTCTATTTTTTAGCTCTGAGCTCTGTGGAATTGGGAGCTTCTAACAATGCAGGCGAGTTGGGTGCAGTTTCTTTGGAAATATTTCACATTGCTCTGTGTTTGATTCTACTTGTGCTTCACTAAATAAAGAGGAGACTCATCAGCATCCAGAACTAATCACGGAAATTAGGAGGTAGACAGCTAAAGTGTGGGTTTACACACTAAAAAGACTGGATATTCTTGTTTACAATCTGTATTCCAGGTTTTTGTGCTAGCTGAAGGGGTGATCACCAATTTCATCTATAGCTGCTGGACACTGCCCCATAGCAGAGCCGACCATACCTGGAAAGGCTGGGAATATCCTCATCAGCAATTCAGCAGGCATTAAATCATCAGTGGAATAATTCAGAGGGAAAACTGGTCAAAGTAGGATCAGAATGAGCAGCTATTACCTATATAAATAAATAAACTACTACCCCTTGCAGAAATGTGACAGACCTAAAAAAAAATTGCTTCCCTGTACCGCTCCCGCAAATTTCTCGGTGTTTGCGTACCTGAGTCATTCACAGAGATCCTTATGTGAGCCCTTTGCTGCACTAAAATCTACTTTCTTGGAAAATGTAGAACAAATACTCAGGCTGTGATCTCATTCCTACCAGTGCCAGAGACAGGAGTCCCAGGGGCTCCACTGCAAATTAGATCCCCTGGAAAGAGACAGCCAGAACGGATCCGACCTCTCTGCCGTTCCTGGGAGCGAACTCCTATTCTTCCCTGCCCTCCCTGCCTTGCCTCTGACAACTTCTCCAGTAAGATTTTCCCTCCTGTGTGTGCTGTCTCTTCCCTTTCTTTCCCACCCCCCAGAAGAAGTTGTGGACAGGTACTGAATGGGCTGCCAGGCTGCTCCTGAGGCTGTTCCCATTCCCTGGGTCCTGTGGGTTATTTTCCAAAGAAGTGTGTTTTGGTTTAATTCTGTTTTTCTCAGCCTCTCTTCTCGTAACTCCATCCTGTTGCTCTTTTGATCAGTTATACATCAGCTGTAACATAACTCTGTGATTTCATTTTGGTGCCGCTTACTTCATCCGAAAAGGAACTCGCTCTTCAAAGAAAACTTTTATTTCATTGTCTGCCACATATGCAAGTACTCCCTAAGGATCAGGGTTATTTATTATTTTGCTCCCCCTCTTTGCTTTCCCCTGCTCCTCTCCAAAAGACTAACAGACACTAATCTCCTTTCATCAGGTTCCCTTCTTCCTAATTTTTTTTTTCTTTTTGCACAAAATGCTCGCCACTACCTTTAACACCTTATTGTGTCTGGAGTGATAATTACTTTCAGTTGCCGCAGCTGGTGCATGGGGAGGCGTGCGGGCCCTGTAAATTGGGAATGGGCAACCTGGGTGGGATTGCAGGAAAACAGAGTTCTGCAAAATCAGAGAACACAACTATAACAGGGATAGTTTTGCTTTTTCTATTTTTTTTTTTTATTTATTTTTTTTTCACCGCACTCGTCTTTGAGACGTGATTCTAGTGAGTCACCTCCATGACAATTTGTGGTTCCTTTGTTAGGGGAAAGGATCGGCCGGTGCACGTGACAGAAAATAAGAAAAATATGAGTTGGTACCTGACAGATTTAGTTAAATCTCACATTTGGAAACAACACACATGGACATATCTGGATAGGGGGACACATGGGTCTGTCAACAGTTTTTAAGATCCTCTGAGGCATTATTAATCCTTATTTTAATGTATACGGTCTTTCTCTGAACTCACAGAGTCTTGATTCAATCTTTTACTTCTCTGTTGTTTTAAGTGTAGGATTGAGAAGGAAATTTGGGCTTATTGTGAAAGTGAACACAAAAAAGGCTGGGTTACAACCTTTCGAAAATAAGATGATTTCCCAACCTATATTTCCCCTTCTTTAGTTATTATATAAGTAGTAGGCAGAAATTAGAAACAGTATTATTAGTGTATTTTTTTATGTAGTTTGCCTGTTTCAGTCCCTCACAGCGTACTGAGATGTTTCATACTCCTACTAACCATAAGGAAATTGGCACACACTGTTTGCTACATAAAATTAGGTTTTTATGAGACTAGTTTATACATGTTTTCTTAGATTTCCTAAAGCAAGCGTTACTATATTATTTAATATACAATCTGAGATGCTTTTAATAAGAGGTTTGCCATAATCAGCCCTGTTCTGGGCGTGCTGGTTTGAACCCCAGTTTTGTCTGCTGTCTGCTCTCCCGTTCTGTGTTCATGTTTCCCATGCCTACCTAAGGTTAGGAATAAGGTCCAGGTTTGGGGTCTTTTGCAACTTTCAGACAGGTGAACAAAAAGCGTGACTAATCTGCCAGTCCCTCTTCAGTTCCCAAGCTTAGTTAGGTTGGACTTAGGGCTGGGGTCAGCTCGGTGTCGCACGCTGGGGAATGTCCCAGTTTCTGGGGGGGAAACCTGGTGTCCGTGTCTGCTTTCAGCTGGAGTGAGGCTGTGCAGTAGAAAAAACATGGAGGCAGCAGCCAAGGTGAGTGTGGGACTTTACAAATTCCTGGAGATAAACCAAGAGCAAAGTACCATGAGCTTTGAAGAAATTATTCTTTTTGATTTGCAGGCAGGGCTGCATTCCCAGGCCTCTCTGAGTCAGGGGCTGGGGCTGGGTTAAGGTTATGGTTAGGATTAGGAAGAGTTAGGCTTTTAAATCTGACAAGCTGGGATATTTTGCTACTTCCAGAAAAGTACATTGAGGGAAAGTATCAGTATCTTCAAATTCCTTATTCATTATTTGTGGGCACTGTGGGTGTATTTTGATTAAGAATTGCTATCCCAATTGGGTCAAGTATGCAGGGGATGGTACAGTCAGAATGGGTATCCACATTCCAGAGGATAAATAGAATCAGTGTCTTCAAATCATCCCGTATTTATGGGCCATTTGTACCAGGAGCTGAAAAATTAGTTCTTTTGATATAATGGTATGCTAAACTCCTTAGGAGTATTGGGTGAGGCTGTAAGAAATGATGCTAACTCCAGAACTGAGCTGTGGCTGCTCCAAGATCATGAGTGAAAGCAATTTCTTCTTCATGTGGTTTGAAAAATATAAATAGGTTTTCTTTTCAGTGTAGTCAGAAAACCTGCCTCTTCCAACACCAGCACCTCCACGAAGTGTAGGGTAACTGCTGGCTTTCTACCTGTATTTGAGGAAAAACCTCCTTTTTCTAGGTGATAACTTGCACAGAGTGCCATCTTTACTGATTTGGCCCCTTGTGAAGAGTTCTCTAGCTGATAAATTCTTACGGTGTTTCAAGATTTCATCACTACATTTACACAAATCCCAAGTTCATGTGTCATTTTCAGGGTAGCGATGACACAGACCTTTTCTTTCTTTTGGGGATGAAAGCATCCACCTTTTTTCTTGTAGCAAGTTGCTCTATTATAATTCCCAAATAGGCATTGCAATTCTGAGTTGCAGTCAAAATCTTTGCTGGAGTCGAACAAGAATCCCAGGCACTTGACCGAAGCAGTATTTCAAGAATATATTGTATTTATTTGAAAGACGATAATGCAATGCGGTCATCGTTTGCTTCACTGCAGGTATAAATCCTCTAAAACCATTGCAGATGTGGCAGGGATATTGCAACCCATTAACCTAACAGAATGTAACTGTTTTTCTCTAGCAAGGCTTGTCTGACTCGGTTTTTTTTTCCTTTTTTTGCTGCGAGCGTGGCTGTATCTGTTGGCTCTGTGTGTACATTGTGGCGCTGAGTTCCGCTGTCTAGACCACCTCCCTGTGAATTAATACTGAAATGGAGTGGCTTAAATCCCCACACCTTCCCTTCTTGTCCCTCTGCATGCACATTAAACTCAGCCAGCTGAGATCTTACTCAGAGTCTGGCACTTTTGTGCTGCCACCCGCTTGAATGGGTATTTTTCAAGTGTTTGTGTATAACTCAGTGTGGGTATGAATGGTAGGGTCTGTCACTGAAAAAAAAAAAAAAAAAGAAAAAAATTAAAATCACTATTTATTATGGCACTTTAGTGTGTATTTAAGATTCCTCCTTGTTGCCGGGTTTGTGTCCAAAATGGAATTACGAGTCTGCATCTTTGCTGATTGTGAATATGTCCACAAGGCTGAATTTCAGATGTACCCATTTATGAATCTGGCGTATATGCTGAATGCAGCATTTTGTGCAGGTCACGTGTTGTATACAAAACATCTGATAAAATGCTGCTCACAGTCTTACAGATCTTAGAAATCCTTTCCATATGTCTAATCTTAAATCCTTTCCATATGTCTCCATCTATACATGAGCACCAATTAGTCAATTAATCTGCCACCTTTATTTAATTAGATAATAAAGAAGAACTTTTTGAAGTTAAATCTTATTTCATTTTTCCAGGAATCAAAAATGACAACTAGTAGCAGCAACAAATTACTAGATAAATTTCCTAATCCACTCAGTGAATACATTAATATTACAGTATTTGCTGAGTTAAAACAAGTCCAACATTCAATATTCCCCTTCGCAAACAAAATACATTTGCATGAATCTAAATTATTATTATTTTTTTTTTTTATTGGTATAAAAATGGCTCTGTGTAGCAGTCCTGGAACAATTGCAAGACATTTTGACTCTTCGGTGTCCTTAGAAATTAACCCTGTGTTAATGAAAGTTCATAAGCAAGAATCCCCGTGCAATGGAAATCCTGCCATGCCCCCCTTAGGGCACCTCTCCAGCCGCTGAGCCGTGCTCTGCACGCAGGGCAGCCAGAGCAAGGGCCAAGGTGCTGCCTCAGTGTGTCCATCTCCATTGAACCTGTCTCATTAGCATGCCTCTGAGCTCCCCCAAGACATTCCATTTCATCTGAAAGCAAAATATAACAGGAACTGCATGTTTCTGGGTTTGCTGCTGGCAGCTGTTACCTTTCCGGGGGGGAAAAAAAAAAAAAAATTAAAAAATTCCTCTGCCAGGTCAAGACCTAGAATAAATGAAAATAGCTACACTGAAGCCCACAGAGCAATATCACTTTGTACCTAGGGAAGGTTTGTCCCATGTATTTCTTACTTCAATTGCAAATAAACTCAATGTAGAGGCATTAGTATTTTTAAAAGGTGAAAGGGATGTTATTGGCCTTTTTCTTATAGCCTTACAAGAAAATGACTTTTTTTTTTTTTTCTTTTTCTTCACAAGAAAATAGTTTTCTAATAATAACCCAGTATTAAGTGTCAGGTAGTTGCTTCATAATTTTCCGTGCTTTATTGCAGTCAGCTATTGGGAATGGGGTCAGATTTCCAACTCACTGCAGAAGAGCTGCTTTTATTGGGGTGAGAATTGTTGTTTTCTGTCCATGAATTATCAGTTGCTTTGAAGACTGATCACTTCCTCTTGTGGGGATACTTGAGGAGCGCACAACTTTCTTTTTTTGGTACCTGAAGCCTTGTTAGCACAGAGCTTATTGAATATAACCCCCTTTGTTTGTAAGCGCAGAGACAACAGAGTTTGAAAGCGACTTTTTTTCTCTGGATTTTTTTCTCTGAATTCAGAGTGAACCAAACAAAAAAATATTGGAGGCCCTTATGCTTTCACCCCGTGTCATAAAAGAAATTACAATATGATCTATTTTATGTGTATTAAAAAAAAAAACCTAAAATTTTGCAAATTAACTCTCCTTGGACAGGTTTTTTTTATATGAACCTGAATATGGAGAAAATCCCTCTAACTCTCAAACAACTAATATGGAAAGAAAGCTGTTCCTCTGGCAAGTTTTTCAAAGTGAAAAGGAGAATGTAATTGATTCATATCCAAACGTTTAGATCATGCTTTGATGCAGTAGTGGAAGTAGTTTATCTGAATCCCTCTATTTAGACAGATGAAATTATAACAGAATATGTATTTTGTAAGTGAGAGAAAAGAAGGAGGAGGAAGGGAAAAATGCAACCAATATTCCAAACTAGAAAATGTACTTTAGGTCTTATCACAGTGGATTTTCACACATGTACTGTATTAGAGTTACTAACTTGAGGGCTCCTTCTGATCGTAAAATAAAGCACCGAGGTTTTTTAGGATGTGGGCCTTAGAGATTTCAAAGTTGAGCAAAAGAGATTAGGATTCTATTTTTTTTTTATCCTGCTCCTAGTTTTTCATATTTATGTATTAAGCTGCTTGTATTAAGCTCTTTGCTAAGTAGTATTTCTGATCTATGCTGCAATTTGTCATGACATTTCTCTAGGCAGCTATTATAAAGATGTCTGCTTCCTTTTTTTTTTTCTTAAACAAGAAAGTAGACTGCAAATAAGTCACTTGATTTTTAAATTACTGCCAATTAAGAAAATGGAGAGTCAGGGTCCAGAAAATTGATAGCTGAATTCTGATCTTGGATCTGGAAAATACTGAGCCATAAAATATTCATCCACAGACACACAGGAAAAAAAAAAAAAAAGCTGATGTTATGTTCATCTGACCAACATATGTTGTTTGTGAGTGTCACTGGTTCCAGTTTTTAGAATATGGGGAAAAAGATAATTTGAGTGAAACAGGCAAGCAAGTGCATGATCTGATGATCACCTAAACAGGTTTTAATTTAGAAACTGTTGATACTGAAGCTGCTTTCCAAGTCTATTCAGTACAAGTCAGCGAAACTCACACTGACTTCGGCAGATCTCGTGGTTTTTTGCCAGTCTTTTCTAGCAGCTTGTCTGTTCTGCGTCCAGCCCGGGGAGAAACAGCACCTGCCTGCCTGGGTCCCTCTCTCGGAGCGCTTTTCCAGAGAGCGATGCCTTTATCTCTGCTGCCCCCAGCACGGTGCAGGATTCTCGGCGTTCCGCAGGAGGCTCCGTCCCCGGCTGCCGAGGCTCCCGGAGCCCCCGGGGACCGAGCCTGCCCCACCCCTGCCCTGCCCCCCGAGGTGTGTGCTGCCCTGGGACCCGGACACCCGGGACACCCAGCCTGCCCCACACCTGCCCCCCGAGGTGTGTGCTGCCCTGGGACCCGGACACCCAGCCTACCCCACACCTGCCCCCCGAGGTGTGTGCTGCCCTGCTCCCGGGACACCCAGCCTGCCCCCCGAGGTGTGTGCAGCCCTGGGACCCGGACACCCAGCCTGCCCCACCCCTCCCCTGCCCCCCGAGGTGCTGCTGCCCTGGGACCCGGACACCCAGCCTGTCCCACCCCTACCCCCCGAGGTGCTGCTGCCCTGCTCCCGGAGCCCAGCTCCCCTCGCAGCATCCTCTGAAAAAAGCGACTTTTCCGAGCCCTCTCCCCCCAGCCAGCGCTGCAAAGCCGCTGGGGTCCCCAAAAACAGCATCCCCCAGGGAGAGGGGAGAGGAAGAGGAGGATTTCACTCACAGGTCGTTGTGAGTTGCAAAAAAAAAAAAATGGGGCAAATAGTCAGAAGGTGACAACCATTTCTGCGGTTTAATTAAAAGTCTAATTGTAGCTTTCAGGTTCTTGCAAAAGGGAAAAATGAAACAGTGAAATCCTGTCATAATAATGTTTGTTATGAGTTTGATCAAGTCTACTGAATTTCCAGAACTACAGATTTCAACAGCCTTTGGATCAGGACCCACCACCTTTATTTTCTCTACCTGAGTTCTTTTATCTTTTCCTTTATTTTTATTTTACCTTTATTTTATTTTTTTCATTTGAAATCTCGCCTTTTAATATGTTTCCTCTGTGGAACATGTGTATTTATATCTTCGTGACTTCTATAATGACTCAGTTTTTAAGAGTAAGTCAGAAAGGTGGTGATTTCCATACACACATTTCATTTACAACTAAACTAAAAAGAGATTTATCTATTCCTACCCTGATTTCAGCTGTAGTTTGGACATTTTCCTGTACAGCAATATGTTGCCTGTGAAGGCTGCAACCCCCCCTTTCAGTTATTTGAACTTGATGTGATGTCCTGAGAGTGAATTCTCAAAAAGGAAAAAAAAAAAAAAAATTAAAAAGGGTGACAGGAAGGAGTATATGTTTTGTAAAATATACTTTTTCACCTTCAGTTGTAATAAATTTTTTTTTCAAAGCTTTAAACTCCTTTGTTTCACTAAGGAAAAGTGCAGTAGGTGAATTTATAATTAAGAGCTGCTGATTCACATTGCATTTATCAATATGCTGGACAAGCCCTGCTGGATCTGGGGTTCAGCCTTGGGAACGAAGCCGGTCATGGCTGGAGCGATGCAAAACTCTGTAGTCTGTAACATGCTATTAACAAACTTTGCTTGTTTTATCTCCTGTCTCAGTAGCCAGTCCACAGTTTCCTTTCTTCACAAATGAATTGTACCACAGTCCTGCACTAAATATGAGGTGGGGGATCTTTACTCCCTGAAATATTAATGGAGCAGAATTTTTTTTTTTCTGTGAGACAGACTGAATTTTTCAGTGGGTTTTTTTTTTCCCCCCTCCATCTAACAAAGGTCCCTTCTTGTCAGTCAGCTTTGTAAAAGCAGAGGAAGCACCGAACACATTAGAAACCAAGATATGAGAGAACCCAACAAAAAACCTTCTTTAAAAAAAATACTTTTGAACTTCAGAGAGGACGCAGGGCTTGCTTTGCTGTGAACACAGGGCTGGAGAGTTTTTTTCTTTTTAACAGACATGTGTAGCACATTTGTTTCAGTTTTATATCCGCTGTCATAATATGATGGTTTTATTCGGGTTTTAAACATGCTTCGGCTGGAAACCCTACATCTTTAAATTAGGCAACCCTGGTGCCTTTGCGATTTCCCTAGCTGCACTCTCTCACCTTACCCAGGTGCATGTTAAATCAGTATTAATGACAATATCATCCTTCTGCAGTCATCTCCTGCCTGCAATTTGGTTTTAATTACCCACCACGTTGTCTTTCCCCCTCACTGACAGCCATTAAATAGGGAATGACACCAGAGCTGTGCTGGTGTCGAATAGACACTTCACCAGGGTGGTTGGTTTAGGGGTTTTTTTTCTCCCTCTTCTCTTTTCTTTCTTGCTTTTTTTTTTCCTTTTTTTCTTTTTTTTTAATAACTAAAAAAATCCTTCCATAAAGCAGGCTGCAGTGCCTCCTCGTGGTAGCCATCAGGAAAAAAATAAAGGATTGTTTTGCTCTGGCATGTTTTGATGGCTGAGCAATGCTTGCTTTGGCTCAGCTAGAGCTCTCGGGGAGAGGGAAAAACCAGCAGGATCCTTAAGAGGGAGAGAAAAAACAGCACTTTAAGGATTGGGATGCATTGAAGTGGCTCCTCGTTGGAATCTAATAGTAACTTTGATGTAGAATTTAAGGCTTACCTGATGGTCTGGAGGAGCTGCTCTGGGGCAGGAGCCCGGTCAGCCCTGGATGTCAGGGAATAAAGTGCTGCAGGAAAAGCTGCTGGCAGAGATGACCCTGCTGCATCCCTGCTGCATCCCTGGCTGCATCCCTGCTGCATCCCTGCTGCATCCCTGCTGCATCCCTGCCTGCATCCCTGCCTGCATCCCTGCCTGCATCCCTGCCTGCATCCCTGCTGCATCCCGCCTGCATCCCTGCCTGCATCCCTGCTGCATCCCTGCTGCATCCCTGCCTGCATCCCTGCCTGCATCCCTGCCTGCATCCCTGCTGCATCCCTGCCTGCATCCCTGCCTGCATCCCTGCCTGCATCTCTGCCTGCATCCCTGCTGCATCCCTGCCTGCATCCCTGCCTGCATCCCTGCCTACATCCCTGCCTGCATCCCTGCCTGCATCCCTGCCTGCATCCCTGCTGCATCCCTGTCTGCATCCCTGCTGCATCCCTGCTGCATCCGTGCCTGCATCCGTGCCTGCATCCCTGCTGCATCCTGCCTGCATCCCTGCTGCATCCCTGCTGCATCCCTGCCTGCATCCCTGCTGCATCCCTGCTGCATCCCTGCCTGCATCCCTGCCTGCATCCCTGCTGCATCCCTGCCTGCATCCCTGCCTGCATCCCTGCTGCATCCCTGCTGCATCCCTGCCTGCATCCCTGCCTGCATCCCTGCCTGCATCCCTGCTGCATCCCTGCTGCATCCCTGCTGCATCCCTGCCTGCATCCCTGCTGCATCCCTGCCTGCATCCCTGCCTGCATCCCTGCTGCATCCCTGCTGCATCCCTGCTGCATCCCTGCCTGCATGCCTGCTGCATCCCTGCTGCATCCCTGCCTGCCCCCTGTGCTCAGAGATTTGACAACTCTTCCGTTCTCTATTGCTGAGTAGAATTGCACATAAACACGAGCAATAGGAATTTTAAAACGCGCCTAAAGAGCCTCAAATTTCCTTTCACTTTGGCCAGTGGTTTGAAATAGCCTTGCCCTGCACCCCCTACCCCAACACTGATATTTACCCCCGTGGGAGGATTTTCCTGTGTGAAGGAAGTTCTTGCTGGAGAGATTTAATTCTAGAGCCATTGCACTAAGTTTTATGGTATTAACCTTGATTTATAATGTGATAACTGGTGGTAGAGCCTGGTCCAAGATTTTCTCTGTCAGCCTGACCCTGTCCTGGTCTCTGTGTGAGGTCAGTTTTCGGCAAGGTCAGTTGGAAGGACACTGAGAAATTTTGCATAAGGGAAAATACCTAAATATCTGTCTATTAGAACACATGAAAAAAAAAATTGAAATGTTTTTGTGTAGTAAACAGAACTTTTGCAATTAAAACATTTCTAATTTCGTTTTCTTTTTCCCCATCAGAGTGTTAGATTAAAAAAAAGTTTGTTGGAAGGAAAATTAAACAAAAAAATAAATCTGGTTAAGATGTCTTGTGAAACAATCACTGCCCATTCACATTTGTTTGAGACATGACAATATTTGACCTTGTTAAATGTCAGTTGCATTGATTTGATTTGAGGGATCTGAATTGTGAATCACTAAATACTTGCCCTGTAAATTTGTTGGCCCTTTCAAGAAAATTTCTGACTGAAACTTGAGGCTTATAACAGTGAGTCTACCAGGAGGGTTTATTCTCTGATACAGCTTCTATATATTGGTTTACAGCTGTACTGAGTCCCCTTAGAATGATGATTTTTTTTTTCCCTTTCCTAATATGAAACTTGATGCTTGGAAAATCTGATAAGTGAGTTTCATTTCCCTGGAAATTTATTGCTTCTATTTCCAAGTGCAAGGAAATAAAACAAGTAAAAACAATAAGCAGTCTGTAAGGAGGGTATTAATGAGGGGTCACTCTTTTCTCATGTAGGCTCAAGCTCAGGAGAAAAAGAGAAAGGAGTTGCTTTGGGGGCAATCTAAATTGCTGGTGCAGTATATTTTGCTTTATTTATTTTGTAGGATCAGCTCTGTTCTATTTCCCTCTTTAAAACATGCTCTCCAATTCCGAGCGGGATATTTGTGGCAAGAAATACAAAGTCTTTTCTTCAGGTAGTGGAATCTCCTTTGACTTCAGCTAAAGGACTGGCTGATTTTTAGTTGACAAAAGACTATTTATGCTGCTCTGAGCACCTCTGAAATCAGAAGAGCCCATTTGTACATGTAAAAAAAAAAAAGCCATAGAATTCCAGCATCCCATCCTTATTCCAGTGGAGAACTACATCATGCTCATCTAATTCCCCATTCTTTCATTTGGAAATGATGGTGTTCTTTACTTCTTCCTAGTAATTGCTGTACAATGCTTAGGACCTGCCAAGTTCCACTGCAGGACTCATTATATTTAGTAACAGTGGGAAAAACTGCCATCTCTGGAGCATTTTATATGGGAGAAGAGCTGGGCTTCCCAACATTGCAGATGTGCATCCTCTGTAGATCCTGTCACCGAATCAGCTCCTGAGCGAGACAGGCTGGTCCATTTTGGATGCAGGGAGGACAGTCTGGAGGAGGAACATGACAATAAGAAACTTTAATGGAGGGAAAATTTACTGCTAACAACATCACTTTGATTTTTAGATTTCTTTTAGATTTTTTTTTTTTTTTTACCAATTTTTACCAATTCCCTGCACTTCCCCTCATTTGCTTTGGAAAGCTTGTTTGAGCTGTCTTAATTTTTTTTTTTGTATTGTGCAGCAGTGACTTAGTTGTGCGTTGTAAATGTGATGGCTTTTTATAGACTCTGTAGCAGGTTTATTTTTAAATGTATTTTCTCTAGGGAAGGGCACACAGTTTACTCAAAATTTACCATATGCTTTGCATCTCCAGTAAAACAGTTGTAGAAAATACCATATTTTTAAATCTGGTGAGTTGTGAAGAATCAGAGAGAGGCCGGATGAAGAACACTAGTTAGAACGATAGATACTCAGGAACTCCTTCCCTTCCAAGAGTGAACTGCCATGAAGTAGCTCAAGAGGGACTATTGAAAACACCATTGTGCTTTTCAGGTTATAGGCCCTGAACCTGCAAACACTTGTGCATGTAAATAACTTTATATAGGTAAAGTAAATGCTTTGAACTCAAAAGGGCTACTTGCATATAGGAAGTTTTTTATGTATGTAAGTGCCTGCAAGATTAAAACTGTAGTTGGTGTTTGATTAACATTTAATCCTCCATGGCTCTGCTGCCTTATGGACAATCCAGAGGGAGTTTCAGAGGAGGCAGCTCAGGAGCTGAATGTGCAGATGAGCTTTAGCTCCTTTAGTTAGTCTAGGTTTAGATTTTCAGTTTCAAGAAGATATATTGGTGGTTCTTTTGTTGTTGATTTTGGTTTTTGTTTTGGGGTTTGTTTTTGGTTTTTTGTTTGTTTGTTTGTTTTGTTTTTGTTTTCTTTTTTAAGTTTAAAAATAAAAGTCAAAGCTCCTTCCTCCTAAACTGGAAGTCTGAGTTTGTGATACATGTTGCTGTTTTGGCTTCTTTTCCTTTAGGTAAAAAGCTCTTGAATTTAATTCACAGCATTTTATACTTTTTAGTCTACCTTTTCCATCTTCAATATCTAAGGAAAAGTAAGAGAAGTGTAGAAAGTGCCTTTTAGACAGTAATATTGCGTTTAAAAAAAAATCCTTCTTTGTCCTTTTCATTCAGCTTTTACCCAAATCAGCATCATTTTTCAGAGGCCTTTGATGAATTTAACATCATTGTCTTTTCTAAAAGGCCACAGAACACAACCCACACCCCACAGAAGCTACTAAGAGTTTTTCATTAGGTCTGTTGGAAGCTGATTTAAATTCCATACGAGTTAGAGTACTCCTAACTACAGGAACTAGAGGATTTCTTCCTATTTCTTCATATTTGCTTGTAATTGCTCAAGGGTTGACTAAAAATTTGCAGAAAAGTCTTATAATAATTGTAGATTGTGTGGTCCTACAGAGTTTGTGACAGTGCTGGCAAACAATGGACTTAAAGAATGTTTTGAGGAAGTGTCTGTGTTTATATGGGAAGTAGTAAATGGGCACGGGTGAGACACGATGAAGAATGAAGATGTGGAAATGCATCCTGCAGGAATGGTGAGGCACACAGAAAATGGATGCAATGAGCCATCACACCCAGGGATCAGTCACTGTCCTTTTTGTCTGGAGAAGACGGGGTTTATACTGGATTTTGGGGAAAAGCTGCTTTTTTGTGACTGGGGAAAGGCTGCCCAGAGCTTCATAGTTCATCCAGGGGAAAAGGATATTCCTGCTGATTTTCTTGGTTTGTTTTATTCCAAACCACTTTTCCTCTCCTCTCTTTATACACACACCTAACTATTGACACCCTTAAAGCAATCTTTGTTATTTAGTACATCTTAGACACTGCTACTTTGTGCATAAAATACAAAGAGTGTTGTGTCAGCCTGCTGGTCTGAGTGCCTTATCCTGGGCTATGGCTCTGCTTTTCTCAGCTCTGTGTGTGCACACTTGGAGGACAGACAAGTAACCAGGGGTGAAATCCACCTCTGTGCTGGGTAAACATTTAAACTTTATGATCCTTGTCCTAGCCCTGTACATAAAGGGTGAATTTCATCCTTCATAAATGCAAAGTCTTCCTGTGTTATTACAGTTGCCTCTCCCCGTTTCCCATTATCTTTGAACCCCCTCTCCATCATTAAGCTTTCTTTTAAGATCCAGGAAAATGTCATTCTCTTCTCCTCTTTCTCTGACTGGCCTCTGGTTATATTAGAAAATAAAATTAATCTCAAGGGGAAAATAGCACTTAAAATTATTACTACTGTTTAGCTTACTAAAGTGATTTGCTCTCCGTGACCTGTCTCAGGCTGATCCTTGTACAAATCAAATCAGCACACAAAACAGCACTGGGAAACGGTTTCCAGACTCAGAATTTCACAGCTCCTGAACCTTTCGAATGTCACAAGCAAATCAAAAATGAACATATTGGTTTATCTGTCTCTTTAGATCCCAGACAGTGTGTTTTTTTTTACAGGCACGTACTCTCCCGTGCTCCATATGAAGGATACGGATAAACCAGCTGTAATGCTTCTGGGTGAGCCCATATCTAAATGTTTTGCTGAGTGGGGGCTGCAAACTTGGAAGTTTGCATCCACTTCCAAGTCTGTCCCTGTGTTGTGGGGGATTAATGTCACTCTGACCTCCAACAGTTTCTCATTAATCTGTCTAAAATATGAACTCTTACCAAGCGCCTGCTCTTCATTTTCATTTGATGGGTTTATCAGTGGGCTGGAGGAGGCAGCTTGTGGATAGACCAGACTTCCATGATAATTCCCTGAGGCTCAGCTAGTTCCCTGCCAGGGGCACTGGGATGGCAGAGCCGTGGAGAGCCGTGTGTCCTCTCAGCACGGCCAGAGGCGCCAGCTCGGCGTGGCTGCAGCAGCGGCTCGTTCATTAGTTCTGCCTCTCAGCTGCAAACGAGTGGAGGTGTTGGAGCTCTCTGCATACGTGCCTGTACTCTTTCACTCTCAGAAGTAGCTCAAGCCATTCTAGCCTGGGTGTCTCTCTGGCACGTTCTGCTGCACAGTGCAGTGTGTCCTCAGAGCCCCAACCCCACAAGGAACAGGAGGCCAACCCTGTGACACACAGATAATGTCACTCACATCGTCTGGCTCTGACCCCATCTCCTTCCTGACCTTGCTGGGGTGCAGGATGCCACCAGGATGACTCGTCATCCCCTTTTCCCTTGCAGTCCTTCCTATCCAATCCAATGATATATACCAATATCTGTGAAATGTTGAGGAATGACATTACCAAATCCATGACAACCATTTGTTCGTCTTGTGGTGACCTCTTGTGGAGTCATTTAGAAATCAGGCTTGATCCGTCATGTACGGAACATTCCAGGGAGAGGAAGACAGGAGTCACAATCCAAAATGTTCTCAGGCTTGGAGGGACAGTCAGCTCATGCTGAAGGACACACAGACTCCCATGGGCTCTCTGCATCTGGGTTTGATGGCAGGGTCACTTGCTTGTCTCTGTACTCACTTTCTATCTTTGTGCATAAAACGTCCTTGACTCTCAAGCACAGGCTTAGCTTTCAAGAATTGGCATTAAAACCCAAAGTATGTTATAGCAATAGAGCTGCACCTTATGAGAAAGATCCTAGCTTTTGTGTCACCCCATTTTTTAAATTGTCGTTCTGCACATATGGTAGACATCAGAATGATTGCGGAGCCTGCAAGGTGCAACTAGGTGTGAATTGTTTAAAACAGGACTGCCACCAAGTTCATATCCAGCTCCATATTTGGAAAATCTAGAAGTGATTGTTCTTCGCCCCCTGCCCATGTCTAATGCATAAAATCAAAACCTTTCATGCCATTCACATTATTTTTTGTGCCGATCCTGCTCAAAGCCAACCTTTATTTTTCATTAATTCTTGCAAGGCTTGAAGCTGTTCCCAATGAAACCAATTGCCAAACTGATTGTGGAAGCCAGATCAAATCTGTAGTGTAATTTCCCCCCTGCTTTTTTATTGTCCTTGCTCCAAGTCATTCCTGTCTCATGCAAACTACAATAACTACGGCAAGCGTTTACTTGTGGGAAAAATTATCTCAACTTCCTCTCTGTGCATATAATATCTAACAATGTACTGTACTGAATAGCATATTGAGAAATGTCATTGATTATTCAGAGTTTAACATGATGAGCCATTCCATTCTTCTCTTCATTGAGACCAATTTATTCTTACATTCTGATAAAATTACAGTACTCTAAATAATAAAATAAATAAGCCCAATGACCTGCTATGAGAAGGATCCCCTTTGCAATGATAGTTTTAAAAACACCCACAATGGGTCAAGGTTTTTTCCTTTTATCCCAGCACATTTGTTTTGTTTTTCATTTTTTGGCTTTATTATTTGGTCACTAAGCAAAAGGTTTGCTGGGTGGTTTTTTTTTAAGCTTGAGGGAGAATATGAATGTCATAAATATTTCATTTTCCTAGCACATCTTGCATTGTTCCTCACTTTCAGACCTTGCCAGCAGTCAACACAGTAGTAAATTTCAGCACCTGTGGACCTTTTTCAGTAATTTATGATTTCCATTAGATTTCCATTAGAGATGGACTAAAACAGTTTAGAAAAGTGCTAGCACCTTCAGCCATACGGATCCTGCCTGTCTCTGAGGAGGAGGGCTGGATTTTGCTGTCTGTGCCCATGGCTGCTGCCAAAGGTTTGGGGCTTCAGCTGGAGCTATTGGGTCTCAGTGCCAGCCAAAAAGCTTCCTTGGAGAGGAGGTGCCTGGGAAAGGAAGGACAGGTTAAAAATAGAAAACCTTCTCAGTAAAAATGGTGCTGTTTCTCCCTTTCTACCCCTGCAAGCCTGAGCACAAATTTAGCCCACAGTGACTGGCTTTGCTGGGTCACTACAAGTGTCTGTAATTCAATAGCCACACATTTTTGTTGGCAGCACTCCATCCTGAGCTTCATGGGGTGCCTTTCCCCTCGTTCCAGCTCTCCTCCTCACACACCTGTGGTCTGGTACAGGGCTTTGCTGGTAGTCTTTTTTTCACTAGGAAATATATTGGAGGGAGGCCTTAAGGTAGAAACTTCGGGGTTAGTTTGATTAAGAAATTGTCTTGATATTCCCTCCAGCTCTAATGTGAGCTTACAGGCAGCCTGTGTTTGTTCCAGGACTAGTTGTGAACCTGGAAAATCTCCCACATGCCTGCCACAAAGTGAGATACGGTGGCAAATAAATCACAGTGAATAATTTAGTCATGAATTGTCCATTGGCATTGTATCATAGCTTGAATACATTTCCCATAATAGCTCACAATAGTCCCATTGACATCCACTTGACTTTTATGAAGTTTTGCAGATTTCACTCTCATATGAATGGCTCTGACTGGTGCAGGATTGTAGCAGCTGATTCAAGGATTGAATATTAGACTGGATATTAGACGAAATATTGCACCCATGGCATTTTCCGGAAGCTGTCCTCTAGGTAGGGCTGGAATTTTGGTTGTTCTGTCAGTTCGGTATTTATTAATGATTTTAACCAGCTGCACTACATCGAGCCACCATCCCTTGTGTAAAACTTTCCCTTTGTTGCCATCCTCAGACCACCTTTCAGCTCTGTCATTTCAGCAGTCGGGCACTCCGGGGGGCACGGCTCGTGCTGGGATAACGTCACACTCTGAGTGCGCTTCACAATGGATTGCAGCAAGCTGAGGAGTGACATTATCTCAGCAGGACACCTGCCCTTCACCTTCCATGTAGGGACCCACCTCAGAAAGGTCAACACTTGCAGTTTAAAATAATATTTTAACCATTGCTATTCAGAATTCAAAGGAAGAAGGGAGTGAATGTCAGATAGCCATGAAATTCACGAAGCCTATTACTCCCCGCAAATGACAACTGGCCCCAGACATACACTTTGAATATTCTTTTGCTTAGGTTTTACACATGTTTTAAAAAAAACAAAAACAAAAAAACCCACATTATTCAGGATATTTTAACATGAACTCCAAGTGCCAGCAGAGTAGAAATTTGCATTGTAAAAAAGTTATGTGTTTAAAAAATGCATTGGTGAATTAATACACTGAGGACTTCAGCTACTTTCATCTCTTTGCTTTCTCTCTGCTGCATCCTCATGTACAGTTTATTTTGGAATAGCAATAAATCTACTTAAAAGTAGTGAAAAGGGGTCCTGGCTGGAGCTGAGCACACTGCTTGAACCAGGGGATTTGCATCATCAGTGTAGCGTGTCTTCCCTCCAGTGGAGCATCCACTTCATACTTTTTGGGGTAGAGGTTTTTAAAAAATTACCATATTCTCAAATCTCATTTGCCTTCTAAACTGAGACGTAAAACCGAGAAAGCACTTTTGTGAAGTTAGAAATGGCCAAATACCTCACACAACTCCCCTTCTGTTCTTTTTTCTCTTTGTATGAAGAACCTGGTTCCGGGAGCTCAGTTCATAAAACAAATGTTTGTGGAAAATGGAACACATCCCCCACATATGTTTGATGCTATTACATTTGCACCTTTTTAAAAAATCATTCATGCCACTAAAGCACAGCAGCAGAGGTGGCTAAGGTAAAGAAAAAAATCTGATTTATCACTGTTTCCTTTGATTTTACTGCTGATGCAGCTCCAAAGAAATTAGTGGAGTCCCACCAGCACGAGTCAGCCAGCACTGAGCCATGCTGAGACATTTTGCTTTGAGAATCTGGCTGAGTTCTTCTGGGAAATGTTTCTCAATATCAGCTCAGCATGATGAGGGCATCAAGTGGCTCTGGATGGAGTCTATCTTCAGGGGCTAGACACACCTTTGATTTGCTGAATGATGCCTCCTGTAACGTTTGATGGAGCAGCAAATGGAAGGCAGTAATTCTGGCAGGCGGCTTTAAGGAGTGGCTGGGGGAGCAGATGAGCCTCACGTTTACAGATCCCATTTCAACCTCTCTGCTCTGTCCTTCTGCCCATCACGGCACCTCCTGGAGATTTTGAGATACTGAAGGATGACACAGGGGTTTTTGTTTCAGTATTATCGTAACATTTCTAGATTTGGCTAAAGAGCTGAATCTGATTTTGCTAGATTTGTGGCTCAAGTTTTTAAGCCAACTTGGCTATGTTTTTATAAGTGCCTTCTCTTAAAAATCCCAAAGGAATCAAAACTGCAGAGTTCATGGAAGTCTTCCATTAGTCATCACGATAAAAGGTTATTAATCATAAATGCCTTTATGTTCAAAATTAATTTTTTACTGATTTTCTTCTAAAAGTATATACTGTGTTTGGGCCTGCTGAATAGAAATGAAATTGGAGTAACAAGTATTAAGAAAGGCACTTTAACAATAGTTGTCAAAAGAACATTGTCTTAGAAATGGATTAAAAGAAGCAGCCCTGTTTTCTTCTAAAGAAGAACTATTTTCACTGAGCTTTTTTTATTGATAAATTTCCAGAGACTTTGAGTTGTGGATTATTTTCTAGCAATCAATGTTCATACTTCATGTATTGTCTTTCCTACCATGTTTTGAAACATTATAGAACATGTCAGCAGAAATCCATAAAAATTCACTTGATAGTTGAAAACATAGAATTAGTCAAAGAGGATTTTATTTTCTTGGACAAAAGACCCTTGGTGAAGAGGATATGTGTATTTTTATGTGTGTGTAAAGCCATGCTCTCAGCTCCACTCCAGTGTGCCAGTGCAGCCTTGGACTGATATCCAAACACCCAATTTGGCCTGGAAAGGAGGTGGGCCACGTTGCATCACTGCAGAGTCTTACTTCAGGCAAGTTTTCTTCCTCTGTTTTCCATGAAGCTGTTTAATTCATAGAGCTTTGATGTTTAAACTGATCCTGACCTTCTGTGAGTACTTCAAAAAGGGAAAATTAGCTGCTTGGAAAAATAGAACGACTTAAATCTAGCAATTTGGGACACACATGTTAAGGCCCCACTGAACTTGTGCTGACTTCTTCGACTCTTTCTGGTATTATTTCCTGATTGACTTATAACTAGAGAAAGGTGTTAATTTTCAAAACTTCAGGAATCTCTCTTTATTGATCTGTCTTTGAAACATTGTCCCTGGTACAAGAAGAATCCATCAAGACACAGGGAGCTGCTCTAAACACAGGGCATAAAAGACTTTGATTAACTTTATTTTGGCTTTTACTTACCTCTAATGAGTAAAATGATTAATTGAATAACACTCCCTGGCTTCACTATAGTTGATGGTCCATAACAACTCCCCTGGTTCTCATAGTTTATAATTTAGCTGTCAAAATATTCTCTAGGTTAGATCTTGGGAAGAAAGGTCTTGACTTTGCTTTTTACTTTCTTTCTTTCTTTTTTTTTTTTTTTTAACAAAACAAATCTATCTCAACTATTTGTAAGTTATTGAAGTCAGTTGAAAACATCCCACTTTAGAATATATGCCTGGTCAGTGTTAGGTAGTTATTATTTTGGGAGGATAAAAATTTAATACATCATTTCAAAGTATTTTAAACGTGCAACTGATCTTTGCTGTGATTTATTATAGGCTGGGATATGCATACATTGTCAGAGATTTTCAGATGGGGGAATGTCTCTACTGTGTATTAATGGTACTTTCTGAAATAGCTGAATTGATAATTTTTTTTGGCTACTTGCTTAATATTTTGGAACTTCTAAAAAGTATTGTTTAAAAGTCTTGCCTTTTTGAATTACTTTTGCTCAAGATCTTGCTCATTAAGATGTATTTGGGCCCTGTTGAGAAGACAAGTTTCCTTCAAGGCAAACTTCAGTTTTAATGCAGCAGGGCTCAGCTTTGCATCCTAGGATGAGTTTATCCTCATATCCCAAAGTTCTGAGTTTTCCAGGAGTGAGCACATCTTTTCTATGTGTCCTAGCTGTTTTTCCCACCAGTTCTGAGGGTGTTTTGGTGATTAAATTCAGACATCTGTTCCTAGGCACTCTTGTTTCCAAGTGGGTCTTTCCTATTCAGAGCCCATTGCTGCCCTTTGCTTGATTGCAGTTGCTGATGGGCAGATCCAGGTGTTGGAGCACTGGCTGTGGCTCACAGTTCCTTCAAAAAGAGAGACTTTCTCTCACCTTTAAAAGCTTCCTGGAGGTTCAGGATAACACCTGAACAGCTCAGGAAAAGGTCCAGCCTCAGCTGCTTGCCCTCAGCAGATGGTTGTGTGGGGTTGGATGTGTTTCGCTGCTCACAAAATCAGACCCATGCAAAAGATGCAAATCTCTCTCCTCTCCTCTTTCAGCAATCTTTGCTGCTCCTTATTGTTGTTAAAATTAAATTTTAAAACTAATTTTGCCCACATTGTTATTGTTTGACTTGATGTGTTCTGGTTTTTTTCGTAGTTAATAATATTTTATTAATTATGCCACGAGTATTACCTCCCATTACTATACCTCTCTTCCATTATGTTTGGGATTTTTTTTTAGTTCATTCTAAGTTCTCTTTATCTTATGCACCATCTTTCAAGGAAAAAAAGTCCCAAAGTTTTCTACATTTTTAACTTTGCATCTAATATCTCAGTTCTATTTTGACATATTAAGTGTGTGTGTATGTCCAAGATTTCTTACTTCATTCTTATTTCTGATGGAATTCTGCCATAAATTCTGTGCGTCAAAGGGAATTTGCAGTTAAATTTGAAGTCTCTGCTGCTTGTATTAAGCCAAATCCCTGAAGGTGCTAACTCCTTTCAAAATCTGTAATTTTACTGATAACAGAAGGTGCTTATTTTAGTGTAGGATGCTGTATCTTCCTGTCTTTTTATTCACTCAGTTTACTAAGGCAGTAGTCAAAGGATATCCCAACAGTAAAATTAAATGGAGGAAAAGATCCTTTATAAATGCAAAAAAACTCCCAAATTTCGTACCCAAAACCCCTTTATAAAATCCTACATTGTAGTATTTTATAATAAAATAAATAAATTTCTACACACCAGGCTAAAATTATCCAGCTAAAATTAAGGTCTATGGCACTAGGGTTTGCTAAAGTAGTGAAAAGTTTTGCACAGCTATCACACACTGCAGAAATCCTTTTCAACACTGTAATAAAACATAACATAAAACTGTCTGTACTTCTCTACGTTAAACCTGTCCTTTTTGTGCAACAGCACTTCTTAAAAAAAAAAAAATAATCTGGTTCTGGTCTCTGTAAAGCTATTTTATGAGAAGATAATATAAAATTATTTTATGAGAAGATAACCTAAAAGTCTGTCCAGAGATTGTCAGTAGAATCAGATCACTGACAGCAAGACCTGAGTGAGACACAAAGCCATTTTTTGACTCATGTTGGCAAATGCAAGGTACAAACCTGGACATGTGAAGATTTTATAACAAATCTAAAAGAAAAAGTATTGTCTTGAATTGCAAAGAACATCACTTAAAACATCATCTATTTATCCATGGGTTTGAGATACAGGCAAGAAAAATTTCCTTTCTGAGCAGGGCTTTCAAAGAACCCTCAGGTTTGAAGTGAGCTGATGAGATCAGGCTCTAATGTGAATTCTGACACATGTTCCTTAGGCTTATTCACAGGATGATCCATTTCCCTTCTCAACAGCAGCATTTCCAAAGCATTTCTTATTCCTCTCGAGAACTGGTCTCTTTATCTATTCCAAATTATGTCCAGTAAAGGAATTCTGGGATCTAAAGTGATGCAAACTGGGGAGCGTGGATTTTCAAAAATTAATTTTTTTAATGAATATGAATTCTTGAATATGTCTTAAGCTGTAACATTTTCAGCTCTCAATTTACAACATTTAAATAATCAAGAGCTGCCAAGTGGGCTTTCTCATCTGATGATTTTAAGCTCCACACAGAGTTGGTGTGATCAGTACTGCTGCTGAGATAAAACATGAAAAGTCTATGAGTAACATCTCGTGCCAAAGTGAACTTTACGGTTAATAAATTCGGCAGTTCAGAGGTTATTTAGTCAGTAATTAAATGTAAGAGTCAATATTTAAGTCCAAGAAGAAATCTTGAGAATCTTGATCTTGTTAAAATCCTATCTCAATTACATGATCAAAGCCAGCAGAAGTATTTTTCTTTGCAAGTATCACTTTCAAAGTCACTGACTCTTCTTCCACAGGGAGTTTGATTGTTGACTTCAGCTAAAGTAAGTTTAGATCAACACTGAGCTATTTTGAAAAATCCTCCCTGATACTTTCTCTGACTAGAGGCATCTGAACCTTCTGAGGTTAACCCATCCTTGTTTTGGAGTCATTGTCATGTTTTGGAATCCCTCTTCTCCCTGTTCTCAATCGAAGTTGTTTCAAATGGGAGAGAAAAAAAATTCAAAGCAATTTAATCTTCCTTTCTTCCTTTTAACATCTAGAGTAAGTAGCAGATTTATTGAAGTTGCAATCAGATTTGTGCAGCAATATTTGTTGCCCCTCTAAGTGTCATCAATGGTATAATTTTTGTTCTTTCATTTCCAGTTTGGTTATGATAGAGGTGGCATAGGAGAGAGGCTTCCTTGAGCTTTTGTTTTGTTCAGATGGGTTTTTTCACAACCACAATTATGTTGTAGCCATGATGGCGCCTGATGCTCTGAGAAAACTGAAGAAAACTCTCTTGTTAAGAGGAACCTTGTGGCTAAAGAAAAATCATCTTTCTGCCTGATCACAGTGAGTGAATTGAAAAACTGATTGGATTGAATTTGAAAGTGTTGGCTCAGACACTTTTTTCTTATTCTGAATGGAATTTTCTTGTTATATATACAAAATTTAGGTGGACTTCCAGCAGTCTAAGTAGTGGACTTAGAAATGTAGAAACTTCAGCAAGTTTAGGAAAAATACATGGGCTAGTAATGCCTGTACTCACTGAGGTACCTGGTTGATATTCATTTATTTGGAAGCAAATCTTGGTATTAGAAACATTGAGGAGAGTAAAATTGGAGCTGGATGTATGGCTGGGATAAACCAGTCTACTGCTTTTAATTCCAAATATTTGAAATTGTCAGTGCTGAGCATATTGTGAAATGACATCTGTCATATGGAATCTGAAAAAACCACCACCTAAACATACAAACTGTTTCATTCTCATCTGATCTAGCTGACAAAGCTGAAATGCTTGCATCAACCAAGAAATTAGATCAATAATGTGCCTTCAGTATGGCTTATCTCTGTTCATGTTAAAGTAAAGCCCAATTCACATCCTTCCCTGTGGTACATACAAACACTGAATATTGAACTTTTCTTTTTCCCCAGTGATTTTCCTATAACTTCACTCAGCCAAACTCCTGTTTGGGTTTTTTCCCTGCTATGTCTTATTTTCCTCTTCAAGGCAGTTAAATAATAACATGCACCTGTCTGCTATCCCATTAATCAGACTCCTAGTAAAACAGTTGTACAAATTGTACAAATACTAAGAATCTGCCTACTTGCATATGTTTACCTTGGAATAAGTTCACACTGGTGTTTCCATAAGGGCTGACGTTCCCTTTTTTCTCTTTTGTTTTTTTAAAAAAAATTCTTTCCATTTTAAAGAATTCTTTCTTTCTTCTAAAGAAAATGGATATTTGTACTTCATGTTTTTATGAGTGACAAATAACTGCATGAAAATAATGCCCTACCTAGATATGCCAAGCATTTTATAAAGCGGTTTTCTAAGCGACAAATATCTGATTTATGGCAACTGGTGTCCTTGAAAGTTAAGGATTTTTTTTTTAAGTTTCATAATGTATTTAGAGGAGCTGTAATCTACTGTGTATTATGCAAATTGTCAGCATCCTCTTCTCTTCCCCCCCATTTGTAGCACCCTTCCCAGGCGCTTCTTGGCTGTGCGTGGGTGAAGGATAATTCGAGTGCCCTCTAGCTCTTCAGTGCCTGGTGTTGCACAATCAGGGAATCTGGTGTCACATTAAGGCAATTCTTATAATATAATCAAAGTTCTGATGTTGTACTGTCCTTTAGATGAAACAAACTAATGAAATGTATTGACCCTCCTTGCGCGCTTCTGAAGCGAAATGACGAAGCCGTATTGAAACTACATGAAATACATTGACATTGATTGTGAAGTCGGCGTTCCCAGAGTCACTTTGGTGGCTGATTAAAGTGTCACATTGACAATATAGCCCCTTTTGAACAGGAAATTAATACCAGCCTGGTGGCAAGGAATGTTCTTCCAGGCTGTAGCTTGCACTATCACCAGTCCTCAGAAATGAATCAGAGGCTCAGCTATTCCAGTGTGGCACGCTGTTTTCCCTGATTATAACAAATAGATTGAAACTGCAACCACCACGAGGCAAAAAAAAAAAAAAAAAAAAAGAGCCTGTGACATTTTATGTTTATTCTCATGATTCCATATGTGTATTACTGATAGGAATTTCAACAAAGACTTAACATGAACTATGTGTTTTCAGTCGGTTAAAGCTCCATTGAAAGTAGGAGTCACATTAGCTGTGTCTTTCTAATCCATCTATCATCTGTTTGAATACATAAAAGCCTTTGTTTTACTGTGTGGCTGATGTATGCACAAGTTGGGGGAATTTCTATAGATTGGGATATACAAGCACAGAAAAAAATGTGTGTTTGACAGGCAAAGGGAGAGAAAATTACATATTCAATGCATGGTGCAATGCTAAAAAGGAAGGAATGAAGCAGGTGGAGTAGCGGTGGAAGCTTAAAGACAGGATCATCTCTGAGATCTCAGGGCCTGTTTCTCCATCCCAGGAGCATCCTTTATAAACAGCCTAATGTAGGAGAAATTGAAGGAATGGAAAGGAGCTGTGACATGGGAAACAAATATTTATTCATTACTAAGTGAGAATCTAAAAGGGAAAATTATAGAGATGTAGAAATCAGACATCAGCTCTGTCTTGGAAAGATGAAAATCTGTGCCTGTCACCATCTCACAGCACAGTTCATCCCTTTTTACATTAAAGGAAGATGCATTTTTGAGCACTGTGTTATCCAGCCATCATTTTCTTTCTTGAAATGAACTTTGCACTGGAGTTCTAGTGAGCAGAGCTACGCTGGTTTATACCAGCTGAGATTGTGACTCCACAGTCTCTGCCCCCTTACACCTATTCCCAACCCTCAGCAGCCTCTCCTGCAGCTCCACAATCCTCCACAGCACTGTACCTTATAAAATTCTCACTCTGAGTGCCCCAGGTCACATTCTCCTCTTCTGGGTCTTAGACTGGCTACTTAATTCTCATCATGTTTCCCTCCTGTCCCTGGGCAGAGTTATGCAGGGGAGTATGGAATGGGAAGGAGCAGCTCTCTTGTAAGATGTTTACATGGGATGCTGGAGAACAGGCTGGCCAAAGAAAACTGATCACGGCTGGAGGAGTTAGGAGAGAAAAGCAGGTAGTAAAAATTCTTGCCTGGCAGTCCAGCATGGAAGTTTTTTTGGCTCATTAACTTGTGAAATGGTTTGGGGATTTTCTAGAAGGTATCACAGGAGTGCAAAGCAACAATATGGCCATTAATAATAGTTTTATTACCAGTTAGCTGTACAGATAATTCCTACATATTTCTTTCCACAGAAAGCATTCTCTCTCTGTGCACAGCTGCTCTGAGCTAGGGCTGGCCAGAAAGCACCCCAGGAAAAGTTTTCTGTCAGAAAATGCTCAGCTAGGCAAAAAGATAGTGTTTTATGGACATGCTCTGACCACAGAAACTAATCAGGTCTCTGCTGGAACCATCCACAGAACAAGGAGCCAAATCCTGGTGCCCCAGTAACCCATGTGCCAGGCTCTCAAAGCCAGGGGTGTGTCCTGGGGACCAACAGCCTTGGGCTCCCCAGCTCCTGGCTCTGAATTCCCCCAGAATCCCGGAGCTCTGTGCCAGCAGCCCGGCCCTCTGGGTGCTGCAGATGCAGGAACATCCAGCTGTTCCCCAGCTGGGAGTCTGGCAGCACTGCCCTTCCTGTCTCAGCCCCAGCTGAGCAGGATCCCACAGGAGCTTTGATCCCTGCCTGGGAGCTTTGTGTCACTGGGAGCTGATCTCTGCAGGGCCATAATCCCTCAGCCGTGCCCAGATCCATCCCAGGCCGCTGCAGCATCCCGCTGCCCTGAGGCAGAGCCATCCATACAGCCTGTGTTCAGTGTGGGTGATTTGCTGGAGGGATGGACAGGGTGGGAAGCCTCTTTCTAACTCTCCTCTTCTGGAGTCTGTGGCTCCTTGTTCAGGAACATTGTTGTTACTTTCAGTGCTGCTCCTGCTGTTGATCTTGGCCTTTGCTTCTATGATTTCTGTTCCCCGCTGCACTACTTAGGTGAACAATAAGTTCAATTTCCAGCAGTGGTCGGCCTCCTCTCTTACCCCTTGCCTGCAGGAATTTCTTTTGTTTGGTTTGATATTTTTAGTCACGCTGTGTTGTAATAATAAGAACAAGACCATGGGCACGCGAGATTCCAGCCTTCCTTCAGTTGCCATGGCTTGCCTTTGCGCGTTGTTATTGCTTTGGATGAGCTACTGCTGCTGCTGCAGCCCCACTCCTTGATTTCTACTTCTTTAATACTGTTCCCTGCCTTACTACAAAGTGAACAGCAGTGCTTGTTCTCTCTCTCTGACGTCTTGAATCCACCCACGAACCCATTATTTTCTTGTAACGGCCAAGACCGGTGTAGGAGGGGGGAAGAAGAAATGAAAAGAGAGAAAATAAATAAGGATAAAATCCCATGTGCTTTGGGACTGTTCCCTGCCCTACAGAAAGGGCTTGTGCACCCCACTGGATGTGCAGATCAGGATGTGACCCTGAGCTCCGTGTTTACACAGCACCCAGAACGTGATGTGCTGGGAATGAGGACACGGAGGGGTCAGACAGAACTGACATCTCTGGTGTGTAAGAAATCATGTCCTGTTGTTGTTTTTTAAAGATGTAGAAGCTGTGGTGCTGGGATCAGATCATGGATGTGCTTAGGAGAACCATGTGTGTGTGGAGACAAAGGGAAAAATAAACCTTTTCTGAGGGAAAAATCATCCCACCCTGTTTGTCACCCTGTGGCCACTGAGGTGCTGAAGGGGCACAGACTTAGCAAAACTGCCAAGGGTTCAGACAGGCCTTGCCACCAGCTTTGATGAAGTTCTGGTATCTGATGGGAGTTTCAAGCAGCTCTGAACCCTCAGTGCTTTTTGTAATTGCTCATTTTATGTCACTGATTTATTAACTTTTTTATGTCACTGATTTATTAACTTTTATAATGTATCCCTCCATTCCTACTTTCCTTTCTCTCTATGCTTTTCCAGCCTTGTCTCCATTGAAAGGTTGAGTAACAAAAATATGAACACTCAACATCTAGGAAAGCTCCCCCAAAGTACTCTCCAAAATTTTCCTCTCTGTGATTTTAACTAAGAAAAATTAAAAGACTGCCAGGTTCCAGGTACAAAGTAGTGAAGCTGCAATATACCTTGTTTTCCTAAATTTTGGGTTAAAAACAATTCACTTTATCACATGAGTAGTTTATCCTGTTTAAAAATATTTTCTGAGCTAATGATGCACTTTGAATTAGCACACTGAAGTAATGAATACTTCAGTAGAAGGCAACAGGTAAACAAAATTTGTGAGCTGAGATCCCTTTCCTAGGCATTACTGTGTGCCATCTATATCATGTCCTTCTGTCCTTCTCCACCAGCTGGTCTTTTCAAAACAGGGAATTGGATATTGTCTTAACAAACAAGCTAACCAATCCATATGTATAGATAAATATATAAAATACCTATATATCTATCTATTTGTGTATATAAAATAAAGAACTGTTTTTTCCAGCTGTGGGTGGTTATTCAGCTTACAGTATGAAGCCCTTGCCTCTATATGTAGGTGCAGGCTGCTGCAAGTCCTTTGGCTCTGTTTTTATGATGGTTAGCACAAAAGGGTACCTATTTCATCTATGTAATTCTTCACCTTTTGCACTAAGGGAGCTTCCTTGGAAAAGGCTCTAACATTTTCCTGATTGCTCTTGTAAGCAATCCAAAAATCAAGGAATCTTATGTAGTTTTCTTTAATGCAGTCTGGATGATGAATTTACATCTATATATCAGAAACACTGTCTTCTGCCCTACATTACTAATGTCAGAAAATTGCCACTATATAATTCATCAAAGTATTTCTATAGACTCCCCCTTTATTATCTCTTCTCTTGCAAACGGTATAATTTGCCTTCATTCTATGTCAATGAGAGGAACTTTAATCTTGGATACTGCTGGAAAAGGTGCTGTACACATTAAAAGAATGGCAAGGTAAGAAGGGAATGGGCCTGGATAAAAATATAGATTAGGAGCTATTTGTTAGAACTGCAAACATGGCAACAACAAAAGACTTTTAAAAAGCAGCTTGATAATTTTGCTTAAAACGGTCACATAATGAAAGTATTTTTGCACTGTATGTGTTTTAATCAAAATTATTTTCCAAGAGTTTCTTTTACACTGAAGAGTGTATGCTGAATTCTAAGTTACACTTCTTTAGAAATGTGTGGAGCAGTAAAGTGGATTTAACTGTGAGAAAGGCTCAATATCTCATAGTCATATTGTACCTTTCACCCTAGAATATCCTAAAGTACTTTTCACACGTAAAAACCTGATATGTAATTGCACCTGCTTCAGATACGAAATGCAGCAGTTGTTTAATGGTGCACAGAAACACTAGACAAGGGTATGAGGCCAGAAATTGAAGAATACAATATCCAGCTGAAAATCCAGGTGGGGTTTAGGATGGGAGGATGTAATTGCTTCAATTAGAATTTTGTGAGAATAATATATTTAATAGGTGCAATTCCTGGCCCTATTGGAGTCAATGAGAACATTGCTGCTGATTACAAATGAGGTTGGAACTCCTCTCATATCTCTACCTTTATGAAAAGTTTAATGAAATACTGTAGTCAGAATTGTTTGCAGGATTTTGATTTTCTCATCTCCAGCAGAAGAATTGGCTTGATCCTCAGCCCAGCATTATAGCTATGAAATCTCGTTAAGCGCCTGTTTTACACCCGTAAAAGGGAGGGGAGAATTGGATCCAGCATCTCCTGTGGCCTTTCCCACCAGCATGGGATATTGGTTCATTCCAGCTCAGATAGAAATGTCAGCTGCAGAATCAGCCTGACGCACACAGCTGTTCCGTGGAGGTTTCCAGTAAAAAAGTAATTTCCCATACAAGTACCCTGGCCGATAGCTCCTGTGTGTGCTGATCCTGTCAGCTCTCACGTGGTCAGGTTTTATGACTGTAGGCCATGTTTTAAAATATCAAATGTTTCTGCTCAGTCACTGTAGAATGTTAATAGGTAACAGGGAGAGAAGGACTGTGATGGCGTAGATGCACGGGAAATATAAACTGTGAAGACTGATGTATTTCTGTGATGAATAAGGAAAATATTCTATTCTATCCATTCAGCTCCCCTTTCCCCTTCACTCCTTCCTGTTTTCCTCTCAGTTCTTTCAGGATCCAAAAGGTTTGATGCTGATCTTAAGGAAAACCTTCCAATGATTTGGTTTAGATACTGAGATATGTAATGCAAATACCAACCTGGGAGTTGTTTGTTTCCCTTCAAGCCTTCATCCTAAAGGAAAAAAAAAAAAGAAAAGAAAAGAAAAAAGAAAAAAAGAATAGGTCTAAAAGTATATACCCATGTCTCTCACTTCACATATCTACAGGCATGTGCTCTCACTGCCTCACAGCTGGACTTTGGGGTGGCCTTACCCTATTGTAGCGACGTGGTTTGTGGGCCAAGCCCTCTGAACCTGAGCTCCCATCCAGCCCAGAGGGAGTCTGTGGGTGTTTGTGCTGTAGACATGTCCCAGGGAGCACCTCAGCACAGCTGGGATGGTGCAATGGATGCCTGAACCTCCTTGAGTAAGGAGTTTTTGGATCCCCTTGCTCTGGGAAGTTGGCTTGCCCCATGTCAAGTGGGAGCAGTGGCCCAGTGTCACCTCCAGACCTCACTCTGCAAAAAAATCAGTGAGTAGAGCAGTGGATGTGGAGTATATTGTTCTTATGTGCTCTCCTGCTTTCCATGCAGGAAATAGACTGAAAATTTCCAGTTAGAGAAAGCCCAAATTCTTAGCATTACGTTCTGCCCCTGCCTCGCTGCAGGGGAGTGTGATGGCAGCAGAGGAACTGCTGTGACTGCCCAGGAGTGTGGACAAGCACCCCAAACAGTGCCCTAAAACTGATCCAGCGATATCCCAGATCCTCTGGGAAGGGCTCGTGCCCTCATGCTACACAAGCAGAGCTGGAGGCCTTCAGCATTTAAATTCAAAGAAGAAACCAAGGCAAGCAGGAGCCAGCAGTGATGGAGAAGAGCTCAGGGCTCTCCCCAGTTCCAGCTGGATTCTGTGTGCTCAGGTCCAGCCCCTCCAAAGCCCTGCCACACTGCCAGGGAAAAGACATTTCCTTTCTTTCCCTCAAAGATAGACACCAAATTTTTAAAATTGATTTACTTGAAAGCTACTACCAATTTTTTCTCATTTCATGCCCCAGCTTGCTTCTAAGTTGTTGCTGTGATTTTTTTTTTTTTAACTCATAACACATGGACTCTTTCAAAATCACCAAGTATTTGAGATAAAACTGATTTCAGCCTATGGCATAAAATGTAGGGCTACATGAAAGTAAAAAAGGATGAGAGCTTTTCAATCAATTTGATGAAAAATTTAAGTTAATTAAAAGAATGCTCAATTTTTCCCTAGAAGGCGACACTGATCTTTATTATTAATGCATACCAGTGTTTCATAACTGTGCATAATAATGGCCTGTAACGTCAGGCACAGCTTCATCCCCAGCTTAATTTGTTACAAAATCTTTTTTGGTATTCTTAAAGCATGCCCTTTGCCACTGTATCTCTGATGCTCTTGGGCTAATTCCCAACTCCTAAAGGACGTCTTATTTTATGCTCACACCTGAGAATTAATTTATCAGATTGTTTTTTTCAGTTTAAAGCTTTTTAAAAAATAATTTAAAAAATTAAAAGGCATATAGAGACCCTACACTGCTTGGCTTTCATATCACTTTTTTAGTATTCAGATTCAATTAGTGAAAATAGAAGTAGAGGAATAATATTCATACAGGCTGGAGATGTGGAGTAGGAGAAAAGGAACAGAAATTGGTCTTTGAGTCGTAGACACAAGGTTTCATTTTCTTCCATGTGCATTTGTGGAGGAAGTGCCTTTCCAAGAAGGGGCATGTATTGAAAAAGGATCTTGGAAAATCCACAGCCAAGTGTGCCTCCACTGCTGTTGTTTTCCACATTAGAGCATTAATTGGTAACTCAAGTTCATAAAGATTTATATTTCAGAGTTGGCAGCTGAGGCCCAGTTCCTGCTCTCTACTTACACCTCTGCTTACAAGGAGTAGGAGTCCCTGCAACTTTCCTGAACTCCACCCCTTTCTTTCCAATCAAACTTCAGGACTTTCCCTGAAGGATTTAACCATGGAGCACCAGCCCAGTTCTTTCCAGGGTGATTGACGTAGATGGTTTTTCAGAGTGCAGTTTGGATTTTCCAAGAGCTGAATAGCCCTTGTGTTTAGGGAGTTTAAGGTGAGGAAACTTCCCAGCTGGAGGCCTTGTTTAATTCCCTACTGTAGGAGGAATGAGATGATGCCAAGCCATACATCTGGGGTGATGCAGGCATGGTGTGCAAGCATCCCTTTGCACTGGGGGGAAGGAGAGGAATAAGATGAGTGTTTCTAATTCATTAGAGAAGCAGCTAAAGGCCCCAGAGTCTGGTACTCCCTGTGCTCTCAGGGATGGATCAGTCTCAACCTGAGCAGTTCACGTAGGTAGACATGAGTTACAAAAGGGGTGCCATCACTACTGAGCAGGGACACAAAGGGAAATCCTTACTTTTTTTCTGTATATTCCTTTTACTTCTAACATATAAACTGTAACAAATACAGAGGAAGGCAAACAGAATATTTATTTTCCTCTTTAATAAACATGAAGCAGATGTGCAGATACTCAGTGAGGAAGAGAACCACATGAATGAGAGTGGGAATAAAGGTAAATTCTAGGTTGTACAGCATTTATCAAGGAGATGGAAAAATGCTGGAAGTTGAAAGCAAGGTTTAATGACAAGAGATGATGATAAAAAAAGTTCATAACAGCTGAGTTTTATGTTAAGACTTATAATAAAGAATCCTTTGGCCAAGTGGTTGTCACTGGCCAAAGTGACATCAACACAGCCAGGGTCTGAACCAACCCTTGTTTTCTGTTTCAGCAGAACCCAGGTGCTCTGGTGTAGCCATGGCTGAGTGGGGATCAGTAGGACAGATTTACATGCAGAGCAGTTTGAAATTCCCATTTCCTTCAACTGAAATTTGGATTGGAAACTTGCCACTCTACCGAAAAAAAAAAAAAAAAAAAAGGAAAATAAAAAAAGAGCTCTGTGTTCCAGGGGATCTTCCTGGTTCAAGCCAGGGGCTCCAGTTTCTCAGCCTTCCCCATCCCTAGGGACTGTCCCAACCCCAAGTGGGTCGTTTTGCTGGGATAGACTTCCTCAATCTGTTCTGCTAGACCTTTCTACTTTGCATAAATAATTGAGCATTCATTAGAACAGGGTCTTGAGCCTGGCTTTCCCACAGCTGAGGTGAGTGCCCTGACCACCACACTATTGATTTTCCTATCCCGACCGATCAATCTTTCATTGATCTCATTGGTGCTAATTGGCAAAGGGGGTGCCCACAGGATGTCTGGTGAGAGCAGGAGACACATGTAACCCCTATGAAAATAATGCCATGTGCTACCCAGTGGCAATGACAAACACTGCTCTGTGAGACCTGTCTGGCATAGCTTCAGGTGCCCATCTTGCACAAGATCAAACATCCTCTTTCTAATGATTCCAGTGGAAGTGCTGTTGCCATTCACATAATATGTAATAACTGTGTATCCTCAGTAAAAACATTTCTGCCTAATCAAGAAAAGCACAGTTGAGCTAGAGTCTGAACTGACTCAATTTATGTAACAAGATTCCGCTGTGTTTGCCCAAATTGGCATAGTTCCTCTCCAAGGGACTGAAAAATGACGGCAAATCCAGCATGAAGCCTGTTGTTATAGGAAGTGTAGGGAGTAGCACAAGTTTATTGTCAGCCTTCAAGTGTGCCTTTAGGTGGTCACCACATCCTGAGACGCTGCTGATAGAACAAGATGACATGTTTCTGAAGGCCTGCCAAGAGATTCAAACAGACAATGTTGAAGACTCTTGCTCTGCTTTTCTTAGCAGTTTACTATTTCCCTTCAGAATGAATATGAAATTATGCTGCTGTGAAGAAACCCACAGTGTAATGAGGGACGCTGGGAGAGATTAGCCAAGGCAGATAATGTCTTGTAGAGACTATCTCTTTGGAACCTTTGATACCAATTATACCATGACATCTCAAAAGGAAGTCACCTGTCTTAGCTGCAGAAAGATAGCCAAGAAAATCTAACAATCTTTCTTTTTTTCTTTTTTTTTTTTTTTTTTTTAGTTCATTGTGCAATGAACATACACAATGATATAATAATCATTTCCCCTGGTACAGCAGGAAAAAAAAAAAATTAAGTAAAATTAGTTCCCAACATGAAACCATTATAAGCTATAATTTATTTCAGAAAGGGGAAAGTGTTAGGGAGAAAAGGAAAAAAAAAAAAAAAACCCAAACCCTTTGCTGATAATTTGTTATGTACTGGACCCAGTAAATGACCTTATACATATGGACTTAAGTATACTCAGCGGGTACAATACATCTAAAATGACATAGAGGATTGAGCCTAATTGATATCATTAGAGCCCTGGTCCTTTTACACTTGGCCTTTGAGATGTTGGTGTTACCAAGAAAGCTGCTTTTGATTTATTTTGCTTTTCTTCTTCATCCTTTTGCTCTCTCTCTCATTCTCTCTCTCATTTCCCCCCTCCTCTCAAGTTCTGCTCAAAGGCCAGACCCGGGGAGATTAGGAACTCACGATCCCATCCAAGGGCTGCAGTGCTACAGATTGCAAATTCCTTTCTGAAGTGATGACTTCTAACAAGAGGCACTTGGTACATTTGACCAGTGTGCTTCTTAGGGGGAAAAAAAAAAGCAAAAAAGAGTGCAATTGTATGGATAAAATACCAGCAACATTTATTCTAGGTGACTCTCTTAGGGGTTAACATGTGCCTTATCTTTAAAGGGGATATTCTCTGGCAGCTTGTGTCAGAAAGAAGTGTGCTCAGCATAGTGTAGATTGGCGTGGCTTACAAATTTTTAAATTGTTTTCATTTTAAACCAGTGAATCATATCAAAAACACGGTCATGATCTTCCCTTAAAAATTCTACAGTGAATATGTTACAATCAATTCAAGATTTCATTAGTGTTTTACAGATGAACTCTGGAAGTCGTCACTGACTTTGAACAACATCTTTATACATAAATTCAAACTAGGTCTATGCATCCAGCATTTTCCAGGAATGTTTATGTGCAACAAACAGTAGCACAGTACAGGTGGGAAGAGTGCTATATGATCTTGTACCTAGAAGTCTTGGAAGTCTCAGAATTTTGTTAGAAGATATTCTTCATTAGCTGGTTCTTGTGCTTCAATAGCCTTCTACTCTATTAGTTTCTTTTTCAGAAAATCTGTTTCAATATTCCAGAAAAAAATGTCTGTTTAGTTGTAGCATATTTGGTTTTGTCCCATACTGGTCAAGTGCAGGTTTGGCTGAGACTCATTTAAAATGTTTTATCAGCTATTCATTGAAAAGGAATGAGATTTAATGAACTTTTAGTAGACAAGAGGAAAAAAAAAATCACATTGAAATTGTTTAAAAGAAACTTCTCTAGTTGGAAGTCACTTTTACCTTCATTTTAGCTACGTTTGCTTGGTCTGATGCAGTGGATCCTGAGTTGGACCATTACTCCAGCTCTAAAGGGAAGAACAGGTTCCAGACTACTCGAGAGCACGGTTTTTTCCTTTGCTGATTGGGCTGGGAGTAACAATCAAAGGAAAGTTGGTGTTTTGTGATGTCATTATGGTGAGTAATGCTTGAGCAGCAGGGGAATGGCATTGGTATTCCAGTGTCCTTGCATCCTCATCCCAGTTGTTGGTGACAATCAGAAGGATAAATGCCTGTAGTGCAGTCCAGCAGGTATTACTGCAAACACTGGAACTGGAAGGATTCTCTCATGGTCTGAGTGTGGCTTCAGGAGAGAGGAGACTTATTAGAGGAGGGGGAGAAGGAAGAGAGAGAAAGAAAATGTTTTAATGGAAAACATGCAATCAAAAATAACCCCCTGTCCAACATCCTTTATTCATCTGCTAATTGAAAATGGGAGACTTGTGAACCCAAAGTGCACACGAGCAGATCCATGGCCTCTCCCAGCTGCCCTCGGAGAGGCAGAGTGCCATGGCACACACTGTGCACAGGGAGCAAAAGGGCACAACAATTAAAAGGGAAATGCAAAGTACAGTTCTTGAAATGTCATGCACGTTCACAGCACAAAATGCCAGTTGGGCTCCTCATCGAATTCCCTGAATCCTTCTTCTCCTTTCTCCTGTAATTTTTGGTTTTTGTCTTGCCTTAATATTGTTACCCATGCATGTTGGAAGGTGACAGCGGAAGAAGGGCACACACACACACACACAGCTGTAAGCTCAACATCACCACCTCCATAAAAACCACACATTTACTCCTCCAACATCTCACTTCCCAAATGTCCACTCCCCCAGCACTTCCACCCCCCAGTGCCTGACTCCACAACCCCCCTGCACCATTAACACCCATCAGCAGCCGGCGCGTTTTCACGGTCAGGGAGCGTTGTTGCCCAGGCTTCCCTCTGGGCTCAGATCACATAACTATAAATCTACTCTGGAGCCTCTCATTCCTTGTTGGTTCACTACATCCTCAGGCCTTCCTCCCTCCTGCACTTTATCCCTGCTTTTCTCTCCTTGGCATATGCACCTTGACCCAGGCAGCCTCGCACATATGCAAGATACAAAAAGTCCACCAGCTGTGATCAACAGTAAATAAATCTTGATGCCAGTATTAAGTTACCGCAATTTTATCCTCTCTCTCTTCCCTTCCCCACCCCTTCATCGATGGGAGAAGAATATGAACTTGACATTTGCTCACTGAAAGCAGATGGATGAGGTAGGTCAGCATTAGGTGTAACCCTAGCACTGTTTCTTTGGGTTTCCTGAAGGATGGAGCTAAAAGAATTCTCCTGTTGGGTCAGAGGCCACATTAGTCATTTGCTTAAAGAAGAACTGTGCAGAATTAATCAAAATGAAACACAGGTTTTCATGTCTCCCTCTTATTCAGAATCTCTCAGTCCTTTTTTCCATTCCTCTTAGAGGAAGCAATGTATTTTATCCTTTTACACCTTGTCCTGCAGAGGTTTTGTTCGGAGTGGTGTCACAGGCCTTCCCCTTCTGTGTAGAAAACCATTTTAATCAGGATAAAGCCTCCATGTGATACTTGTAAAGGTCATCTGAAGCTGGTGTGTTAGTACCAGTGCAACCACAAAAAAAAGACTCAACCCTTCATGAAGAAGTTTTGAGTTGAAAAGAATGATTCTATTCACTGCATTTTTCCAACTTAAAAGGAAAGTTAAAAGAGCAGCTCTAACACTCAGAAGCAAAAAACTTTACATATTTTGTTTCACTATAACCTGAGGAGAGCAAACTATTCAGGGAGAAAGTCTTTCATTCTCGTTTCAAGAGCTATACCCCGAAACTGATTAAGAGCCTGACCTTACCATAAAACAGGTCACAGTAATATTTTTAGGGGTTTCTTTTTTTTTTCCTTTTTTTTTTCTTCCTGAGGTTGTTATCTTGGTCAGGGAGGTACCAGGGTATTTATGGTTTACAGTTTAAATCATCTCACAAAGGAAAAAGTTTCTTTGGACTGAAAGCTTTTGGCAGCAAACTTTCACCTGCTATTTTAACTGTTCCCACTATTTGGCACACTTGCCAATAAAAGCTTAAAATAGTACATCAAGATTTTGGTTTCTCTTGATTTTTTTTTCCCCATCTTCTTTTCTTCTCCTGTTTTTCAAATGCTGGAACTTCCTATTTGCTATTCCTGAAAACAATTCCTGTTAATAATTTAGTTGGGATTTGTGAGATGGGCATTAAGGGTAGGACAAAACGTCCTTATTCTTCAAGAACTTTCATGTTCTTCAACTGTTTCCCAGCCATGCCCAGCAGTCTGAAACACTCTTGTTCCTCCAGCACTGCAGCAAAGTCATCACAAGCATTCTAGAAACTGGCTTGTCCTTGTTAACTCAGCTGTAAACCAGTTGAATTTCCACTGCCCTGAAAAATAATCCAGTTTATTCAGATGCATTTATAAAGCAAACAGCAAAACCACCCACTGTCAGTTGCTCACACATTGGCATATGCACACACAGACACCTTCAGCAGCCCATATAGCACTGACAGTATGCACAGCTGTTATATTTTACGCTATTTGATGCTCAATAATTAGCGCCTGTTAAGGAAAAAAGGAGAGATGCCACACTACCTTGCAACAAATAGCAGGAATCAGTATGTCCAATTTATCAAGACCTACTGCTGAAAGGAAGATTCCTGTTATAATTTCACATGATGTTGCTGTCACTATTACACTTGTCAGCACTATGATATCAACAAAAGACTTGTGGTGTATCTCGCAGGCAATGACTCTTCCTCAGATTCGCTGAAGTGAGACAAGAAAACCACACAGATGCTTGGTATTGTCTTAATTTAATTGGAGGCTTGGGGTTTTGGGGGTTTTTTCTGCATTTGGCACTTTTACTGATATTTTTTGGTAAGAGAAGTGGCTTGAGGATTGAACTCCAGTCTCATTCTCAGCTGCAAATATTCTGTGATAAGAAAACCATTTAAAATTGAGGAACATGATGCATTCAGTCATGTTCTTAGCATGTCCAGTGAGCAACTAGCCTGGCTTCAGACTGGTTCTGCAGGTGATGTAAAATGGCTTGTGACCCTCCTGTGATTAAGATTAAAGTTTGTTGCATGGAAACTGTGCATATTCATGTGCAAGGCTTCAAGACAACCCAACAGTACAGAATAATAATAGAATCAGAGACTGGTTTGGGTTGGACAGGACCTTAAGGATCATCCAGTTCCAAAATCCACCTGTCATGAGCAGGGACACCTTCCACTAGACCAGGTTGTCCCATGCCCCATCCAGCCTGGCCTGGAACACTCCCAGGGATGTGAGAGAGGGATCTTCTGTCTTTCCTGATGTTTTAGCTGCCTGCAGCTCAGCAGGGAGACCATGTCAGGCAGAGCATGCTGGAGGCTAGCCGTGGCTGTCAGGGTTTTCAGCTGGGTTCTAGGAACTCAAGGAGACACCAGGATGTCCCCAGCAGCTCCTGGTGGTTCCTCAGCCTCAGAGAGACCTGCATGAGGCAGCTGAGCTACACGTGGGGCAGGCTCTCACCAGCAGATCCATGTGTAGCTTCTAGAGCAGAGGATCCAATCTGTGATGTATCCAGAGATCAATAAATATGCACATATGGGTTTATGAAAACAGAAATGAGATCCTCACCATGTGTCTGAGAACGTAATCTGCAGACAGGCTGGATTTCATGTCCACACATTCCTTGTGGAGGCTCTGGTGTGCGTGAATTCTTCTGGATGAGTTTGATGGAATAGAGATGTCTTAATTTGCATACCCTGTATTTAAACCTCATGGATTGGGTATCAATTAGATGTGTTGAAGTCTCTCTAGCAGCACAGTCTCTCTGATTATACACAGTGGTGTTTTCCTAGGCTGCTCTTGCTGCTTTGATTCCCTTGTTTCATTCCTCACCCTGGCCTGTTGTACATCCATGTGCAGAGATGCTCTACTTCATCAGGAGTAATTTTTCAGTGTCATCTAAAGGTTTACTGCTCTGATTCTGCAACTTTTGCTTGCTCTGCAGCAGCACTGCTCAGTCTGATATTTTCAAATTGCTTTAGGCCTCGTTGCCAATTGTACACTTTCAAAAAATATGAGATTGGCTTTGAAACCATGAATCCTTTTTTTCAAGCAATTAGTTTCGTAAATTCTGGCACAAAAGAAACACTTCATTTCTTCATTATTTGTTTTTTTTCATCATTTACTGCCAGTTTCAACAGATTTTCCTGTAGCTGCAGTTTCTTTGGTGGATGCTCTTATGCCTAATCCTGTGTGTCCCCTTTCTTGTGCTTTTCCCTCTGGCCACCAATGGAACAGACACAGCCACTTCTACACAGCCACCTGTTTTCACAAGGATTGTTAGAGCATCATTATTTTTGTTGAGTGTGTCCTTCCCTGTCCCCAGCATAAACACCTTCTGATCACATGAATTTTCTCTTCAGAAAGTAGGCTATAAAAATTAACAGATGTCATAGTCGGGTTTTTTTTGCCCTGTGGAATCTGAGTCTTGCATTTAAACTCGATTGATGTTTTCAGATCTGATATTTCCAGTTACCCCTGTAGCTGTGAGAACTAGGAAAGTGTGTTTTGCTCTTTCAAAATCCACCTGAAAATCCTATGATTCTGTGCCCTGGGGATGTGAGGGAGACTTCAGTACTTCCAAGAAAATCACTAATAGAGTGATAACATTTGTAAGCCTGCAGTTCTGAGCTCTGTGTAGGCATATGATTCACCATCCAAAATCGATGTGATTCCCTGGTAGTGCTGGTTAAATCAAGGGTGTTTTGTTGTCAGGAGACAGGCCCAATTTCCAGGTGAGTAATCTCTCTCTCAATATGCAGACCACTGCAGATTAGTTGGATGCTGTTGAGCAGCACTGTTTCTTTCCCTTACATAAAAATAATTTTATCCTTAAAAGGATAAAATTAGGAGGCAGTGCAGGATACTGGTCACTCCACAGATTTCCAAACTGGCCTATGGAGTCTCATTTTCCCTTCTGACATTCCAAAGCATTAAGAGACCACGGTACTTTTCAAATCCATTGTGTTTTCTACATTCTTACAGAACTTATGTTCACAGTATATTCCTTAATATCATCTTCACATAGTTTGAAATCTGGATGCAAATTCATGCAGCAGAGCAGATATGTCTCTGGCTTTTTTCAGGATGAAATTGGCCTTGAAGCTGCTAAATGTGCTAACACTTAGGTAGTGTGTAAATCCCCTCACCCAAAGAAAACAAAAGGCCTTGGAGTTTCCATTGGGTTCTTCCTCCACTCACCCCAGAAAGCAGCTGAATTAAGGATCAGGTTATTCTGTCTTAATTCATCATATGTGTTTTTCCATCTGCACACCACAACTGAAGATATATGTGTATATATATAAAGTAACAATGTTTGTCTGATAATTATAATTGAGTCAAAGATGTTAGTATGCAGTGGTTAAGAATTTTATATCTAAGCAACCATCAGTCACTCCAATGATTCTAGCATTAAAAAAAAAAATAAAATCAATGAATGCTAAACATCTAAGTGGTGTTGCTGAGCATATGACTGTGCAATGACCAATTTGCAAAGCCACATTAAGAGAAATATATGAGCAGTGCTTTCCTTAGGGAATGGCCATACAACAGAGTGTGGGTATTTGTATAAAAGCTAATCCTCCCACGGAGTTATATCAATTAAGTACAGTTCAGGGTAATAAAGAAAATATAGTGTTATCTGGGCTATATATTACTATCCCCTGATTTAAAAAATTGCAGTGAGGTCAGCAGTGTTGGTACTTGTTACTTACAACTAAAGTGCTGCCTGAGTTTTGCTGTCTGTCTGTGTGTGTGTGTGTCTTTTTCTTTTTCAGTGGCCTGTAGTGGCCTTGGAATGGGAGGGGGGAAGTGAAAAGGATCAATAATGCCACCTCTTTAAATACCAGAGTGGATTTAGTGTGTGTGAGTAGTGGCAGACTGACAGCCTGCAGAGCTGAAGTCCCACTGTTCCCCACCATGTGCAGCCAGGGCTGTGCAAGCCCCTCCTGGGCAGCCTTGCAGAGTTACCACAGCTTTGACCTGGCTCTGGACACTCTTCCCTCCTTGCAACTGAGCCTTTTGCTTCGTTTCTGAGGCTACCACCAAATTAGTTCCAGTTGCAATGGTGTAGTATTTTATTGAGGAAGAAAGGCATGGTTTGGTTTTCATTTTAAGGTGGACAATTTCCAATAGGAAATGGATATTTTAATATGCTTTTCTGTGTTGTAGTAATGAGTTGCTTACTTTCAAGAGCATAGCAGAAAGAAAAACCACACAAATAAGAGGGACTAGTTTCCCATGGTTCAAATTGCACATCCTTTTTCTGGGAGTAAGCAAAGGCTGAATGTGTTTTTTTGCAGCAGAGATTATTCATTTTCCTCTGATAAATGACATATCAGTGCCAACTTCAGTTTAATTTTTTCTTCTAAAGGGATGGACCTCTGAAGACAAAGTTTAGATAAAAGTGAATCTTAGGGTTCTCTGTGATACAACAGAGCAGTTCTTTGTTTCTCCACAGACCCAAGGTCTTCCTCAGAAGTGTTTCCCCTCTGGGTGTCCCAGTCCCTCTTTCCCACTGTCACACCTTGGACTTCCAGGGAAGTCACAGACCCAGAATTATTTCATTTGGTTGAACACCAGCAGTTCAAACACTGCTTGAGAGATGCCAAAAGGCACAAGTACTCTATTTAGGGTGGATTACTTGAGATGTTCAAAAATTGCACAAAGGCTTTTCGTTCTGAACATCTGGAAATCTGTAAAACACAAGAAAACCCCCAACCTCAAAACAACTTCAAAATCTTGGTTCTGCCAATGCATATCTACCTCCTTACCTCTAGTCTTACGTACTGAATAGTACCTGGAGTTTGGGAAAACCTGGATTTTGAACCTGACAGTGATGTTGCAATAGACATTTTACCTACACAGAGCCCCACATCAGGAAAAGCACAGAGGTTAATTCTCAGCACATGCTTAAAACCTATTGAAGTCAAACAGATATTTAGATACAGATGTGGGAAATATGTTTATGGGTGTTGTTGAACAAGGGCCTTAAATGCATTAACAGTTTGCCACTTGATGTTGCTAGCCAGTAATGTGTTGCACTTTGGCTCTGCTAAAAATAACAATAAAACAGTTGTTCTGTAATTTTTCTGCCATAATTGAATGATCCTGTGTTGTGACTCTGCCCAACTTCGTGAACCAGGCAACACCACATCCATCTTGGAAGTTTCCCCCTGCTTTCCTGGTGTCCTTAAATCATTGGGTCTAAAAGCATTCAGAGATGGGATTTTTTTTTAAATAGTTAATCTTTTGGAAGCTACAACTAGACCAAGAAAACCCCAGTCATTTTCTAGAGATTCTCCATAGGAAGATAAATCTGGGATAATTTTTTGAAAGAATTAGAGCACCTTGAAAACCATGGAATTGATCTGGTTTTTGAAGTTGCTGGTTCAGGGATGGATTTTAGGCTTCCCATTTCCTGAAAGCCTAGTGATCTTGCACAAGGACCCCAGAATCCAACTGGTATTTGGAGATCTGTTTCACGGATCTATTACTGCAAGGAATAAATAAAATAAAATAAAATAAAATAAAATAAAATAAAATAAAATAAAATAAAATAAAATAAAATAAAATAAAATAAAATAAAATAAAATAAAATAAAATAAAATAAAATAAAATAAAATAAAATAAAATAAAGAATGTGGGAGTGAAAACAAGCTAAGCCAAAGAGAACAAAAAAATAAATTAACTGACTACTCAATTTAGTAGTTTCTTACATATTCTGGTCTTCTGGATCAGATTTGTGTCCTAATGTGAAGACTGGCCTTTTCCATTAAAACAGGGTAGCACTAGGAAATCCACTGCTGGGACTGAAAGCAAACACTGGGATTCATTGAGCTGCCCTGGAAGTTCCATCAGCCTTGGTGACTGGCTGGGGACATGTGGATTGTTTGAGAAAATTCCATCTCTCATCAGTTTCAAAGCAGAAAACCTGACAAAATAAGTTTGAGCATTAATATAATTAATCGTATTTTAATTACTATTTATGTCTTTGTAAAAAAAAGGTTGGAAAATCTGCCCTTCTGATTTTTACTGGGTTTTGCCCCATTTTTACTCAGGAGTAGATGACAAAATGTTCACTGCAAGGGTCATTAGACTCCATTTGTATGATACATAAAAAATGCCTTACCAAAATCGTTTTAGAGAGACAACATTAAAAATCACTTTCTGGAGCAACCCAGATGTTTTGCTGAGAGAGTCACTGTTACAAGGTGAAGTCCATGATTTACAGCATTGTCCTAGACAGGTAACAGGGACTTCCCTTCCAGTTGTTTAGGTAGGGCAGATCCACTTATGAGGAAGAGTTTACCCACAGCATCAGCTACTTCTTTGATAGGGTAAATAGCTGGAAGTAAAAAATCTGTCAAAATCCAGCAGGGCACAAGCATCACAAAGTCACGGTATTGAGTTGTTGACATTATTGCAAAAACCTCCAACAACCCCTGGCTTGGTGTAAAGACCCACGTGCCATCTAAGACAGAACACTGCATGAGCATTTCTTTAAGCAGAAATCTTTTTCACACTCAGTGAATTCTGAACTACTGTAAGGGAATAAAACAAAACCAAGACAAGCAAAATAAAAGAATAAGAATAAAGAAAACAACAGAAGAGGAGGTGGCAGATATTAAAAAGAGAATGAGGGGGGGAAAAGGTGGTTTCTGTCTGTTTTGTCCTACAGGCAGAAGTGCCAGAACAAATCAGCAGGTCTTCAGGTGAATTTTCTAGTTACAGTAGATGAAGCATTTCGTTGGCCACTTTGACAGATTGTTAACGTTAGTTGGGCTGAGTGTGATTAATTCTGCTGCTCTGTCAGTGACAGGAGGAAAAGGTTCTGCTAAAACCGAGCAGAGGTGACTCTGCTAGAATTCGTTAGAGGGGCTCGGAGCAGGGGAAGCACGAGGCAGAGTGGTGTCAGCTTCCCAGCTGTGGTCTGCTGGATCAAAGGAAAGATGCTGCTGATTTGAAATGAAAAGTTGGGGGTTTCCCTAATGTGATCTGGCGTAGGGAGCGATTGATATGGGGCTGTCCTTCCCCCGCTTCAGGCGAGGGAAAAAATGGATCCGGATGTGAGCAAATAGTACAAAGAGAAGGCAGAGCTGCTAAGCTACATATTTTAATGCAATTTTCAAATGTGTGAGCTGTCAGGTTTAAAAAATAATAATAACACAGGGTCATTCCTTAGCCTGCTAACAGATGTGTCCAACATTTGGATCTTAGTGCAAGGATTTTGCCTTAACCAAAATGAATACATCTTATACATTGACAGTAAATCTCTCAGCACCCTTAAAATATAACTCTACTAATAAATGAGAAAGAGAAGACATCTGAGAAACTGCAAGTGTCTGCTTAAAATATATAGAGTTAATATCAGTAACTGGCCAGTGAAGTCAGAGCGATTGGAGCATTCCTGCTCACCATTCCCTGCTGCAGAATCCGGATCCAAAGGCAGATTCACACCTCATGTTAACACAGCGTACAGCAGTAAAGCTCCATTGATTTTAGCTTGGTTATTACTGATTTTCAGTCATTCAAGGGAGGAAAACAGATATTTCTGTGTGACTCTGTGGCCAAGGCAGCAAAGCATGCTCCCCCTGGCTCTGGTCACTCCAGAGCCAGAGCCAGCATAGCCAGCGATGCTTTATCACGAGCACTTGTCTCTAACACCAGTGTGGAAGCTTGAAGGAAGGTCACCTGATGTTTCCAGGCAGGAGCAGTGCAGGGGGATGCCAAATTAGCCATGAGGTGCTGGGAATAGCTGTGCAGGGGATAAAGCTCTGGAGTCACAGCACCTCAAAGCGCAGAAACAAAAATATTCGGCAGTGGTACGAACAGATTTGTGCAGAAATCTGGTGGCAGGATTTATTTGTAATCTTTTCTGGCTAGCTGAATTATTTGAGGAATGAAGTAGTTATCCTATATATCTTTCTCAATGCATAATTCTATAATATAAACATCTGTAATTTGCTAGTATTTTTTTTATTCTGAAAGTAAGAGTGAAACATAAGCAAATAGAATAATAGTGTTGTGTGTAAACTTAAGAAAATGATCTGAAAATCACAACATTTTAAGCTGTGGGAGTTGTTTCTCCTGTTCTTCCATGATCTTTCATTTCCCTTTGAAACTGAGCAGTCACCTACAGGTTTTGGAAATACAATTTTTTTTCCAGGACTTGAGAGGGATCCATCATGTTTGCACTTTCCCATCCTTAGGATCAACCAGATGTGTTTAATTCCCATTCCTTGCCGGGTTTATCTGCAGTGACTGAGGAGATAACTTCCAACAGGGTAACCTTGGAGATAAGGGGGGGCAGACAGCTGGGACAGTAACCTTCTGCAGCCCCATGATTAATCCAGTATGGTTATGAATCAGAGCTCTTGGTCATCACAGCTTGGAAGTTCAACATCTTTCTGTAATCCAGAATTACTGCTGCCCATTCACCTGTGCTATAAAAACTGCAGCCACAACAGAGGAATTGATGGACACTAAACTATTGCAGCTAAACCAGCAGAGGGGTCAAAAATTTCTAGTTTTCATTGTTGGGTAAAAAAAACCATAATGGGTATTGAAGCATGGAGATTCAGAATCTGCAAAACAGAACGAGATCATTATAGTCCTAATTGAGCAAAGCAAATAAAAACATGCTCAGCTCTAAGCACTTGAATAATCCTGATCCTTCTGACCAGAATTTAACCAAGGATGTAAGACTGTGCTTAATGTTCAACATGTGAGGAGTTGATTTCTCAGGGTCTTGAGCATATGTTTAATTTTTTTACTGAGTTAGGGCCATATGAATGGAAATGACATTTGTAGTTAGTGTCTAGGCTAAATCAAGCCACATGCCTCAGGGTACGAAATAACTATCAGATGGACACAGTAGAGCAGGCTTCTCACTATAAAATACTCACCAGAGATTCACTTTTCCTAGGTAGGTTCATAGCAGTTCATTTGGAAATCAGGCTATTAGGCTAATATATTTAAGGAATTATTTGTTAATATGAGGCTTCAATGCCTTGCATAGCTTCAGTGATGGAATCATTTACCAAATAATGGACAATAAATAACTCCTTCAGTTAACTTTTCTGATTTTTAGTGTTCCCAAATTCTCCAAGGAAGAGATCACACTCTTAGCAGCCTAATGATTACTTGGAACAATTTGTGAATTTTTGTAACAATCAGTTCTTGGTCCAGTCTGTCAGGCAGCAGCAGCAAACATTCCACTGTGCAGGTTATTGGTATGGCCAAGTCAGTCACTCAGAACAGGAGTAGCTCCCTCTGCCTCTGGTCACATATGACTTAAATTCATTTTCTAATGAGCAATTTCCTGAGTTGCCCTAAATTTATAATGTGTGAAGGAACGGGAGATTTTATTCCCTTTGATAACACCATGGAAGAAAAAAAAAAAAAAAAAAAAAAAAGAAAAGAAGGCAGAATGTGGTTTGGTTGATTTGGCTCAAATATATATTATAGCATGTCCTAACGTTTGATAAAGATTTTTGTTGCTCCCTATGACCTTTGACAAAGTCCTGGTTAGTTATATAGACCCTAATTCTAGTTTAAAATAAAAGTAGGTTTCATCTTACTGGGTATGGCTAAGCCAATATATTGCCATTTGCTTTATGATCAATATCAGCTAATAAAACACCACATTCTTTTGAAGCATGCTCAGGGAAGTGAAAGCATCTTGGCAAGACTGACATGTTACCTCTCCTATGTTGAATTAGCAGGAAAAAGGGAAGTAGAATAAAATAAGGAAAGTAAACCAAACCAAGATTAAATAAAAATAAAATAGGTCCTTAAGAAATAAGCTTACTACTGGCCTAGATGCTGGTTTATGGAAATATTATAACTTCATTATAATTTAGTGGAAATATTTATAACTTCCAAGTATCCATATTAGATCTGAGAATGTAGATGTGAATGGAATTCAGATATATTTACTACATTGACCTTACACCAATAAGACTTTCTAAAAAAAATATTATGGACTGTATTTGTAAGTACTATATGGAAGTGTATTTTTATTTCCCCCCACTTTTACCTTTCCACATGTGCCCAAAGTTTGCATTATTTCAGTTGGATGTAGCTTGCATTTATTCAGTCACAATGCCAAAATGAGCAATCCAACATTTCCTATTATTTGTTTTCATTCTGTGCTTTACTGTGCTTTGAGCTGGTGTGTCTGTCTGTGCAGCCATGTGGTGCCTTCGCTTGGGGAACTGATTTGCCTGAGAAAGTCATGAAAGAGAAGATCTTAGGTTTCATTTCTCTTTTGATGGATCAATTCACCAATCCCATTCAACTTGTAGTTACAAAAAGTCCTGGCATAAAGAAGAGGCAGTGGTACAAAATCCTTCCATGACACCACTGCCATGTGAAAAATGGTTATAAAAAGCTAATAATTTTTTACTGTGAATTAAAGCAGCCTTTTTCTCTGGCTTGCTTTCCTGTAGATTCATGCTGAAAACCCACAACCACCTGTATATTGTGCCACTGAGGTTGTGACTCAAACTGATACGTGCTGTAGCTCTTCCATGGTTAGATGTGGGTGCTGCCTCTGATTAAGATCATTGGAGTTTCCCTTCCTAAGAGGAGAAATTCCCCAAACCCTGCCATGCAGAGCCACTCAAATAGCTCTGGGAGCTACAGCATTACCTGCAGAGAAGCTATCACTGGTTTTGGTGAATCTTGATTTCCTTTGCCTTGGTTATGCTTTCTTTTGGTATTTTAAAGACAAAAAAATCCCAAAGAAATATATTAAGATGATTCATAAATCTGTAAATATGGAGACTCCAAACCATTATGAAATCCAGTGCAGCTTCTGGTTTTCTCACTTGTTGTACAACTGGAGGTCTGAATCTTACCAAATGCAACTTAGAATGAATCTTCTCCAGAAGCAAAGAAATCTCAGCTAATTATCAGTTTACACCCAGGGTCTGTGGCTGGAGGGACTGAAATAGCAGAACTGTAGCAATTATAAATACCTCTGCCTGGCTACCTCTATTTCTCTTGGGGAATAAAGACTCAAATAAATGCCATTGGCTTGGGGAAAAAAACTGCCAATGGCCTGTTCTCTTGGTCAGACATTTTTGGTGCTCCCTTTGGTGTTCCAGGGGAGGAGAGGTGGATGAAGAAGCAGAATCCCAATTATGGTCCACTCTGGTTTGAAATATCTAAACCTGGGCTAACTGTTGCTACCCAGAGGGATAACTCCAGATAATCATCTTCCTATCTGAGAGTGGATTCTTGGCCACGATCCCCATCCAGCTGCCATTTCACAGACAGATGTTTGCTGATAAACACATTGGTTACAGCACCTGAGAGTTTTATGCAGAGATTTTGGTGGTGTAATTAAGAAAAAAATACAAAGAGTTCTTCAACAGCAGCTGTCTTCTGAAACCTAAAATAATAGTTGCCTACAATGCCCTTTTTCTGTGTCTGTAATATAATGACCAGCACTGTGTGTTTTATTTGGACAGTGGCTTTAAATACTCACTTTGGTTTGATAACACCACATTAACAAATCAGGATCGAATTGTTGTCTGTGTTTGTGGAAATGTATCTGGCTCACCCCAGAGGTTTTGAGAATTTGGCCACTCCCCTTTAGTCATTATAGAAAGAGACCTGCCAAGATGAGAAATTACACCAGGAGGGTTGAATATTAGGATTAATTGTCTTGAACCAGTGCAGTGGAGCAGGTAGGCAAGTCAAATCGAGGTGGGGATAATGAGGGCCAATAGGCAGCCTGTATTGTCTTCTTTCATAAAGAAAAGTATTTAAAAGAAACTATTTCCCATCTTTCAGCACAACTAAAATTGGAATTTAAAGCTTCTGCATTTTCAGCAATGGGAAAATTACAGTGTTCAATAAAGGGAGGATTTCTTTTTAAATGGGAGAAACCAGGTTGAACAAAGATCATTTGTGGGCCATTAGCTCTTTCTTGGAGGGTAGCTTAGCACCAGCTTTCCCCTGAAGCTGATAGGATTGGTCTAACCTTTTAGACCTTTGATATTGATCTTTAGCCTTTTCAATTGGACATTTTTACTGTGCTTAAACTGTATCTCCTGGTTGCTTCAAACACTTAATTGTGCTGAAAAGTAGTAATTCATTTAAAGGGAGAGGCAAAGTGGGCTAAAGAGGGGAAGGTAATATTAACTGGAACATGACAATGACAATCAGTTAATAAAGAGAAACGCTTTGGATCCTTCCAAAGACTGAAGATTTTTGTTTAAAAGTGAATTGGAATTATGAAGGTGTAATGTTAATCTACTTATTATCCTTTACTGCCTTCTGTCATTGCCAATGACTCGCCAGACAGTGCTGCAGAGTTTTAGTATCTCTGAAATGGGAAAGGTCCCAAACCTTTCCCTTTCTACAGCAGCTCTACTGTGCCCCCATTTCAAAAGATTTCTATTGCTATCTAAAACTTAGAGAGACCTTCAAACAGACCTTTGTTTTGGCTTTAATCCTTTAGCCAGCTGTTTGTTCAGTTGTCTCTCCAGCGCTGTTCCAGCAGACTGCTTTGTGTTTCCTTGGCGAGTTTACGTTTCATCACAGAAATATCACAGGCCTTTGAAAACAGAAGACACCCATTCTTGTGAGATACTGGTTCAAAGTAATGAACAATCAGTTCAGATTAACTTTTCAGGAAATTTCCACCTTTCAGAGCCAAGTTCTTGAGAGGTATTTCCAAGACTGGTGAAATCAAGGTATTAAAAAGGAAATTCTGTGGCCTTGGCACACTCACTCCACTCTTCAAGGAAATCAGTTGTGACAATAATAGGATTTTAGCCCAAGGAGAAAAGTTGAATCCAGATTTGGCCCACAGTCTGGATAAATTAATCTTCTACTCTACAGAGTTGCTAATGAGGACAAGGATCTCTATTTTGCATGCAAAAATTTAGTCAGTAAATTCCAAAAAAGATTCTTCACCAGTACTTTGTATGGATTCCAGGATGCTTTGGAAGGTATTTTAGCTCCTGTTTTCCATGTATGCAAACATACTTACATAAGAAGCCTGATAAACTTCAGCAAACTCTGTATTTCCTGACCCTATCAACCAAAATATTTGGTGAATGCATTTGGCTTAGTATTGTGGATAACTTTCATGGTCTGAATCTGCTATCCATGATGACAGAAAGCATTATTTTTTCCTTCTTTTTTCAAGATTTATAGACTGTATCCACAAAGCACCATTGTATTACTGTACTTGAATTCTACCATCCAAAATGAAATTTTTATATACCATCTATCAATGTGAGCTGAGTACAATGAATAGAAAAGACAGCTCTCTATCTTATCAATAATGAAAGAGTACTTCACTTCCCAGAAGAAATAAAGTGGGAGACTTCATACCTATTTCTCCTGGAAAGCACTCCAGGATTTCACAAAGGATGTATATCAACATATTCACCTTGGATCCACCAAATAAATACCCTTCAGCTCTGTAACTGCTAATTTTCCTGATCAAGCTCCATTTAATGTACCTGCATTTTGATGTCCCAGCTCTTAGTGATGTTCAGAACAGATTTGTACACACTTGAGTGAAGGAAGAGTTGAAGCCACTTTGAAATTCTGGCTATTGTTAAGATTGTGTTTCACTTACATTTAATTTGAGTTGTTTCACTTTACAAGAATAATGAAGCACTATGTTCTGAAGTCAGAAATTTTCTTACCAAGGCCCTGTAAGTCTTAGTTCTTTTCCTAAATTTGACAAGAGTTCTCTAATTTCTGACTTGTGTCTATTTAAATATAAATACATTTCCCATGGCTCTGTGTGGACTGTAAAAACTGAGTGATACAATAGCTGTCTTTACAAAAAATAAATTAGAACTGCCCATGAAAAAAAAAAAAAATAAATCTGTAAACATGCAACTGTTCCCAATAGCAAGCATAATTAATAGCAACTGTAATGTAGTGTAATGGTGTAAGTCAGAAATAATGCTACCACCATTAAATACACATATGTTAACAAGATCACAAGGAATGAGAAAACATTCACATTTCAGACATCCATTAGTCTCTCAGCTTTGCTGTCTACAAAGGGCCTGTACCAATGATCTTATGTTAATACAGTGTGTACTGCTTGGGAGGCAGCACCAGGGAATGCAAAATAGAGCAGGAATTGCTGCAAAGATTGGATCAAATTTTTGCACTACATAAATTCACTGCAAAGATCCTCAATACATTAGGATGTAATTTGTCTAAAGCTTCAGAATTAGTGCATATTGTGAGGCAGCTTTATGTCAAAGAAAAGGTGGCTTTGTTTTTCCAGGAATTGCTGGAGAAAAATGAAAAAGTAAGGGACTGGTTTACATATATTCTGTAGTGTTGGATAATGCTGTTTATCCATATTTCCCAGGGCAGCTGAGCATAGCAGATACATGATTCAGTGCATATAAAGCTCCTTAAAATCAGTGGCAAAGCATCAAGGTGGTGATTCTTCCCTCTGGTATCTCACAGGTGGGACCATGGAATATCTCCTGTGTAAAAAAGGGTGCTTTTCTCATACTCAGTGAAGTGTGGGTTATTTACTCCACAGAATGTCCTTCCTGCAGCTGTCCAGGGACTCTGGCCACGGGGTGCTAGACATAGCTCAGACATAGCTCAGTGACAGCCCTGTGCTTTAGGGATTCCTTTCAAAGAGTCGAAGGTAAAAAAATAAAGGGATAAAAAGGGGGCATTGTAGCATGACTCATTTTTGTGAATTAGGAAGAGCAAATTCTCTTTTCCAGACCAAGTTGCAGAAACTTTCAGCAGAAGTTTAGCATTCTAGGAAATACAACTATTTTTTTATTAAATGTATGGTATTGGTAATTATCCATCTGACTTTAAATTCTGGGGGGAAAAGAAGGTATTTCATCATAATTTCATCTAAACCACAGAGGGTGGTTACTAAAACTTGGTTGAAATATTTTCAAAAAACATCTCTGGGTGTAATGGTTTTTAAATATCCTGTGAAATTTCCTTTTTTTCATTTTTTTTTTTTTTTTACTTACCTCACAGAGTAGTACATCATGAGTGACATTTGGTGGGGATCATTGACTGTCTAAGAGAGGCGGGCAGTTCCTCTGCATATGGATTTGGTATTTAAACTTGGATTTAAGAAAGTTGGATTATATTATTTCAAGTTCACACAACTTCTTTTCTCCTCAACACTTACATGCTGTGACAGAAACACCGCCTGCCTTTGAGTGGGTACGGTCCCCTGTGGTTTATCTTTATTCAACAGTTTATAGAAAGTAACTTTTTAGCTTTAGGAGACCTTCAAAGTTTCTTCTCTAGGCGTTGGGGTCTCTGAAGCATCTCAGTCTGCAAGAGGAGATATTTCAGCCATCTAAAATATGCCCTAGGTTTATATGTAACTTAAAAAAAAGAAGAAAAACCATAAAAGATTAGTCATAAAATGGTCTAATTGGCCAGAAGTCTCTGTGGTGGCAGTGTGTTTTATTAACTGGAAGAGACATCACAGACAGTACTCTGAGATAAATCTGACCTGACTTCTGCTAATGTTTTCTAAGAATGGAATAGCAGGCTGTGAGGGAATAATTTTGTTAGATTTTTCTTCAGAGAAAGTGAAGGTTGGTTTTTTGGTTTTTTTTTTTCCTCTTTGCTTCTCCCCTCACCTCCCTCCCTCAAATCTTTTGTGAATTAATTTTCTATTTCCTGTGATCAGGGTTTTTCTCATACCTCATTCATTCCAAACATTGCATTGAAAAATGTCAAAGATTAGGACAAAGGACGAAAGAACTGTGCACCTCCCATCTGGGCAGCATAAGTAATGACAGGGTCAAGATTGAAGTCCATGAATCCCTCCATTACCTCACTCTCCCACTTTCTATTTCATTTTTAAGGATGCCCTGAAATGTGAATACTTCTTTTAATGCCTTATGAGAGTTACTGTGAGAAAGGTGATCAAAAGGACTCTGCTGGCTTGGGTGCCCTTTATCTCCGAGGAAGGTGATGCACAGCATCTGGAGATGATGGAACGCATGATTAACATTACCACAGAGAATGATTAATATCTTCTTAAAGCACCTACTTCCAGATTATCCATCATTTCATTAGAGTGAAAAAAAAAAAGTTCTTTTGAAAGGGGGCTGTGCCCCTGAACCATGAATAACTAACCCACCTCTTGACATGTTTACTAATTGAGTAGCAGAGTATGCTTAATATTATGTTGAACAAATAGTGGTGCCCCCTCTTTATGCAGAAACAAAAAGGTAGGAACAGAACAAAGTGAATTTGAGACAGTGGTTTAATAAAGCAGTTAAATGACTTTCATTTCATTGAAAGTGTCTTTAAATACATTAACCAGCTTTATTTTACTTTCCTTTCGTCTTTCTTAAAACACACTGTGTGTGTCAGCCTAGACGGTTTTTTTTAATGAGCATTACAGTTCTCTGGATTACGTAATGTTTCAAAAAATACATCCTTCCCTAAATTCTCTTGGAAAGCAGTGCTGTTCCTGTAGGATTGGAAGGAAGTGGGTCCTTGGGGCTGTGTGACCTCTTACATCAACTTTCTGTGTCACGGGCAGGGACCAGCCCTGCAAACAGTGAGGAAAAGGCTTTGTGGGGCAGGTTACACTGAGTTTACCAAGGTGATTTTTGAATCTGATTGCTAAGATGAGCAGGCTGCTGGCAATCTGTAAAACAAAAACCAACTACTTTCTTTGTGCCCACCATCCTCTTTTTTGCAAGTGCCTGCATTCTTTTTGTTTTTGTTAATGGCACTGAACAGCTCTAAAGTTCAGATCAATACAGCGCTACCTTAGTGCCTTGCTCACATATATAATATCTTCTTATATTAATCCTGTTTCCAGGGAAGTGTGACAGGCAGTGGTGATGCAGAATACTAAACTGGTGATTATTAATCACTGTCTTTCAGATCAATAATCCACTGGAACTTTTCCGTCCCTCCCCCCTCCTATTTTTTTGTCATTTGAAGTTAAACAGAAGTACTTATGTGTATCCTGCTCTTGTGGTGTTTGTGTGCTCAATAACACGTGTGTCCTTCCATTCAGCAGCAGCCTGGTGCCTGCAGCTTTTGCAGCACCTCCTTGCTGATGGGAGCCTGATTGCCCGAGGCATTCATCCCCACCCAAGGCTTTCAGGGGTGACCCTGAGACATTCATTGTGGATGCAAGACGGTGGATAATATGGCATTGCTGGTAATATATTGCTTGCTTGGTATTGTTGCCTGCAGACCAACAAAGGCAGGGATCACTGCCCTAAGAAATAAAGCCATCCGCAGCCCTCTGCCTTTGTTTGATTTCGGGAGCATTAGTTACATTATAGTGTGTTCAGATTCTAATGCTGGGAATTTGAGCTCTGGACAGTCTCCCCTGAGTGCTGTGACAACAGAAGCATGAAAGGATGTTTTTCTGAGAATTTTAGAGGATTCCTTGAAAACGATACAGTGTGAAAACCCCACTTGACACACTCCTGGCTTTCTCAGGAAATTACAGTTGGCTGCAAGAAAAAAAAAAAAAAGTGATGCTTTCTTAGTTTATTTTTTTATGATTCTCAGTTTTCCACCTGCTTTTTCTGTGACATACAGGCTTTTCAGGGGGGCAGGTTAGGAGAGAAGAATGGCTCCTTGAAAGCCACCTCTGGCATGACTATTACAAGAGACAATGAACTCGAACATGCTTCTCTCCCTTTTTTCCTCCAAAGATCATGAACTCGAAACTCAGTTGTGCATGCATGAAAGTTCTATAAACATTACTTAAACAGCAGCCAAAAGACCTTTGCCAGCTCTGGCCTACTTCTCCCCTTGTAGGGGCTCAGCACTCCCACTCAGTTGACTACTTGTCCTACTCTTTGCCCTCTCTGCTCTGCTGCAATCGTCCTGGAATTTTCCTCTATGCAACTGCTGTCCAAACCAGCTGCACCCACTACATCTTCAGCAGTGGACCGAGGAGGGTATTAATCATATTTTTGAGGAGGACACTCTGCTATTTATCTCCCTGACACCTCCAGCGTTTGGGAGCCCACTGCAGCACACAGCCCATTGACTAGTAATATTACACATTACCGTGCTCCATTGCCTCTCCCTGCCCTCTTCATTGAGTGGCTGTTCAACAGTGGAGTTGTGTTTGTTCAATCAGACATAATTTATACCTTTTTTGTTCCTTCTGGAGAGCTCTTGCTAATTTTAAGTCTAAGCACTCCGTTTTCCATATAATTCTAGCTCCGACGTCACCGAGCTGAAGATGGTCAAAGAGATCCGATTTCAGACTTGTTCAAACTTGTTGGTTTTAAACCACCAAAGAGATGATTTAAAAAGCAAAGTGTCAGGGGAGATCATCTCATACTTCCTTTAAAGATCCAGGTTTTATTGCATATCTAGGAATATGTATGTGTCCTACCTCCGTGGGGAATACCTGCAACAGCACATGGTACTGCCATCCCCTGGCTATTGTCCAACATGCAAAGTCTGCGAAGGAGAAGAGATTAATAATTCAGTTAATTTATAGCAAGTGGGGTTTTTTTTTGTTTTCATTTTTTAAAAGAAATTGATAGGAAGAGGAGTGTGTAAGGAAAGAGAGCTATTGTAAGGCTAAATGCCTAATCATTCATCCTGGAGTTTGTTTGTTCCCCTTTCAGATTCATCACACTGTGTAATGAGAACAGCTAGCTTAAGATCTGCCTAATTTTACACTGTTGAGACAATGTAAAGAAACAAAACGTGTTGTGCTCTGAGGTGCTTGGGGAAATGGATTACTTACTACAGAATGTGGGGATTATTTCATATAGGAAGGCTATAATTAACTCAAAATTCAAAAGAAATTAAAAACCCACCATGTTTTTTTAGCTTTTGTTCTCTGGATGGAATTTCTGAGGGATGTAAACTGATGAAATTTTTGGAGGAGTTAAGCCAATTTAGCTGAGTTAAGGGTTTAGCCCATGAGGTCCCAGTAAATGGCCCATGGGATGAACAGATCCCTCTGGTGCCAGTCACTGTGGTGTATTATAATACTCTGTATTTCATTCTAGCTTCTGTTCTCTCCACTCCAGTGGAACTGCTCTTGCCAAGGTCTCTAGTAAGCTCTTCAGGGCCAAATCTCAAGGCCATTATTCCGTTCATATGTTCTTTGACATTTTGGCTACATCTGACAGACCTCATTATAATCTCTGTCTTGAAATCTTGGTTAAAAAGACTGTCCTGGAACCTGTTTCTCCTCTTCACTTCCTGTTTGCTCCTACAGTGACCTTCTTGGGCCATCATTTCTTTTTTAATTTGATTTTTTTTTTTAAACTCTTCAAGCAGTGTCCTCTGAACTCATCTTCATCCACATCCAAATAATTTCCATTGTAATAATAATTTTGGCTGTTATCACTCCTGCTTCTTTCCTAATGGAGATACTGCTGCACTGGCTTGCCTTAGAGCAGCCAAGCCTAGACATATGCTCATCTCTTTGACATCTCATCCCAGATGCTTTGTCACCAGGAAAAATTAATGTGGCTAAAATATTTTATTACCATCCTAATCTCTTATTCAAATGTGCATCCTGAACACGGTGTGAGCTGCACCTTCCTTGTGCTTTCTTGCTATGTCTAGAACTTGCCTCTTCTTCTGTGTCAAGTTCTGGAAATCCCCACATTCTCCCTTGTGTGTAAATTGAGCTGCAGTTTGTGGAGGAATCCAGGTCAGTGGATGAGGTGGGCATGGAGCAGGCCCATGTGGTTGGCATGCAGCCCTGTGGGAGATATGGCATATATGCAATTAAGACAGAATGCTCTGGGAATTGTGCTGCTACCCTCTAACAAACCTCCACCGAGCATATGCAGATGGTGATTTGCAGAGGATTATAATTTGGCCACGTTTTGTTGAATATTCATGAGGACAGTGAACGATACCTCTCTGTCCCTGTGTTGGCCTCTACCACATTTTGAGACAGTCCCCCAGTGCACATTAGTGGAACTTCACTTAAAAAATTCTCAACCTTTCTGAACCAACTGGTGTGATTGTTCTCAGAAATGGCTGCACTGTTTGGTAGAAGCTTTTCTGGTTTTTTTCAGCATGAAACAATAATAAATCCAACAGCTCAGACACTGGAAAGTTGTAGTCCACTGCAAACAACCTTCACTGGGAAACGCTGTCACTCTTACATCTCTTTTCGATATTTCTGCTCCAAATTAATTTGTAAATTTGAAAGTGAGACAGAAGTGATGATGAGAGTCTTCCTCGTCACATGGAGTCTCATCTTTTTATTTCATCTCAGGGTATAAAGCTGAGCATAATTAGCCACTAAATTAAGGTTCAAGGAAACATGTTTGTTGTAAGAAAGACAAAGAAATGAGCTTTGTATTGTGTTCCCTGGTCAGCTGTAGGCTTAGAGTCGAATTCCTCTCCTGCTCACTGGAATCTATTTTATTAACTTTCAGGGCAGAAAATTTCATCTTTCTGCACCTCTGTACCCTTGATGAGGTTCATACTGACTTCACAGGGCTGGTATCAGCCTCTCTTGATTAGTGTTCACAAAGCCTAGAGAGATGATTTCATAAGACTGCAAACGTTTTTAATACCCAGCTTCAAAGTTGGCCCCGCTTTGAGACAGAGGCTGGACCAGATGACCCTCCAGCATCCCTTGCAACCTAAATTAGTCTGTAATTCTGTGATCAGAGTTCTAAGTGGAAGAAACTCGGATGGAAACACACATAAGCTCCTAAAGGTTAAGGACAGGTATGATCCTAGTCTATCACATGGCAAAATAAACGAAGTTCATCTAAACTGTTTGGGGTCACTCAGTTACCCTTCTCAGTGAGGGGCAGTAATGATTTTTAGTCTAAACTCAGTCACTGAGGTTCCTCTGATCCTACCTCAGACCTTGCCAGCAGGCCAGCCCAAATAATACATTTTTATACATTGTTATTTGGACTACAGTCACCACAATCTTCCCCTAAAGAAGAAAATGAGCAGAGTTATTATTCCCAGGTGTACCATGTATGAGTTCTTACTGGTTTTGTACAGAAACAGCAAGAAGAAGCAACTGTTGCAGTTATTTAAAATAAAGAGTTTCATAACACTTGATGACATAAAAGGGCAGTCCACAGTTGGAAACTTTCTACTTTATTTGTCCTCTGATTTAAAAAAAAAAAGAAAAGAAAAAAAAAAAGAAGGAAAAAAATCAGCCCCCATACCAAAACCTGAAAACAAATCTGAAAGCAAGGAAAGCTTTATCATAGCTAAATATATCACAGCTGGATAATGTGAAAGGTTTGCAGCTGGGCTGGGTCGAGTTAGCTGTGCAAAACAGGAGATCTTGTTTCAGAAGCAAAGGACAAGACAAGGAGCCTCTCTGGATTCAGATGAAGAGTAAATCTCTTGACCTCTGGGCCTGTGCTAGCCTGTGTGAAATTCAGATCTCAGGACTAAGTAAGAGCTGATTGAGCAGAAGATGAGGCTTGTCTATTACATCCTCACTTTTTAATTAGATCTTCTGGCTGCATGTCCTTTGATCCTGAGCTGTACGTGACAATAAACATATTGACAATGGGGATTACATCAGGACACTGTCTTTTCCAGCTGAGTGAGGGTGATTTTTTTTTTTTTTTCTTTTTCTGTGTAGGAATTTTTCTATGCAAAAAAAAAAGTTATTCTGGCATGATCTGAAGAGGTTTTAAATGCAGATAGGCTGAGTAAAAGCTTGTATGGGTAATTTTGCTTTGGCATAATGGCAACTTCCTCAAAGTTCATTAAATCCATTTCTAATTAATGTTAACTAATTCAAATTAAGCTATTACATTGCAGCAAACATGTCCACATAGCTATGAGAACCAGCCTAACTCTTATTTTAAATTCTCACTTCAAGTTGTGTGGATACAGCTTCCTAGCCAGCTGAGCTGAGCACCAGGCTGGAGAGTGTGACAGATGACAGCATCCATGAACAATATCAGTGTGCTGCCATCTTTCATTTTCCCTTTCTCTTTGTGTCTAAATAAGACAGCAACAGGAAAGCCTGTTTATATAGTTGTTTGCTGACGTGTTGGTTTGCCAGATTCAGCAGTCTTGAAGTATTTTTCTCTTAGTGGAGCATTTTGATGTGTATCTCCTAACTTGAAAGCATTCACTACCTTCCCTTGGCCCTTCCTGTCCTTGTAAAAGAACAGGACCATCTGTCCTGGTGAGCTCTGAGGATGGTCCTGTCCATGTATTTTCTTGTGCCACCTGCCTGCATGTGAAATCATTCAGGGCACATGTAGCAGTGAAACGATGCGTGGTCCATCCCCATTCCAGCCCTCCACAGAGGGTGGGAAAGATCAGGAATGCTTCAGGTTTATCACCCTCTACTTAAAGTCACCCAGCAAAGGGATGGCCTGATGAAGCTCAGAGAGAATATGGGCTAAAGCAGCTTGCAGTCAGAGGATTTATTGCTTAATAATTAAGCCCAGACTAACTTCAGTGCACTTCCCTGGATGTGAACAAAAGCTTGTGGCTAGAACTATAAATTGAACCCACCCACCTGAAATGCTGCCAGCAAATCTGCCAAAGCCCCTTCCTGTGGAGAGAAACCTTCTCCTGCAGGTCTTGTAAATGAATTAATTATGTGTCTGTTGAAACAGAGTAAAGGTTCATCAGTAGTGCTAATATTTGGAATAACAAAGTTGTTAAGTTTGCTGCAATCCAATGTTACCTAGTGCTGTTGGAGCTCACAGCTGTCTCCTAACACTCTTGTTTGCTGAGTTTCACACACAGAAGGACCTGGGTGTGTCTTGGGGATGTGGTGAGGTGTGGTTTTTAATAGTTGTTATGTTAATAAACATTTGGACTAAAGGAATCCATCATTAGTTTCTGAAAATAACAGCCTTGCTACCAGTGGGTACCAGAAATGCAGAGACGAGCTGTTTGGATTGCTTTTTTTTTTTTCCTTATAAAACAAAAATCCCACAAGACTGTTGAACAATTACAGCTTAATTTAAAAAAAAAAACAAAACACTTAAATGTATATTTTCTTGTGAGCCATTTAGTCCTATTGTCTTCAAATGAAAGCTTATTCATGTATTCACTGTATACAGCAGCTTAAAGGCTTCCTTGAACCAATCCTGAGACACTGAGGAGACCTTTGTAGAAGTAACTGTTGACAAACACAGGTGAAACTTGGGGAAAATAGCAAAGAGCAACAAATCTGCCAGTAGCAGAAATTACTTTAGAGCCTGAGCTGTCTAGGACTGTCATTAAGATGACCACTTGGGAAGATATTGGGATGAGAGGTTCCTTAATAGTACTTAGGGTAGGCACAGCAAATAGGGTCTGATCCAGCAGATATTGGAATGCTTCTTTTCTGGGCACTTCAGTGACAATGATGCCAGCAAAAGGAAGATAGTTCAGAAAAGAGAGAAATGAATAGATGAGGAAGCTTGAGAGAATGACTAGTGAGGAAAGAACAAAATGTGCATGGAGTAATACAGAACTATGAAGTGGTGCCTGTCCCAGATCATGGGTACACCTTGCTGGTGCTGCAGGGGTGTAAACACCAAAGTCAAAGGATTTAGTCAAAGGTGAGGCCACCAAAGCTCACAGTGACATGGAAAAAAAAAATTCAAAATGGAAAATTGAGGTTCAAAGGGAAAGTGCATGGTGTCCAAATCCGTGAAGGATCACAGACACAGAGGTATCTGCGAGGGCTTTGGAACAGCCACAAAGGGGCAGGGGAGGAGAGCAAAGAGGAGAGGGAGCAGCAGAAAGAGAAACCTGCTGTGGTGGTTTTTAATAGCCAGAGCCACCAACCTGAATCCATCCCAGCCCTAATGGCTGGACCAAATCCTCTGGCATGATCTGTGGCACCAGTGAGTGTTTCCAGTGTGTCACACTGACCTACCCTGAGTGACACCTTCTTTACCTGACTCAAGAATGCAGCAGGAGAGGTGAAGGCAGTTGGCTTTTCCATAGCTAAAACCCCTGCACTGGGACTCTAATAACCCACATGAACCTTAATATAAAGAATAAAAGAAACCTTATTTTCACTGGCTTTTTCTTTTAAATGTTGGTAGCACCTTTCAAGCAGTGACAGATCCCAAAGCCCATCCCTCCTGTAGCTGCAGGTAATATCCTGATGTTCCCTATGGGGTGTTGGCAGATACTGTATATTTTAGCACATTTTGACAGGCCTCTACAGCATCCTTGAATCAATCAAGTTCTGCTAAATCTAATAAAAAATTTACCATTAACTTTTAAATCATAGTAAGGAAAGAAGAATGGTAGCAGTCCTGCTGTCTTGGTTTGAGGAAGATACATGCTTTTCTGTCAATCTCTGTGTCTTCACAAGAGTTATTTTCCTAGTCAATCCCCTCTGTGTCTGGGAAGTCTTATTATCACTTTGCAATTAAGAAGTGAGTGACAGTTTTGTTTTGAGGACATAAGAAGGGGATCTGATGACTATGGGTGCATGAATATTTTAGCCCTATTTGAGGCCCACCTTGGGTCAGATTTGCAGAGATCTCAAACTCCTCAGCTCTGTTGTTAGCAATGAGTATTTCTGAGAGCAGCAGTGTTTGAGATTGAATAGGAAAATTAGGTTCTCCAAACCATATGAAATAGTGACTTGTCCTGGATCTCTTGTGGATCAGACTAAACTCTTCTAGATCACTAACACCTATCAGTCTTAATAAAATTCAGTAACCCTCTCCCTTCCAGACATAACATTCATTACCTCAAACTCTGGACACTGGAATTTTATTAGCAATAGTACACAAGATTTCAGCCTCCTTGGACCGCTCAAACTCTGCTGCAAGCCTCTTCCCAGCTGTAGTGCAGAGTTATTCAATGATCCTGTGTAAGGGGTAATGAGAATTATTGAATTGCACTTCATGATACAGTCATGGATTCATCAGGGGAATGATGGGACAGCTCTTCACCCCTTTCTCCAGGTCCCATGTGCCCTGGGTAAACAGGATGCTCTCTGCTTTTCATTTTGAGGCATTTAATGTATAAAAACAGGAGCAATGTGAGCTTAGGATGTGAATGTACATGAAAAGAAGCTGAGAAAGGTGGAACTACAGGTTCTGATGCTAATGGAGTTGCTCCTTCCATCTTAGTGGCCATGCAGCAGGAGTAGAATCTGACAGTGGCCCAAAGAGGAATGGGTGTCCTTTGCTGACAGAAGAACCTAATTGCAAATACTTTCATTTCCTTCTGTTTGTGCATGGCAGCCCATACACTCAGGTTTTCTGGTTGAAGGGCACTCTTTCCCCTTCTTTTGTTTGCATTGGAGACCTGATGTGGAGTCTGCTAAAAGGAAAAGAGAGATTTCCAGTGTGTGAAAGAGCTGTTGGGTCCAGGCTGCAGTTTGATATAGAAGAACGTGCGCAGAAATTGCAATATGTTGTATATACACACATTAAACAATCACACATATGCATTTGGATATACTGTTTACATGCATCGATGTTATGCTGTATGTGTTTTTATTATCATGGTTTGTAATCCCACCATCATTCAAAGTCTTACCAAATAGCTCTGTGGGCAGTGTGCCAACTTCTTTCACATTCCTGCTAAAGTCACTTGGAATATATCTGAACGTGGCAAAACGCATTTGCCAAGTTATGTGCATAAAAACATCCTTTGATCTTTCAGACTCATAAATATGTAATAAAGTACATGATTGCCCTACTGATCTGTCCTCCATCAATCTTGCGTCCCTCTTTTATTGATTCATCAAAATAAGATATGATCAAGGTACAAAAGAGTTAAAGAAGCTATTTATTTTAATGTTTCCTTGGAGAGCTTGCATGTTATTTTGAGTACAAATTATATATATAATATTTCATGAATGATGTTTGAAGCATTAAAAATCACCTCTGCACTTCAAGTTAACACAAAACTCTGGCAGTCAGCCATCTTTTATTTGCTTTTTTTTTCTTTTCTTTTTTTTTTTTAAAGGAACGTTGCAAAATGTGGTGTCATTTTTCTGTGACCATACTTTAGGGTTTTTTGACTTCTATTTTTAAATCATGTACTCAACTGGTATTGTAATCCAACTTTGAAATGTTCAGGAAACCATACTTTGCAGTAGGTTTAGTATATGGGTTGTCTGGATCGGGTAGTGAGTCTTTCCCAAAAGCAGGGATTATCCTGATTTGTATTGAGGGTAAAATGAGAACTGTGAAGGCCCAGAGAGGTATTTTAGGAATAATAACAGAGGTAAAAACTTGGCCTAGAAATACACAGGATAACAAGCTTTGCCTCTGCCTTGGAGTTTCTGAGAAGTCTTTAAATGCCCCAGTTCAGTCTATGGCTCTATCAGGTGTAAAGCCACTGAAGCTGACAAAAATGAAATGTATTTGAACAGAGGAAAAATTATTCAAACCATAAATAGAGCAAGTTACGTAGCAGGTAGTAAAATCTACATTTTGTTCCACAAGGGAGAAATCAGGTGGAGTCCTTAAGCTGGTCTTGCTTGCTGGGAGGAGAAGCACTTTTCCTCCTGATGCCACAGCTACTGAGTTAAAGGACCCTGTGAGTTTGCTTTGACACACTTAGTGCATCCAACAGAGGCTGCTTTATGGCAGCCAGTGCTTTTTTCTCAACTTTTTTTTCTTCTTATTTCTCAACCACTTTATGGTGCTTACTCTTCAGAGGTGTAAAAGCATCCAGTTCTGAAGATGTACTGCTAATGAATTAAATAATTTCTGAGCAAGACCTGCCAACCAGGTAACAGGGAGTGAGCTTCAGCACACTTCTCTGAAGCTGTAAAATATGGGGGGAAAAGTGACATGGGTGCAGATGAGTTCACTTCTTTGTTAGGTTCTCTCTTGGCCTGCCATATGAGTTGTAGAGTCTGGGAAAGTGGAATCATTTTTATGCAGGCCTTGTCATGAATCCACCAGCAGTAACAGGCAGAAAAGACACAGATTATTGTGTGATTTTATGATAATCAAGATGCTTAGCTGACTTGGAGACTGAGAGAGAGAAAAGAGGTGCCAAGTGCTTTGTGATGTTTGGCATCTCCCCTTTGAGGGTCATCACACTTAGAAAACATTAATTAAGTTTCAAGTCACCCAACAATAGGAAATGTTGTTATCCTTTCCTTTCACCACCGAGAGCTGAGTCCAAGTGCTGTAATCGACAGTATGGAGCAAACCACTGGCTGAGCTGGAAAAATTATTCAGACTCCTGACTCTCAGCTCTGTGGTTAGGCAGCAGAAAGCATTGGCTTTTCCTCACTTCCAGTCAGCAGCAGTTTATGGCTTCACATTACGCTAGGAAATGCTGTCAGTATAACAACCTTTGGAGCTAGCAAGCCATATGCTGATTTCTGTGACGTGGGCATAACCAGAGAAGTGGTTTTGCACTAAAGGAGGAAGAGCACAGCCTCTTCCCACCAGTCACGCGCTGCGCAGGCTACACGAGGATTTGATCCATCTGGATGCATTCTCTTGTCTCCCACCCTGCTTCCCTGAAGACTTGTTGTCCTCCTTTGACCTCCTTCAGGTTCCTCAGTGTTTGTGTTGTGGTTCTTTCTGTTTTTCTATAGGCCTTGCCAGCATCCCTCTTTGGTGCTGGGTCTCCAAGCCTCACACCTTCCCTGCATGAGAAGGAAATCCCTTTGCTCCTCCCCAGTCACACGTTTTCCTTGCAGAGACGTGCAGGTCAATAGCTGATGAAGTCCAGCACTGAAAAGGAAAGGGATGAAGCTTTCCTGAGCTTTTTGCCAGCCTCTAACAACAGTCTGATCCCAGGTTTGTTCTGCTCCTGGCCAGGTGTCATCCTTCCCTCTGATTGCTTTGATCTGAGTGATTTCCCTGTCACGGGGGCTGTTCCCCCTGCACTGGGGGCAGCCACAGGAAGGAACCATGGTGGATGGACCATTGCTTGTGCCAGTGGGAAGAGAAGGCTTGAAACAGTTGTCAAAGTACAGGCAGCAAATCAAAGTGGGGATGGACGTGCCACCACTGCCCGTGCCCAGGGCAAGGTTGTGACAGCCAGTGGTGTGGTGACACTGCTGTGGTGACACTCCCTGCAGCCACCAGAGACACCATGCTGGGCTTTGGTCAGTGATTATTCTTTTGTCTGTGTTACTGATGCTGAATCATTGTCATTTGGCTTCTGAAGAAATAGATTTTCTGATTATTCTTTCTTGTCCAGTTCTCAAAAGCACATCTCCAAAGAATATTTTGGGTCAGAGCATCTCTGTTACCAGCAATACGGAGGTAAATCACTGCAGCCTCTGCTTGACATTCTGTGGAAGAAGCTGGGCTTCTGGGCCTTTATTTATTATTAATCAAACTATTGGCAGAATTTTTGTTACAAAAAAAAAAAAAAATACGCTGGAGGATTAAAAGCTATCATTTCATGTTCTTTATTCAATCAAGAAGGCAGGGAACAATTAAAGGGGATTTTTCTAAAACCTTTCTGAAGTTCACTGACAATAACCCAAATCAGAGCAGGGAGCAGGCATGGCAGTCAGGTGTTAGAATTATTTCTGTTCCTCTTTCTTGTAGATGTTGCAATTGTTAGTTGAATTAGCCTTCTATTGCTTTTTATTTTTATTTAGTGTTTATCCCATTTATTTCACGTTTAGAAAGCGTTTCTGCTGAGCAGAAAACCTTCTTCCTAAAACCTTCTGCTGTTCCCACTGTAACCATTCAAGAAGAGTAATTAAAGCCAACAACTTCCATTTCTTCAAACAACCTTAAAGAACGCCCCAGGTGAGACAGCAGTGACACACAAGTCTGGTTTAAGTACCTCAGATATGAGCCTCTGATCCTACTTTAATATTAGTCACATCTTAAAATGAAAGAGGAAATTGAAACAGGTTTTGTTTCCATAATTGTTTTTTAAAGCTAGCATATTAAATCTTGGTGAATTATTTAGTAGGAAGGATGACTCTGCACCTTTGATTTGTAAGTTGAATTTTTATACTTAGCTGCTTTTTCCTGGCAGGATTAAATGCCAGGTTCTCAGCTCTCTGTGGAATTAGTAAAATCCTGTGATAGATTCTGTAGGAAATTAAAACACAGCGGAGAGAAGACAATTGCTGGAAATATTGCAAGTTTGTTTTAACAGGATTCCTTGGTAGATGTTTTCATTATGGATTTTTCCAATTTTCACCAAAATTTTCTTCACTAACCTCAGAAAAGGCTTGTAACACTGAAAAGGCTCCTGCTGGTCTGTGAAACTATTCTGATTTATACCTGCTGCAACTATGCTGCAGGATTTGTTGTGCATGTGATGCTAAAGCAGGTTGCTGGGAAAATGCCATTTTTTAAAGGATTTGCCACCTTGTGGTTGAATGAATTCAGTGGAGGAGCCCAGTGCTGGGGATGGATGGAACAGGAAGGTGCCTCTGCTAAACCTGCAGCAGTAATTTAGGTTGGAGTAATTTATGTAGGAGCCACCTTGGGGCAGTGGGGCCTCTAATAGGGATATAGCCAGGAGAGGCTCAGTTGGATATTAGGAAAAATTTCTTTGCTGGGAGAGTGGTCAAGCATTGGAACAAGTTTCCCAGAGCAGTGGTGGAGTCACCATCCCTGAAAGTGTCCTAAAAATGAGTGAACATGGCACTTTGTGACATGGTTTAGTGGGCACAGGGATATTTGGACTTGGTGACATTGGAGGTCTTTTTCAATCTCAATGATTCTGTGATTTTCTTTAAATATCAAAACTATAATGGCAAGAAAAACCATGTCTCCCTTTACCAACTATACACAGAGCCTAGATGACTGACTAAGACTTAGAGATTTATAAACTTCCAGAGATGGCTGAAATGTGGGTGATGAATACTGTCCTTTGTGTCTGCGTTTTCCCATAGAAAGATAAAATAAATGAGGCAGGGAATAGTCTTTCCCTTCCTACACAATTCACTACTTATTCTTATGCACCAGAATTTCTGATTTTCAGGGCATTTTGTGCTTAGCAAACCTGTTACATCTCAGCTCATCTCTATGCCTTAAGTTTCAGTTTTTGGTCTGAGGCCTGAGGTGTTGTGTCAGGCAATATCTAAAGGTGGTCATTCTTCTGTCCTCCCCCTCCTTCATCCTGAGTGCATTCTCATCATGGGGTAGTTTTAGTAAGGAACCACGGGCTAAAAGTAAGTTTGGAAAAGTAAAAAAAAAAAAGTATATTTTAAGTTAAACTTAAAAAGCACAAATTCTGAGGGGTAGGGGAAACAGTTTGCCTATTTGCCCTTCACTATGGGGCTGGGGGGGGGAATAAGAACAAAATTAATGGGACAGCCCCATTCAGTTAAACTTGAATTTATTTGGGCACTTTCTGCTCTCAGAAAGAGCAAAGAGCAGTAGAGGAAATAATTATGATATTTTTCTTCTTACTGTGACTGGGCATGAGTTAATGCAGACTTCTAAGCTGACTTACTAATAACAGGCATTCCAAAGGGTCTGTGCATGTTTCCAATTTAGAGCTGTAAATTAGATTTTATCCTCAACTTGGCATCCATAAAAGACATTCATGGAATACACCTGCATAAAGATCCTTATTCATCTCTCTCATCCCAATTTAGGGTTGCTTTTAGGCACTGTAATAGAGTGCAGAACCAAACTTTACCTGTGAAATCCAGTGCCATGAAGAGGGTAGAGAATTATATTTTTTATTTATGACTGTTTTCCAGCTTCAGAGTCTTTTGCCAGTTTAACTGGAATTCCAAGAAATGAGGATGCTTTGATTATTTAATGTATCTTGTAGGAGTATCTTTGTTTAATCTTTTTAAGCTTTGAAAGGGAGCATGAGATGGCTTTGATAGAGGGGATTGGATCCATGATACTAGAATGCCTTTAAAATATGTTGTTTCTCAGTAGCCTCTCTACCACATCTGCTTTCTCCAGAGATGTTGCTATGAAAATTCTTACAGCTGTGGCCTTTGATGAGGCCAGCACCACCTTGCTCTACCTGCAGGAACCCCCACATATTCAAATGTCAGTCTGCAGCATCACTCTCCATTTTCCCTGCCAGAGGAGCATCGTTGTCATACTGTGTGGCCACACTGATCTGACTGAAATCATTCTTGTAGTCTCTCCCTCTTCAAAGCAGTTATCCCAGTCCATCGGTGGGGCTGTTCTCACGCTGTGCCTGTTTCTGGTGTAGCTGTCTGCTCCTGGATGCTGTTGCAGGCTCACTGCATCCCCGGGGCAGCACGGCATCATCAGCTCATTACTCCGAGCTGTGCCCATCAGATACAATCCATCTTCAGAGAAAGGGCTTTTTGGCTCACGGGGGTGAATTTCCTGAGATCTGTGTGTGGGTTTCAGCCACATGGCTCCCACTGACTTTAATGGGAGTCACGCTGCTCGGAGCCCCTGCGCTCCCCTCGGGGTTACGCTCTCCCCTGATGTGTGTGCACTGCTCCACGCATTAGCTTTGGGGGGGAGAGCACACTCCCTGCCCTGCCTCGTCAAGGAGAAACCAGCCCCCCTCCCCACCCTTGCCCCCACCCCTCTGGCCTTGTGTACTTATGGATAAGCAACAATGGAGGCTCATTTCTATGGTAAGTTAGCAAGATTTATACTATAAATATTACATTACAAGGTTCCGACACGGTGCTATTTTCGAACATATCCACGCTTTGCTGCAGATCAGTATGTCACTGAAATGTTTCCTTTGAAGAACACGTTTTTGAAACACATCATAAAAATTTCTACCATTGAGATTCCTCCATTTCACCATCGTGGTGCGGGTCAAAATGTCTTTATTAAAATAGGATATTAGAAACTTATAAATTTGACTATTTCTTTCTCTTTTTTGGACAGGGGGAGGATTCTATAAGGGATTCAGAAAACAGGCAGCATAGCTTTAATTGAAGGAGACAGTGTTGTCAGTATATGTGTTTCTACAGTTATAAAGCCCAGCAGTATAGTATTCATCAAGTCTGATTCCACCTGACACTTGACTGAAAGCATTTTGCACTAATTTGCTTTGTGCTTGTCTAGTAAATCTAAAAAGAATGAGTGAAGGGGTGATAGGTGGCCATTAAACAGAATAAACAGCCCCTGGCAAGTGAATGAGTTTTACAGACTTGTTGCTTTTGGGAGGGGGAGGGTGAAGGGGAGAAGATTATAGGTCTTTGAATCAGCATGTGGCTGCCTCTATCACTCTGTAATCACAACTGTTTTCTTTGGCCCGGAGACCCATGTGCACCTCCAGAGAGGCTACCATGGTGAAGAAGGAAGCTCTGCCCCCAAACCTCTGCAGGAGAGCCCTCCAGACATATGATTCATATTCCAAGTGTGATAGAGGCCTAAATGGCAATTATTTTATCATATAAACACCAGTAAGATAGATTTCAGTCTGGAGCTGATTGCTTTCCTCAGATAATCCTTTTCAAATTTTCCCCTACATAAAATATAACAGCTTTAGGGTGTTTTCAGGTCCCTGCTTATGGTTCAACTTATGGTGAAAACCGTGGGCTTGTTGTCATCTTTGTCTGACTTTGCTGATAGCAGGCAGGAAATAGCTGTGTAAAGGCAGGAGGGGGTAAATAGCTGACTCTGTGGTCTGTAATTGGTTCATAGTTTTGGCTTGTGAAGAATAGAAAAGAAGGCAGAGGAGGGCTGGAAGACAGCCTAACAAGGAACACATGGGCATCTGAAAAACTAAACACAGCTGGACCAAGAAGTACATTTGACCGCCCGTTCCCTGCTCTCAGACTTCTGAGCATTGTTGTTGTTACTGGGGAATATATAGCACCGGATTTCGAGGGGGTGGATGGGAACTTCGCCGGGATAAAAGGCGAAATATCATGACTAACAAGAAATCAAAACAAAAACTTCCTTTCTCCATGTACTTATTTATTTAGTTGCTCGCTTGCTTGGGGGGTTCTCTTATCTTGGCAACCTCACTGCTGCAGTTTTGCTGGAGGATGGTGCCTGCTGCAGAATGTCAGGTTTTCATTCCCCAAAAAATGATGTTCAGGGGGATTATTTTTGCTTCCCCTTTTCCTTGTCATCCCCTCCCTTGTTGCCTTCAAAACGCAAGTGTGGGTGGAAACTCCTGGACTGAGAGAGGACATAATGAGCCTGAAAAAGAGGATGGCATGATGAAAAACTCTACCTGTTTTAAGAGAGGAAGTTTTAATCCTCCCCCACCAACCTCCCCTCAGAAGGTCGGAAAAGGGATCACACCAACCCCAGGTCACTCACCAAACCCCAGCAGAGGCTCTCTGTGGGATTCACAGACCATTTCTGTATCTGGGATAAGTCAGCTTTGTTTTGGCTGCTTCTAGGACAGAGGAAAAGCTTTTCCTCTCGGTGTCCCTGAATTAAGGGCTCTCATTACTTGAACCTCATTAAAATAATCTCTCATCTGTACATGTGCCATGAGGAAATGGCTGATTCCTCCCCATTCCTCTCCCCTGCTATCTGCGCAAACCTATTTTTCTTTCCTAAATTAAAAAAGATCTCGCTGCTGCTCGACTTGGCTGTTTACATTCTTTAAAGAAAAAAAAAAGGCAAAAAAATCATCCCTGAACCCCCTGACTGCAGAACTGCCATTAGCGTTGATTGTGTCCAGCAATGCACAGTCCACTTCAAGAAAGGCAACATCCTCTATTTTTTAAGCCAAATGTTGTGCACCGCAGCAAGAACAAACAAGAGTGACTTTCATCCTTCAAACACTGAAGCAGCTTTGCAAAGCCTGACATGAAAGGGCCTCCCTTGCTCTCTTGTCCATGTAGGCCTGGAAATGGAGCTGAAATGGCTAACAACATTGGTAATAATAGGGGCCTGCCTGGCATCAAGAGGTGAGCCGAAAGACTTCAAAAGCTGGCTCGAGCATGGCTGCAGGAGCATTTGCTCTGGGATTCAGGCTCCAACTTTTATTCTCTCCCTTTGAAGAGCTTACAATTGGGTGGAGGGTGGAAACCAAGCATTTTTGACATGAACTCTGCCATGGAAAATTATGAGAAAGACGGAGATGAAAAGGAATGTGTCCTGATTGTGCTGGCTATTTTTTTTTATTTTATTTTTTTTTTTAAAGTCTGCAAAACAAGGGGCTTGCAGTACTATAATCATTGATCCTGAAAAGGTTCTTCAGAGATTAGTGCTATCAGTGCAATGTGAACCTCAAGGCTGAGAGGCAGAGTGGAGGAGAGAGACCCTTTTGCACTAAAATAACACAGGCTTTTAAAGGAATAGTGTATTACTCTGCTGGGGAAAGAAAAAAAAAAAGAAAAGAAAAAGAATATAATAGAAAAAAAAGCCACAACACCTGTTCTTGAAAACAAACAAACAAACCAGAAAATAAATGGCAGGCTTGGCTTACCTCCAAATTGTGCAACCACCTGAGGGTCCCAATTGTCTGAGTGTAGATCCCTCAGCACACTCAGACTCCTGTTTGTTTTGTAAACTCAGATCACTCTTCAGGACTCTGGTGTTGGTTTTTCTGCCTATAAACATGGAATAATTTCACTGAACCTGGAGAAGAAATTGGGGATTTATTTTCGTATGGGCAGCTATGCAGATATCAATGGGATTACTTAATATTTAAACAAATTAATCTTGTTGTTTCGTCCTTTTTATTTTTGGCAAAGCTTCATTAGTATCAAATATGCAACAGGCAGGTGGGCAGCCTTGCAAAAGGTCACCTGTCATTTCCTATTGTACTGCTCTTTCCTGTTGTGTCAACTCTGTTAATCTTTAATCATTGGGGCAATAGGTAAAGAAAGGAGGTAAAGAAGCTGGAAGTCTGTACGAAAATAGGAGGAAAAGCAGGGAATAGAGAGAATCACTCTCAGAGCCTGACCCTGGAGACCAGACCTGCAGAGAGACTTGGAGAGCAGAGTGGGAAACTGAGAAATAAAGAGCAGGCTGGAGTGGGAGAAAGGTGGGCTGGAAGGAAGGAAGGAAAGCCAGCAGATGGGAACATCCATGATTTGGGTACCACCTACACCTGGTGGGCAAAGGGAGGCTGTCCTGCACTGATATATAGATGGAGAATAATGATACAAACAGAGGAACATTGAAGAGCCTGCCAGAGGCTGTTGAAATGAATGGAAAGAGTTTGTTGGACATTTGAGTCCTCAAAAGCTGAACAAACACTTCCCACCCACTAAGCCACCCCCAGATGTTGTCACTCCAAGCGTGTATCAATTTGACATTTTAAGATGAATATTCTGTATTCAGTGGCTCTCAGTCTGTACTTTTGGCACTTTCTAGTGGTCCTGAGCACTCCTTCTGAGCACAACTTGTTTTCCCTCTCTTCATTTGTATCCATGCCATAAGGGAGCTGTGTATACACAGTGCTCTTACCTATTTTTCTCTGAATGGGGAGTCGTGGAGTGCCTGCTGTACATGATTGCCTGTCAGGCACCAATTAGCAATCCATTCAGAGGCTCTGAAGCTGTGATCCACAGCCAGGAGAGAGTTTGAGAACACTTGTTTTGAATTATCCTGCACAAATCTCATGCCATAGATCTACAGCAAAATGAGATCATATCCCCATGTCTTTTAAATATCAAGACATCCAGTTGTGCTTGTTTTCGAACAAACAGAAACAAATTTAGAGTGAAGCTTTTCTTGTGTAAAGAAGTTTCTTTGACATTAAGTGTTATAAATTAATTTAACTCCATCTGAAATATGAATTGCTTTTATGTCTCAAAGGACAATGACATGGGTATTTCAGTTGTAAAAATGTGGGAGTTAAACTGTTGGCTGCTGAGTTCTTAAATGCATTACTGATGTGAGTCCTTCAGTTATTTTTTCCAACCTCTTTTCTCAAAGGCAGAGAGAAGCCTCTTAGCATTTCTAAAGCCCAACTTGTCAGTCTGTTGCTGAAGTTTATATGTTAAATCTTTGAATCAATACTTATAGTTCTTAGCTAACCAGTTCTCTAACTTTAGGGAGGGAACAGAGGAAGAAAACAAAGTCCCAGAACTACAGAGACAACAGGTAGAAAGTGAGGCTGCAGGGGGCTTCTAATGTGTTCTGAAAGCTGAGTGCTTAAAGCAATCAAAGGTAGGGAAAATCTAAAATAATATCTTCAATAACAATCTTCTAATTTGCAAGGACAAGGAAAAGAGCAGCCCTTGGTTGTATTGCTAAATTTAAGAAATCTGCAAAGCACCAAAGCAAGAGGGAATCCAGCAGCAATTCCCAGGGCTCCCAGCTCACTCACTAGCTGACTTGATGAGCCTCTTTGATCTGGTATTGACATCATATCAGATCTCCTGCACTGTTTTGCCCACTTGCCAAAGCCAGCTTCCCAGAAGCGAAAATGTGCGTTCCTTTCCTTGGGGTAATTTGAAACATTGACATGAAACAGACCTCTCGCTCTTCCTCTGCTGTGGCCTGCCTTTTGAGTAGTTCCTTCATTAGTGTCTCCTTAAAAATACTTGAAGGTCAGTGCCAGGCTGGAATTGCAGTGTTCTTGTCTATTGTGAGTGATGCAATGATTGGGTATTAAGTGTATGAATAGCAAGAAGGGAAAAGACAGAATATATAAGTTGGTTTGGGAGCCTGGGATTCAGACAGCCACGGTTTTTCAGATATCTTGTATAATGAACACAGACTTCATTAACCATTTTTGGTTGCTCACAGATTGCTCACTGTTGTTTCAGTGATACATGAAATTTTCATGGTGAGAAAGAAATGATAAGTTCCCAGTACAACGTAACACATGGAAAGAAGCCAATGAAAAAAACAAGGTTCCTCTTCTCTCTTCAAAGGAATTTTTGACACTGGAAATAAAAGTATAATCTATGTTAATGGCGAGCTCAAGTACCATGTCTACATGAATGCCAAAACAACATGGGAAATATGCTGCTCTCCTCCCAGCTAGCATTCCAGATCTACTTGTTGAAGAGCATCTCAGGCCCACTTATGTTCCCTAGACTGTAATCTTGACCCTGCTTTTACTCGATTCAGAAGTATTAGGCATATTTTGATCCCAAATTTCCTCCTCTCTCCCTCTCCCATCATTACTGGCTGCCAGAGCTTTTTCATGGGGATACTGGACAGTAAACTCATGTGTATTATGAGTGCCCAAAACTGTGCACAAAGAGACATCTGTTTTGGAGAGGAAGTGCAGCAAACGTGGGTACCTCAGGAGCTTGAAGGTTGTGACTGATTTTCTTTTATTACCCTCTCTCCTTTTTGGACATCAGTTGACCAAGATTTTTCTCCTTAGTTGGTGTATGTTTCTCTCTCATTTAATCAGCACTACTGGGGAGGAAATATGGCTGGAAAAGCAGTGCTTTAAAAAGTTACAGTGGCAAAACTTCCCTTAACCAAATGGCTAGTCATTAATCTTAAATACAAGTATCAGGAGGAAAAAGATCTTTGTTGGGGGTCAGGAGTAAAGGCATCCAGGTTGTTTGTGAAATATTAAAAGCTAGAGTTCACTGAGCATCTGTCTTGTGCATTTTAATTGTATCTCCATGAACCTGAACTCTGTGGCCCTCAGCGAGCCCTGCTCAGTTGTGCTGGCTCACAAAGTTCAGGGCTGGGTTGTAAGTCGTTTTTATTTAGCACCTAGTGACAGCAAGTACTGTAGGTGGAGAAACATTAAGTGCCACTTAAATCTGTTCCTGTACATCTTATTAGGATTATACTGGAGTGATACTCTGGCTCTGAATTCACTGAGAGTCATTAAAGAGTCCCCCTTGGCCTTTTCTAACACATACCTGACTGTGCCTCTGCAGAACCCTCAGCTCCCATCCAGCACTCCACAGGGACTGCTCAAATCCAAAATCAACACACCACAAAGTCAATGCTACCAACTATTGATTGGGAAAACCTCAGAGTTCTTGGGTGTGCCAAGACAGAAATCAAGGGTGACACTGCTTTGGAATCAGAAAATGTGTCCAAAAAGGACTGCTGAAGTCACACGTGTTTTCTGAGAGCACATTTTGACTAAATCTAAGTGCTGAAGGTGCTGGGGTTGGGATGTGAGTACAAGTTCATCCATCAGGACTCACTTCCTTTTCGAAGGAAGGAAAATTTTTGAATGAGCTTTTATTTTGGCTGCCCTGGGAAATTTGTCCAAAACATTAGGAAGCAGAAAAAAACACCAAAGGTGGGTTTTTCTTGGGTGAGCCTGTCCCTAGAGAGAAAGCAATCACTTTGATCTGAGCACTTGCCCAAGCTGCTGAAGTCCATTTGAGCTGGCTGAGAGAGGCTTGGTGCACTGTTAATGCAGTGAAATGTAGCACAAGTATTTGTTATTGCAGCGAGTATCAAAGGAGGCAGGACGACTTTGCCACTTACTATAAAGTGTTTCCATGAAAATGGAAATGAATGCTACAGGGGTCTGTTCCCTCTGAATGCACAGGGGAGCGAGGCGCTGAAGGGTTGCTTTCATTATACCATTAACAGGGCAAGTTACTTACTTGCTTTTTTCCTCCATCCCTCTTCAAAAGCACAGGGGCTTGAGGCTGATTCTTTGGGTCAGCCAGGCAGTGCTGTGTGTTCCCTGCCAGCCAGGGCAGTAAATCCCACTGTTGTTCCCAGATGGGCCCAGCAGAAATCCATCCCTTGTCGTCATTCCAGCTGCACTTTCTCCGCAGGGAGACGGCAGTCACCCGTTTGGCGAGGAGGGGCAGGCTGTAATGTCTGGCCAGAAACATCCACCATAAACCATCGCTTCCTGTTATGACACTCATGTGTCTAAACTTATTGATTTATTTGGGTGGAACTGTCTAACCTGCTCGAGGAAGAGTGGACTCAGCAGGTACTAAGTCATGTAACAATAGGAAGCATCAAAATACAGCCCGCAGTGTTAGATCTGGGAATGAATCTCGGATTTATTCTTTAAAAGCTATCCCACGCGCTTTCCAGAAATATCTTTTCCGTTTCCAATTTTTTCTTCCATTTAAAAAAATTATTAGTAGCATTCATATCATCTGGCCACAGCTTTCTCATTGGTGTATTTCCCTGATTAGCAACACAGAAATTTTAGAAATTGCAAATCTGGAACTTGGCCCACCAAGGATAAAAGGGAGAGTATTCTGTTTTGATTTATACATCTGTCTTGATTAGGGAATTCTTTCTTTGTCTGGAAGCAATGTGATCTGGTTGTTAGAAAAGTGAAGATAGACCTTGGGGACACTTCAGTTCTTTCCTGGCCCTGTCACTCAGTCAGATTCTTTACACCTAAATCCACCCTTTGAGTTTATTAGTGGGTATAAGAACACCTATCCAGCTTTCCCGTGTGCTGTGAAACTTAATTTATATTTCTGAAGCTTTTTCAATTTGTCACACCAGAGAGCTTGTATAAAGCATGTAACTACTGATTTTTTAAGGTGTAAGGTAGTTTTCCCTCCTGTGAACATTTATTTAGGTTGATCCCATTTGGTGTACAATCACACACAGTTTTTCTAGAAAATATTGAGTTTAAGAATTTGCTGTGAGTCACATCTTTATACATGAAAATAATGATATCTTATATATGTGTGTGGCCATATATGTCTGTATATATTTATACATGCATGGTTATACACACACAAGCAAGAGAAGAGATAGTCTTCCCAAATAGTCTGGAAAATCTCTGAGACTCCACAGCTGGCAGTGCATTTCTTTAATTTAAGGAAAACTTACGCAAAAATGCTTATGTGCACTCAAAAACTTCCCAGCTCTGATTAATTAATATGAAGTGTAAACAGATCATGAAATATTTTTTAGTGCTTAATACATAGAAACGTCCTGTGTTGATGCTAATGAAAAAGTAATGCCTGAAATATTTCACATTGCAGGGCCTGGGGACACAGATCCATGGAAAAGCAATTCATACCAAACTGCTTTACAAGTGCAAAAATTCTGTTAGCCTAAAGCTACAGCACTACATAATTGTACAGGGAAAAAAAAAAAAAAAACCAGAAAAAAAACCCCAAGTCCTCCTCTGCCCTGTATTTGCATTTATTTCAAGCTCTGGTAATGGGTCATTCTCTCAAAAAATGATGACACCAATATTTTAGTAGAAAGGATTTTTAATCTGCCATATTCTCTGTGTAATCTAGATAGCTCCTCATTACCTCACTACATAGTCTGTCATTCCAGCTGATTCTTGAGATCTGATCAGTGCAAGAGAAGTTAGGGAAATGTCTGAAGACCATGAAAATCCAACCCCCTCCCCTGGAGAATAGTCTCTTAATTGTAATAGCCCATTTTAATCATTGTGATTGTTTAAAATATTATGAACAGAGGGAAATAAGGAAGATAATTGTACTTCAGCATCCACAATCTTTTGTTATCACCTAAGTATATTGGAGATTTAGCTGTGTATAGTCCCAGTACTTCCTTCACATAGCAAGTGGCCTTAATTATGTGGGCAGCTAAAATTCCTCTTGAGAGAGAGGCTTGGATAGCAAAACAGCAGGTAAGAAATGCCTCTTCCTTACTTCTTTGTTTCTTCCCAGTCCCCTGTAGCTAAGGCTGCATATGTGTCTGTCTCTGTCTTTGTGACACTTTAAATGTGAAACAAGTAATTTAGTTGAAAATTTTCTGTTATTTTTTTTACATGCTTCATATGCTGGGTTAAAATCCATTAGCATATAACAAAAATCGGAGCAGATGTAGTGCAACAGATTCCTTAAGGGAGTCCATATTTTTACATATTTTGTAATAAGGAAACTGTCACTCCCAGATGGTATCTAGCTAATACTGGTGGTTTGCTTGCTGATAACATACTAAAAAATAAAATTAATTGTATTCTATTTGATGACAATGAAGCCATTATCATATATAATTCACTCTTAAAGCAAACGTCCAAATGATGGTCCCTTGCAATAACTGAGCTTTCCCGGTCTCTGTGCCTGTCCCTTCTCTTCCACCTCAAAAATTCTTCTGGAATTTGTTGCAGCAGAAACCTCCAGCTGCGAAGTGTAACAGCCGTTCATTAGCGAAGCTGGAGCCCAGCGTTAATTTGTGCAGGGAATCTGGGCCAGCCCTACCTCAGTGCACTTACCACGGGCTTCATCCTTCACCAGTGGTTCTCCAACCGCTCTGCTTTGGATGTCACTGTTATATATCACAGCAAAAGGAAACAATTAACCTTTGCAATAATGCCACTGACTGGTGCCTGTCTGCTAATGGGCTTGAGAAGTGCAGGAAGTATCCAGAGCTGGTACTTGCTGTGAAAATGAAAATCAGTAATCCAGGGTTTTACACAAGCACGCAACACTGATCTGTAGAATTTGTGCAGTATAAAGCTAAGATGATCGAAATATTCTAATATTCTAATATAAAAATATTCTATTTTTCCTGATAAAATTGCTTAAATCTTGGGTGAAAATATCAAGACCTGTTGTAGACTGGTCAGTTACAACCTGACAAGAGAGTGGTTGAGTTCACAGGAATTAAGGGTTTTGGTGAGGTTTATTGACATGAAATATCAGAACGAGCAGCTCAGAAGAACTTTCCTTGTCTCTTTCTGTCCTACCACAAAAATACCCAACTTTTCAGAAAATTGCCCTTGAAGTTGAGGTAGTGTGGGAAAGAGCAATATGGGAATGGAGAGTTTTCATTTTCAGAGTTGACCTTGGGCAGGGAGTGTTGGCTTTCCCAACACCTCTTGGGCACAGCAGCACTGGTTCCCCAGGCCACAGATAATTTGTAGGTGTTGATACCAGCTGGCAAATGGGAAAGCTGGGACAGAGGGGTGGAGTGACCTTCACACAGAGCTGGAACTCGTGTCTGAGTCCCCAGGTCTCATTTGCCTGCTTCATCCAGTGGTGTTGGAAACTAAAAACAATCTAGCAGTGCAAAAGAGAGAATTTGTCAGGACTGACTAGTTTAAATTAACTATTCAAGGAAACATTTAGCTTGATTATAATGGTTTCTCATCTCTTCATGGCTGTACAATGAGGCACACTCTCTGAAGGGTCTAAAATGTGCCTGTCTTTGTTCATTCTAGTTTATTGATGCTTTTAGTTTAACTTCCTTTCTGTTATAAGCACAAAGTGCTCAGAAGAGGAACAGATGACTGCATTTCCATTTGGAGAGCTGGTAGAGGAGGACAATGTTGTAGCCATCTCTGCCACATGTGAAGTGATTTTACATTCTCTGGGGCTATTGCCTCAAGTTGGGAACTCCATAAAACTACGTGATGCTACTGGCAGACATTGCAGAGGAAACAGATCTCTTAATATACATGTAATTTTGAGTAAAACAGTATTTAATTTAATAAAATCACAGACCAGTTCTTGGAAAGAGCTATATAAATCTTAGCCATCTCTTGTCCTCCACCTTCAGTTAGAAAGTTCTTAGTAATCAGCAAATATTATTTTACTTCATTTTCCTATTTTATTTTAATTAATTTTATTTTGTTTTAGAAAGGAGAAAGGAGACAGTCCTGTGGATATAACAAGAAAGTAGTGAAATTTCAGACCCTGGATGAAATGTGTCCCAGGTTTTAATATTTTCCTTCAATTCAGAAAGTGAAGAGTTTTCTTCCCCAGTCTTTCTGTCCTGGTGTCTCACAAAACTGATTTTAATAAGTTTGCAGCCTCAAATGGTAGAATATCATTAAATAACTGCTCCTATCACAATTCAATTATCTGATGACTAAAGTGGCTTAGAGATTGTCCATAGTCATCTGGAAATTTGGGTAACAGATTTTCTCAAACAGAATTTACCCTGCTTCAAATGCTCTGAACTCACTTTGTAATCCTTGTCTTCCATAGCATCAGGTGTTACCTCTTTGCTCTTTTTCTAATGTGTTAAGTACCAGACAACTGTAATATTTTATTTAGCATGATTTGCATTCAAACTTCAAATATCTCTTGAATAATACAATATTTACATCTTTGAACTTTGCTTCTGTATGTTCACTGGCATTGTAAGATGTACCTACAGAGGACATCTGCCAGAAAAAGCATTGTTGCTCCTATGTTTGTGGACCCCAAGTCATACCTTTTGTCTCTCAGCCTTCCTCATTAAGACATCACAGGTGATGTCTTTTCTCCTCTGTGTTTTAATTCCTGAGCAGAAGATGTATTTTATTCATGATTTGGTAGGAAATGTGTCTGGTGGGAAGGAATTTGGGCACCATTAAAGCAACCTGAAATTCCACCGTGGGCGCTGGGAGGGAGTTTTTTTTCTTAGCCACATAAAGCATCTGCTTAAATTCTCAAGTGTGGAACGTGCAGACTTGTTAGGCAAGATTTTAACAGACTGTTTGGCACTGAGTGTAATTTTCCCAAAGACCTGGCAGTGGAAATAGTTGAAATAATGGTTTGTCAAATACTCATCAAAAAAAAATGCTAATTGATAGCTCATCTGAATTGAGCACCACACAACACCGGAAAGGGAATGGGCATTTCCTGTTTCTTCCCTACTCAAAAAGAGACTCTTCCCAAGAGACTGCTCATGTTAGATTAGATTTGTCCCACCTGTAGGACTATTCTGTAAGGTAGATTAGTTCGTGTCATGCTGTATTTGTTGTTTCATGGAGTGATGTGTGGCTCCACAAGCCTGTAGTGTATTCCTTGTGCCAGCGTTGCTCGATGTCCTTTTACCAAATGCCATTTTGAACCCCACAGCAACATTTGTTTTCTGGTGTCTTTCTTCTCCTTTGTTCCTTGAAGTTTCTGGGTTCAGTTGAGCTCTTCAAGCCAGCATGGGGACATGAGGATAAAGCACAGCTGTGGCTGTGGACTGGAGCGCCAGCTGGCCACGGTGCCGTGGCAGCATTGCAGGGCCACTGGGTGAAGCCAATCTGAACTTTTGCAATAAATATTAAAGAGACCACAAGTTTGAATGGATTTGGAATCTGAAACCAGAAACCCAATCTAAATGTCAGAGCGGGTCCCTATCTGCAGACTAAACTGAACTGAATGTTCAGACCCCTGCTTTGGCAAAGAAATTGAAGCTGTAAATCCAAATCTGCTTTTTGTATTTCAGCCCCTCTTGTGATGCTAATAATACTTTGCCCTTTCACAATCTCCAATATTTTAGAAACTTTGAAATGATTTATCAAATGAGTCATACTTCCCAGTCAGACTCACAAGAACCAGTTTGCTGGAAATATCACCCAAAAGCAAGGGCAGGATGGGGCTGTGGCTGAATTTCTGCTCTCTTGGTAGCTGTGTGTGGATCCCAGGACTGTAAGGTTTTGTCTGTATCTCTGTAACTCTTCCAGTGCAATCCCTGTGTGTCAGAAGGCCCAACTCCATGTGCCTTGGATTCCCATCATTTCCAAGGTGAAGGTGTCTTTCCATTGACTCATTCCTCTGCTTCTGCCCAAAGGCTTCCAGAGAGAGCAGGACACAGTGGTGGAAGCTCTTGGTGCAACAAAGTCAACTTTGCTCTGTCACTGAGAGCCTTCCCCAATATTTGGAGTATTAAAAGATTTTCCTGGGGCTCTGAAGGGAGTGAGTGGCAGAGCTGAGGCTGAAACACTGAACAGCTGAATCCATGTGTTCCTCTGAGCCTTAATGTTCAGAGGAAAAAAGGATTATTTAGCATCAAAGGTACCAGTAGCAGATACAGGGCATCTTCATTCATCATGAATAATGCTGTTACTGAGAAATAACAGTATTCCTTAGCAATGATGACAATATATTGAGCATTAGCAAAGCCTTCTGCTAAGAGAGTTATCTAGTGAAGTGAATTATGGAATTTTACTACCTGAGTACATGGACTGATATAAATGATCATCATTGTGGCAATGAATTGGTTTAAGAAGGCTTCATAAGAACTTGCCTAATGCTCATAAATTAACATTAAATATGAGATGGGTTATCTAATCACATGCTTTCAGGCAAATTCCTTTTTAATATGTATGTACAGTGCTGCTGGAAATACAGAAGATATATCAGAGGAGATATTTCAAGCCATAAATGGTTACGTTTGATAACTCTGTATTATTTTCATAGTTTTTGTCAGTTATGGAATTTCCTTCTTCGCCATCAAAATTTGTACACAGAACCCATGTTAAAATAATATTTAGAGATAGCTTTAACCTTCTGTATGCCTGTGCCTTCAGACTAAGGAGGAATTTTACTGATCATTTGATATGAAATACTGGAACAGTGGGTTCCTTTGTTTTAATTAAAAGTGGGGGTTGAGTCACTGAGCTTCTGCACATCTTCTGCAAACTGCTGAGGCTCAGGAGCATCCCAGGCCTATCCAGTGCAGCTCTTGCTATATTTGGTAAACGATGCCCCTGATTGTCACACCCAAAAAACTTTGGTGGGCAGACTTGCTGAATACATCAGAAGCTGTTCTGAACTGTTTTAATGCAGGGCAGATAAAACTCATGGATTTAATCAAAGAGTAGGATGTTCAAAATGCAGATACCTAATTTTTTGTCCTCTGGATTAGCTGGGTAAGGGAACATTGGTGCACCAGTTAAAGCTGATTTTTTTTTTTTTCCTGTAGAACATACCACTGCCTTCAGGGCAGTGCCACAATGAAAAACACCAGCTCAGGTCAGAGTTCTGAACTCTAAACAGGGGCATTTACTGGTTTTTGTGGTGCCTGTGATTCAAACAATTCCCTTCTCAACCTGATGGAGGAGATCTGCTGTAGAAAACTGCTTCCACCTGTTGGAGTGATTGGAATTTTAAGCCGGGTTAACTATGGAGCCCCATTTGGAAATAGTTTGTAAAATGCTTGAATCCTCTGGGGGTGGTTGTATCATACACCTTGTAGTTGCTGAACATTTCAAGACTTAAACTTTATCTCTAAGTTAATCACCTGGGGATCAAGCTAGGGGACTGGATAACAGTTTTACTAATCAAAACAATTTTCTGAATATTGCTGAGTTCCAGGGACTTTTCCCTGCCATCTGAAAACACAGTGAGAGGACGCCAAGAGCAGAATTATTAAACAAACTTTTTAAATCATGTTGTACTTGGAGTTTGATTTCCTAGTCTGTACAGTGAGCAATAATAAACTAATTATGATTAAACTGATAAGGAGTACTCTAAGAGTCAGCCAGGAAAGTCTTTCGTAAATAACCAAGAAGGAATGCTTGGTCTCACAGTTGACATACATCAGAAAAGTTTCTTTTTGCCTTTTCAGAGAGAGTTCTTTAAAAACAAATACTCAAAAATAGTCCAAAAAACCCCAAACAAAAACAAGTCCAAACCAGTGGAATAAAATATGTATTGTTAGTATTAAATAAATCCCATTTTATCTGAAATTGCATGACATCTTTCTGACCCCACAGAACTGGCTCTCAGGCACGTTGAAGCAGCACTATTACTGTTGCTTTTATATAGGAAAATTCTAGACTTAGACGTCCTAAGAGAGCAAATAGTTTGGCTCTGGGTTTCTGTCTTTGGCCTATTTTGAAGAGTATTTGGGTTTCACAGTTATAACTGGGCAGAATTTATTTGGCTTAATACATGAACATTTCTTCCCGATAGGTTAGGTCAGCTGTGAGGTTTAATCAGCTCTCAGATTTCTGACATGCTGCTCAGGGGCATATCATCTGAGCAAATAAACAACCCAGGAAAGGTCTGTATACCACGGGGATGATGTGGGATTGCAGGGGATCAGTTCCACTCAGGTGTTTATGGTGGTTGTGTCTTTTCATGGCAGATAAGAGCTGACATTCAGCATGACACCCTATGTGGCACCAATGTGTATAAAACAAACAGTTATTGTTGTTTCCCCTTTGGAGCACTCTTGTCTAAAGGACTGAACTGAATATGTTTGCTTCTCTTTGAAGCATGCAGATTCTTCCCACTAATGTTGCAAAGGTTTGGTCTCATTTATAAAAGGAGCATATTTTCAGCTATTCTTCATTTGAAAAAGAATCTTCATACTGAATCTGCCTCTGGGTAGTCCTGCTCCTAATTCTAGTTCTTTTTTCCTACATAGCTCCAAATTAAGGCCTCTGATTTCCACTAGCCAGTGTGGCAAGAGCAGTAATGGGTACCAGAATCTTCTTTTTCCCCTTGCTGTCCTATCCATACTTGACAGTATTTTGGAGAAGAAGTGGCATTCAGCCAAGGAATGAAACCTCAAGGCAACCATATCAGCCTCAAAGATTTATTTATTTAATTAAGTCATCAGAAGGATGGAAAAATACTCTCAGTTGCCAGAAAGAACCGTTCCAAGCTCAGGGAGGGTCAAAGTGCATGCCTGCAAGTTATATGTTACCAGGAATTGAATGAGAAGCTTCACAAAATTCTGCCCTTTGGTCTGGAGTAATGATGCTGTGGGTGCATCACTGAGGGAGGAGGGGGAGAAGGGCTGGGAAATGTTCTGGTTTTCTCTCCCACTGGAGACATCCTGCCTTAGAAGTCACTTGGCTGCTGCTTTAATGTTGAGGGGCATCACTGGACATACTCACACAGCCAGTCTGGAAAATATTGGAGGACAGGAATGAGTGGGACCACTTCAGGCAGTGAGAGCAGCCTCCTGATACAGGACACAGCTACGTGATCTGCAAATTGTCCTTCAGAAACAGCTCAGTTCCCTCAGTTCCCAAGTCCTGCACAGCTTGCCTCCATTGCCAAGGCAGTGACAGAGGATGCAGAATTCTCCATCTCATACAGCTGGAGAAATTGCTGCCACTGAGACATCAGTGGTCCAAAAAAAAGTCCCAAATCCCTTTATCAGGAAAGCTGTCAGAGGGCTGGGGGTTGAGCTTTCCAGTCAGTGCAGCCAGAGACACAGCCTAGCACCAGCAGGCACCTCTGTGCCTTGGCTCTTCATCTGGTACAAATTGGCCTCATTCTTCTGATCTGGCTCTGCATTAAATATTACTGCTGGACAATGTTTGCTGTCATTTCAGATAGGACTGAACATTTTTAAGAAAGATTTGGGAAGTACATATTGCCTCAGACAACTTCTAGTAAATAGCTGGTGTTTGTTGCTCTGCCCCAGTGGGAATGCTTCTGAAGTTTAGAGACAAAAAAATCCTCTGGCAGGAGCAGTTTAGTAAAGCCAGGATATATTTTAGTGGAGCTTCTCAACTTTCTAGTCAGTTCCATTGTTGATTTTTAAATAAGTTTTGCGAGCATCACTCTCAGCTTTTAATGCTCCTCTTATTGGCTTCATTTGTCTCTCTGAGGGGTGTGTTGCTGCAATATTTTCCTGTTCCAGGACTGCACCAAATTCTCATGCAAATTAATCTTGTTAATCATCACAGCCATGCAGTCCTTTAGCTAAGTTCTCTTTGCTCAGTGAAACACATCAAATGCACTCAAAACATGGAGGAGTTTTTCAATAATCAATTCATACACATTTGCCCCACTGGTGGTGAAGAGGCTGTGCCTTAATTATTTTTTCTTCATTTTGATTCTCCAACTTTCCTCAAAAGCTGGGCCTCCTGCAGTCTGTTCTTATGGGTTGCTCTTTGTTTGGGAGAATCAGCAAGGTCCACACTGAGGGCAGCAAGTATGGGTTTGCTTGTGGATGATATCACAAATAAATGTCAGTCAGCTCTGGAAGGTGAAATCTATCTGAAAAGATGCTTTTGGCTTCTTCCAAGATGCACAAATAGTTAATTTTAATTTTGTATAAATTATTAGCAATGTAGATTGCTGTCTTGCTTGAAAACCAGAAGAATTGGCTTCAAAATTTGCTATTTTCACCCAGCCCCAGTTCTGGTGATCTTCCCAGACACTGACCTTTTTTTTTTTTTTTTTTTTTTAACTTTCCTCCAAAAAAATACCACTTTCTATTCTCTCTGGCCTTAGCCAAAGTCATTACTTTTCTCTTTGTCATACTGAGACTCAATAGCATTGTAATTATTTCTGACATATGGTATCATCTATCCACCTCTCCTTCCAATATGTCCACATAAAAGAGGAATGCCACTGTAGCCACCAGACCATGGTTTCCATCAATTAATTCCACTCCATGGCTGTCCATTCCTGGGGGAGCAGGGACCTAAACTTCATGTCCAGGGTGATGTGCCACGCCTGGAGCCCTGGAGTTTTGCTATCTTATTTCAGCTGCCTCAGAACTGGAAATTAAAGCCCCAGTTTACTTCCCTAGTTTTGTGGCAGAAGGCCAGTGATTCTATCTGAGAGTTTTTTCTTTACCTCCATTAACCCCCAAATGTTGCTGTATTCAAAACATCCACAGAGAGTGTATTTATCATTCATTTTCTGTTCATGTTGATGTGGGAAAACACGTGCAATCAATATTGAATCTCTTTCAAAACAACTTAAAATGGGAATACATATTGCTCTAATCTAAAACTAATCATGATGATAAATGATGAAAAATATGCCAAAAAAGTGAAAATACTGGGTTCTTTAGTTGTGAGTGTGGGTATGTGTATGGACGTGCATATATATCTATTGTTTATGAAGAAATTAGAACTCAAATCAAAATTCAATTAGAAAGGAAAAAATTGCTTTTAATGATTAATTTTGTGATCATAATTAAACCTCACATGCCTAGTTTTATGCATTTGCCACCTATTTAAATGTAACCTGATCATATATTTTATTTACCTGTATGAAAAATGGCCACAAATGCATGTTAAAAAAAAGACAAAGGTAGATTCAGCCATATTGATCTGTCTTCCACAGTTATTTTCTAATGCAAAATACAACTGTAAAGCAATACAAGCTGTGGAATATGACTGTCCTGTATATTTATGGTTCTCCAACTTGTTTGCTCTCCCCTTTCAGGCTGAAGGTAAATGCCATTGCATTATAAGAGAAGTTAAAGACAAAATTAGATTAAAGACAAATTAGACTGTGGTTTGGTGAATATCTTAATTCAATATAAGCAACCCTGCTAGGAAAAGAAGTCTTGCCCCCACTCTGCACCCTCTCTTTGTGGGTACCATCCCTCACTTGTGCCTGGGTGAACAGCTCTGCAGACACCCAGAGGAGCAGAGCAAGGAGCAGATCCCTGAAAACCAACCTGTCACAGGCATTTCTTTTCTCATGAGTTTTCTGCCAGAGCACAAACAAGTGGCCCAGGGTGAAGGAGGAGGCTGAAATGCCATTTAAAACCAGTCTGACCAAGAGTTAATAGTTTTGGGATCTCCAAGACAGTTGTTTGCCTGCACAGTCAAAAATATTTCCAGGCACTGAAGAAAATTGAATGGTTTGGACCATGAATAGTTTTCATTAAAAAGTGGCTTTGGGGGACGAATTAAATTTTCAAAGTAACTGATTAATTTGATTCTCACACAGAAAAGAATCTTTTCACTTCTGCATTTTAAAATGTATCCAAACCCATAACCCCCACAAGAAAGTAAATTTGCTAATAACTGTTTATGAAGCTCGCAATAATATTTTTTTGTCCGGAGTTAAGAAGAAAAATCGTGAGAGCTGCTGAGACATGAGGTGGCTCCACTCTTCCATGTGCTTTGAAAGAGCAACTTCAACATTTGACTTAAGCCTGGCTTCTCACGGCGCACAGAGTTAAGCAGCGAGACGTGGTTTTGCCTCATTAGGTCAGCAACAGCAGCCTGCAAGGCAGTGCAGCTGGTTCTGTGATGCTATTAAAGAAATTATAACTACATGCACACATCCTTGTAGCATCAGCCCCCCAGTGAAGATACAAGATCACAGAATTGTTCAGGGGGGTGGAATCAGCAACATGGATTACAGTTAAGGACATAGTGAGTCAATTTAAGGCTATAAATACCCTGGTTTTCAGTTATGCTTTTAATCTTTATTAAACTGAGCGATTCTTATTTGTTTTCATTCACATATGCATGTGTATAGTTTTTTTTTTCTGTATATATAGGCCTGTAAGACTGTAATAAATCCTGCAGAAGTCTCCTAGAACATAAATAGTGAGTTCAAATCCTTACCTGAGAAACCACAGAGACACCAACACACACTCAGCCTTCAGAATTTCCCCGTGCACTTTTGCAAACAACGACAAACCCTTTTTGGTTTGTTTGGTTGTTTTGTTGTTTGGTTTGTTTTTTTTTTTAAAGCATGCAATATTTTTTGCATTGCTTAAGAAGAAATTAAAACATCTTTTTTGCTTTCTGTCCTTCTTTTAACGGCTTTGCATATTACTTTTCATCTAAACTCAGTATTTGAACGTACACTTACCAGGCGCCTGTTTTCTTTGTTGCTTGTAATTACTGAATAAGTCGGAATCATAGCCAGGGAAGTCTGTGTGGGATTACATCTGGAGCAGTGTACTGTAGCAACACTGCTTTGCAGAGCTTCTCCTCTCATAGATTTGATCTTAATGATGGGCTACACTTTCATCTTTTAAAAAAAATCATTTTCCGCAACTCACTGCTTTTTATACCTCAGCAAGAAAATGCCGTTTATTGTTCAGTTTCTCTTGCCTACAATGTTTGTATCTATAATTGAAACTTAAAAGCTATGAGCTTGAATAATTCAATCAGAAAGCATATTGTTTTTACTGTTCTCGGTATGAATCCAAACGATCGCATTATTGTGATGTTATAATATCAGAATGTATTTATTTTTACATGCACAGTCATAGTAGACAGCATCCCTCTCTCTCTCTCCGGAAAAAAAACAGCAATGAGGAGGGGAAAAAATAAAAAAATAAAAAAAGCTGAGCTTTATCCATGCTGGGTTCCTCTGGTGTAACTTAAACAAATGAGATATCTCTGGTCCCCTCCAGCGAGCGGCGGCTCTGTGGCGGAGGCTGTTTGTGCTGCGCGCTCTGGAGCGCCCCGGGCTGAGCGTGATCCTGGCGGGACAGGCGTGACCTCCCCGTGGGAAGCCACCTGGGCCACCGAGCGTGTCACTGATACCGTGCCCGCGGCTGCTCCGTGTCAGCTCCGCGCTCCACGGCCCCGCGCATCTCCCACTGGAACTCCCCGCGGAACCGCGCAGGCAGAGCGGCTCCGCTGGTGTCTCAGGACACCTTTTCACCCCAGGATTAGCTGTAGAGCAAATTGAGCTTCGTGTGGTTTGTGCTCAGCGCAAATTTTATTTATTTAATTTTTTTTAATGGGAAAAAAAAAAAAATAAGCCCAATGTTTTAATTCAATTGTTGGCTGTCATATTCTCCCTGTCAAGGCGAGCATAAAATAAGGGCTTTGAAAATGAAATGGATGAAACTGTGGTATCTAATGCGAGTGCCACGTATTCTATCTCAACTACACAGCAATTTTTTGAACTGATAAAACATCAAATGTGACTTTTGGCTTAATATGGTTGAAGCAGTTGGTAAGAATTAGCAATAATATGGAAATTATCCATTTTTCACTTTATTGCTATGTTTGGGCAAATCATTATATATAATAATCTACTCTTAGGTAGTGCTGTAGCTGTATCTGTAGAATTAGGCCCAGGAAGAAAAACTGCCCTTATTCCCATAACCATGAATCTGAAATTTCGTGATTTGTATAGATTTTCATTATGTCCTTAGCATAATTTCAGCACAAACGGAGGGCTTAGCCAGGTTCCCATGGTGTGTCCTACAGGTATGGAACAGCTTAGCATCTTTTTCTCTGCTTACCAAGCTTAACGCCTGTAAATCAAGCACCCCATTATGCAGTAATTCCCCTTATTCCTAATTCAAAATAGCAAAGTTAAAGCAGAATTTGGGTAATGAGGAACTATATCGTTTTGGCCTGTGTATGATCCTCATTCATTATCTTCTTTCCATTTAGGGGAAGGGGAAGTGAAAAACCCTTTTATTTGCAAATCCATCCATACCACTTTATAAGACACAGTATTAGGAAATAGCATGATTTATTGGAATGAGGCATTTCAGTAAGGCCTAAATGATAGAGTCTGCTAGGAAACTCATTTTTTCTTGATGGGATCTGATGATGGGGGTAAGACCAAGAGCCCCCTGCCAAGAAAACACACAGTAATAAACTTGCAGAAAGCTTTCACTACCACCTATCAGTGGTGATGGTTCCCCCTTCTCTTACCTCAAACGTTGCCCAAATTGGGAGGCACGAGAATCTCCCCACTGACTCTCATGTGAGGTGAAATGAAGAAAGCCTTAAACTTCACAATTGCCAATAATGAGCAATCATTACTCAAATTACACCAAGCACTGATTAGGTTTAAAGTAATGAAGAAAACAACACGATCAATCATCATCAACCCAAAAGAAGTCAATCTGTGCTAGAGATACAGCAAGATCTTAGTGGAGGGCTCCATCTACAGGGTTTGGGAGATGAGAGAGAAAAAACATCTGAAAAAGATTCCCCCTGCTCCCCACTCTGCTCACATTTTTCTTTTCAATCCCTAAAAGCCACACAATGTAAAAGGAATTTTTTTTTCTCCTTTCTTTAGCTGCATGAAAATTAAAAGGGCCTTCGCAAAAAAATTAAAGCATAAAAACTTTTTGGAGGAACATTTCACTGCTGTTGAACTGGAATATGTTTAAAAAAAAAATGACAAGAGTTAAGTACCTAGCATCTACAAATAGTAAAATTATACTGAAAGCTTTGACTGTGTGAACAGCATCAATGGAGGCTGAGGTTTTTAATGCAATCTGTATTAATAGGTTCTAGCCACAGAAATAACATTGGAAAAGAACAAATTGCATGGGAAATTCCCATTTGTCAATTTTCATTGGTTGCTAAATAGAAAATCATAAATTAACCCAAAGCTTATTTTGAAAATCCAAAGTAAATTCAGCCTACACCACATTTCTTAGGCATGGAATGAGATTTTAATACCAGCTACAGACTCAGTCTGTTAAAAAAGAACCCATTTTATTTTAAAAACAGGAAAATAAAAGGGAAGAGAGTAGGTATGTTGCTATTCCATGCACATGTATATGTAAACTTTAAACTGTGCTAATGAGTAACATTAATATATGCATTTTGTAAAAGATGCATTATTCTTTAGGAATGATTTCAATTGAAATATGTCCCCTTTCCATGTGCCAAAGGCTTTACATAACAATTACTTTAAAAGAAAATTATTTACAATTTAAGCACAGGAAAATACAAAATTAGGATTTCTATTCAAAGTCTGTTCAATCTAACAGAAGTTTCCCCACTGACTTAATTCACTTTTGAGTTGGGGATAATCATTAGAAATAATGAGATACAAATGAAAGCCTAGTGAAAAAATGCATGACCGAAGGGAAATAAAAAACAATGCACAGCCATTCTAGTGTAGATTTCCATACTAAAGCCCCTTGTAGAAGGGCTAAATTTAAGGGCAAATTTCCAACTTTTCATACTTTGAGCTGTTCAGGACCATGGTTTGTCTCCTACTTAGAGTTCCCTAAGTGACCTGACATAATCTGTAGGAATAATGTCATCATCACTAAAACTTCACACTTGTTTGGAGAAATCTTTGTTAAAACATCATTTCGACATCGCATGTCAACGGTAAATTTAATGCAGTTTTTATAACATGCTTAATATTTGTTGATAATCAGGAAATTATGAGCTAGTTAAGGAATTTCCATTTCTTACTGAAATCTGGTTTTTATTGAACACAAACTTAAAGATGAGCATGTCTATGTGCCTGGCTGAGCTACAGATTAATTTGAGTAGTTGCTTAAATAAAGCACTGTGAGGAGTACTGTGAGGATAAAAAGCAGTTTGGGAGTTCACATATTTGTAGAAATCATTTGAAAATAGTTGAGTATTTTGACATCCTTTTGTCTTTACTCTTGGTAATGCATAGTTTTGATACAAGTAATTGGGCTGTGCCCTTGCAGAACTGTCACGTGGCCCTATAAATATTAAATGGCAATAAAGCCTTTTAAAAGAAAAAATTAATAGATTGTTTACTAAAATTCTGGTTTACTTAAATGAGCTTGAATAATACTGATTATCTTTTCCCTCTTCTGCCTTGCAGTAGAGAAAAAAAGTCATCTGTACCAATATACATGAAAGTTCATCCAAAGTTTTACCTTTTCACAGAGTTTCTCCATTTCTAAGTATGTGAATATATTTTTGCCTTCATTGCTGGAGAGGGTCTTTTTACAAGGGCATCCAGTGATTGGGCCAGGGGCAATGATGTTAATCTGAAGAAGGGAAGGTTTAGGTTAGATATCAGGAGGAAATCCTTCCCTGTGAGGGTGATGAGGCCCTGGCACAGGGTGCCCAGAGAAGCTGTGGCTGCCCCTGGATCCCTGGAAGTGCCCAAGAATAGGCTGGACAGGGCTTGGAGCAGCCTGGGATAGTGGAAGGTGTCCCTGCCCATGGCTGAGGGTAGGACTGGATGGGCTTTAAAGCCCCTTCCAACCCAAACCATTTGGGATTCTATGATTTAATGTAAATATGGAATCTGCTCATTTAAAAAAAACCCAACAAACCAACAGACAAGAAATAAATAAAGTCCTGATGGAAGAAGTTGACAGCTACGAGTTTGTTTTTCAAAGTTCTTACATTCTACTTCTTTAAAACATATTTAGATCGCCTATCCTTGACAACAATAATAAACTATTTCCATGGAAACTCAGGGGAGAAAGCCATGGAAATCTCATCAGCAGGAAGAGCAGGTAGCAGCACTGACTGCTGAAGGAATGACTTGTCAGCGCAAGGCAAAGCAAGTCAGTTGTTCAGGTGTTAAACCAAAAATAATTCCTTTGGTTCTGATTGCTCATTTTCAGATTTTTTAGAAAAAGCTGTAGAGGGAAAAACTATGTCTGTAATGAAAGTGGAAGGTAAAGTCAGTCCTTACAGCAGTGAGAACTGAAAGAGTTTGTGGACTTGGTGATCCCTGTGGGTCCCTTCTTGACTGGAGTGTACAAGAAAGTGAATCTGGGGAAGCTCCTCTTGCTGAGCTCCATCCTTTGTGTTCTGTGAAGATATCAAGCAAGGGAATACAGAGCTAAACTTATGGGCAGTGGGTTAGGAATTGTAATAGAAGCAGCTGGGAATCTCTGAGGAAACACTTGTCATAGAACACAGCCCAGACCATGCTTGTTAGGGAAACCAAGACTGGGTTTTGCAAAACTATTCTCATGAAGATTCCCCAGGTTTCAACAAAAGTCCATGGTCAAAGCCAGGGTGGGGTAGGTGGGAGCAGCAGAAGAAACAGTGTGTAATGTCATTTCATGTGTAATTATTTAAAAATGTACAGCAGTGGAGGAGCTTGATATGTTTCCAGTTTTGTTCCTAAATTCATTTATATCAGACATAGGAGACAGTTCCTTTCCCAGCTTTACAGCATAAACAGCCCATACTGGTACCTTCACCCTACAGAGGAGAAATTGCTTTTGTACCCATGTGTTTGTTTTCAGAGCAAGTGCTGAAGAAGGTAGGTCATGAGATAGTGAACAAGGTTTGAAGAGATGACCTCTACGAGAACTGCAACCACCAAAATACCCTTTATAGGAAGGACTAATAATGTTGTGAATAACTTTGAATAATTACGTTAGAAACAGGAAAACACGAGCACATGTGGGTTGAGCCAAAGCTGGAGCTCTGCTGATGCTCAGCTTGGTGGTCCTGTGGGCAGGCAACATATACAAGCAATTGCCCAAGGCAACAACATTCTTTATTAGATTGATTAAGCATCAGGTTTACTTATTGTCGTTAGTAATGGATGCCAGATTTCTGCTTTGCCTCTGGTAATAGGAACCAGCAGAGAGGAAGGAGTGTTACTGTGAGTGTTGGTCCTACTACTTGTGTGGAATTTTCACACCTACCTCGATTTAATGTGGAAACAACTAGAAATGGTCCTCACCCAACACTTGCTGCGTGATTCGTTGTTTTTTCAACTTAAAACTGAGATTTGTGGAAGCTGATTTAGGTGAGATAAGAAATAAAGGCCCTTTGTTGAACCATCCAAATAACTCTCAGGTTTCCTTTGCACTGCTATCTGGGATTTCATCAAGGGGAATCATTCTTGGGTGGAGAAAAAGGACAGCAAAGGAAATAATTCCATATACAGAGCTACTTCTAATATTCATTTTAGCCAAAGGTGATGAACTCACTGACCAGACTTGTGCCTACCCCAAAGAGTCACAAGTTCCTGACTGTGGCCTGTAAGTGGGAATGCTTCAAATTTCTGGGAAGGTGTAGAGCTAAGACAGCTGATGGAAGTGTGAGTGTTTGTGTGGGCTTCCCATGGTTGTGTGTGCTCTGGAGCAGCTCTACATAAACTGCTAAAAAGATGTTCCTTGAAAGTCAGACTGAAATTCCTAAATCATTTGTGAGCTCTTGAGAACAGTACCCATGTAATCCATATCCATGTCAAGTCTCTGACATTCAACTATGAACATCTTCTAACAAACTTTTGCTATTGTGTTAATTTAAAAATTATGTAGAGATGCAAAATCAGTGAATTCTTAGTTAATAAATGTCCTTTTTCATTGTTTTTTGACATAAACATTCTCACAATTTAGATTTTTGTTCATTGCATACTATCTAGTATAGCAGATACAACATTTTATCAATAAAAACAATATTTTATGTTTGTGCTTTAGTTAGCTGGTAATAGTTTAAGTACAAGTGTGATTTGTTTACTTTTTAAGAGTTTTACGTATCAAATATCGCTCATATATTTCTCACTACAGAACAAAGAATATTAAACAAGAATTATTAGCAGTGCACTGTGTTAACACTTGAGTTTTAAATTGTTGGGTAGAAGATGTCAGTAAATGACCTTTTTTAATGCTGGGATTTTTGCAGAGGAGAGTGTATACAAATATAAATGTGTGTGTGTGTGTATGCTATAATCATTTCAATCTGCTGCTTCAATTCTGATATAATGATTTCTAATATACTGCAAAGATTATGTTAACATTCAAGAATTTTCATCCAATCCCCAAACTGATAGTAGAGAAACTACTCATTATTTAGAGATAGAAATGTTAAAACAAGAAAGTAATGAGTATCTTAAGAGCAAAAACTCTTTCTCCTGTAAATTTAGGTTATTCATTTTGTATATTTATGATAGATCCATTTCCTAGCATTCAAGACACTTCTGACCTTTTGAAAAATGTGCTGATACGTCGAATTATAAGATATTTCCTGTGTTTATGTTTCTGATCTCTGTCTGCCTTATTTTACCTAAATTAAATTTTCAAAATTCATAAAAATAAAAAAGTACCTGTACTGCTCTGGTCCTGTGAACTGATGCTGTGTAGGACAATGATGAGGAAAGGGTTTCACAGCCCAGACAGGCAGTAACTCACTGTGGAAAATTTTATCACTGTCACCCCAAATCAAAAATGCCTCTCTGCATGGTCTCCCCCAAAATCCAACAATTTTCTAGAATCAAAAGCAACCAGCTTTTCTGCAAGACTGCACTAGCTGATTATTTAAGAACTAATGGTCTCTGCCTATGGAAAGGTAAGACCTAATCTTCAGCTGCATCAAAGTGACCAGGACAAAGCTTAGGTGCAGGGAGCCTGTGCCAAGTCATTTTGTAGGATTTGTTTGATGCTGACTAAAGTTTTGAATAGGGCTGTCCCCAAAGAGCAGCAATGCCTGCTGATTAAAAAAAATAAAATTTAAAAAAACCAACAAAAAATACCCCAGATGTATCTTAAACAAAATTACACTTGGCATCATAAGGAGGAAAATTGGAATTTTGTGAGGATTGAGGTGGTCATGGTCATCTTTTGATAATGGGCCAGAAGGAAGTGGTTGGTTGATGTATCTTCATTTTCCTGTTTTATCAAAAATTATGATAATTATGAATTTCAGGGGAGAAATCTCAAGCAGTGCAACTGAAGGAATTGGAAGTTTCCTTCAATAAAACCTGTACTTGACTATAAGAACCCATTGTGGTACATAAGAAACATTAAAGAAATCCTTTGCCCATAGAAATCAGCAACAGCCTTGCCATTGATTTCAATTGTGCCAGAATTTTACCCACTGTGTTTTGTTTCAACCAAAGTATTTTTTTTCTAGGTTGCATTCTGAAGTATTTTGTGTTCTCTTGATTAGGGTTGTTAGGAGCTGTTGAACAATAGGAGGGTGTTTCTTTGTTGGTTTTTTGCCTCAAGTTGCACCAAGGGGGGTTTAAATTGGATACCAGAGAAAATTTCTTCACCCAAAGGTTTGTCCACCCCTGGTACAGCTCCCCAGAGCAGTGGTGGGGTCACCATCCCTGGAGGGATGTAAGAAATATATAGATGTGCACTTGGGGACAAGGTTTAGTGGTGGACTTGGCAGTGCTGAGAGAACAGTTGGACTTGATGATCTGAAAGTTCTTTCCCAATCTAAATGATTCTGTGCTTCTATTATGATTTTCTATAGAATTCTACTTCTTTAATTATCATTATAATCAAACATTACTGCCTGAGATACAACGCCAAATAAACAATGTCTATGAAAGGGAAGTACATGAACTCTTGAAAACCTTCAAGATGCAAAAAAAAAATTCCAAAATAATCAAACAGAAATGCACATACGTGTGTGAGATGATATTGGCTTGGTTCTGACAAGAGCTGCCAGTTTTGTCTATGTCATCAGATGAAAAGCACTGATGGCCACATGGACACCAAATCAGAGTTATCTGGAAACTGCAAGTGTTTTTGGCACAAAAAATTGAAAGGAATGAAGGAAGTGCAGGGACACAGTGCTAAAGAGGGAAGACAGGAGATTTTCTGTCTTTCCACAGATGAACTAGGACATGAAATCCAGAATTTTGGATGGGCATTTTTATTTTTTAATTTGATCAAATAATTTTGAGCAGATATGCTACATTAATATTTTCTTTGAGCATATGTATGTGTGCTTTTGGTGTGTATATCTCCATGCCTGTCTGCATACATGGAATATTTCATGCTCTCTGGCTGGCTGTGATTGAGGAAATCATTTTTTGTTAACAGTATTTACTCTTATTTAATCTTGTTATTATTGTCCCTTGTGGATAGTTTTATAGCTGCATAATATAAAATTAGAAGAAGACAACCATAGAAGTTATGGTACAGCAAATCTGGTTGTTCCCTTTCTATTTGTGAAATAGGTTTTTTTATCCTTTGGGGTATCTTGAGAGCACAAAGGTGAGTCGTGCTTTAAATAAATTTGTTTGGAAGCACATAGAAATTAATTGAAATGGGGAGAGCAGAGCTGACTCTTGTAGAGATGAGGCTGCCGCACTTTCTGTTCTCCGCACAGAAAGAAAACTGGTGTGGGTTGTATGGCCTAATCCTTAAAACCATCCTGAGACAATTATCCTGTGCTCATCTGAGAACATTTAATTCTTAGTCTTACTAAAGCCAGGGTTAGGTGGACACCCAAGAATGTAGATGGCTAAATGAGCTAGAGCTCATTCCTTGGATATTCAGTGACACTGGGAAACAGAAGAGCTTTTGTGGTTTTATATTATCATAATGCAGATTGATGTGGTCTATATAGACTCCTAAACCATGCAGAAGATTTTATGAGAGCACAAGAGTGAGCATATGCTTCTGTAACAACCCAAATACAATATATATGTGTAATACATATACATACACATGCATTTATAAGAGATACACAATCCTTATATGTCAGAAGTGCCATCTATTTTGAGAGCATTGCACCTGTGCTCCTGTGTGTATCTGTAAGGAAAAAATTCAAGAAATTACAATGCAGACATATTCACCCCTATTTCTTGCTAACTTTTACAAGTTTGCACTCATTACAGAGACTTGAATTTCCTACTCATTTTTGGTAGAGCAATAAAGAAGGGGACTTCGGTGTTCACTTACCTGTTGTCAATTACTGACGCCTCATTACACAAATCACTTGGAAAGCTGATGAGGTTTTATCTAACATAGAGGCCAGGTCAATCAATCGTCATCAGACCTGTGGATCTTCAATGGACATTGAAAGGTTAACCCAGTTCTTCAGGGCCTCCATCATGTCAGCAAAAATTAGCAAGAAGGTGGCCGAGTTGTCAATAGAGCACAGAGACAATTAGTTAATGATTAGAATGTTAGCACTTGGGGAGTTGATAACAAAATGAGCCATCTTGGATACATTTGCATGCATTTAGAAAATCTATATAGCTTGGTGGGATGGAAGTCTGTGCATATGGTGCAGTAAGGAGTGCCATAAAGCAGAATTATGTGTGTCTGAGTGTATTGTAGACTTGGCTGTGCTAAATGAAGCCACTGTATCAGAAAACCTGCACATTTCAGTTTATGAGAGTCAGGTACTTGGCTTTACTGATCTACTTAGTAGCCAGCATTAGCAATGAGACTGCTGCCCTGTCATCATAACCCCATTTTCAGCTAAATGATTATGGATTTGATATCTTCTACTGTAAGCACTGGCCTTACCAGTTGTGATTAAACTTGAAGCTTGTTAAATTAGGGACAAGGCAAAATTAAAAGACTTCCTCCTGTTTAGGATTTCATCACTTTATTTTATTCTTGACTTCTCTTCTTTCATAAGAATATTTTATAAGACTTCTGCCTGCAATTATAATTTCATTTTATATCCCTTGTTGGAACAAGAAATCCTCAGTCCATACCACAAGGCCAGGGTACCTCCTTGTGCTGGCTGAGGCTTCTTACCTAGTTTAGGCAGGAAAAATAAATGTTAGACATTGTCTGCATAATTACTTGGACAAGTGGGTTTTGATCGTTTCAAGGTCTCCTTTACCTTTGTGCTCTCCATCAGGTTCAGACACAGCTCTGATGCTCACGACTACATTTAAAAATTGCTGAAACGTTCTACCATTGAAGTATTGCAGAGATTTATTTCAGGCTGTTAGGTTTCTCTCTACCTTTGATGGAAGACTAGTGTAGGCTCTATATCTGAATCACATTGTCCACCATTATAAACACCCCCTTAATAAGAGACATCCACTCAGTGCCTAACAAAAGAATTCCTTGGATTCTGAGAACATCTTTAAGAAGATATACCATATATACTATAGGTTACCTTGTGACCCAATTGCCTTCCTATTGATGTGCTGATACCTGGACTTGTGTCTCTGAGTGCTTTGACATACAAGTATCCAATTATATTCAATTTAGATTCAGGCGGCAAAGACCTTCACTTTTATTTAGCAAGCATAGATTTTGTAAGTTTTAAAGGAAATGTCATGAAGGGAAAAGGAAGAATTTTCAGATGGCTGACTCCAGCTTTATGTTTTCTACCCCTACAGCCCTCTGCAAGCCATAACAATTGAAGTCATAATCATATTTATATGAGATTTAGTGAGAAAGGGGCATGAGATGACCAAGTAGTGGTTTCTGCAACAGTGAAAGTGAGACATTACAGTCTCCAGCATCTGTTCAGACAGTTTTCAGCCCTACATTTTATAAACAAAAAAGGCATCTCTTTTCCTCCTGTGAGCAGTAAAGGGGATGAAAATGTGCTTTAAAGACATCAGCATTTGAATTGTCGCATCTGAAGCAGAAAGTCTAATTGTCTGGAATATTAGTCCTCCATGCCATTGTGATGAGGCTTTATGAGTATCTTCCTCCAAGTGTATTGAAACACTCAAGTGTGCTTGACACTGAGCACTAATGTTTCTCTCTGCACGTTGATGTTGCCGTCACAAAAATGTGTCATGCCTTAGAGCTGTAACTTCCAAAGCAATTACACACAGGAAATATTTTGGATTAAGTGAAAATAAAAATATCATGGCCAGTAAACACTGTTTCATTACCAGGCTTGTGATCAGTGTTGGTGTGTTTAAGCCACAGTCATACTGTGCTGTCTTTATTCTTTCATTACTCTCTTTATGTTTTCATTATTTGAAGGATTTTCTTTTTATCTACTAAGTTCAGGTTTAAATACATAACAAGTCAGACTCCACATTATTGCATCTGGAGTTACTCAGCTATGATGTGTCAGATTAACCAAGAGCAAGTTTTTGCCCACAATGTCATAGGAACTGTCACAAAGAGAGACACATTTTCTACAAAGCATTGCAAGCCCACCCCGTTGGATTGCACTGGTGGTACCCAGACTTCTGGAACCAGATGCATCCCTCCTTTTCACCTGCTCTTCACCTCCTGCAGAGGAAGCCCTTTTCCCCCTGAGAGGTATTGTCATTCTGCCTCTTTGACCTCCAGAATGACAGAAATGGTTAAACTTCCTTGGTGAAAGTTTTCTTCTTGGCATTTTGTTGAAATGCTGCTCATACTTTAATGCCACAATATAGATTCTTTAAGGATGCTTTCTGATTCCCTAAAGAAATTCCACAATAGCTGTTGAGCTATTGCAGCTATTGCCTTTCTTGTTTCTCATTTCTCTCTTGCACTTTGATCAGAAGCTTTGTTGAAATGTGTTGGTGTTGGGCCAAGGGAAGTTTTCTTTTTTGTCTCATGCCAGCTACACTGAAGTATATTTCTGAGTAGAAGAATGGGCTAAGCAGGGAGTCCTGCTTGGGGAATGTAAACACTATTGTGGGCAGTATATTAAGAAATATCCTGAAGTTAAAGTCAAAACTTCTATCTAGATGGGAAGAGATGCCCATGGTAAAACAAAAAGCACTCCAAGGATTTCAGCTGAAATATTTATTGACATCTATTTAACCACCAATCTCAGAGTGTTTTTATATGAAAATAATAAAGTCCTGAACCACTTCTGCCTAGTTTTTTTTTTTGCTTTTTTTTTTTTTCTAGAAACAAAACAAAAAACAACTGGAAAAGGACATTTTAATGTTACTTTCCCTGTAGGTAAAAATAAAAAAACTAGCATGAAAGCTGTTCCCTTGAGATCTCTTGGCAAGGAAGACCCATGAGCCTCATGTACATTTGGATAACAACAGCACCTCAGAGCTCTTTGAAGTTGCACCCTTCAGTACTAATCTGATTTCATTCAAAAGAGAAATCTAGGATGATGTTTATGAGGGTTTGCAGTTTCACCATGGTTTTGATCAGAAACAGATGGTGTATCTGAAACAATTAGAAAAACTTTTGTTTAGAAGCAGCCCACATGTAATTGAGTGTTTGATGTAGACATCATAGCATTTGGTGTTGGGGAGTGAAACTTGTACATGCATTTAAAATTTGGTGTGCCAGGACCTCAGCAGGTGTCAGCTGGCTTTGCTTCTGGAGGCTGTGTCAGTTCCCATGAGCTGCAGATCCCAGCCCACAGCCCCTCCAAATGAACAATCATCTTTTTACAAAATGGCCAGAGCCGCACCCTTTCCTAAGAATAATGTCATGGAAGATGCACCAGCCCCAGGCAGCTAAAAAATTGAGTTTGTGGCTAGAAGATGATCCTGTAAAATTACTTTTGTTAAGGATTCCTTGGACTGTAATTCCAGCTGGGCATTGCTGGGCCTGGAGTGTGTGTGAAGACTTTAAATCACACCAGGCACTGAGTTCAGGGCTCTGGGTTTGTTTCATCTTCACGCACTATTTACATCTTCCCTAAGAGTTAGTTCTTGGTTAGGATCCTGCAACTAAATCAACATTTTCCTACCAGAAGGTGGGAAGCTCTGAGTTATTGTAAAGGGAAAACACAGCATACACAATATTAAAAATGTGAGTCCACTTTTCGTGACTGGAGACTTTCAGGGGTGGCCGAAATTTAGACATGCAGCTGTGGGAATGGTGGGATCAGGAAAACACCAGCTGTGGGGGCCCATGCCTGCTCTGAAAACTGTTGGTGATCACTCTTCTATAAACTTGAGTGAGACATAACATTTTCTCCTCGGGGATTGTATTTACAAGAGAGTTCCATGAGGGAATACTTAAAAGATTCAGTTGTTCCCTGTGAGTTTTTATTGCTAGAAGAATTTACCTTGTGCCTAAAATTCGGTGTCAGCCAATAATTCTTATGCATGGTTTCCCACATCTGTATGTGTGGGCATATGTTCAGTATAGATTTTTATAGATTTTGAAGGAAGAGCAAAGAGAACCAGCTGACCACTTAGTGAGGTCACCTGCTTGATAGACAGTGGGGAGTTGTACTTATTGAAAATTTAACTCTGCATTCTGGGAGACCAAGTCTCTCTCCCACAAAGGAGGTACAACATCCTTTCAATAGGAACAGGAATAGACATGAACACTCTACAGAATCCCACTATATAGACACAAAGCCAGTTATCTCAAATTAAATGTTGTTGAACAAACGGCAATTTCCATTAAAACCCCTTTTAGCACTCCACCTGTAACGGGATAAAAATATGTCATAATGGGCCCAGGTGCTCAAAAGTGGACATTTAAACCACTTCAGATGCATGTGCAGCATGAGAAAAAGACATAAACATGAATCAGCTCGTGTATAAAATGACTTTCACCCATGAGGCCTGGATTTATTCCACCTAACTTTAGGCACTTAACCAGGGTGCTTGAGGATATTCTCTCCTGTGGCTCTGCATGCAGTCAGTGGAGTGAGAGAGGCACTGTGAGGAGGTACTTTATCCTGTCTAGGACCTGAACTGTCCTTATGAGATTCCCATTTTCCTCCAGCACCTATTTAGTTCTTTGTAGGGTTCTTTGGAACAGTGCTTTTACTTATTTTTTTATTTTTATATTTATTATTTATATTTACTAATTATTTATTTTTATATTTATTATTTATTTCTTAAATTTTTATTTTAAGTGCTTTTCAACTGGCTGCCTTGGGTGGGGGAGATAAATCTTGGCCAAGCAGATTGAGTTGGAAGTAGCCATTCACATCACACTGTTGCTGTGATTTCTTTGAAGTTATGAACATTCCCTCGGGACTCTTAGTGAGAAAAAAAACAGTAATTTAGAGATAAGCTAAGAAATCTTTAGGGTTTCTTTAAACCTTTATGCCATACTCTCAGCTTTCGTACACAGCATTAATATTGCAAAGTGCACTGCAGTGAACTAGTTCCTCAGAATGCCAAATTTTCCTTCAGTTCCTCGGTTCTCCAAATACAAAGATCTGATTACTTGACTCAAAGGCAACAAACAGTGATTTTAAAAAACATTTGGCTATTTGTATTTCTATTAATAATTTTCATGAGTTGCTGCAACAGCATGTAATGAGTGTAAAAGTCAACAAAAAAATGTTTTAACTAGCATTAAATTTGTTCCCTGCCAAAGTAAACACCATCATGATTCTGCTTAAAGAGAAAATCCATCCTAGCATGAGCAATCACTGTTTCCTCCTTGCATGGACTGGGAATGTATCAACAAGGAGACTTTCTCCTGGAATGAAATGATGGTTGAAGTAGAAATCCATTTTCCCTCTACCTTTAATGGCTTTACAGCATGCAAAGCTGTCTAGATGGCATTTCTTTTTCTTCCAAACACGTGGGTTTTAATTCTTTGCTTCCAAGTCCAGCTTGAGTAGCTCTACCCTTGCTGCTGCATTCTCCCAGTTGCAGGGGAAGGTGTCTTTAATTTGTCCTTGTGTGATGTTGCTGTTCATTACTGAGGTGTAGCTGTATCTTATCCCAGATATTCTTTGTTTGGGTAGTAGTGAATGTGCCTGTGAGGATCAGACCAATTCCACCTACTTCCCCAGATTGATTCTAGCAGTGATCAGAACCAGATGCTTCACAAGCGAGTGCGAGAAACTCCCTAATAAATAACATGATATAATCTGTTCATTGAGAAAAGCTGTTTCCTTTTTCCGTGGAGATTAAGTACTATTAAAAGTATTTAATTTTCTGTAATTGAATCAAGACTCTTAGAGTACAGCTTCAGTAATTTTTTGTCTCTGGCTAAATTTTTATCCTCAATAACTTGTGGCCTAGAGCATCACAGATTAATTTGTGCATGCTGCAAGAAGCAAATTCAAATATCAGTTGTCTTTCATTTTTACAGAATATCCCTTCTCCCTGTGATAAAGTAAAAACTCAAATTTTACCCCAAAGATAAAACTCAAGTTTTACCCCATTCAGGTTCTGTTTTTCTTATTTTTTTGAACTTTTTCTACATTTCCTATGGTGTCCTCAGAAAGCAAAAATGCATATCTAAAAGTCTTACAGAGGATTTTGAATAAAATAATGAAATAAGTCATTAGCACTAGATCATTTTGCAGCCAGCCTCCAAAATACCTTCAGCATTAAAAAGGACTGGTGCTTTTTTGAAGTGAAGTCTACTACAATATTGCCATTCATTTCCAAAAATCTGTGTACAAATCTGTTTCTTTGCTTTCAGTTGGTCACATTTTTTGAAACACTTGTGTTTTGGGGAGGGGGGAATTCTTCTGTATTCAATCTTTTCATGAAAATTAAAGCTCTGAGAACAGTCAATTTCGTAAAAAAAAAAAAAAGTTTCAGACAGATTAAAAAGATAAAGATGACTTCTAAATGGTTCTAGGCTAGAAATTGGTTCAGTTTGCATAATTGGACCCCAGCCTGTGAGACTGTAGAATTGCAAGTAGCAGATGACAGATATTAAACCAGTTATTCCTCTGACTGAGAATTAAGGAATGGAATAGGGTGTGCTACAAGTGAAATTAGTAATTGGATTTAGCTCTGTGGGAATAGAATTGACTTGCTTTGGAGCTAGCAAGAGCTCAACTCAAAACTTTTGCCAAAAAATTGAAATAAAATAATTTTTTAAGGTTTGAAAAAATGTCAGTGGGATGCTGTAGTTAACTTTATCATTATTTATTGCATTAAGGCTGTGCCCAGAGAGCCAATGAGACCTAATCAAAAAAAAACATGAAAGGGCCTAAAACCTAATGTCTAATTTTATGGATTTAAGTAGTCCCCATTGGCTTGTTCACATGTTTACATGACAAGTGACAACAAGTAAATAAATTCCAGATTTAGGGGAGTAGCACATCCTAATTGTTGAATGACTAAGACTGACAAAATTTATCTCCTTCTCTGCTTTCCCATGTTTGAGTGATTACAGTTCTTTAGTCTTTTTCTTTTTTTACACATTTACGTGTCTGCTGCCTAAGAAACCTGTCCCTGAACATTTCAGCAGTGTTGAAGTAGGTGATTTGGATTAAAAATCTAAAGAAACCTGTTGATCCTGATTGTGAAATCTCCTACTTTTGGGGGGGAATGATATAGTGGAGAAATAAAAGTAGGTATTTCTCTGAAGAAGGTTACAGAACTGCATCCTGTTTCACACATTAAGGGGTGCCAGTGGGTACTCACATTTATTCCCCCGAAAATTACCACAAAGAAATAGCATCAAATAAATATTAAGAAAAGTCTGCATGATCTTGGAATTCTGTTAGGATCTTCCGTATTGTGGAGCTCTCCAGCCCAAGCGAGTAACAAATTTGGGCCATACTTCTCAAAAAGCCAATTTGGATGTATCATTACATGTGAGTGCTTTGGAGCTATCCAGGAGTAGATATTATACACCATTTTCACTTGTGGGTTGTGGAAACCAGAAATAGCTTTATGAAAATTCGGGCATTGGTACAGAGTCAAAATCAATCAACACTGTGGTACGAGAGGAGCTTCTTTAGACACGAAAAACAATGAGGTTCAAAGAAGTCAACACACTTACATTTAAGGGAGCACATCACGAAGCGAATTGGGTCATCTCAGGGAAATATAAAAGCATTATTCTTCTGAGATTTGAAAAAAAAATACATAATTACTTCTTCCACCAAGCATGATTCTTTTAAATAACCTTCATTTTTGTCCCTTGGAAATGAAAAGAGGTTTACATTAAAAAGGCATTTCCTCTGACTCTCTGTCCTTGAGCAGCACAAAATGTAAACTATACCTTTCCCTTCTTCCTTTGAAGAAAAAGGAGTTTCAATCTTCTTCTGTGAACACGGTCCATTTAAATAAGGAGATGGAGTCCCATCTTTTCGATCAGCTTTCTTTGTTTGACTTGTCAGTAATAACACTTTAGCTGAAATTGTACAGGCGTCCTGCTAATTTAGTAATTATTGACACGGTGCTGGGCAAGAAATGATAGCAAACACAGGGAACTGTTAAGAAGAAATGAAATAAAAGATCTTCATATCATTGTTGAATAATGGTTGAGATCATTTTGTGCTCTAAGTAGGCCCAAGACACCTTTTTCCATTTTCTCGACACATTTATAATTTATGCTTTGTAATAGTTCCAAATATTTTTAGGACTCCGCACTTTGTTTGAGAATCCTGAAGAACTGAATGAGAATCACGGAGTGCACACACAGATGAGTGAGGGGTGTGACCTGCCACAGCTTTTGATTTAAGAATGATCCCTCATTTTTATATATCCCCCTTCCTCATTTCTCAGTTCATCGCTGTATTTAGGGCTGCCTTTGCTCTGGCTGAGCTGCCTGGGCAGCCGACCCCACTGTATGTGGCTGGAGACAGAGATTCCTTTTGGATTTTGCCCTGTTGGCAGCATCATGGCATCTCTCCTTAGCAGGAGCAGCTTTCCAGTGAGCTGGTGTGCACCAGGTTTTAGTGTCATTTCAAGGAAGTCTGAGAGCTCCCACCCCAGGGATGCATCACTCTGGCCCTTGCATTGGATCCTGGAACCCTGAAACACATCTGTGAGAGGGCAAGCTGTGCTTGCTTTGTGCTTTTGTAGATGAACAGGCTATTCCCTATTGAAAATATATGGACTTGATGGTCTTCATAGGTCCTCTCCAACTCAGGATATTCCATGATAAAATCACAGTGAACTTGCACATGCTTTTACTCCTTTCAATTCCCTTTTCCATCTCCTCTTACTGGACCTCATCAGAATAAACTTTTAGACCTCCAACTCCTAAAACCTTTACAAAGCTTATTAAAAATGCCAAGGTTTCTCAGAAATGGAGACAAGACTCTCAACTAAGAGTTCTTTGTTGATGTCAGTCTGTGTCTCAGCTGTGGACAACAGATCTTTGTTGCCACCGTGGAGCTCAGGTACACAAGGACACAGACCTGTTACTTCTCATTTGAATTTTAACTTGGGTCCTCTTAATGGAAATGTGTGGTGCAGCTTGGCAGTGCCATTGCACTGTGGAATCAGCTGCTGCTGGCACTGAAATGGTGTTTCCAGGATTTCATGCAGATAGCAGGTGTCTCTGGCTTCTCAGGGACTGTCATTAACTAGACTCAGCTCTTCTTCAAAAAAAGGCCAAAAAAACCTTGTCAGGATAATATATTGGGGTACCCAGGGCTGGTTATTCCATGCTGAACTGAGTGGTTTGAAACAAGAGGCAGGACAGGGCATGCAGGGCAGTTGATCTTCAAATCAAAGGCCTTAATAAAAGGAAATAGAAAGTGATGTTTTAATGGCAAGATTATATCAGTGTCTGTGCAATGTATTAGATTTCAATGCAGTTGTATATTGATTTATACACAAACTCTTATGAAAGCTGCTCCTTCACACATTGGTCATGGCTGATAATACTCATGAACCGTGGGATTCTGCAGCATCCAGGCACATGAAACCCATACTTAGTGGCTGGTTAGAGAGGGCAGAAAAGGTTTATTAATGTTGAAAATAATGAGGGCTTCTCTTCTATGATCACTGCACAGGTCTGTCCTACCTGCCCTACCTGCCTCAACACCCTCCCACCAGTGTCACAGGGAGAGTTTGAATCCAGAGTTCATTTTGTGTTTATATTAAAATATTCTGGGTCTTGTTGTTTCTCTAAAGTCTCTGCAGCAAGAGGTTGCAGTGATAGAAACGAAGCAGTGAAGCTGTATTAAACTTTGCATGTTTCTGACTAATCTACATCTCTCTGCCTGCATGCACAAATGATGTGGCCATGAGAAGAAGAAATGCAGTGACAGATTTTGTAGATGTGTCTGTCTGCTGCCCTAAGGCTACACCCTGCACACACAGAATTCCATGAGCCACCCCTGTTCCCATTCCTGGGAGCTGGGGGTGTGTCTGGCTCAAAATTTACCCTCTGGCCAATGAACACTTACAAGTGATTTGTCATAAAATAGATGTTACACATAATTTTTAATGTAAGTATAGATAAGATATTTTTTTAATTCAAATAACCCAATCCATTTGAAGATCCCTTTTTTCCCTTTCCTACCTGTACATATCCTTGCAAACAAACAGAACCCTCACACTTTTGTGTCATTGCTTTATGGTTTTTGGATTACTTTTGGCATTTTCTTTATTCTGCTTTTTTTTCCCCAACATTTTTTTCCACAATCCTACCTCTGTTTGGAGGCTATTCAGGTGGTTTAGGGAAAGACAGGGAAACAAAAGGAAAATGGTTACTTAAAGGAATCTCTTGAAGGAAATTTCAGGAAATATAAATTAAAAATACATCTCTTCTAAAGCAAAACACTCTAAAATATGAGTTAAGTTTTATTTCTGTGTGGCACTCTCTGCATATAAGGCCATTAACGTGCCCTCGGTTTATTCCCACCTTCTTCCAAATTCCATTTGGACCTATATTTTTTAATCATTCCAAGACACTGCAGACTTCACTCAAAGTGTTTCAAAATGATTTCTGTTTGTTTCATTTATGTGTGTTAAGTCAAATAAAATATTTAACAGAGCTTGGATACAAATTGGAAAGGACCTCATCATTGGATGGAAACAGAAGATGTAGCGAAGAATCATATTAAAGAAAAATTTGTATCATTTTCAGACAAAAACTGAAATGAAATCTGTTTACTAACCCACCAGCTGTCACTGCTACTTCTAGTTGCAATGTATTGCATACACTGAGCTATAGACTTGCAGTCACAGGCATTACTGTAAGGTTTCTGCTGGGAAACTGAGCCTAATGCCTTTTCAACTTCTATTTTTTTCTACCAGAATGGAAAATTTAATTTTAGTGCCTGCATGCTATTTGATTTGCTGCAATGGGTTGTTGTTTTGGGTTGGTTTTTTTTTTTTCCCTATATTTTAAGGCAGATTTTATTTAAAGCAAACAAACCAAAGCTGGGGTCCAAGTGATAACAAAGGTAAAAACGTTCAAAGGCACTAAAATTTACGAAATACTGTTGTGATACTGCCACGGCTATTCTGAATTCTTTCCAGATGTAAGACTTTGATTTTAAAGCAAGAAGAAGTCTTGCTCAATATTTATGGCCTCTCTCAATTCACTGGCTGACAAATTCATTGCCCTGTGATGGACAGTTAGTGTTTGCCTTCTAAAAGTAAAAGCCAAGGAGATTTTTCACTTGTGTGAGGAAAAGAATGAGTCCCAAGCACTCCAAGTGCTGGTAATGTTTGAGGCTCACACTTACAGATGCACCAAGCTAAAGCACATAAGCAGAGCTGGTGCCCGAGGCGCTGTGATGAGGACTTGGTCTCAAAATGAAGAACTAAATGCAGATCTTCTGCCTGCCTGTGCTTGAGCAGAGAGAGAGAAATAAAAAAAAAAAAAAGTAGTCAAAAAAGAGAAACAATTTTATTTGAGCTTGAAGGAGAACTTTTCCTGGGATCTTGAATATTTTTGTTGAAAAACAAAGAAAAAAAAGAGCAAAATTTTGCAATATAAAACCTTTTATATCACAAAATTAAAATAGTTTTGCTTTGACGCTGTCAAAATGAAACACACTGACTTCATTTTGGTATTTTTTAAAACGGTTTTGTTCTACAAAATATTCAACTAGAACTAGAGAGAATGTGCAGGATCTCTAGTTTTTGCCAAACAGTTTTGCTTGCCTGTGTTTCTACTCTGCTACATTTATCCCACAGTCAAGTTTCTGATTCAGAGACCACCTAAGCCAAAGCAGGGCTTAGCGTTGCCTCCAGCACATTCAAAACAAGTTCCTGGTGAAAAATGAAATTTTCTGGGCTGTTGCAGTGGTCTGTTTTCCCAAGACTGCATTCATACTAAAGGGAAGACTTCATAAAGTCCTTCACTTATGTGCATGCAGTTTTATGTGCTGAGACAAATGTGTTGTTCAGGCAGGGTGCGTGCTGTAATGGAATATTCTTGCTGGGAGCTCTGCTCGGGCCGTCTGTGCCGGCGTTTTGTTCCCACTGTGGAGACCTGAGCACATCCCTGCCCATGGGGGCAGCTGATAACACACAGGCAGTGCAGCACAATGGGGTTTGCACCCACACACACACAGGCTGCTTCCAAAAAACACCCATGTCTTGGTTTTCCCCAGTATCTCTGCAATAACGCTGTCTGGGTGCCGGTGTGGGGAGTTTGCTGTGCACTTATGGATGTGCCCAAACTTTCTGACCCATGGGATGGAGCCTGAGAGTAAGCAGAGAGAGGCAATCAGCAGACTTAATTGTTTCTATCCCCAATGTAAATATCCATATATAAAAACACCCCTCAAACCTGAAACCCCGTACCGACTGGTCGTTTTTAATCTTAATTTTGAACAGTTGCTACTCCAATTAAATTCTACCACCTAGCATTTTCAAACAGCTCTTAGTTGTTTCAGCAAACTCTTTTAATGGACAGCTGTTTTTGACAGCTCCTCCTGATTTGCCAGCGCTGTGTCATCTGCCAGAGCAGGAGGACCCATTTTGTATTCTGCTGCTGGCACTGAGGGGATATGTAAATGTACACATGAATCAGTTGTCACCAGCACAGACACACTGTGGCGAGATGATCAGAATGTGTTGGGAGTTTAGTTGGCTTAAAGTGGGAGGAAAAGAAAAGGAAAAAAAAAAAAAAAAGACAAAAAAAAAAAAACCAACACAAAAAACCCACCACGCTTAGATTTCTTGAAGTGATTTTTATTTCAAGTCTCTCCAGTTTATTTTCACTTTGTGGCGCTTGTTAGATTTAGTTCAGGAGAGTGCAATCTGCTACTCGCAAATCACCAACCTGAAACTGAAAAGTTGAGGAATTATAGAAACATTTCAGGTAAACAACGTCAGAACTTTGGCTACACAAACAGAATTTTATATAGGGCTCCACTTTTCAAACATTTTAACCCCAGTGAGAGAAAACTTCACGTTCCCAGGAGCACAGCATGGAGGGAAAGTTTGTTCAGCTTCCCGAGGCATTCTGGTAAATGGTCAGAGCTGTTTCACCTCACAGGGCAATGCCTGAATTTCACCCTGCACAGAGGGGCAGTTTATAAAGTAAAAAGGAAATCACAGGTGGGGTTAATGTTATCAGATTTACTGCTGAGATGCCCTGATGGTACAGCCCCCCTCTCTCTGTGTCAGCAAGTGGGAGGACAACAATTTGATCACCCTCCGGTTCACCTTTGTTCCTCTCACCATTACAGTCCACTGACAAATTCAGATGCCCCTCCAATTAAACAGAATGCATGTGGGATTTACATTTAGGAAATGCTTTGAGGTTGATGGTTGAGGTTTGGGATTGTTTTGGCCAAAACCTGAATCATTGGTATGAGTCTGAACCTCATTTTAAACACCTGGAGAAAGTGGCAGGAGAGTTTAATGTCCTGATAACCTTCAAATGATCCTGTTTAAGCTTGAATAAAAGCAACATTTAGTGCTTAAGTATTTGCTTCACTGTAACTTTATTATCTTAGAACATCTGAAAGATGTTTGAAAGATGCTACTGATGCAAGAATACATTGAGCAATTGAGGTCCCCAGTGCCAAAGACAAAACCATTCCAGTGTGTCACATACCTTTTTCCACAAATTCTTTTCAGAGACATCCATCTATGAACAGTGTTCTATCTCATTTCCAAATTTAGGGATCAGTCAGTGGAAGCCCTCTTGATCATCTCATTTTCATAAGATTTGAAATTCAGTGGGAATGGTGCACCAGCCCCACCACAGACAGTATCCAGATTTCTGCTTCTGTCTCAGAAACCACAGTTCTGTGTTCAATAAAAAAAGGTGATACTGTTCAACTACTCAGCTTGGAAGGAAAATAGCTCTTTATTAACTTTGTTATATAACAAAAAGAAAAAAGGCAAATTGGTAACACCACATGGTCTAGATGTTAGAAAGGATAGAAAAATGATGAGAACCAGAGTACACATAGAAAACTTTCAGTCAAGGCAGTGAAACATCACAAACTGTCCATGTCTGCATGTGCACATGCATGGATTGCAGGGTGGGGGTTAATACCAGGACACTGTGCTTGGGTATTCCTGGGTGGATAAGATAGAATATTTAATAACAATGCAGAAAAATCAGAAGTGCTCAAAAACATTTCTGTTCTGTGTTTGAGAAAAAGCCAAAGTACACAGTCACACAGGACCATGATGCTGCTGAGTTTCTTTTCCAAAAATGCCAGAGTTGATCATTTTAATAGCATTGAATCTGAGCAACCTGCGTCCAATAATTTTCACAGAGGTGGCCAAGGAACTGTCTGAGTGTTTAGTGTTGATTTTTAATGCCTTGGAACACTGGTGGTTTTCCAGAGTATTCAAAGAAATCGAATGTTGTGCCAATATTTAGAGAGTGAATGGAGTGACCCAGGTAACAGGTTTAAGAAAGGCAAGGTGGCAAATACCAGTTAATGTGGGATCATGAAAAACCTACTCCATTGGGCTAATGAGGACAGCTTTGATGAGATTAAAAGTGGTTTTGGTAAAAGCAGCAGTGTTTAGATTATATTGGGAATTGCATAATCACTCAGTGATAATCACAGGGGTGTTTTCTGGATGTCATTTTGGGGCATCTGTACACACCTTTGGAAATAGTATGATAAATTTATCTATAAATCTAGAAGACAGTATTTTACTCCTTTAGAACACATCCAGGCCTGTAACACCTGCCAGCTATAGATTGCTCTTAATGGGGGTTGTCTGGATGTAAATAAATGGTACCTGATTTTCTTATAAAAATGCAGTAAAACTGAAGTTTTACTTTTTGGGTAAAATGGCACTTTTACTTTAAAGAGTATAATTTAACTTGACACAGCTCTGCTGAGCTTTACAGTGGCTTAATCAAATACAGCACTGCTTTAAAAATAGGGATTGCTTCAAACAGTGGATTAAGTTATTGGTCTTTCACATCTCAAGTGCTGAAGCTCATTAGGTCTCGGGGTGAGAGTGAAAAGTGATGTTGTTTTAGCTCAGACTGAGTGTAATAGGAGTTAACTCACAGGCCTCTGTCAAGCTGACAGTTGGGTGGGTTTTTTCCACTTAAAAGAAAGCCCTTTCAGGGTTATCTAAGTTTGAAGAACACGCTCATAACAAAGTCAGTGCTGCTGCCTAAACAAAAAGGTTTGCTGTCCAACACACATGAGGGATCCCCAGCATCTCACGTTCCTTCTCTGCTGTCCTGCTTCCCCTACTCATTCTCCAGAATCAATCATGTTCTTGTGAGAGTGTGGCTTTAGTCAGTTTTGTGAAATATCTAATTAAATAAGCAAAGAGGTAAGGTCCTGTTTGACATGAAGCTATTGATTGACTTAATGAATCATCTGAAAAATGTTTTCACATCCCCCTATCTGCACAAGGAGGGATTTCCGTAATCTGCAAGACAAAGCTCCTTACATGACTCTTGGGTTTGTGCTAATGAAGTTTGTGCCTCCCAACCAAAGAGCTCCTTCACAGGACATACAGCTTCTGAAGGAGATTAAATCAGGTTTTGTTGCACACAATAACCATAGTGTAACTCTCTGCTTGCTCACACACTGATCAATTGCTGATCGATGCTAATGGCTGCAGTGTCTGGTTTTCATCAGTGTGCCTTTCTTCTGCTTTGGCACTTCAGCATGTCACTGTGTTCTTCACGAGAGGCTTGTTGAAAGCAAAAAGTGTAAATCAATTGGTCTCTGTGTCGTAAACAAAAGCTCTTGGATCAGTCAGAGCGAGCCCTGGAGCACCGGATAGCACTGGGGTTTAGTTTTATTTAATTAACAGAATGTTTTAATCAGGAGACTGTTAAAAACCTGAAACTCCTTGCCCAGCCACAAACCTTCTCAGTTATGATGGGCCACAGAGTGAGGTGTTGTGTTCCTGTTCACTCCTCCACTGCAGAGTTTTAATATTTGAGAGGTTTCTCACCAAACACAAACTTCCCCCAGCCCTGTGTCACACGCCCTGCACTGTGCCAGGTCTGCCAGGCAAAGGCACACGACTTCAAACTCTCATCCTGCCAGCCATGCTGCAGGTTTGTAAAGCTCTGTGTTATTCAATTTTAACCAGGTATGAAGGTTTAAGGCAGGTGGTGTTAAACAGCAGCAGCTCAGTGAGTGAATACCTCCCACACCAGATCAGGAGCAGCCAGTCTAAGTCATCAGTATGTTAAAAACATATTGCCTGTGTAAAGGGTGGCAGTGTTGGGTGTTCAGAGCTAATTTCAGGCAAGAAATCCATTTATGCAACTGGGACTTAGGTTTGGATGATGTTTTCATTAGTAGGCAAACCCTGTGTGGTTATGCCTGCTTTTAAATGAAGTCAGCTAAGGAAAAATCAGTAGTCTGAATGGGACTGAAGAAATCAAATACCAAGTTATTATTAAGAAAAGCTGAAAATCTTTGTTCTAACATGTAATGTTGAGTTTGGCTTTCTAAAACACTGCTTTCATTTAATGCTGATTTATGACCTTGTTACGGTTATTTATTACAGAAGTATTAGTCTGTTATAAGTAGATATGAAGTATTGTAGGTGGTGAGTAAATATGATTTCTGTTCATTCACTGCCTATGACAACCATCATATATTATTTACTGTTAATCACATTTTACCTAAACAGCAATTTGTCATTTATCAATCAGTTATAAAGTATCCTAGTGTGAGTCAAGATCTAAAAACGCCCTTGATTGTTGCAGAAAGCTTTTGGTTTTTGTGTGCTGAACTAGAATTTGAGATTTTTCTCTTTAAAATATCAGTAAAAAAGTTTAAACTTGGATAGCAATACTTTGGTAGATTGAGGAGACATGTTAAAAGCTGGAAAACTATGAAATAATGTTATTTCATGACATTGTCATCTAACTAACATGGTGACAATTATTTTTTTTATGTGTTAAGGTTTTGTTTCAAGCCTATATTAATATTATAAAACTTAGGATATAATTTTAGAAATGGAAAAAAATAAAACACAAGTCAAAATTTCCTCCCCCTGCAACATAGCACCCCAGAATGACAGCTGGAATTGCAAGTTAATGTGGATTTGCAGTCTGATATGCTGGGGGAAGCTGACCCAGGAAGGCAGGAATGGGTTTCCATCATGACCAGACCTGCAATGAAATTTCCTCCCCCTTTTGGAGAATAATGCCTTGCTCCCTGCTGCCCACGTTAAAGCCAATAAATCTCCCTTGAAATGGTAGAACTTTCCAAACTGCAGGACACACCAGGCTCATATGTTGAATAGAGATTTTTTGGTGGCCTTTCCTTGAGTGTGGCATAAAACCCCAGCCATGGTTATGGAGAGCAGCAAATACAATACAGAACAAACACAGAGTGAAAGATCCTCTCCCTTCTCTCAGAAAATCAAGGCAATGTCTTCTTCTACCTCCTGTCAGCACCAAGACACCTGTCCCATACTCCTGCAGTCTTAGAGCTTTTTGCCTCAGTCTGGTGTGTCTTGAGATATTCTTCAAATTGTTATACATTAAATGACTGAGCAGAGGAGGCCTTTGTCTAAGGCTTGTAAAATCCTTACTGTGTATCTGGAAAATCAAACTTTTGGCAAGTTAAAATAGTTTAGCTTTCCAGGTAGGTGGAAAAAAAAAAAAAGACAGCATAAATAATTATATTTAAAACATTCAACTCCTTTGGAGATGGTTTGCTATTAAATATGTGATATTTTGGGATTCACCAAAAAGTCTCTGAGGAATATCTCATGTTTTAACGGCTTTTGGCTTTGCCATGTGTGGTAATGAGAAAATTCCAGGAAAGTTTGTGGTGCCCAAGAAGTATTGACTCGCTCAGAGGACAGAGAATGGTTGAGGTGGTGCAGGACAGGACAGCTTTCAGCTAGTGGGGGGTGAATCTACAGGTCTTTTCCAGCTTGATGGAATGGGAGCAGGAAAAAGGAACAGCCACTCATCAAGCTGAAGATAGATCTTAAAAACGCCCAGAGTAAGATCTGTAAAAAGAACTTCTTAAAAAGTGCTATTATTTTTAACAACTGCTACAAGAGCAGTGAATTTTACAGCTGCCACTACCAAACCAGGTTCTGCCATGTCCTGCACAACCCTCTCCACCCCTGGCAAAGTTCCCAGGACTAAAGGACTGAGAGGAATGGTGTGAGATGAGGCTGTGTTGATACAACCTGGAGCATCCTTACAAAACAGGTGCCACACAGGGACAGAGCAGCAAAATTGTGTCAGCCCCCCAGGCACAGGGACTGGAGCAGCTCTGGACCAGCCGAGACCCTTCAGTGAACCTTGCCAGTGTGGTGGAAGGTGGAAAACTCTTGTTTTCTCAGGACACACGATGGTTTGGGAGCAGTGGGGTGAGAAAAGAGGTGTTCTGATTGACCCTGGCACAATGTACCACCCTCCTGAACTCCAAGCAGGGGATGCAGGCTGCCACAAGCAATCCGAGTGAGAGGTCTGTGGTTATTTTGCATTAACTTGCATTACAGGACAGTATGGCACTTGTATTTATCAGCTTTCAGCTGAGGGTTGAGGCTGGCCTGGCTAAAGACAATATCAAAGTGTTCCCTGTAAAAATCCTGTAATTGAAGATCTCAAAGCATTTTACAGGCATTAATAAGTAAAGCCTGAGATACAGCTACCAGTATTTCAGTCCCTAACGCTCAACAGTGCTTGTAAGTGCTGTTAAAATAATAACAGTTGTATCAATGCTCTTGCAATCCCAGAAATATTAATGGAATCTTCCCTGTCAACAACCTCCCCTCCTCCAGGCTCTACTTTCTTCTCATGGGCAGGAAGCAGAATTTTGCAAGGCAAGAGCTTGCTGGGGAGTTTGGGTCATTTGGGATTTTGCTTTTGTGGGTTTCTGTGTGTGTCCAAGGCAGGGCACCAGCCAACTGGAGTGCTTTCTTGTACTAATAGGTGTTTTTCCTGATGTCTAAAACATTTGGATGGAAGGTTTTATTTTTTTACCTTTCTTACTGGAATGTGTTTGTGGTCACAGACAACTAATGAAGAGAACAAAGGAGAGACAATGTTGTAAAATCATTAGAAAAGGGAAGCACTGTTCAAACAAATGCATTTTGCTATTAAAGTGCCATTTTCAGTCTTATTTGCAGCCCCTACTGTTCCTTACACTGGCTCTTCACTGGGGACAAAAAATTCATTAAATGGCTCTTCATTTTACAATATCAATATGTTTTAAGTCAAATTGGGCATTCTTTGCTGTTAATTCTCTTTTAAACACAAAGGACCATCAGAAAGTTTAGCTGCAGGGGGGCTACAGGCAAGAAGGAAGATACAAACAACCCTCTTATGAGAAATAATAATAATAATAATAATGAATTCTTTTAAAGTTTAAAGGAAAATAGTGGCTTTTTTGTGCCAAGACTGTTAGACCTGTTCATTGATCTTTTCAAAGAAGCAACAACAATAAGGAGAAATGAGAATGAAAGGAAATGAAAGCAAGGGAATAAAAGCTGTAAGGAGTTGGGGTACATGGAAGCAACAATCCAGAATCTGACAGAATATGTGGATATTGATGAAGCCTGGGATGCACCCTAGATGTGATCCCAGGAAAAGGCCTGGCTGTATTGCCTGACTTGACTATTAACTTTGCTTAACCAGCAAGTATTTTTATTGAGAAACCCTTTTTTTTTCCTTTTCTTTTTTTTCTTTTAAAAATTCAAAACACTGCTCATCTCATTTGTCAGACCACTCAGAGCTTGTACAGTTTTCTGGGTGGATTTGTTCTGTAAGTGAGAAGTTTTAGCTGAAATGGGACCTTGAATATTTTGCAGAAAGCCAACCTTTCACCAGGATCGTGGTGGAAGGGAGACAGATGTGCTGCCCCTGTGGAACACAGAAGTTTTGTGATAGAAGTTTGTGGTTTGAATCAAATTGAGCAACTAATGATTTGTGCTATGAATGTGTCTGCCAGAATGTTTTAATCTACAAGTGACAAGTGGTTCTCCTGACAATGAATGTAAGGGGGCAGAGCATCCATAGCACAGTGTCTAAATTAAAATTTCAGTAATACCCATAGCAGGGAAGACACAAAGAACCTAGTGAAGAGATTTTTACACATTGTGGAGTTATGCAATTTAAATAAAATTTATATTTGTTTGTGTTAAAGCAGAAGGAAAATGGGAAGGGTCATTGAAAAGTTCAGTGTGCTGTCTTTCAGTGAAAATAGACCTAATCTGGAATATTTAACCTAAAAAAAAACAGATTTTATCAGATTTTTTTACGTTTGATGCACACTTGGTAAATTCCAGATGTCTGATTACACTGGTCCTCTAATAGGGTGCAGAGCAGGGCATCTCATACTGCACAAAATGTTTGCCCAAGTTCAGAAACAAAGCTATTCTGTGTGGTTTTGGTGCAGGACAGGCATCAGCTCCTATCTGCCAGCAGAATGATGGGCAGAAGCACTCTTGTCACTGCTGGTTGAAGGAGAGGAGCAGTGGTGCCACTGCTGAGGTGGATCCACATCCCCAGTCATCCCCTCGTGAGGCTCCAAAAACTCATTTGGAGGGGAGATTTCCATCAGTGACACAACTCTGGAGAGCACAGGGAGTTCAGAGAGGGGAAACACGGAGCACCCCAGGATCACCAGCAGGGAGAAGAAGCAAAGGCTGACACCCCTGAGCCGTGGCTGTTCGTGAGCAGGGGAGACCAGCACGGTCCATGATTGCTTCCAAGAGGAATGGGAGCCATGGAGATGTCCAGCAGATGTGTGCAGGAGCCATCATATGACTGGGAGTTTAGGCTCCTATTGGGCACAGACCAAAATAAGTCCTGGAACAAGACAGATGATGAACTTGGGCTGCAAAATCCTCTGTGCTCCTCTGCCATTTTGGCCAGTGATCCTGTACCATATGTCAAGTGGGCTGCAAATTCCCATAAAGCAGCAGTTTGCTACACTAGACCTATAACAAGGGAGGTTGTAAAAGGAATAAATGGCAAGTGGAAGGTGGAAATCATGCCAAATGTACAGCACAGGCTTATTAACAGCAGCACAGCAGCCAAAGGGAGGCAGGAGTTGCATATGGGAGTAGGACTGTGCAAGGGGAAAACAGAGAGTGGCAGTTCTGCCAAAGGGTTTTTCTTTTCTTTTTGCCACTTCTGAAATACTTTGGACATTCTGGGGTTTTGGAATGAGAGCTTTGTCTTTGGTTTTGAAACCATATTTTTGTATTTCTATACAGAATGAAAATCTGTTCTTTTGCTCCTTTTCTTTACTGAATCTGTGCACTGCTAAACCACCTTAGGTGTTGTGTGGATATAAGTTTTAATCATAAAATCATAGAATCATAGGATGGTCTGGGTTGGAAGGGACCTTAAAAATCAGCCAGTTCCAGCCCCAGTCTGCAGATGTGACCCTGGAAGGGCCAAAACAGTGACCCCTCTTATTTCTACTGCAGGGGAAACAGTCCCAGGCATCTTCAGCAAGGCCCAGAAATCTTGATTTTTATAATGGGAATTACTATCACTTCCAGTGGTCCTATAGACAAAATACTGTTTATTGAAAGATTTTTAACTCAGTGAATGCCATTCTGCCTAAATCACAAAGTCTTTAGGGAGCAGATCAATTTTGTTTAAAATGTCATTTATCAATTTAAAAATGTTTTTACTATGACTTTAGCAATACATTTCAAATGGTCATTTCAAACTCTCTTTCTCTTTTTATTTCTAAGTAAACCCAGGATGCAATATTTCAGCTTGTCTGAAATAAAACAGTAATTTGTAACAATTTCATGTTAACAACTTCATATCCCAGGGATAATTTAAGCATTGGTGGGGAAGGGAGGCTGCTTTTGCAAATACCAACTAAAGCCACAGTTTTCAGTGTTGGAACTTCTGTCAGAACAAAAATTCATTTTGATAGATTTGGGAAATTATTGGGGTTGGCTTCCGTGTTCAGACTATGCTTTTTTTCATTTGTCAACATTTGTCAAAAAAGACTGGATTTGTGGCAAAACTATGATTAAGGACATTACTGAATTTCTCTGCAGAATTTAAGATTTCAATGTATAAGGAATGTAATAACTGACATGATAAGGCAGTAGCTGTTTAAGTGGTGTGTGGTGTATGTGCACAAAGAAAGAGAAGATCCCAGGGAAGCTGCTTTTAAAGACCAGTGATGTTTGCTTGAGGATGAAAATGTAGGGTTAAAACCAGCTAAAGTCTGTCAAAACTAGGGAAAAAAAAAACCCAAACCAAAAGAAAAGAAAACCCCACATAAAATTACAACAACAAAACACAAAACAAACGGACAGGAAAAAAAAATAAAATAAAAAGAAGATAAACCAAAGAGCACTTGCTGTTTAAATTTAATCCTGTCTGGCCATAACTTGTTAGCCTTTCTCCTACTGAGTAATATTTGATTGATTTTACTGAGACACTTTAAAAGTACAGTTCACTGATACTGCTGATTGAATTTCCTCAAACACTCTTATTTTAGTCTCATTTTAGTGATGGTTCCTCTGTCTCACAACAGCACTAAAGAAAAAGCTGTGTGTAATCTTAAGTGTTTGTACATTACAGGACCTAAAGACATAACTTCCTACCTACCTGTACCCTACAGAATAGCAAACCTGAGCAGTTTAGACAAAATCTATGAAAAAGAAAGAATAGATCAGAGAAATCACAACAGGGGCTGAAAGAAAAAGGAGGCAGAAAAATCCATTACAAATGAAAATAATAAAGTCCCTTAAACTTTGAGGAAAAATAGAAGCTCATTTTGTACAAAGATAGTGAGATGTGTTCATTGATCTTTTTAAGAGTCTAGAAGAAATTGGCCAGCAGCTGAATAAAAGAAAATGAAGTTCCATTAATACAATCCATGGAAAGACAACTCAGGTAAATTGATCAGTGCAGCTAAGATAATTTCTAACCTTTCCCTTCTTTGGAGATGTTTGGCGTTTTGTTCTGATTTTTTTCTTCCCTGCCAAAGAGTATAAACAGCAAGCAGCACCAATTTCAACTGCTTTTTGGATGTCTTTTCTAGCAATAACTGGAGAATTTCTGGAACTAAGCATGGTAATGGCTTTTCTTCCATCTCCCTCCTTCATCACACCCTCATTGCCTTGAAAAATATCGATACATTGAGAAAGTTTGAGGGTTTTTCTTTTTTTCCTCTTTTTTTTTTTAAACAAAACAAAACAAAAAGCTTTCAATTACCTCCTTCTCTGCCTCCTCCTCCTCCAATAGTGACAGAGCTTTCACTTGCATTCTTTGTTTTAGCTGAATGTCAGATGTCATTGCAGGAGAGCGTTTGAGGCCTGGAACTGCTGCAGCATCCTTTATCCAGAGGAATTATTCAGGCTGAAGGCCCCAACTTCACTCCCTTTTAAAACCAAATATTCCCAGCTCCCAGAAATGTGAATAGGAAACAAACTTGTTTATGGTAAAATAAACCTACAAGCTCCAGCTATGTGGAGATATTTCTTCTCCAGCTCTGAAAAGATCTCTGAAATACATGAAAACCAAACTCGGCACTTGGGATTTGGGAGCTTCCCACAGCATCAAGTGCAAATCTAAATCTATTCTAATTTTGCTTACCGGGATAAAAAGCTGTGATTTGCATGTTAGCCACAAATTAACAATTAGAGTGTGGCAGTTAATGAAAGGAAAGAAGCAATGCAGCACCTTTTGTGAGTAGGCTGTAACCCCTGTTTATAGAGAAAGCTTTGTAGAGTACCCCTGGGCTCTGGAAATGAAATGGGCCTTTGCATATGCTGCATAATTGTCAAAACACGAGGCTTTGTAGTCACAGACCCAAAATACACTCCATCATAAAAATCTGCATCACATAACTCAGCAGCATGATCATTTTCTTCTCCATGAGCAAGTTGTTCCCTACCCTTGAGGCAGCGCTTCATTCAGGTCAGGTATGAAGTTATGTGAAGGTCAGTGTGGGAAAGATCAAACTACACCTGTCTAGATCACACCAGCTCTGCTAATAAAAAGGTATATTCCCTGCCTGGCTTGCACACAGAAATACTTACTAAGATCTTACACAGAATGGTAACATGTTCCACAAATTATTGGGTACTAAACTCTGCAGAAAGGTCCTCGAAATAAATCATTATCACAAATATTTTAATACAGACATCTCTCTGACACAGCTTTCACTGCATGCAAATATTTAAGCTCATGCTTAAGCTTGTTCTGATATCCCATCGCTGAACCTGCAGAGGCCATTAGTGATTCAGAGCAGGATATCATCCACTGACAGATAATCATTGTCTGCTCAGAAACTTCTCGTTTTACAGTACAGCTGGCGTCTATCAGCTGTGCAGGAATGGTGCAGGGAGATTTGTACAGTTTAGAGGGGTTTTTTTAAGAGGAATTGTAGAGTAAATATCAGCAATCACCATTTGAGTAAAATCAGCAACAAGCCAAGACTTTCTCTGCTCCTGTAATGAAAAGGATGAATCAATTTCCCTATCCTTTATAACTTAAGTTACCCCTGCACAGAATTGTTCATGTATCTTTCCATTTAAACCCTAGAATATGTTCTAAAGGCTTACCTAGATAGTTATTTTCATTTTTCATATCACTAAACATAAATGCACATATTCTAGAAAAGAAAATGGATTAATTAAAGGAAGTGTTAAATGAGATGTTTATAATTTTCATACTGATAAAATCAGCCTTGACTTATACCGTGAGGATGTCACATCACACAGACTTCTTGATGTGTCTGTAAGGGACACACAAATAAGAGATTCATTTCTTCACAAACCCAGTGAACTTCAAATTTTACAAGGCTGTCTGAAGTCAAATTCACCAGGGATTTTGGGAGCTAAGATCACACGGAAGATGTTTTATTACATGATGGGAAAACTGGGAAAAACTGAACTTTCAACCTTTTTTGTGAAAGCATATGAATACAAAAATCAAGCTGATATACAATAGCAACTAATCATCAAGAAGGACAATTGTTAGTGACTTGTGAAAGAAATCACCAACAGATAAGAAACAATTGGAAAACAGTACTGGTTTTCTGCATCTACTGTATTTAAGTCTGGAAAGCAGTTTTACTCATCGAGCTTTATGAGACAATCAGGGATGTTAAACAAGAAGGAAATCAGGTCTTCACCTCTCTTGGATTTTAGGAAGAAAGGAAAGAGTATGTTGGTTAACACTGGGGGACCTTTTCTGCACAGTACAAGAAATAAAGATTTAAGTAATGGTGCCATCAGTGGCAAGCACCAGGAGAAGCCAGAACCAGGGGATAAAAATGAATTTGTGGCCCCTTAGAACTTTTTCCCTCCAAGATGCCTCTGCCAAAAGCGTTCCATTTACATCTGAGTACCTTGCCAAAGCCAAGAAATTATCAAGGCCTTTCTGAAAGTAAATTTTATGTGTACTGTGGGTAAATCCACAGAAGAAGATGATGCTGAGGGATGGGTATTAGTGATGGAAAAGGTCTTCTGAGCCCTGCAGAAGTGAAAGACTTCTTTCCTCATCACTTGCTTGAGCCATGCCATCAGCCAGATCTCCAGCCAAACAATAACTGGTTTGTTCCCCTGATTCTGACCTGAGTGCAGATGTACTGCAGCAGTCTCTTTCCTAATACTGCAACAGGTTGTTTTTTACTTCCCCTGTTTCCCCACAGTGCCTGGCAGCCCTTCCCCTGCACTCTCCCCTGGTTAAGGAGATGGGAGTTCTGGACTGCTTCTCAGAGAAATTGTTGTAGATCCATCATTCTGCATCTCTCTCCTGAAGAAGCAGTCTCACATCTAATGTTAACCTTAAAATCATATTCTATATAATAAAATTCCCTGTGAAAGCTCTCCTTACATCATAATATGTTAGAATGGCAATACTAATAATCTGATGGCATTTGCACACCTACAGCAGCATTTCCAAAATCCTGGGAATTTTTCCTGTTTTTTTTTTTCCTGTGGAATCTGCAAGGTTTCATGAAACTTTTAGTGGGCTCCATCAAACACCACCCCCAGCCCCCTCCCAATTCATAAAATGGATATATATATATATATATATATATATATATATATATATATATATTCCTTGTTGGAAGAAAAACCCTTTTCTTTGGCAACAGGTAGACTTTCTTAGAAGGGTTTCCAACTATGTCTGATTTCTGCCACTTTGAAATAGAAGTGCTGCATCCAGAAGTGTAGATTTTTTTTCCTAATAAACATAAAATAAGCTAAACCCATCCAAAATCTTAATCCATTTTGGTAGCCAGGCACAGTTACTGCAGAGCCCAGCACTCTGGCAGACATTTAGAGATGGAGAAGTGTAGGTAGACTTGTGTCAGTCATGTAGAAAGAGGAGTCAAATTACAGTAAGAAGACTATAAACTGAGTTTATTTTCATCCTTTTTCCTTTTCTCAGTTTATGCCACAAATGTACCACTTTTGACAGGATGTTGGTTATTATTTCGCCTTTTTTTTCTCCTTGTCTGTTAAAGTTAATAGAAAAATCCAATTATTATGTAAAGAGAGCCTTGCTATAATTGTCACAAACAATTTAGCATAACAATGAAGAGCCACAACTTTCTGAAGTCAAAGAAAGCACTGATTTATGACTGTCTCTGAGGTGTGATTGATATAGAATGTTTTGAAGGAGTATTTTCAACATTTCTTCTTCATTTTACAGCTGCTCCCTCAGATCATCCTAACTGCAGCATGTTTGCAAAGGAAAGTTGCTCTGGAAGAGGGAACTTTTCCACAAATTCCTTTTCTTTTCTCTAAAGAAGGAAAAAAAATCCCAACCGAGCCTACAAAAGCCATTATTTAAACAGCCTCCTTTTTAAAATGTTTCTGGCAGATGTTTATGTAGCGAATGTGCTGGAGCTCCTTCAGTAAGACACAGAAGTGACATTTCTTGAGGGTTTTAGCTAGAGAATTTGTCTTTCACATCATGTCTTTAAACATCTGCAAAAGGCAACAGAATCTTTATTATCCTGCTAACTTGAAGAAAGGCGCAATGCACAGTCCTGAGTCCTTAAAAGATGGTATTTAATGGGACTGACAGATGAGAAATATCCAGCTCTAATGTTTTCCTTCAGTAGAAATTCACCTCTTGACCTTATGACTCCAGAGTATGGCTGCTGCCTTCTGAAAAAGAACATTTCCTTCCATTCAGATGTGCTTTCCATGGTTTTGTTGTTTTGTTTTTCCATATTCCTCAGTCATCTGCTTTAGGGGAAGGTATCAACATCAGGATTCTAGCAAAAATAAGATTATAAATATTGCAGGAGCACTTGTGCTAGGTCTGCTTTATGGCACTTGTGCTTCCAACCCTCTTTTAATTTCCTCAGCTGGATATTTTTCTTCTTCCTCACAAAAATCAAAGCTGCCTTTTCTTTTAAATGGATTTTGAAGGAGTGATATAATTCAGTTTTCCTATCCTTTGGCTTGTGTTTTGTTTATTTGCTGCTGTGCAGAAAATACAGACCGGGGCCATTGCTCAGGGCTGCCCAGGTTGGCCCTTCTACCTTACAAAATAACCTTTTTAAGAAGAATCCAATCTATCTTTTGTTTTCCTGGTTTGTTTCAGATTCAGGTTGGAGGGGGACAAGGTTTGATTGTGGGGTTTTGTATTTGCCTTTTATTGTATTTCAGTTGTTGAAGCTTTTTTCCCTCCTCCTTTTCTCTTTCTTTTTTTTTTTTCCCTTTCTTTTTTTTTTTTTTTTTTCTCCTCCCTGAAGGGTTTTCTCTGGGAAAAGTTTTCTGGGCTTCCATCCAGCCAGTGTCACAATTCACAGCTGTACTGTTTGATTCAAGTGCTTCAAGCTGCCAGTGAGGTAGAGCCAAATGAGATTAAGGGGTTTTTTTATTAAAGCAAGCACCCGCATGTGCTGGTATGGCCGAGGCTGCGCCAGGCGTTCCAATCCGAACCCCAATTTCTGCAGACCTTTAGTTCTCAGGCATAAAATATTTATGCCAGGCTGAAACCTGACCTAGATGTACTCATCTGGGAGGAGCTTTGGAAAGGAATGGTTTGGCTTTTATTAAGTTACAGCTTCAAGAAAGGAAAATGTACTGATTTTTGGATAAGCAGCTAAAAACAAAAATGAAAAAATAGACATTTAGCTATGTATGTTAAAAACAGAAGCAGGCATAAACTAAAAAGATCTTTTAAGTGATGGATTGTAAGGGAAGGCAGGAAGAGATTTATCTGTTAGCTCCCTTCTCTGGCACATGATGGATTTGGACCCTCCCTGCTGGTCAAACTCCAGCACTGCCCACCCTGTTCTGCCCACTCCACCCAAATGCCACCTCTGGGGCACAGCCACCATTCCCAGACATTTATTTTACTTTTCCTGTTGGGATAAACCATGCAGAATTAGTGATGAGAAGCTAAACACTGTTGCTTTTATTTTGGGTGTGAGCCAAATTCTGAACCCACATTTTCACAGGGAAATGCATTTTTAAGCTCCCTTTCCTTTTGAAATGCACCAAAATTTAAGCAGTTCTTTTTATACTGATGCTTATCTTTTGTGTCAACATTTCTGAAGATAAATGAATTGATATTTTAAACATAGGCATACATGTGTCAATGGAAAACATGACGTGCTCTAGTAGAGCTGATCAAAAATGTTTAAAAATAAAATAAGGAAGAAAATTAGAAGCTTTACAGAAAAAAATAATCAACACCACTTTAATCTCTTTTTTTCTGTAACTTTGAGCCAGCTATAAAGTGCATCAGAAGGTTTTGAAGGTTATTGACATTGCAAACTTTGGAATTCTCAGACAGAAGTAGCTTTTTGCAATATTAGATCACCACTGTTTTCTGTCCATTTTGCCTCACTGGGTTACTGAGCATCTTGTATAATCATAGAATAATATGAAGCCATTCCCCCTTGTCCTGTCCCTCCATCCCTTGTCCCCAGTCCCTCTCCAGCTCTCCTGGAGCCCCTTTAGGCACTGGAAGGGGCTCTGAGGTATCTCTGGAGCTTTCTCCTCTCCAGGTGAGCATCCCCAGCTCTCCCAGCCCAGCTCCAGAGCAGAGGGGCTCCCGCCCTCGGAGCATCTCTGTGTTCTCCTCTGGCCTCTCTCCAGCAGATTCAAGTTCTTTTCCTCAGAGCTGCTCCCCATCCATCCTCCTCCCAGCCCATATCTGTGCTTGGGGTTATCCTGGCCCAGGTGCAGGGATATCCACATCCCCATCTCTGCTGCTTGCATAATCTCAGCTGTGTTACAGACTGAAATGCTGAGAGGCTGCTGAAGTCTACAAGACTCTGAAATCAAAGGCAGCAACATTAATATTCTGTGCAAATGTGAAGAAGCCATGAAAGCTTTGTTTGTTGCTAAAGAAACCAACTAAATCAAACAAGTTGAAGAAAACAAAGACTTGTATAATTGTTTTAATTAAAACTGCCACTTATTCCAGAAAAAAAAAATACAGCACAGTCGTGCTCTCCAAACATTTCTTGCTTAGACTTACATGCTCAAAATCTATGTATAATAAGTGAAATAAAACATTGCCAGCCATTTTCCAGTCCCATTCAACACAAAAGCTCCAAAACAAATTGCAAGAAACCCATGCAAAACTTTGTGATGTTTACTTCAGATTTTATCCTAGAGGAATTTATGGAACTTGCCATTCAACTGCAAAAGCATGTTATCTCAAATGAAATGCAACGCTCCCTAAATCTTCAAAGAGCATCATGGCATTTAGCCATAAAACTCACTGTGACTTTAGACATTCAGAAACAGCATTAATGCCAGGATCTGGCTGCCCTGTGTGGTTATTTTAAGTCTCCATGGGCACAAACACTTTCTTGGGTCTGGGCCCTCCATACATTCAGCCTCTGGTAAAAGCCTGAGACTGCTTTGCCTTTCACAAGCTGCTTATCCCCTTCACCTTCCCACTCCACAAGGTTATTTTTGCATCTCAAAATAAGTCAGATACAGAAGGGATCCTGGTAGTTTCTCAGCTTCTGGAACCAAGCCCCTGTTTTTTAATGCAAAGTATGAAAGATATAAATACATCTTAATTTTAATTGAAGGAGAATGTCTGACCTTTCTACAAAATAGTGTCACTTGAGGTTCCTGTATTTCTTGTGACCTTTACAATGCTCATTAGGCTTTTAAGCATGCAAGTTCAGCTTAAATTTGAAATATTTTGCCTTCCTCAAGTACAGACTTGCTTCCACTGCAGAATTTGGTCCCACATTTCAGTAAGTATAGGAGAGCAGCACGCTGTCACTGTGTGGCAAAGAGGCAGTTATAAAATCTGAACCACACTTGCCTTCCCCTCTCAAATAATCTGTTCAGATACTGCAGTTTGGCTTCAGCCTGTCTTTTATCTCCTTTTCTCAGCACTCTGGGAGCTCTTTATCTTCACCAATACTTGCATTTGTGTACAAGAATGTTGGGAACCATTTTTTGGATGTATTATTTCATTATGTCATTTCAAAGATCTTATTTTTTTCCATGCTTCCTAAGCATTAGCATTTTTAAAGTTGAGAGAAGAAGGGGTGACTATCAGAAACATCCTACAGGAAGCCATAATTTATCCTCGAAATATTTGCAAACTTCTTTTAAACGTGCTATATCGAGCTTTCTGGAGACTGCAAAGAGGATTATAATAACAGCTTTTTTTCTTTTTTTTTTTTTTCCTTGCTTTTCTTTTTTTTTTCCAGTGGCTGGATGACTGAAATAATTTCAAGTCTGTTTTTACTAGAACCTGATCACCACCTGTTTGAGTGAAGAAACTGAGGACTGTTTGAAAGTAATGCCTTTGGCAACACATACACCTTGCTCAGTGTCTCTCACATCTTCATTTCATCATATAAAAGGCTTTTCCAAGCGTTGCCTGAGAACAGTGAAAACCTCATTAGGAGCTGAAAACTGTTGGGGATTTCAATGTTGATAATGAAAATCTTATTTATGGAATTGCTGAATATGCATATAAAGTCTAAAAAGCAACAGCCAGATGAAGTAGTAGAAGCAGGTGAAATAATAGTCTAAGGGAAAAGGAGGAATGTAATTCCTATTTTATAATGGCCATTTCCTTGCACAGTCATGTTGAAAGAGAGTCAGAGTGAGGTACAGTTGTTTCTGGCATCTTCCAGGCTGGTTTCAGGATTCACATTCCTGTCCAGTTAATATTTTGTTAGTGTGCAAAAGGTGTGATGTGATCTGGAAGCATTCTTCTGCCTTTAGGCTCAGGTAAGGAAAGGTATGAACTCCCACCAGAGAAAGAAGAAAAAAAGAAGTATGGATCAGGAAACTCCCATCATTTTCTAGAGGTGGGCTAGGCCCTCTCATGGCTTGTGCTGTAAATACATGGTAATGAAATATACGGTAAATACAGCTTTTCTGTGACTATACCCATGAGATGCATGCAAATCCAGGACATGTTTACCAGGGAAATGTGTGTTGTAAGGGAATAATGGCTATGCAATTTCCTAACTCTACTTCATTGCATGCATTTATTCCACTGAAATCAGTAATCATGTTAGAATAGAGCTTGTAAAATATGATGGGAAATAAGGGCCTTTAACACAAGCCTCTCTGCCTGGCTGTCCTTTTATATGGCACCTCCCAACACAGTGTCTGAGTGCAGAGTTCCTCACCCTCATCTGATTTAAAACTTAAAATGGATGCGGTGGAGACCTCTCATCCAGAGTAAACTGCCCGAGATGAATCAGCTGCTCAGATTGGCCTCACAGAAATGATAATGGGGTTCTGTGTTCACAGCTGAGTTATTTAAACTGTCTGATTTGGTCCACGGCTTCCTTGGACATTAATAGGTTGACTGCTCTGTCGCTGAACCTGGTGCACGAGAGGTCAGCCTTTGAAAAGCTAAATCAGGTGAGCGCAAACTGCGGCGCGTTCCCGGCGCTGCCAAAGCCCCCAGAACCTTCCCATTTCTGATTTCAAAGTGGTGGATCCTGGGATCGATGCTTTGGTTTTGATCTGCCCTCCACCAGGAGATTCAGGGGTTGCTGATGTGCGATGAACACGATGCTCCTGCTGGCGCATCTTGAGGGAGGAGGATTGGAGACTTCTGAGAAGGCAGCTTTTCATCCGAGAGTGCAGCCTTAGAGGAACTGGAAAGATTTCTCTGGACTACAGCAATTTTGCTGATATTGCTGAGAAGCAGCATTATCAGGCAAGGACACTTTTCTTCAATAAAGATAGAATCTTCAGCTGACTTTTGTTTGATTATATTGTGAATTCTAACGTACTGTTGTGCACACCTTGAAGCCGTTAAGGCAAAATGAAGAATTCAAACAGGATGAAGATGAAATGTTTTCTATTGTCCCAAACAAAGCATAATTCAATTAAAGTACCTTTGATGATCTCTACACTGCAGCAATTTCATTTCTGAGATATATTTCACCATTTAGATTAATACTCCTGCTTGAAAGAAAAGAAGATTTTGGCATGCTGATGTTTCCTGCAGACCCAGCAGCCCATGAGAGGGATTGGAAAATTCAGGCTAAGAGCATCTCTCTTCCCTTTCCCCTCAAAGCCCTCTCTTTGATGCAGGACCATGGCAGGGGGGAGAGGAGGGAGAAAGATAAGAACTGGGTTTATCATCTATAAATAGAGACAGCCCTTCACACTCACTTTCTTGAGACGTCTTAGAGCACCAGGGGAAAGAAGAACAAAATAAATCTGAGAGATCCTGCGAAAGTTCTGTACATTTCAGGAATTTCAGAAGCAAAGTTAACTCTGGCAGTCCAAGTTCAGAGGCTTGTTCTTTAAAAAGACACCATCAATTAGTTTCTCAAGTTTAATTCTGTCCTGTATCTACCAGCTGGAAAGTTTGTTGAGCAATAAGCATAAATGGATTGTAGAATATAAACCATTGCCCCTTACACCCAGGGAAAGCATCCCTCCTTGTTTCCTACTGACATGGTCGTAGTTACTGCAGATTGCTTGGGCAGGATCTTGGGCAGAATCAGCAGCTTGGTTCAGGCCTAGATTTTTAGATTATGGGAGTTACAAGCTGAAAGAAATTGTTAGGAAGTTTAGCAAAGGAATGTTGTCATCACACTTTGGCCTAAAATGGAATAAAACTGCTAGGGGATCTAATAGCAAACCGATCAACATTACTCAGAAGTACTTTTAAAATAGTTGTTTTTTATGTACTTTGCTATATTGGATTTCTTCCTGCTTGTTTTTTTGATTGTTTTGGGGTTTTTTTTCCTCATAGGTGAAGAGGAGGTGGAAAATAGACCATACATGGAAATCTCTGAATCCTATGCTGGCATAAAGGATCATTCTGTGGGAGGTAGGCAAATAGATTGGTGTTGATTAAAAACAGTCTTATGTTTAAAAAAAAAAAAAAAACCAACAAAAAAAAGATAACAAAAAAGCCTGTCCTCTAAACCAACAGGCAAGTGACACCCAAGCCAGGAAGCTCAAAATCAACAAAATAAACCTTATTCCAAAAGCTGGATTTGGTTATTAATTGACTGATTTCCTACCAATATGAGCACACTTTCAGGCTGGTGGGCCCGATGAGAGGTCCTTGAAAGCCCAAACTGGACAAGCATGTGAAATATTTAAGGCCACATTTTTATATTTATTAAAAACAGCCTAAATAATTAAACTAGTTGATTCACTAGTGGCTTTCAGGCTCATGCCCAGAGTGAAAGGTCATGACCTGACATACCAGGGCCCCACTTGGTACTGATGATTGACAGGAAAAGGAAATAAGTTGATATCTTTCACGTGGGAATCACAGCTTGCAGCAACTATGAGCAAGTGGGCTATTTGGACTTTGTGGGAAAACTTAATTGTGTTATTATTCAAAATCTTCGTTCCCAAAGTTGGTTCTGTGGTGATTTATTTACTTATGTGATAAAACAGCTGTGTACTGTAATAAAATACAGGTCACTTGCTGATGTTTAATGCACAAAAGTGAAGATATGTTTGGTTTCTTTTACTTTGAACTTACAATCAAGCTAGGCAGCAGGGATGGCTTTGAATTATTAGGAGTTTTCTGTTAGCATATTGGAAATATTCAATGTTCTCATCATAGTATATATTTTTCAGTGCTTGGTTATGGAGAAGGAGGAAGGCACCCTACACTGAAATATGAGTGCCTCTCCACCATATGCTTTCATTATTTCTTTATAATGATAAAAAGGGGCTGCATTCAGTGCCAGACAATGTCATGGCCCCAGAGATTTCAGTGGCCTGCAGAAAAAAGGAGAAAAAAGCATTTATGATATGAATGAGGATTTGAAATGGCTTTTTAAAAAAAGGCCTAAGATCCACTTTCACCCTAAATTCTGAAATCACTTGAAAGATGTCTAGATGCGGGTTTGAAGAATAGCAACTTTCCACCAGGCTCTGTTTTATATGCAGGATCGCTGCCATCTTCACCAGGCTTTGTTAGGAGGTCAGATAATTGTACCAAGCAATAGGTCACAGTCTAACTTCACATATTGTGTGATTTGTTCTAGCAGTGAACCCTGTCATCCTGATCCAGAGGACATATTCTTTGCCCCAGCCATTTACAAGTTAGCCAAGTGATGCCCTTTTGTTTATCACTCCCAGATGAGAAGTTCAGTGGGTTTTGTGTCAGCTGCCCTGTCTTTGTGCCTTTCTGCTCATTCCCCAAGAGTGGGCACCACGTGAGCTGGGCCAGGGTGCGGCTCCATGCCACACTCCAGGGATTTTGTGTCCTTTCCCAGAAATGCCATGCACTGCCAGTCCCAGCAGCTCTGTGACAGAGCTGTTGGATGATAACAGTCCAAATAAAAGTTCAAATAAAAGTCCCATAAAGTCAAAAGCAGTTTTGCCCCAAAGCAGCTCACGGTGGGGAAAGTTTGCAGGTTTCAGCTCAGTGTGACGCCACATTGTGGGTGATAAAGCAGGCAGTTCTGGCCTTTCCCTCAGACTATCTCCACTTCTTTTCCAAGCCTTTCCTCAAATCCTAGTCTAGATTCAGAGCAAAGCAGCTCTGATTGGGAAGTTTTGGAAACTCTGCCTCTTGTACCACAGCCACCAGGGGAATTTTAAACCTTAAAATAATCTAACACCAGTAAATAGGCCCAGTTACACAGTAAATCAAGATAAAAGTTGCTTCACAGAGCAAGAGCTGGTGGCATTTCTTTTGCATTGTTTTGATGATATTCCTTCATGTTTAACATCTGGCAATAGTGCATGATACTTTACCAGCAGCACAGACATCAGATCCTGCCACAGGAGTGCAGGTCTGTGATAAGTAAATCATAATCACTGGCTGAGAAAGGAAATCAAGAAAAATGGGTCCAGGGGCAAAAACATGCTCAAAATTGAAAACCTTTCTGCAGCAATACCAACCTACTTCCTCTGAACATTTGAGCAGAAGGGGGAGGTACTCGGCTTTCCCAGTATTTTATGTACACCCTTGTCCTGAAAGGAAAGTCCTATTATTCACCCAAATCCAGCCAGTTTCTAGAATTTATTCACTTACAAAATGGAGATGCAACAAACTGGAGAGCAGCTATCACCAGAGCTGTCAATGAAGTGCCAGCTGCAGATATGTGGAAGCTTGTCCCCTGTGTTAGAGGCCACAGTGTGACCTTGCATGGCCCATGAAAGTGTTTAAAAACCATGATGACACTGGGTTCTGACTGACTTTGTCTAGATTCAGCCTGAACATCAAGAGGAAGAAGGCTCTGTGTCCTGTGCCAATTCTCTGATCTTTCCATTCCTCTCCTCCTCCCCACCTCCAGGCTCTGTGTCTCAGCAGCTCCCTGAAGTGAGCACCATGACACGAATCTGGAAGTGAAGGAGCCCACAACTCTTCAGAAAAGAGCAGTTATTCTTAGCTTTGTTTTGCTGATGTTTTTCTTTCTTTCCCCCCCCTCTTCTTTTTTTTTAAAAGAAAACAGAAAGCCTGCCAAAATTTGGGCTTTTTGATGTGCTTTGGAAAGAAAAACAATGCTATCTATCCAAGTCCTCTGAAAAGAACAAAAATATGTCATTTTAAAGCATGAATTACTTGAGAAGAATAATCAATACATTTCACAATTAAAGATGGTCAAAAGTTTTTTTAGTATTTTTCTGGAAATTGTTTATTAAGAAAATTTCTGAGATATTTGCCTGTTTCAGTTAAACTTTCTTCAGGAAGATTTCCTGAATTATAAGGTAGGTGAAAGGCAGGAGGGGGAAGAAGGAGGAAGGCACTGTTATTTGCTGTAGGATATTCAATAATCTGATAATATCCTGGGGGGATATTCTAGACCCCATCCAAGCTTTTCTTCAGTCAGTTTGGATTGAGTATGTGAACCTGCCTCGTCCATTTTATTCATCCTACTTTGGGACGAGCAAAACAGTTAGGTCATAAAAGCAGTATCTGTTCTGTGGTGTTTGTTTGTTGATTCAGCTCTCAGTGGACAGTTGCTTTATAGAACTCTTCAGCTGTAAATAAGACACTGACTTCATTGTCTCATACTTAGGAAATTTGCTTTATAGATGGAAGCATCCCAGGTTGGAATCTTTGGCCAGTAAATGCAGGGAAGCTTTTGAAGCTGCAGCCTTGGAAGTCATCACCTAATAACTAAACTTCTGTTTGCCCTCTATTTTTAAGTTTTCTCCTCCATCACCCCAACAAATCTTGAAAGAGCTGATTTATGCAATGAAAGTTTTTGACATTTTTATTAAGTCCAGGCACTTAATAAAGACATTCTTTCTTCAGTGTGATTAAATTGAGGTAAAGAAGCACTTGTGCTATTTCTCTCTTCTTATTGAAGTTTTTAACAGATTTCCTTTTTTTTCCTTCCTGTGACAGGGCCTGTGACATCATTTCCATGATCTGCTCTCACTTTCCACTGCAATGGCTGTATGGGGAATGCATCTGCTTCTACAGCTAAGCTCTAAAGAAGTTTCAATCTATATCTCTTATTTCTGGTTTTCAAAGAAAAAAAGAAAGAAGAAAGAGCAGAAATTAGACATGGACTGCAAATGACAGGGACTGTTGCTTGAGGTTGGTATGAAGGTGTTTGTTCTCTCATTGCCTGTGTTGCACTGGCTCCATGGATTGAGCTAGTTTTCTTGGATAGATCAGGGAAACCTCAAATGATTTGGAAGTGAGCTTAAAGAACACCTGGTTCCAAGCCCCCTGCCATGGGCAGGGAAGATCACTCCTTACCTCAAGTTCAAACTACTTAACTGTGGGAAATATGATGAAGCCTGGCTTTCAGAGGAAACATGTTGTGTATTTCTTGAAGGTTTCTTAATTTGACTTTGAACATCCAAAAAATTTGAGGTTTCTACAATATCTAATCACCCTGTGAAAGTCCAGGCCAGGATTTCAGACTTTGAGGATAGCAAGCAAATGCCTTAAATTAGAGGTTTCAATTAGAGAATATTAAATTCTTTTCTGTAACAGGAGATGTTTTAGGAGAAATGGGAATAGCCAGGTGGGAGTAATTGGTTTTGGAAGAGTCAAATGTGGGAGCTCTGCCCAGCACTTTCTTTTATTATGGCTGTTTTCCTTCCACAGCTCAGGAAAACTCATATTCATGCACAGCCTTACACTTCACTGGGATTCCCTGACTTGGAGACTGTCAGCATTGGCTTATTATACAAGCTCTTTGTTTTATCCTATACAATACATCTCGCCATACACAATTTGGCCTCTTAACCTGCCGTGAAATATTTCAAGGGCTTGTTGCTGGAAGACGTCGTCTCTCCTCGCTGTGATTTGTGCAGCCGTGGCTGCATTTTCCTGACAGCTTATAACGATTCATGGTGGGTTGCAGCACAATGAACTCATGCTGCAGAGCAGCACACTGAAAAAGATCTTTCAAATTATTGTTCCGGTGCAAAAGGTGCCCAATCACCTTCCACCTGCGGATTAGTCGGTTGCTATAGGAACACACTGTAGCTTTTCAGTGCTGCTCCACTGTAGTGCCCAGATTACTGACTCTGACAAACACAATAGGGGGAAAGAATCACGGGTTATTAGCGCTGCTGATGATGTGATGTTATAAACCTGGGGTGGCGCGGAGCGGATGAATAGAGCAGGAGCCTTGAAACGCAAAGGACGGGAGGAGGAGAGGGAGCAGAGTGAAGTGGAGGTAAAGTCATCGCTACGGAAATGTTGTCTTTGATCTCGTTTTCCCCTCTGAATAGATATTTTCATAATGTAATGCCAAAGGCAAGCAATGCTGTAACTGATGGCAGAGCCACTGGTCATGTCTTTATCTTAGTAGGGGGCTGCTCCTCCTCTCTTCCCTTTTCTCCCAGTGAGTACTGAAATCTGAACCTTTTCATTCCTGCAGGATTAACTCTGACCAAGGTCAGAGCACCTAGTCACCAATATCCTTCATGGGTGAGTCAGGCTTCCTGCATCCCAGGGAAATATCACCTGTAGTATCCACCTACAAACAGGACTTTACCAGGGAGTTTTGCAGTGTCAGAAACACAAAGTGATCAGCTGAGATCGGGCCTCTGTCTACTTTGGTGGCCATAACTGAGGCTCAGGAGTTTGTGCTGCTGAGCACCCTCCTGCAGAGCGAGCTGCCTGTGTGTTTCATAGGGGAGAAATAACTGTTTGCAGCTCTGATTTGTAGATGGTCTAAAATTCCCAGAAATAGTTTTGCTGCCACTTGTGCTCGGGCAGGGTGAAGCAGAGGAATAAAATATATACTTGTCCATGGCTTGTGTGCCTTGAGCAAAACAAGCTGTGTTTAGTCACAAGTTCACCAGATGGTACTCTGGGGGTTATTGCTGTTATATTACATTACTGCAATACATTAGACAAGGCACAGTGATTCATTCCCTCTCCTCAGTGCCTTTGGAGGCTGTTTCCCTCCCGATGGAAGCACGGCTGACCCTGCTGCTCATGACACTTGGGACCCCTGTGGGCTCCTGTTGGTGCACGGGCAGGAAGCACCAAACACCCCAGCACCAGTGGCAGCACCAAACCTTGCAAAAGGCCTGGCTTGCCCTCAGCTCTGCCCCCAGAGCAGTGGCTCCACTTTCTGATTCGAGCCAGCTGATTTGGGACATCTTTTTTTCTCAGCCCTGGCTGCCTCCTCTCTCCTTCCCTGCTCCAACCCTGCTTGTTTTGCCTCCTCACTGGGGCCTCCCCGACCTTGCAATTGGACCCCTGTGACCCTCTAAGCAGGGAAATGGCCTTGCTCAACCCCTTGTTTGCAAAATGGACTGAAATACAGAGTTTGAACTGTACTTATAGAGTCCAAGGACTATCAAAACACCACAGAGAGGTATTGTTTTCCTCCACTTCTGTTACTCTGTAGGCTGAAACCCTCAGTCCAGTGAATTATGTGCTGGCTGACACCTAAGACCCCATCCTGGATTGGTGCCACATGTGCAGGCAGGGCATAGGTGCTGCTGTTGGTCAGCTGGATGGCCCCTGGGACCATCTGCCACCCCTCTTTGGCCTCCCTGTCTCCACCATTATGTTCACTGACCAGCTGCTTTTCCTCATTGCCCTTGACAAAGCTCCCAAGCCACAGCTGCCCCTGCTATGAGAGGAGACAAAGAAATGCCACAGCCACTCGCTTTCCCAATGGCCTTGAGCTTCTGGTGCTCCGAGGCCGTGCCCTGATCCCAGGTTTCCTTCTGCTCTCCAGCACTGCCCTCATGGTGCCAGGACACCACTTCAGCATCCCCGGTGCTCTCCCCTAGTCACAAGCTCAGGATCAAAATTGATTTCAGTTTTGCCTGAGGCAGCTGAAGGAGTGATGGAACAGGTTGGTCGGAGCGTGCTTGGGTCAGAATTTCACCGCAGGTGTTACTGTAATTTCAGGCAACTTGAAAACTGCAAATTGGGCCCTCTGTCCCTTAGATTATGCTTTTCATTTTATGGTCCTCTGGAGGAAAATGAATTTCCTGGGCTGAGCTCCTGTCTGCAAATTTAGAGGGACAGAACACACGCTGCCTCTTCAGTTTTAAGTGGCTTTAAATGGGGACATAGAATAGAAATTGAGAGAGACACCTAAGCAGGAAAGGATGGAAGCCTAACTCAAATAAAATAATGGGAAAATCTTCCATCACCATCGTCATAGGTATGCATGACCTTAGCAGAGCTCAGGAGTGCTATGGGAACAGCAGTGCAACACTCCTGTTATGCCTTATTTTTTTATCAACAGTGTTCTCCTCCACTTTGACGTCAGCTTCAAGATTGCTCGCTGTGATGTGCTGCACCTTTCATATTTTCTTTCCAGTCATAATATTGCTTCAGTTGTAACCTCAACACTTTGAGGAATAATTGTCCCTGACAAGGGGGTGAATCACTGGCAGAGAGTTGATAAGCATTACATACAGATGACAGAAGTCAGGACATATCGGATTACTGCTGTGAATATAATAAAAGAGAGCCTAAACACTTTGGCAGCTCAAAGACAAGCCATTTCATAACTCTCTAGTGGGGCTATTATCTTCCATTTACTGCCACTGATAACCAGGTTGCAACTGTCTCCCTAGGATCTAGTTACAATTCACTTAACACTTAGAGGACCAGACATATTGGAGGACACTCAGATGAGGATAATTTCTTAAAGATCATTTATTTTTAAATTTTTATCTTCCTTGCTTCCCCTCTTTATAGTGCGATAAGAACCTAAATCAGGAAGCTTTGAACTTCTTTGGGGAAAGGAGAGTTCATGGTCATCTTCCCTTTAATCTTTCACTCCTGAGTTTCTTTTGAAGCCGGTTGTTCCTATCCAGCTGAATAAGTGACAAACAGGTTTCCACCTCTGTTACTCTTGTAATACATGCAGACAGACCTGAAAGCTTGTTCTGATACTGACTCCATTAGGTTTACACATGGGTGTTATGTTTTTATTTTTGCAGCCAGGAAGGGGCACCTGAGCTTACAAATCAGGGGGTGTTGGTGTGTATCAGTAACAGATAATTCACAGCAGTGCCAATTACAATCCACACTGGTGGAGTCTGGATACAGATGATATTTATATGCACTGTGTGGGATTTTGTTTCTAAACCTCACTGCCTAAGAGGAGTTTAACACTTCATGCTCCTAGATATCAAAGTTCTCTCTTTTAGACTAAAGAGAAAAAGAATTATTTGGCTGTGGCAGAAATCTGGTAAACCAGCAGTGACTCCCTAGCAGTGCTAGCCAGCACACCACTGAGAAATGTTTATTAATCTTGGGGATGAAACCCTTCTGTGTGAAGGGAAGCTCTGTATTCTGCAAAACCTTCCTCCTGTGTCCATACCATGATCTGCAAATGTGAGCTCTGCTCAGCTTCCAACATCTGAGGTGTTTTCAGATGCAGGAGAAATGTTGATTCACCCTTTCTCAGGGTGAGGACTAGAATCTTTTTTTTGTAAGTTTGGCCACATAAATCCATTTCAGTCTACCAGAGCCCCCTTCCCAGCCACTTGTGAAGAGTATCTTTGCCAAAGGTGGATCAGATGATGGGAGGACAAAAGCTCAGTGCTAGAGGTTGTGCATTCATAAATGTACCCCTTATCCCATACACAAGTGCTCTCCTTACATTCCCATCACTGGAGGCTCTGCAAAGAAGCCTCTCTACATGTGTCTGAAAGGCCAGATTTGGTGATCTAGAAACTAAAACATCTTTCTTTAACCCACAGTGCAAGCTTTACATCATAGCTGGCCAAAAATAAATCCTTACTGCTTTATATAAATCATCACAAACCATTTTTGGAGAGAAATTGTACCAGGCTTTCTTAAACTACACACAATAAGCAACACTTAATTGACTTTTCCTTCTGATTTGCATCCCTGCTTGATTTTTCACAGCACAGGTCCTCTTCTGCTACAAGGAACCTGTAAAGAGCAACAGCAATTAAGGGGGAGGATAAAAGTTCAGTCGTTGTTGAAACAGTAATTCCAAGTGTTTTTCTCCTCAGGACTTCTGGATCTCACCAGTGACTTTCTAGCAGCCAGGGAAAGTCAGGTGAATCCCTCTTTGCCCTGCTTTATCCCTCTGTAAAATGAGCATGGTCAGTCTTACCTGCTCCACCACTTTGTCACGTGGTGCACCCAAGTAATATCTGCAAATTGCTGTAAGATTTTGAGATCCAGGGAATGCTGGAAGTGCCAAGTGTTGTTGTTGTTATTGTATTAACAATGTTGGCTGTTTTCACTGTTCATATGGTAGCCTGGCTGGAATTGGGCAGGAAGCCCAATAATACCAACAACCAACAAGAAACTAAAATAAAATGTTTTACTTAATGAGAGCCTCTGTTTAATCAGAAGCCTGTGTAATTATGTCACCGAGGGCTAAGGATCTAATATTTTCCTAATACATTTGCTTTTAAAGGGACGATTAACCCGGCATATTTCAAGATGATAAGCTGCTTCTTTGTTCAGTTCCAGTTATTTTTTTTCTGCATTCCCTGGTGAGTCCAGAGAGAACCTGAGAGTCAGAGGATTTTTCTTAATTGCACAATAACTATCTTATATGTCTGATGCTGGAGTATTTTCTAAAGACACAGGTTATTAGTCCTGGGTTGGATGGGTTTGCAAGAGAATTCAAATGCTGAATTTATTCTGTTTTGGCTCCTCTGAGGCATGGCATACATTACAGAAAGCCCTCAGTATTCCTACCTAAAACAGTCAATATTCTTAGCAAGCAGTTTGATCAGGAGGAAGGAATAAAATTATTCGTTACCTTGAAACAAATAAATCTTGGTTTAAGTATTAAAGATTGGTTTTGGCTTACTGCTAAATGTTATGTTTCCACTCATATTTTGCAAGATCTGTGCACATGTTTGTCCAGTCAGTTCTTTTGATATGTTTTGAAGAGAATGATAAACAAAAAAGCTCTTTATCTCCTAAAGACCACTGTCTTAAGAGATGTTAAACATCAGACCATATTGAGATTCCAGGAAACATATCTATGCTGCATGAGATGGAGGAAATGTCTCTGTCATATACATGAGGTTCTCTGATTTACCTCTCTTAATAGGTTGGATAAAACACATTGTGTCCACACCTTAGAGATGTTTGATCAGTTCTGTTCTTAAAGATCTGACTATAAAAGATCTCATGAGCCCTCTGGGGAATTTATCCCAACATTTTGCCAGGAAGAACATTTGCTAATACCCAACCAGGCTCCTCCAGGACGAGTTCTGGTTTCCCACAGTGAGGATGGAAGACACCCCATTGGTTTCCCCTTTCTTTTTTAAGTAGCCACAAACATGAACCTTGGGTTTATGCTGTGCTAACATTTACTGGGTCTTTGTTCAAACTCTTTTACTGTGTGGTTTGGGTTTGTGTTTAGATGTGAAAGCAGTGAGGATGGGATACTTTTTTCATGCAGTATGGTAGTCCTACATATTCCTTGATTGCTGCAAATTGCTTTTAAAAGGGGAAAAAAAAAAATGGAAGCAAAAGAGATGTACCTCCTTTTATATCAGCTGTTGGCCACACGGGAACTCGGTAGGAAGGAAAGAGTTAATAATATTATTATCAGGTCAGCAACTTTGAAAGGCTCTTCCACTTTGAAAACCATTTTCTTAATTATTTTAAGTTAACACTTAAATGCATAGAAAAAAAACCACGTGTAATCTGAAACCCCAGACTTGGGGACAGGACTGGATTGAGATAACATTAAAGATTTTATTGCTGTTACATTATAAATTATTTCTATTATGATGGCCCTATGGGTATTACATTCTGTCAGTTCGCTTTCACTGTTACATCACTTAATGTTATTAACACACTTTAGGGTATAACATTACAGTTTTATTGTGGAAATCTTAAACACTTACATCCAAAGTACTGAATCAAGTTATTATCCTAGCTGACCAGATCTGGTCTATTATCATTTTATCACTCATAAAAACCTGTGATTCAATTTGATTTAACACTTGAGGAAAAATCATGGCTCATATATGCTTAAACCTAGTTGCAATATTAATACAAAGCAACACATGGATGACTTCATTTTATTAAAGCTGAGGTAGCCCTGGGAACTGCATTTATGATTTTATGCCACATGAGAAATTTGATCTGACCTGTTGCCATTTGTGATTCTCCAGTAAACTGATAAGGTTTTCTCACCAGTATATTAAAGAATTCTGAACATTTTACCTTTCTTACTGCATTCATTAGACACTCAGAAACCATAAATTTATCACAATGCCCTAACCATGGAAAAAAAAGTGTTCTCCCTGTCTTGGAGTCCTGCCTTGCAGACTGGAAAAATGTACTTTAGAAGGCAAACTGAGTTTAATATTAGAACAAAATTAGCCCCTTGTTTTTGTGCTTGGAGTGTAAACACTTTTCTGTGCAAGATGACTCTTGTTGTCCTCTGTGTAGTTCAGCAAAGCTCTTTAACCCTTGTGCAATGTCTAGAGGGAGAAGTTGATCCACTGAAGTCACTGGTCGGCATTGTGCAGACACTTGAACATTGATTTTGGTTTGTTGGCTGTGTTTGCTGCCACTGCCTGAAACGTTTAATATCTTACTTAGATTCTCTGTTACATCCTTTGAGGACAAGACCAAGAGCTGTACGTGAAATTTAAAATGTCAAAATGAAACGTTTCATATGTTCCACTTCAGGGGAAGGGAGAAGACAAGGCTGTGGAAGAGCACGGTGCTGAATGACCTTAGCAGGGTTCTGCTCCTGCAGCCCAATTCCCAGGGAAGTCAGAGGAAGGGGTTTGCTCCTCCAGGAGTTCAGGGATGCAGTGACATTCCCAGGCAGGAGGGTGGATGCTCTGAGCCCACCAGCCCCGCTCTGTGCCATGCGCACAAAATCACCCTGGCAACAGAGCTGACAGCTTGGAAACAGCAGCTGCTGCTTAATGGAAAACATTAGAAAAATAACTCATTCTAGATCTCTGTCCCCTCTCTGCATTTTCCTATTTATCACTTAAAAAAAAAAGTGTTCTGCCACCACCACCCAGAACTTTAAAAAGCTTCAAGGTGTGAGGGTCAGACGCACAGGTGTGCAGGCAAGGAGGTGAGTTTCAAAAGCCAAAAAAAAAGGTGACTGTGTAATTCCAACACACATGTTTTTCTTCTTAAGCCACAGCTAAATTGTTTGCCACTGAGCAAGTGGGCCTGTGTGCATCTTGTGGGAGCAGGGAGGATGTGCAATTATTTATTCTTGCATCAAACATGCAACAAACAAATGCTGCAACAAACAAGCAGCAATGTGGCCAAATGTGTATTAAATTCCAAGTCAGCATTTTTGGTTATTGCTGCTTGAACTATCTCTTGTTTCTGCTCAGAGCTGGCCTCACTGGAAAGAAGTATCCCAACAAACACAACAACTGTCTCTGCTAAAATCCACCCCTTTTTCTTTTTGAATAAAAACAGATATCGGGTTTTTTGGGTTTTTTTTTTCTTCTGTTGCAAGTGTTCTGGAAAAGTCCAATAAAGACAACTGTAAGGCAGCTTCTCTGGGTAACAACCAAACCAGAGTGATGCTACATCACCATGTGAAATAACAAATTAGGTGGAGAGACATTAACTAGTGCCATTCATCAGTCTGAAGTGATACAATTTATTGCAGGATAATAATGGCCATAGTTGTATAGGTAGTAAAGGTAAAATTACATCATGACTTGCATTAGCAGTATGAGATTATATCCTGATTAATGCACAATTAACTTGTCATGGGTACAACACATGTGTTTGTAGGTGGCCAGATGGGTTACACCACATCTCATGCTCACATATGTAGCATTTATCACTTTCTCCTTATCTCCAGAAATCAGATGGCTACATCCCCTACAAGACACCTCATTGCCTTGATGCAGAACCATCTAACCTCAGGGTATGAGTAGGAAATCTTTGGAGATGACCCCTGGGAAACCTTAAGCAGATGCATGAATCCTGCTCCCCTCTGCAGATGGAGACCCTCATCCATAGTTCCAAGGAGAGCTCTCCAAGGTGAGAGCATCAGCCTCAGCTGCCCTTCTGCTGCCAGGCACCACTCACCTGAGCTGCTCTCAGAGCTGGGATCACAGCTCCTACTCCCAGGAGAAAGCCCCCAACACCCTGAAGCATTCTGGATGAGGAATCCCTTCTCTTTTTTATTCTAATTTTGCAGGCAAAATAATTAAGCTACAGGGACAGCTGAGAAGGATTTTTATTTTTAGTTGTGAGTATAGGTGGAGGTCTTCAACTTCACCTGAACAATTTGTCCATGTGCTGCCATGCAGGTTTGTTTATTCATACTCTCCCTGCTTGTGTTGTTTTTCTGCTGTGTGACTGCAGATCTGGGTGTGTGCAAACATCTTTAAAGCAGCAAGGTGATTGAAGGAAGACAAAAGGCCCCCAAGTTTTAATCTCTGTTCCATCACAAACTCAATTTTTGTCCTTGAGGAACTCATTGTAATTTCTCTTACCAGATTTCTCAGTCTGAATGGGGAGGGATATTATGTTGTTAGGCCAGCCTACCTCGCACTGTATGTGATATTCAATTTTTGAATTTTTGAAGTTGTAAATTGCTGGGTGATGACAGAACACAACTTCTCAAAATAAATGCCATCAGATTTATTTTTTTTTTTAATTTTTGTCCCACGCTTTTTAGCAATGAAATCTACTGGAAAGAGTTGGCTCACTTTGATCCTTCCTGTGCTTTATTTTTATGTTTAATGGTGCTCCCCAGTTTCAACACCAAATGATGGTCATTTCCCAGCATTTCCAATTTAGAAGGAAAAGCTCATACAATAAGTAAAAAACCTAATAATTTTGTAGTTGTGAAATGTCTTTTCCAGCTGACAGTACTGAGCACCTGGGTATGGGGCACACAGCAGTTGGGAACATGCAGATTCTGAGTCCCAGTTAAGCACATCTTTAGCATTCAGGAGAAAAAGGGAACCGTGTTATGTTGGATTTAACTGTTAGGAAATTCTTACGTTCTTCAGAATTACTTGTGCTGAATAGAATTTAGCAAATCAATGCCTGGTAAACATACTTGTATCAAACAGTTCCAGGACAGACACCATTTCCACCCCTGATATTTTTTGATTCTGGGATGATTAGCTAAGGATTATTTTAGATGATACTTCTCCTGCCTAGAGTAGACACTTCACTCTGTAATGTGTAAGGCATCTGGTTTTGTTATTAGCAATTCACTTTATTATGCCCTGGTCTCCATTTTCAGTGTATCCTGGGAGACACCATTGAGAGATGATGCTACAGAAAGCCAGCCAAGACTTCATTTACACAAGTAAAAATGACAAGTGACATCAGCATCTATTTGAGCTGTAAGTTCTGATATAATAAAATTCAAATAAGTTTTTAAAACAGCATTAAGTCTGTGTTTGAGTGCACCCTAGGTCTTAGACTAGCCTAGGAGAGACCAGAATCTGGTGTTCTCCCTTTGACTTGTAACAAAAAACTCATGTATTATTAAAAATAGAATTGTTCTCTCTCCTTCTTCAGGAGTGGTTTGTGTATCTCTTGAAGTACTTCAGGATGACAGAAGAGAGAGAATTTCAATTGCACCAGCTGAAATAACTGACTTGCTCTTCTGTTGGAAAAGTGAATTTAAGATTCAGTGATCACTGCTTACAATGTCCATTGGCAAAGACAGGAGGAAAACATAATTTCCTTTGTTAGCAATCTCGCTGTTAAAAGGAAATGTCAAGTCTGAAGATGTAAATAGAGTAGACTTGGGCATGTTGAGAATTCAGGCAAAATACTTTGGGTTGAAGTCGTTAATTGGCAAGTCTGAAACACTTCAATGTTAAAACATTAAATGTAAGGTAAAAGAAAAAAAAAACGTAATTACATTTGAGACAGGCATCCACTTCAAACCCAGAAACCAAAAAAAAATTCCCTAAATTAAAAAGCCCAAATCAAGCCATTCCTCAGGTAATGTCTTGAGGAGAAAAAAAAAAGGAAAAAAAAGTAATTGAATGGATTTCTCATTCCAAATCAGTATTCTTCTCGAAAAAGGAAGTTTTTGCAGAACTTTGTCCAAGCACACAATTAGGTTTTGCTATTGCTCAGTAGACATCCCAGCTCATGGAGAACCAGCATCACCAGTGGCTCACACCTGTGTTCATTCCCAAATTACCTCTCAGAGGTTCCCAGAGCAGACACAGGAAAACTCTCAGCCAGGTTTGCCCTCTGAGCAGTTCCCCAGCAGATAAATCAGGAGAAGGCTGTGCAGGCAGCACCAGCTCCACTGTCTGGGAGGCCCAGACACTTCCTACGATGTTTTGCTGTTTGAAATTCCCTCTCAGCCCCCATTATTGACGTCTAGGCAGGGAGCCTGTGGGAGCTGAGGGGATCTGACATCCATGACTAAGACACTTAATGCGCCTCGTCACAAGGCTCCGAGCAGAGACAGGTAGCAGCTCGCCTGGGAGCATTACAGAGCAGAAATTGCAGGGGTTTGGGGTGCATCCTTCAAGCTCCAGGAGCTGCTTTGCAATGTTTTTGAGCACAGAACATGCAAGGCAAAGGCAGGAGATTATCCTCCCCCCTCCCTCCTCCAGTCTCCATCAGTCCCCAGCCCAGCCTGTAATTTGGCAAGATGAATGAAGTGTTTTCAGAGTGTCATCACTTCTGCCTCTGGCAGATTTGCTTCCCCAGTCTGCCTTTCGCCTTTTGGACCTGTCACTCAGCCCTTTGGCAGAGGGGAGGAGGGGGAGGGAGGAGGAAATCATCTCTTTGCTAATCACCTATCACAAGCAATGAAATCCCGCAGGCTCCGTGCCAGCTAGGTACATTTCAAAGGGAAATGGAGGGGGGCAAAGTGTCACTCAAGGCAGATATTTATGAAAGATGACAGTTTGCAAATATCTCAATCTTGGACAAGGCTGCTCCAGTGACACAGAGGAGTGTTGCAAAATTGGAAGAGTCAGCAGCCAACATTTATTTCATCAGGACCTGTCCAATCTTCAGTGATCGCTTGACAGTCTGGGGATTGCTGGCACAAGCCGGCCCCTTTCCATTGGTCGCTTTCCTTTAGTTTGCATGGATCAGTCTAAAGAGTTGTAATAAATATGTAAAGAAGGATAAGAGGAGTAGTTTTGCAGAGCTGCATCCTCAATGGAAGAATGGGCACAAAGCTGAGCTCCTCGTGTTTAGGGGGACCAAGAGGCAGCAGTGGTAATTACAGCCCTGTTGATTGCTGCTGCGTGGGGACAATGAGATGTGGGGACAATGAGATGTGGGGGACAGTGAGATGTGGGGGACAATGAGATGTGGGGGACAGTGAGATGTGGGGACAGTGAGATGTGGGGGACAATGAGATGTGGGGAACAATGAGATGTGGGGACAATGAGATGTGGGGACAATGAGATGTGGGGACAATGAGATGTGGGGACAATGAGATGTGGGTACCTCTCACTCGTGGGGACCCCCATGACTCCCACAGCAGCTGCTGGGGCTTCTCTGAGGGACTTGTCTCCCCCAGCTAGGGGTGTAGTACAGGGAAGGTGTGCCCTCTACCCTCAGTGCTTATGGGCTGCATTGAAAATTTGCTGTTGTGGAGGGTTGAATGATCTAGAAACTCATTTCCAGAGCTGTGGGTGGGCTGAAGAGTTCACCTGGCCCTGGGCTGCCTCTCCATCCTCCACACCCTGAGGTAACTGCAGTCAGCTGCCCCAGGTGCTCAGCCAAGGCTCCAGTGCCTTCACTGACCAGAGCAAGGGAATATTTCTCCCCTGCTCCACTCAGCCCCTTCCTGGAGGCTGCAGGTGCTGGTTTGGGCCATGGAGGCTGCCTTGGACCAAGAGAAGGGATTTGCTGCATGGAGTAACTCAGGTAGGAGTGTGGGAATGCATCAGCACAGGGAGGGAACGGGGCAGAGTTGCAGGAGGAGGAACAGTGGAGAGAGAGAAAGGAGCTGTGCTGCTGCTCAGGGGAGTGTGGGCAGAGCAGGGCAGTGGGGTGAGGGTTCACTATAGGCTGTGAGAGCGAGGAGAGGCATATCCCAGTGCTCTTCCATCAGCCACCCAGCAGGGAAATGCTCCTCTGGGTCACATTCCAGCACTGCCTCCCTGCCTTGTTCTGTAGGATCTGTACAGTAAAGCTTTGGGGGCCTGAATCTCTGAACGCAGGGAAAATGCTTCTGCTTATTAATTGCCCTTGTCATTTCACTTGTCTGTATTACTAACTAATTTAGAGGACAGTAATACAAAAATGCTGTCTCCTCCAGGAGCCACTGGCCTACAGCTGGAATTACTCTGCTGTGGGCTGAGGAGCAGCAAACAGTTTCTGAAATGCTGTGTTAGAAAGGTCTAAAGTGAACGCAGTTATTGACAGCAGCAGAGGAACCAATGCAGCTGTTGGCACAAAAACTGGAATTTCCAAGTGAAGAAATTTCCTTTCTTATCACTAACAAAGAGCTGTAGATGACAGTTGGAATAGTCCTGTCTCAATATTCACTGTTTTCATGGGCAAATATAAGGCCTAAAAGGAGAGGCTGATTCAGCTGCTTGCTATGTGGTCTTTTCTTGCATCTTGTGTACTGAGAGTTTATGTGTGTGTGACTCATGGGGAGTAACATGGATGGAGGTGGATTATGTTAGCAGAATGCAAAACTGCTCTTCTGTTTTAGGGTTTTAGCAATTCAGTTGAAATGGATCTTGAATTCAATTAAAGGCCTTGTTCTTCCTTTCTTTATGCCTCGCATATCTCGGAGTTTTGCATAATTTAAGATAAACTGTGGCAAAAAACAGCACCCTTATTTTAGTCATCAAGAAGTGTATTCTCTGAGATCTCTGGAGTTCAGTAGAGATGCACATGGGTGACAAGTGCTAAGATGCAGCAGAGTTCTTGATGAGAGAAGCTACCATTGCTTTTAGTCTAGTGTATTGCTAGAATATCCCAAGACAAGACATTACTCATGCATGTCAGTAGGACTCTCCAAAATTAATAGTGAAAGGAAAAAGAAATGCAGCAATGAGGTCTGCTTATTCAGAGTTCAACAATGTGAAGTGGGAATATCCATCAGAGGTCCTTAGAAGTGCAGCTTGCTTTCCATAAACTCTCAGTTCAGTGGTGTTTAGAGGTGTGCTGAGGTCAGTATATTGTGATGTAGCCAGAATGGCCAAAGTTGCAGTTGTCTGCATGGTTTGCTGCCTGCTCAAACTGGAGAATCCTCCTCCTCCTCCAGCTCCTCCCCTGGCCTGCCCTGGCAGCCAGAAGGGCTGAGTGGGCTGAGACAGAGGTTAGCACCTTCCCTCCATTCTACTGCAAATATCTTTGCCAAAACAAATTATTCTTACCCAAGGATTCCTGGGTAAATCTTCCATCACTGAGGAAAAAAAAAAAAAAATGAAGTGCTATAAAAGGCTAGTTAATCACTGCACACCCTGCAAGGAGCAGAAGGCCATTCCAGAGTAATTGGAATTATCTTCATTATTCTTATTTTCAATTACATTTCAAAATCAAATAACAACTTGCCTTTTAGACAGTTTCATGACCTAAATCCCAGTTCTATAATTTTTACTTAGTGCTTACTTACACAAAAGTTCTCCTTGATTGTAATGGCCTCTTAGCTTCTCGAAACTTCCTGAAGGAAAGAAATTTAAAAAGTTCTGCTGTTTCAAACAGCAGAATCCCAAGCTGTCCACACAAATGTGCACGTAGTAATTGCAAGTCACCTGTCCTGTTATTTAAATCTATATTCAAATAGCTGCTTTTCAGGTGCCACCTTGACACCAATTAAATGTACAGCTGTGCATCTGTTCGTGTACAGGGCTGGATTGCTGGTGTGCTGTAGCTCAGGCCACGGCTGTTACTGCAGAGTAAGCAGAATGAGTCTTAATAATTATTAAAGAGTTGATGAAAAAAATTAATGGTTGTGTCTAAACTTTGCAGAGCAGGTGCTCAGTCTGGTCGTTTAGTGGCCCTCGTGGAAGTTGCTGGATGTGCTCTTGTTCCAGAGCTGGTGTTGTGCTGGAGTGTGCAGGGAAAGTGTCCTCAGAGGAGTTTTGGTTCCTGGGAGCAGTGTAAGACTTGTGGATGCCCTCTGGATATGGACACCAGGCTGCTGACAGTTTTGTGTGAGGTTCACAGCTGTTTTTCACAGCTGTACACAGGAATCTGCACATGCACAAGTGTCTGTATGTGCATATACCCTTGTGTCAACATCAGCCATCCTGGCAAGATGGGCACCAGTGAGGGAAAAGGTGCTTCTGCTTCTCAAATCAACACAATTCCATCTCTTCAGAACACATAAAAGTGATACAGCCTATACAGAGCTCCATGCCTGTGTTTTCATACCACATACTCAGTCCTAGAGTCCTCTGGAGTCTCTTTTTTTGCCTTGCAGGAAGGAAGGGTACTTAAATAAAAGGCAAAACCCACAACCAAAACTCTCAATGTTGTTCAATGGAATTCATCCCACAGGACGGGAATTCCCATACAGGTCAGGGGGGAAAAAAAATACCACCTCGTTTTCTGAATATCACTTTTCATATGGTAAATCCCTCCGAGTTTTTATTGTGGAATGAATAATAGATTAATCATTCCTCTGTGTGCAATGCTGGGGCTCTCTAATGTCACTGATTATTCTATATTGAATAAATAGTGTTGCTAGGTTGATATGTTTAAGGCAAATGAGATGCTTATTGGTATCCAAGAAGCCAGTTAACAAGATCCATTTTCCTCCATTGACTTCTACTCATGTATTAATGAGGTTCAAAAATGTCTTTTCTGTGTGTATCAGATAAACGTGCCTTTGTTATTCCCAAGAAGCACACAAATATTTGCTCCATTTATGTTTGTATTAATGTGTCACTGAAGCTAAATCTTCAGAAAGGGAATAAATACCATATCCATTAAGCCACTTAAGGGGCAAGTTCTGCAAAACTGCACTGCAGTTGTTGCCATGGCAAATACCCATTTTTAGGGAATTGTGTGGCATCTACTCTAGCATAAAGGACCAGAAGAGAGAAATCTACTTCTCCCTAGACAACTGTCACCTGCTTATATGTATTTAAAAAGTTCCAGTGGCTGAAGGGGCCCTGTATTGAAAGGTAATTTAAGTGTGGAAAGTGGGGAAATGCAGAATATTCAGAGGCTGTGCAGAGGGAGGAAGAGAACAGAGAACAAACAGTAGCTGTTGGATAAAAGTGACAAGCTTTCCTGGGCAAAGGGCTGTGCTGTTTTTCCCCACTTAACAGGAGCAAAGATATTCCACAAAACTGAATCTTGTACAGTTTTTGTTCTGCTGGTCACTTTGCCTTGTCCCAAAGTTGTCTTCAGCAGGAAAAAGTATTTTCTTTTTGTTGACACATGAACTTTTGCTTTTTTTTCCTTGACTTTCCTGCAGTGTCTGTGGGTGTCTGGAAAACAATTAGACTTAGGAGCTGAATGTGGGGAGGTCTGTTTAACTTATCTCAAAATCACAGGGAGCTTTAGCTGATCTTTTCCCTGTCTCGGTGTGGTTCTTTCTGTTTAACCTGCTTAAAACAGTTTGTCCTGCAGCAACAAAAATGTCAGCAGACTTTCAAGTAGAAGCCTGGAAAATTGCAATTCTGAAATCTCTGAGTTTAAAAATTGGGGAAAAAAGAATGAGAAAGTGCTGAGTTTTTCCTGTGGTTTTACATGACACGATCCATTTAGGTTTGTAATTGAAAAATATCTGAGTCAGTTTAAATTTTACGGTGTTTTTCTTCTATCAAGTTAAATGAGCAAATTAACGAAGAAAGGTGTTAAGATTCTTTCTGTGCTGCAACATTTTACGTCATAAATAAAAGGAAAATATTGGAAGTAACTTCTAAGATGATACCTCTAAGATTTGGTTGTACTTGAATACTTTGTGTGGTTAGATTAACTGAATGAAAGAAAACTCATAAACATGCTTTAAAAAATAACCTAACAAGGTCTAAAATAAAATCTTGACTGACTTTGTGCCTGTTTGGGTGAACATCTTGAATGGAGAATGAATCACACATGGATGTTGGGACAAGGGAGGAAATATTAATATAGAGGAAAACCAAAAAGTTTACTTCTTTCTTCACCTGCCTGGAGCAAATTTCCTGAAAACATCTGTAAATGCTGTGTAGTGGGAAAGCAAACCTGGGGCTCACACTGTGCAGGAAGCTCCAAGCTTTGTCTGCAGTGCTGGATACAATAATATCAGGGTGGTGGCAGAGTGAAGGGTATCTCTGTGTATAAATCCTGATCCCTTTTTTCTTTTTCTGGTGAGGAGGAAAGGGGAAGCTGGGGGCCAGGCTGAGGAACACCTGGGAGCCATATGAAATTTACTGATTTTTTTTATTATATATATATTTTTTTTTTAATCAGACCTTTGCAGCTCAGTTTCAAACACTGCAATAACTTAATACAGAGTAAAACTTTACTGGATTCAGTGTAATAAAGTCCCCTGAATATTCACACGTTGCCTACAAATGGCAATTGTCTTCTAATGCAAGCTGGAAGAATTGCTGTTTCTCTGTGGCTCTGATCCAAATCCACAGAGTCAGCAGGGGGGCCTCTGGCCTCCAGATCAGGTCTGAAGCCTGGTTGATATCTCAGACCTTCCTGAGTGTTTTGAAAATGTATTGGACCAAAAATGATTCCTTCTCCAGACACTGGAATGTTAGCAAAGAGTAGAGGTCAGGCTCCTCCAGCTGATGCTTTTGTTTACAATTCTTATTGAAGAAGGGGGGTCTATTTTCACTTATAACTTGTTCATACCCAGACTCTTGTGTAGACCTATCTGGGGACATTCCAAATGATGAAAAAAACATAAGAGTTTTACCACCAACATGCCCAAATGTCTGGTAAAATATCCACACACACAGGGAGTCATTCCCAGTCCTGGTTCAGACTCCTGCCTGACTGTAATCAGCTTCAGCTCACTGCTGTTCCAAGCCAAGGCTGCCTGGTTTGAGCCAGAGGTTTTCCAGCAATTGAAAAAATATCCTGGTTTTGTGTCCTCAAGTCTTTTATTTCTTGTGTTGCCAGAAAGGATCCTGTGCCATGCTGAATGCCACTGATTACAAACTGCCTTTTCAATCTCTACTGTAAAGACAGAACAGATAGATATAACAAAATGTGGTTTTAGTCCTCATTCCAAACTGATGGTTTTGTGGCATGGAAGTTATAGAAATAGTAATTTTCACTCCATTTCATCTGATGCCTTACCAGAAATACAAGAAAGAAAAAAGCAAGACATTCTCACTTCTTTGTTTTCTAGATCAGGCAATTAGAAGTAACTGGTTTCTTGTAATAAAAGTTGGAGTTCAGGAGACAATTTTAGCTCAGTTTCACATCCAGCTCTGAAAACTGAGAATATGAACTACATTTGCATCTGGTTTTGTGTGATGGAGCATGTCTTGCTGCACAGTCTGGAGTGCTCCTATCCTGGGAACTTTGAGTTAAGATGTGTAAAAATCAAATTCTTACAGGAGGCTGGTTTGGTTGCTTCTGGGAGTTGTATGAAAGTGGGGTACCAAACCTGCTTAAAGATTTCTGATCATCTGAAGTTTCCAAGCCAGTGCTCAACCTGTCAGACCATTTAACTGGCTACCTGCAGTGTCTGCATTTTTCAAATAACTGTAACTGGGTTGGAATCCTCTGTAACTCCTAGAGAGTTTGAAATCAAGTTTTATATGAGCTGGTTTTAAGTGACCCTGCAGTATCTGGCCCATGAACATAATACTGCAGTCCTAGAAAATGAGGTGGTGTATTTTCTGAGATGACTGACAGCCTTGCAGATACTTGTAAGCATTTAGCATCTAATGAAAACCAAGCCTATGGAGTGCTCCATCTCACACAGGTATGGAAGGGTAATTACACAAAAAAAGGCAAATGTGATTGTGGTTTTTGTTGCAGGGCACAGAGAGGGGAGGCAAAACTCCTGGGTCTTTGATTTTTTGGGTTTTTTTATCTGTATACAATTACGTAAGTCTTCTTCAAAGGGAAGCAGGGTATGAAGCAGTAGTTTGAGATTTTGTGATGGAGATCAGCAAATCAATAGGTAGAAGGACACTCACAGAAAGGTTATTCTGCAGATGAAGTGGTTACTGCTTGTTTTGTTAGGACACCTAGGGCAGCAAAGCGAAGGGAAGTTATATCCCTGATTTGATTCCCCAGAGGTGTACAGAATAAATTACATCTAATGACTGGCTTTAAAAAGAAAATAATAAAAAATGCAAGACTGCCACCAGTGTCTTTGAAACACATGCTTTGGGAGTTTGTGTCTGAGAGACTGAACTTGTGGGCAGTGCACTGGATTCAGCAGGAGCAGCGCAGATGAGAGTGAGGGGAAGGCAGAGCTGGCTAATTGAAAACCGGGAGCACTTTGCAAACACTATTACATGAAATGTGAGAAGTGTAACGTGGCAGAAACAAGGCAACGCCTGGTGTAAGCAGTTAATTGTGTTGTACAGAGGCGTGTCAGAGCAGCACACTTTGTCAGAACCTGATCCACTGCCGTTCCCAGCCGCCAGTCCCCTTGCTGACTTGGGTTACAGCGATGACCATTTGGGTGAGCCTGTCCCAGGGGGGCCAGCTCACATTAACCCAACATTTCCTCTGCCTGATGTGCCTTTATCACACTGCAGCAGCTCAGTGGCTCCAGATATTTTTTTTTTTTTACTAATGCACAGCAGTAATTTGTTAAAAGAGGATTTATTTAATTCAGGATGAATATGGGCTTTTACGTTAAAAGCCCCAGCTCGTCTTTACCTGTAAATGAGGGCAGCTTATTTGTCTGCTACCGTCAGTGTCAGCTGGGGCCAGAAGTGCTGTTTTCTGTAAATATCTTTTAGAGTTCGTGCAGGATTATTCTGGGGTGAAGGAGAGCAGGGAAGGGAAGATTTCATCTTCACAAAGTTACTGAAGCAATCGGGTAATAATTCCCCAACACCACCTTAACACCTCTGTGACTGCAATCGCACACAAACCCCGATAGTGATGCAGTCAGCTATTTGCTGCTCTCTGCTCTGGTGTGAAAAGAGACTGAAGTTGAAATGCCACCTTTTATTGTAGTTCTAAACTCCCCTCAGTTCTATGTCTGTATTCCCTCTTTGAAGCTAGTTGGAATTGCTCGTGGATGGGCTCCTTCTTGAATTCAGGGATTGCAAAATCTTGGTTATCAATAACCACATATTGAAACAACTGTACTCAAAGAGTACATGGAACTCCAAAGTTCCTATGCTAAGGGCAGAAACACTGAAAACAGAAGAGCTTCTACTCACCAGAAACCTCCCCATTTCCTCCTCAATTTCTGTCCCTTCACAGAAAAGCCCTACGAGAGCTACTTTTGCACCTTAGGACATGTGATCTAAGATTCTTCTTGTGCAGTAGGAGGTTGACAAATGGTGCAGACACACCCTGGCTACTGCATCCATAGTGGAAAATGTCCAAACTCAAAATACCCCTGGGGAACTTGGGGGAAAAGCAGCAGGGTTTTCATAATCCTTCTGTTCATTTTTTTTCAACTGAAAAACAAAAACAAAACAAAAGCTCCCAGGAATGATGAGAGTGGTTTTTTTGGCAGGTAGGAAGGGTGAAGTTGTACTACTCAGTGTAGTCACTGGATTACCCAGACTTTAGAAACTCCTGCCTGTTGGCTTCCTCAAGCACAAACCTCTTGGCCTGCTAAGAGCTGAGGCCTTGCCTAGCAAGAAGGTGCAGAAACAAAATACTGAAAGGAAATCACTACAAAATGCTTATCAGAGAGATGTTCACTGAGGTATAAAACCAGCAGGTTCTTCCTCTAATCCTTGCCTGTGGATCAGACTCATATTTTGGAGCAATATGGCACTTCCTGCCACAGGGATGGCTTGACTGGGCATTGCTGTAAATTATACATAATGCAACAATGAGTACTAAAACTAGCCCCAGTAAGGCTGTCGACAAAGAATAAAGTATATGCTCTCCCTATGTGGTTTTTCAAAAATGAATTATGCTATTAAGTGCCAAGAAGAAAATTAGCTATGAGCTTTTAAATTTAAAATGATCCCCTTTTTAATTGTAAAACAGTGGCACTTAACTGCTATTGATCCAACAGAGACACATTAGGGAACAGGGTCACCATAACTGTTAATATTCACTGCTTAGTGAAAGAGCATCAAAGGACATTTTAATGTCACAGACTTTCTTGGGGAGTTTTTAAAGAAAGCTTAAATCGTCCAGCCTATGAATGAAAAGGACATGAGGTAGACAAATGTAGAAACAAATGTGATGGCAATTTTCTGCTAATCAAATTGTAACTCAGAATTGATTTTTAAGCAAAAGTTTATGTCATATAGATTTCCAAGGCATAGCGACATTTAAAAATCCAGAATACATACGTTTTGTGGACCAGGACTTCATGAAAAGGATCATCAGGGAAGGAAAGTTTATTTACTGCTGAAGCATTAGCTGGTTGCAAGTTCTCTGTGGCTGCTGCCTGGACCATTCCTGTTCCACGACTTGGAATATTTGAGTAAAGCAGGAACCTCACTCAAGGGTTTACAAGATTTTTGGCTGACAATGGAACAGCCTAATCTGGAAATCAAGGTGACCACCCAAAAAGTGAAGCTTTGGTTCACCCTCCCTGCCTAGCAGTGCCCATGAGTTTGGCAGCATTATAAACCAGACCAGTGGCCACACAATCTGTGTCCAGCTGCTAATGGAACATTTTCAATCATCGAAATTTTTGCAAGTACAAAGTTTTAAGCTGTAAAATTTTCATTTTTTTCCCAGTGGGATAATATCCTTGAGAACTTTTTTTAGACTCTGAACTTGAGTTTTACTAGCAGCGCTAATTCAAATAACTGTGTTACATATTTAACTATACTGTAGCCAGATTTTAGTTAATATTCCATAAATAAATGGTTTTGGTAGCCTTTTATTCCAAGAACTCCAAGGAAGTACTGTGAGGAATTCCCTGTAGTCCGTTATTCATGATAGCTTGATTACTTTCATGTTTAAGTAATTGATCTTTTTACTTTCTTCATCCAATTTTCATAAGAAAAGATTAAGAGTAGAGGGGAGCCTTTGAAAATGAAAATAGGATTTAATTTACCTTTTGGAGAGGGTGTAGTGAGAATACCATCCATCCTGAAGGGGGGAGGTGGTGGCTGGGCTCAGCTTTGGATGCTGTGCAGTGTCTCTTTTTTACTGCAGATTCCTCCGAGCAGGGGGTGCTGTCACCATATGTGCCCAAAATAATGGCCTGGCACAGGGTTACACGGGTATCAATAATATTCTGCAAAGGAGAGAGGGAAAGAAGCAACAATTTAAAAGTATTCAGGTACAGAAGGCTGTTTCCTAAACGCACTAACAACTCTCCCAGCCCTGGAAAAAGATTCAATATGGTAAGGGAGGTTTCTTCAATTTAAAATCAAGTAAAACAAGGGCAATTGCCATGCACGAGGAACAGCTTCCTGCCATTCAGGGGCAGCTCAGAGAAACCTTTTATCCACAAAGAACTTATATGAGAAGTTTGAATGGGGGATGCTTTTATCCTGCAGGATGGAATTTGATAACTAGGCTCCGTACCTCTTTCACTTGTAGGTTATTAGGTCTCTTTCACTCTTGGGATCACTACAGTGTATGGTTTGTGTAGGAACAGATAGTTCTTGTCTCTGTTGTGAAGACAGTGTGGTTGTAGGAGCCCTCCTGGGACTTTTATAATGATCAGTACAGAAAACTCAAGTCTATCCTGGAGCGGGAAAGTGCATCGTTTAATGAAAACGTTGTCTGTTATTAATAGAGTGATGGTAGAACTGAGGAAGAAGCAGGCCTGGGGGGCCTTTGGGTCTTCAGCTAAGTGTTTCTACTCTGCTTCTCTCTTTTTTTTCTTCCCAACCCCTGGAAAAGAGCAGTTACAGTAACCTGAAGGAAGAGATACAATCAAGAGACAGCCTAGAGCAAGAAAAGGTCTCTGTTGTTTTTCAGTGAGGTCATTTGTAGTTCACAAAGCAAGGTCAGACGGATGAGACTGCTGCAGGCTCTACATGCAGTCACTATCACTAAAAGTTAAATTTCCAATTTTTTTCTTACATGTCTTGCTGTATTTTGTTGGGGGTCTGTTATTGCAGAGCATCTTATCAACCGTGTTCTCTTAACAAGCAAATGTGTTTTCCCGACTCCCAGAGCCTTGTTTTCCAAATCATGCACAGGGAAATCAAGGGATAATGGCACAGGAAAGGGCACAAGTGGGACATTAACCTATAAACTAACAGATGGACTGACATTCAGTGAGCTCACTGACACAAGTGGCTGTCTGCTTTCTCCTGCTTTTGGCCATATTTAATTTTCTGTTAATGTCCCAGGAAAGTGAGAGGCTTCCATAAATCCATAGGCAGGAGAGCATTTGCTTGCATAGCTGATTGTGGAAGAAAGATTTAAATTAATTACAAGGCAAATCTGCCCCTGCATACAGGGCCTAGTAGAAGATATCTGCTTTCTGAAATCAAGACAGGGTTAGGAGCAAACCTGGTTCTAGGTTCACACCAAGTTCTTGTTTCCTGAGATGCAGGAAAAAAAAAAAGAATATGTGTATATACACCTATCTATTGTATATACACAAAGCTTGCACACATATATACATATTTTAGTTTTCTTAAGAAAATTCCTCTGCATATTTTGATAAAGGCACTTCTTAACTGCAGCATTTTCATCCCATGCCAGCTTTCTACATATGATAGATTTAAAAGCAATAAGGGACAAACTCTGTCACAAGATGATTAATATGTTTTGAAATTGTTTCTTCTGGGCATGGTCAATCCTTCAAGGTATGGGTGACTGAGGAAGAATGCTTATGAATTATGAACTTACTTAAGAATACTTGTGGAAAGAACTTATGCACACAGTTAATTATAATTAGATGCTTGCATCTCTTTCAAAATCAGTACCCTGCAGAAAAACTTAAAAAATGCATTTACATTTTTGATTTTGAGTGCTTTCTTTGCAAAGGACAGAGATGTAGGGTGTGTATGAATGTGCTCAAAGTTGAGTGTGTTTAAATATTTTGGAGGAACAGGCCAAAGCACTCAGACTTGAGCTTTCCAGGGCTGGATTCTGATGTGTTCCAGTGTGTGATTCCTCCTGCTTTGAAAGGGACTCCTTGAGGAGTTAGGTACCACTCTGAGTAAGGATGTTAGAAACTGGCCCATAATGTTGATAAATCACTTCTAACAGCTGCTTACCATTAAACTGTATCTAACACACTGCAAATACTGGAAATACACTGGCCCACAAAATATGTGAGAGTGATATTCATGTAATGCCAGATTGTGCACACATGTTAGTGAGCATTTACCCACTGGGAAGTCTCCCTGAACTTACTCAGATGAGTAAGGGCTTGCAAGACAGAAGGGTTGCACAATTAAGCCCTCAATAATTTGATTTATAAGCAAACCACCCTGAGAATGCTCCAAGGGGGTCTCCAAAAATATCATTTATTTTCTTCCTCAAATTATAATTAAAAACATGCTCTCAGAACTATGTAAAAAATGGAAAAAAAAAAAAAGATCTGTGGAAGCACAGCACAAAAAGTGATGACGCTTAAGGGTCAGGGGAAGGCAGGGTGTGAAATAAAGGAAACACAATTTTAGGTAAAACTGCTTGGCAAGAAAGATGGATGGTGTCATTTACAATCCTGTTGTCTCTCTCAGGTAGGGTTGTAACTTTGCAGATGGAGTGATTTGAGCTGTTGGGAACTATAGAAATTCTAGAGGGTATCATTATGTCCTGAGCAGAACCACCCCCCTCAGCTGCCCACGCTGCCCATCCTGCTGCAGTTTGCTTTCTGGGCTCACAACTTTCTAAATAGAATATTGAAGGACAATTTTGTTCATAAGATATATATATATATATATATATAAAGATCATTTATACCCTGTTTAATCTTACATACTCATTGCAAGTGCCATTCAGTCTGACAATGCCATAGTTTTAAGCTTACACATTTCTGACTGAGGTAGATCTTGCAGATGGATTAAGACATCTGAGTGAAGAAGTATTTACAGACTGGTAACATAAACACCTCTTCAAGCACACACACATGCATGAGATGTAGATTAATATTTAATCCATAACTTGGTGTGGTCAGGCAGGAAGCTTCAGACACAGGTACAACATTCCCTCAGGACAGGTTTCATGTGAATGACTGCAGATGTTTCAAGCTGAATTTTCTTTTTTTTTTTTTTTTTTATAAATATCTGGAAGCAAACCTTTATGAAAACTTAACATTTCGGGCCATTGTCTGCTGCAGCTGAGCACAGAAATTTTAGTTTGTGCAACAGCTACTTGTATTTAAAGAAACAAAGCACAGAGGCTTTCAAAATCTATATTGGAGGGGTGCATTTCTGTGAGAGAATACATGCATGGCTGAGGTTTGAGGTGGAATAATAAACCATATGGCCCCCAGTCGAGTGCAGAGTTGTAATCCAGGTGTTGTGCTAACTGTTTTAATTGTGCAGTGTGGTTCCTACGCCCGGGGCTCAAATTGGGAAGGGAATTGGAACAAAAACAGTGATCCTCTTGTTGAAAAATGTAATTTGTTTCATAAATATAGTAGTGGACAAAGTGAGGGGAGGGGGGGAGAACAGGACCCTTTTTTTAGATGTTTACCAGTGCAGCTTTGCAGGTGCTCACATATGCTGAGTATTGATTGTTGCTGCTGAAAGAACCATTCAAACCCACACTTCTCAAAATTCCATCCTTTAAAAGGAGAATCACACATTTCCTTTCTGGCATTCTTGGCCAGGAAAAGCTGCTCTTCCACTTTTTTTCCACAGATAAGTAATGTGCAAGGTGATAAGTGATGTCCAGCCCCCATAGAAGAAGCAAAGGGCATTGCTTTTTCCAAACCAACCTGATCAATGACAGACTGAAGAGGCCAAATCGATGCAAATGTGCCAAGTTTCCTTCTCTCCAGTTTCATGGGTTGCTCCATGCCTAGGACCCCATTTCCCACCAAGGATTATGATATTTTTGAAGTCAGATTTCAAATGTTTCAAAGAGCTGAACTCAGTTTTCTGACTGACAGGCTGAAAGATCCTTCCATCAGCAAAACTTAAAATGCTGCTTAAAGAATTCCCTGAATTTTACCATGCTCCTTTCCCTTACTCATCACTTAGCCAAGGCAGATACAGAAAGTTTCTTTCCTTTCTCACAGCATCACCTGATCTCCTCCTGCTCTTGTCATTTCACTTCTTTGCATTTTACACAGACATCAGGATTACAGCAACCAAATTTTGCTTTGCTCTGTTCCTGTCTCCTTCTCTTTTCATTTATTCTAAATTCCATTGTCAAAAGGGGAAGAAGTTTTCAGCAAAGCTTCCTCACAAAAGATTGCAGACTCAGATTGATGCTAATGTGTAGTTAATTTGTTTCAGTGTTGTCAACTTGCTTGAACTGCAGAATGTCTTCCAAAGAAAAAAGTTGAATATCTAAATACTGCTTCAAGTGCTTGAAACTATTTCAGCTGTTCAGTTCAAAATGCTCTGTTAATTTACTTCTGAGGGGGGTTGTTCTGGTTTTATTTGTGCTGATTCACCAAATTACAGAAATCTCATTTACTTCAAGTGCTTAGGCAGGACAGCTAAACATGTCAGACTGTGAGGCCAGATAATCAGTAAGTCATTTTCCCACTTGCTTTAGGATATGTCCCAGGGGAAGAGCTGAACCAGGACATTTGTTAGAGAATTAGCGAAGTGGGAACCACTTCAGGTGTTTCAGTAGGGGATCAACTAGTGCAGAGTGAGTGCTAATCAATCAGATTATAAATTGTCTTTGCATAAAAGAGAATTTGTATCTGGAAGAGCTTGTGAGGTAGACGTGAAAAAAAAAAAAAAATTAAAGAAAATGTTTCATATGGCTCTTGGAAAATACCCACAGTTTTATAATGCTAAAGCAAAATTATTGCAGAATATTTGTAATGCCCAACTATAGATATAAAACTGCATAGAATAAAGGAAAAACTTGGAGAGCAAATAGCCAGCAGCATTTGGAAGAAAAATTGCTGCCTTCTTAGAGCCTGCTTGATAAAAAAGGGTGCCTTAGCTTGCCAGCCAAGCAACCAAAAAAAAAAAAACAAAAAAAAAAAAAAAAAAAGGAATTTTTGACCAAAGAAAAGACCACATTGCAGATGCATTTAAAGAAGACAAAACTTACATCTGCCTTCAGGATCCAGAAGCTGTGGAATGTCTGAAAGGGGGGGATATTTTTTTGGCGGCGTTACCTGATCCATGTGTCAGGGGAAGCATTAGCACCACGCTTCCATCCCTCCCAGACACAGATTGATGGGAGCCCATGTTTATGAATTCCCATAAACAAATCACAAGGGGCCACCTCACTCTGCTCTCGCTGCTTCCAACCAGGCACATCCCACAAAGCTGAGTCTGAGCAGGAGCCAGGCAGGGCACAGCCAGCACATGGACACTTCCAGCAGCCAAGATTGTCACCTTGCTTGTGCTATTTTTTCCTGTGTGCTGGAGATTATGGACCTCCTTTGTCATCAAACACGTGCTGTCAGCAGAGCTTTCCAGACAGGAACTTTGCTTATGTAACGTAGGTTTGTTTAAAACAAGAAACAGGGACTAGGATGTCAAGGGAACCACAGTGTATTGCTAGAGAGAATCACATTTGAGGAAACCCTTTTAAAGAAATCATGTTTGCATTTCCTGTGCCTTCCATAATGTCTTTTGCTCTGTTAATTACCAGTGCAATTGCTGTCTTGTAGCTCATCTTCCTTTAGATGAGCCTGCAGTGAAGCTGTGGTGTGATTTAATACAGGCTTTTACACAGCATCTCTCATCCCAATAATCATAAAGCAGAGTATCAATAAAAACTGACTTCCAAATGGAGAAAGACATTGCATGTTTATTTAGGGAAGTATCCAAATGTCACAGATCTCTGTAATAAGTTGTACTCAAAGCAGATTTTGACGAACAGTCAGGCTTGTGGGACATGACAAGACGTGAGCAGAGGAGAGGGATCACCACCAGACATCCTTGAAACTGTGTGAATATCCAGGCAGAGTATCTACTTCTACTGCAAGCCAAGTGGGTTTAAACTCTTCATCCCACATGGACAGGGTGAGATGTGCATGATTAAGATCATAATGAAGCACTGGTGGGGCCAGAGTCTGCTTGCAAACCTGCAAGGTGTGCAGGCACTATGCAGTTCACTGATTATAGTCTCCTCTCACACTCTAGTTCTGGATTTCCCCCTGCAAAATAACCTGTCATATCTCTGGATCTGAAAGCTGAGGAACTGGGGGCTGGGTCTAGATCCATGGTTGTTTTAAAGAAAGCAGCACTGCTTTCCTCAGAGTGGAAGAAATTTATCCCAAAAATATTTGGAATGCGGTGCTGCTTGGGGCACCATGGGACCATGTGCAAGTGATCCCACTCATACTACCAAAGCAGTGCAGAGCACAGCTAAAATGAACAGGAAAGCAGCAGTGCCAAGAGCTTGTTTGGAGAACATTAGCAGTTTGTGAATAAATTGCAGGCAGCATAGTTTGGTTGCTCACAGTAAATATGGTAAGAGCAGAGCGATGCTCACGGTTGTTGTATCACACCACCCCAGCAGCAGTGTTGTGCTGTTGGAGATGGTGTGTGTTAGCAAGCAGTCTGCAAGGGGAGGCTCTGTCAAGCACCAGAGAATTTGCATCCACACTATCCTGGTTCTGAGGGGCTGCTTTGGGCTTGGCTCTTTCCAGTCCTGTTAGCAGCTGGAGTGTGGTAGGTGCACTCATGGCACATCTCTTCTGCTTTGGATGCATCCAAGAGGAATGGATGAAGCTGAAGCAGCCCAGACCATTCCACAGCTCCAGCCAAGGCACAGTAAGGAGGATTAATCAGAAACGCACTCCCAGAACCAACTAAAATGCTAATGTGCATGCACTTGGCATCACTCAAAGGTCTTTTAGCACTGCAGCCGAGGCAGCACGAGTGTGCAGTCGCTGGGATGCCTTTTCCCTCAGTGACTCTTGAATTGGCTGGTAAATTCAGCCATTCAACATGTGATATTAGGGCAGAATCTTGGGTGCTCTGTTCCTGCAAGTTTAAGAAACGAGTGGGTGGCTAGGGCAAAACGCTCCAAAGGGGTTTGATCTTTCTGAAAGTGAAGGCTGAGCTGTAAGTTCAGCCATTAAAAAGAGGTTGCAGGGAAGCCAGAGGGAGACCATAAATACCCCAGCGACAGGAAAAACTCAGATTAGGGCTCACACCTTATTAGACATAAAATAAACCAAACAGGAGGCAGAATACCCTAGGCATCACCTGATCCATTCCTCCCCAAACAAACTGCTTCCTTCCTTGCACAGCAGTCTGTGTGTCTGTGGTTATGAGGTGCTGGTTGTGAAGTTTTCCCTGTCCTCCCACTTGCACGCTGGATTTTGCAGTGGCAAGATGAGCCACGTTGTTTTGCACAGCTTCACCGCTGTGAAGGTGACAAAGTTCAGAGCCAAGAATGGTACTGGAGAGATGAAAGAAAGCAGCCCACATGTGCCTGCTTGGCCCACGCTTGGTCCTGCAGAGCAGGAGGGTGCACCTCAGCTACCTACATACAAGGGCAGGTCCAGTTTTCACCCACAGCCTTGACTTCACTGCTGCATTCCACACAGTGTAAAAATACCCCGGGTTCTTAGATTACACGGCGCTATTTATAATCTTTGTGTGATGCCAGACATGTGCATATATCAGTGTGACACTTTCAGAAAGCAATGCTGCTATTTTAGCAGCTCTCTAATGAACAGCGTGGGCAAAGCCACCTAGACAAGCTGATTGAGAAAAGTGTTGGGGAGGGAGGGCTGTGGTGGTCTGCTGGGTGTTGTTTGTTGCTTTTTATTCTTAAGTAATAGGCTTTTTTTTTTTTTCTTTTTCTTCTTCTTCTTTTTTTCACACTTTGTTGCCATTAAGAATAATCTTAAATAGCCTCTTTCTTCCCTGGCAGCCCTCCCTCCCCCTCCCAGCCAGCACCCCTCCCCCAGATGTCTTGATTAGTGGCTGTGTGTATGCTGGTCAGATTCTGGGATTAATGATGGCTAATTTGTCTGAGGTTGGTACAGCCTAGCCAGCAGGCTCTCTACCACCAGCTTTTGCTGCCATATGGGTAGAAGCAGCTGTTTCAATTACTTTCTGTGCCCAGATGTGTCAGACGAGACACCAGTGCTCTGCGGGGTACGTTCAGCCGCTCGGCAGCTAATTACTTCAATCGCGTGTCGGAGCATGATGCTGTACACTGCAAAAGGGGGGCTGAGCACAGCCGAGTGCCAGCTGTCAGTGCAGCTCACAGTCTGACAGTCTGGGACTGCATTGGAGCCTCAACTTTCTGGGAATCTCAATACATGCAGAGGATGTGGCCAATGGTGGGACCCATGCCTGCTTGTGCCCCTCTGTGTGTGTGTGTGCTTTTGTTGGAGGGAAATGTGTGCTGAATGATGAAAACTGTGGAATTTGGGCTGTGTAGTGGCCCTGTGTGCACACAAAATGCCCTCCTAGCTTTGCTCTTGTCAGAGTTTCAGACATTTGCACCAGATGACCATTTCCCCAGGCTGTGCACATAAAACCTGTTCTGTTGTGGGTTGGTTTCTTCTTCCCTTCCTTCTTCTTACTGGCACCAGTGTAAATTCTGAGTCACTGTGTTTTAGTTAATGCAGTTCCACTGACACGAGGTGAATGTGACAAGGGGGTCAGGTCCATGGAATATCTGTCAATCAGTGTGACAGTCTCATTCTAGATCCTGGTTGCCAGACTCAACAGCTTTGCCTCCTTGCTCTAGTTTAACTTTCAGCATCCTTTCAGTGTCACTCTCTGCTTCATCTGGTGCTCATTGTCCCAGTGTGTGAGTTTGGGCTGCATCCTTTCCTAACGAAGACTTCTTTGCATTGAGAATCTGATGGGCCCATACCTAAAAGGAAATCCATTAACTATTACACCAGCTCTAGGATACTGATAAACCAGTAGACCTGGGGTACTAGAATTTCTTTGTGGTCCCTGCAATTCCCAAGAATATTTTTCTTATTCTGAAGTTTAAATTATTTCCAAACGTGTTCAATCTGGGGAGATAAACTAGGCCAGAAAAGGCAGTGCCTAGGACTTCTGGCTATGTCAACTTCCCAGTCATGCCTGCCAGGATGCAGCAAATATTAGCAGTGGCACAGTGGAAGTGAGACAGTTCAGCAGAGAAATCAGATGACATCCTAGAATCATTTGCAGAGTGAATTAAGCCAAGAAGTGGGATTAGACACAGAGGGGCTCAGGAAAAGCAAACAAAAATAGACATCCCATTGCACTACCAGTATTTCTATTTCCTTTAACACGGTACCATTTTTATCTCAACACACTTAAGACCAACCCTGCATATATTCTATTAGTTTAAATTCATATTTTCATTTTTCATGGTATAATTCCCTGAATACGTAATCCCTGAGCGTAAATTAAAATCAAACCTATGTTCTAGTAGGTGAGAACCCTATGAGAAGGTTAATGGTGCAATGACTAATGTCAGAAAAGCGTTGTGGTCAGCTGTGAAGTGATCAATGAATCCAATGGATATTCAAATTAATGGAGCTGGTTGAGAGTCAGGGAAGGGGGACAGGGTGGGAGAAAGAGTGGGGAAAGAATCTGTTATAAATACAACTCTTACACCAATTACTAGAAGCAAGTCTGAAAACAAGTGCAAAGCAAAGCATTTAATGCAATGCCATTGGCATTTTGGGCAAATACTCTGTAATTTGGGGTAGTTACTAACATTATCATCATCATCATAATACATGTATTTAGGAAAAATAAACATTTGTTTTGTGCTAATTCTATGGTAATCAGGGTGATTGTACTGTACTTAGCTACTGTTTGTTACCATGGTTATTTCTAGTGGTTCTTGGTTATTAATGTCCTGGAAGATTCAACAGAGTCCTCAGCGCTGTTTCAGCCTGCTCTCCTCCAGTAGGCACAAGTGAGATATCTGGGGGTTGGGGTTTGGGTTTTGGGTTGGTTTGGGGTTTGTTTTTTTAATATTCTAATGATCTGCACAGAGTTCTAGAAGCAAAAATAGATTTGCTTCTTGTCAGACAAACACCAGACACCAGCTCCTTGCTTTGCACCAGTCTAGCAGTGTAAAGGGCCTGCAACTGAGTGTCATCTATCCTCACTAGTAAGCTTTATTTATATTGCCAGATGGGTGCAGAGAAGGCTTCATGTGAAGAGAATCAGCCTTCCCCATGTGTTTTCTGTGGTCTATAATCTCATAAAGATGGACGGTGTAGCAACATTCTCACAAGTGAAGTAACGGGTGTCGCAAAGAACAGCATAGAAACACATTTTTTTAATGTATTCTAGGAGCTATTTTTAGTCCTCCCAATGAATTTTTAAAATCACAGTAGTGTATTGGCACATACCTACTTCCATTTAGCATGATGGACATATTTGTTTGGGAATTAAGGCTCAGATTTAACAAGTGACTGCTGCTGATCTGTGATAACCAGCCATGTACGTGTGTGCTTTTTACGAGGGTGACCGGGGCTAAGTCAGCACATGACCGTGACAGCCTGTCACTTAATGGGCTGTAACCTTTTCCCGAGCCCATGCTTTACCTACTAATCCTATTTTCCTGCTCACTTTCTTAAAACTTCCTATTTTGTTCCATAGGGAATGTGTTGAGAGAGTGCGAATAACAATTGAACACCAGGCACTGAGAGCAATAGCTTGTGTACAAATAGTTTGTTTGAACTGTTTATCATAGCTCTGGAGGCAAGTCCAGATGAGAAAGATTTAGTTGCATGCTAAAATGTGTGGCTCCAACAACCTGATTTTCCTATTTTTATTTTTTTTTTCACTTAGGTGTCTATAACACAGTGAAGTTCATAGTTAAGGTACCTTGGGTACTATTTTTACAGTGTGACACATTGGTATATTTTGGGAATGTAATATGAAATAAGAAAGACTGATAGGGCTCCAGACACCTCCAGACAGGAAAGAAAAAAGGAAAAAAATTGTGGCAAAACACCTCTGTAGAGATTTATTCCTGATGCAATGCATGGGATGTCCTTGGAACTGCATTGTTGCTCTTCTGCTAAATGTATCTCTTCTCCACTGATTTCCCTTAATGTTGTCCACTGGAAAAATCAGGTTAAATCATGTTCAGTAGGATTGCTAATTGTAATGTTTGATAGGTAGGCTGAGACCTGAACTGGATCCAGTTTAGTTTTGAACTGGGGAGCGATTTAATGCAAGTTTATAATTTTATTTCCAGAACAGAAAAATTATGATAATGGACAAGAGGGTGATGGTGGTCAAACCTTTCTTCATCTTTCTCACTGGGTTTAGCTATACAAACAGTAAAACAAAAACAATTCCACCTTTTATATTTTTTCAGCTATGGAGGCCTGACTCCAGTCTCTGTATTCATGCCCACTTGATGTTTTAACGCAGTTTTTCAAGTGTTAAATTGTGGCCAAGACTGTAGAGATTGTCTCCAGGTCCAGACATTATGAAGGTCCCACTCATTAGTCCCAGTTCTTCATTAGTTGACTGTCAATCTATTGAAATTGGTAAGTTACAATAATGGAAATAAAATCAAGTCCAGGAGGGAGTCAAAGCTGTATTGGAAAGGCAGAATCCTCAGCTACAGGACAGAATTGTCAAAGTCTCTTCACAGATGGAGCCTCAGTGGTGCAGCAGAGCTTTCAACTCCCATGGACTTTGTCTTAACTGAGTCAGACCTCCACAAATGAATTGTCATTTCCTGAAAGAAATGAAAGTCAGAAGTACAAATGAATTGCATAAATGTGACAACATTGAAGCCTAATAAGCAGACGAAAGAATGGAAAGCTTCCCAGAAACATTCCCTGGGGAGAAGTCAAGAATTATCTAATGTGGATAAATAGGTTAAAAGGATAGCCACATCTTGAGTTTTGATAAATTTGGGATTGACAGGTTGAATGAGGAAGAGGTAGCCCTAAGCAGAAGCTTGTATTTAGGGCGAGATGTCAACTGAGGGAAAAACAGGCTCAAAGCTGAGGCGTATGATTTAATCAAGGAATCTGACAGACTCACTGAAAACTCCTCAGATAAGACACTGGAAATAAAAGAGACAGTGCAAATACATACATTTGATCCTCATACTTGTTCCAGGAAGCAAAGTCTAACAGTGGGAAATGGAAGTTTAGACCACATTCAAAAGTTCTTTATATCTACTTTATGGAGCAGCATAGAGGATCAAAACACAGAGATGCATTTTGATATTGAGAGAAAAAAATATGACTGGGAAGAGCTTCACAGAGTTATCATAAAACCTAAATAGAGAGATGGGTCTTCTCTCGGTGGACTTTGTAGCACAGATGAGGTTGCATGGGTTTGGGTATGGATTGCTAATGCAAGCTGAGCTATAAAATGAAGCAGGTGATGTCAAACCATGACAGAAACCAGATAGGCCCAGTTGGATTTGGGCATAATTTGTTCTGTGTTCATTGAAGCCTCACAGCTAGATTTATGGAGGCTAAATGGCATGGGAAAGCTTGCACAATGAGTCAATAGTAAATTCGGGATTTGAATATTTCACGGCTTCATTCCGTGTCCCTATGGCTCATAACGTATTTACTTGTATTCTACTGGAAGAAATGGCTTTTGATGCAGGCCTCTAGGAATATGGGCATGGTGTTCAGGGATGAAAGAGTTAATCTGCAGGTTTCTTTTGGTTTATATTTCTACAGAAAGTATGGGGAGTAAAAAATTACTGTCCCATACAGCATTAAATCATTAATTAATGACCTTTAGAGTTGAGTTTGTAACGCCATAATATAAAATGTTTTTGGAAAAACAAGGGAGAATTGCCAAGTCCTCAGAAACTGACTGGATAACACATAAAAGTCAAAGGAAAACACAGGTAAAAATGCAGCTTGGATTCCCCTTAAAAGAGCAGAGAGAATAGGCTCAGTGAGTGGTTTACTGCAGCCTCTCTGAGCAGGGAGAGAGGGGAATGCCAGCATTCTTCAGCTACTCATAAAAATAACATTAGTTTTTCTTCCCTGTTTTTACGATTGAGGAGGGAGATTCACTGGTATCTAAGAACTTCCAGAGCTGGCAGATAACTCACAAAGCTCTTTGAATACGCTGCTACTCCAAGAACAAGACAGGAACCATCAAGATAATTGTCTGATACAAATCTTTTGTTAGAGTAATAGATTTTGTACCGTCACGATTCCTGAATTATAGCCATATGTACTAGTGAATGATGAAACATGTAAATGGTAATTCATCATTAACTCTGTGTATGAGAAACTAAATTATTCTTTTCAGTGCTGTTCTTGTATCTGAGACATGATACATTACGCTATGCTGTAATTTATAGACACAGTGGAATCAGCCAAAAAGTTGTGTTCTCTTCCAACACTTACAGTTTAATATTTAGGCTTCTCCTCCCTTATTCATTCAACTTTTATTTAATTGTAATTTATTTCCTCGGGGAAAATTAGGCATAGTGGCTGTGTTCCAGAAAAATGGGGTGCAGCTTAATATGGTAATTTTTGGATTTGTCTGAAAGTTTCAGTGCCAATAGCCTGTGTAATTTTGAGGAAATCACTCAGTCTTTCCATGTATTCTTTGAGAGGGAACAATGATATACAAGTGTGTCACAGAGACACCACTTGAGGTGTGTTTAAGGATAAATTAAGGAGATTTCTATCTCCTTCAGTTCCTAATCAGTTTTATCAAAGTTAGGAAAACATGGAGGAAAAAAGGGAGAGAAGACTACTCAGGAATTAAATACCCCCTATCAGAGTAAAAAAAACAAAAAAACAAACAATATTTTGTATTTCGAAAATAACACCACAATTTCTAACTTTGAAAACCTTAATTTGGCTCTCGCTGTTCCATTACATTAATTCATTCATTAATTACCTTTAAGTGGAATGTGGCTTTTCAATCTGTTGAATTGTGGTGCTGGTGGGGCACCACACCTGAGGCAGCAGAGATAAAGATCAGGAATATCTGCTGATTTGGGTGCCCCAAATTCTGCACTCAGAAGAGGAAGAAAGGCCTGGGAAAGGTATCCAGATTAATGGAATACCACTTCAAAAAGTGTGTTTTGACTCTGTTTATTGGCATTATTCATTCTGGCCTGTTCCCTGCAAGCCACAGCACACACCATGGTGAGCAAATAGATGGCAAAGATTTTCTGCGTTTCCATCCAAGCGATAAGAGCAGATGAAATTAAAATCAGAAACAGACTCTGTTGAAGTTTAAAGGCCAAAGGAGGGGCAGGGTTAGTATTAATGCTCAAGAAACAAGTCTTTTTATTTGGCTTTTTCTGGAAAAAGTTTTCTGGTTTCAGAAGAGTTTTCCCCAGCTCCATGTCCATTTCCAATGTTTTTTTTTTTTCCTCTTGCTACATCTGCAAAACATAGAAGTGCTGTATTGTTTTATCTCCCAGGGAAGATATCCTTTCTTCTAGATGTAACCCTACCTCTAAATGACTTCAGAGTTCAGATTCCTGGAGGTGTAGTGGATATATGGCAATCCAGGCCGTAATTTACAATAAACCATCTTCTGACACCATTTCCATGACCTAATGCTGGAAGTATGTTGTTGGGGAGCCTGCCCTACACTGCCATGGTGAGAGAGCCTCACTGTGTCATGGTAAATATTTTATTATTTATCCTGTTGTGGTTATTTCAGATGCTGCCACAGACATTTTCTCAATTTGTGTTTCTGCCTGCACACGTTTTCTGATATCCCTCCTGGAATAGGCAGATGTTCCTAATGGACAAAAAAATCAGTGTTTTCAGCATACATATCCTTACATACTGAAGAAGCTTTTCATCTCTCGAGAACGCAACTCGGATTCTGAGCCCAAAGTATTAAGGAAAGTGAGCAGAACTAGAGAAAAAAAAAAATCATATTTTTGTGCATAAAAAAAAATTGGTCAAGAATATTTTCTGCATTTTGCTCAGAGTTTTTTGTTGATGCTATTGGGGTTTTTTTTCTTTATTTTGGGGTGAGTCAGCAGCTTATTTTCACCCCAAAATAATTAATTTTGAAAACACAGCTGTTTCATCATGAAATTAGTCAGTAAACTACATTTCAGTGGCCTGTAAAATTACCAAATGCTTTCAGATCAAGAGAAGTAAGGCTGTGCAAAATGACAATATTTGGAATGCACAACCCTGCAAACCTTCTCATTGAAGATCATTCTGGGGACATTTATGACCTTTAGTCTTTTTGCTCAGTGTTCTCCTGTGGTTTTGGGCAGTTACATAACTATCCTATGATTCACCTTCTGCATTTATTAAGGGTTTAATGATACAGGAGTAAGTGGTTTCCTTCACTGGTACAAATTGTAAGATTTAATCCAGGGCTGTCTTGGAAGTCTTCAGAAGCCTGGGAGCGCTCTTCATTGCCATAAAACATTTCAATGTAATGATCTTTAAATCATCTGCTTTGAAAATCAATTAACCAAAAAATATACTAATAAGAATTATCCTCCCTGGGTTACTCACAGGCACCTTTTGCCAGAGACTTGGAATTGCAAGAACAATGTCGAGGAAGGACTCTGTAGAGGTGAAATTCTGAATTTTCTCCGTGCCTTGTGCTAACACATAAATACTGTGCAACAGATATTTTTTCTGTGGGAGAATATACCTTAAAAAATGTATTTTACACATGGCATTTAATACAAATGCTTAAAAAGTGTGTAACTTGAACAGACCTCCCTCAGGAGATCTCTTTTGGCAAAGTGAAAAAGCCCTGTTCTAGCATTACAAAATCCCCACAGATAAATTTGAAATATATGTCCCTTTCAGTGTTTTGACAGAACTACAACTGAATTACTGGGAATGAAAGAAGTGCTGGGGGTAGAAACTGGAGGGGAGGGGACTGCTTTCACTTTGGGATGTTTCCTGTACAGCCCTGGGCCTGATGATACCTGGCTTCATTTCAGTGCTCATCATCACTAATCCTTAGCACAAATGAATAACTGCACTTCTAAACAATCAAAGGTTAAAGACAACTCAGCCATTCATGTGATCTCATTATACTATGCTGATTGCAGTGCATCAGAGTTATTTATAACCTCAGTTCATAAAGTTGGATTTCCAGTAAATGAGTTCCTTTTCAAAGGTTAAATATTTATGTCCTTTTTTTCTGTGTGAAACAGTCTATGGTTAGGAATGTGCACTAATGAACCATCACAGCCATCTTCAAGAAGATAAATAAAAAATTTTGAGTTGGTATTCTGGCTCCCAAGGCTATTCCTTGCTTAAACTGCTTCCTACTGCTCCTGTGTGAATTTTCAAAACAGATCAATGCCATGGCAAAGGCTTTAAACCATTAGATTTATAAAGTCAGGCTTAGCTTTGATTGAGTGTGCAAAATTTTAATAATAAAAATAGTAATATTCCCTATCTGCTTCTCTTCTACTGAGCTCAAAGGGCCAGTACAGCTACTCCTAAAGGAAAGTAATATAATTAATTCTTTCAGGCCTTTTTAGCTCACAGCTTAGGAGCAAGTGTTTGGCACTCTCAGAGAGGGTAGGTGGGAGATCAGGTATCGTTACGCTTTCATCCACCAATTAACACCAGTTTTGACCCAGCACTCTTTGCTTCATTGATTACTGGGCCTGCCCAACATGGTTGGAACACGGTTCTCTGAGGTTACAGAGGCTTTCTGTTTAAAATAAATCTGTACATAGTGGGCTAAGTTGCACGTTCATCACCTTAAAAATATATAAACAACTAGAGGCCTTTGTGCAAGACAAGTACCCTCTTACTCCTGTCCTGTGAGAAGATACAGAGGGGGAGAAATGGATGGATTTGTCTTATGTTTATTGTGCTGATTTCTGATTCAAAAGTGTATTAAGCAACACTTTAAAAACTCAACATGAAAAATTCCTGTAGTAAAGTTGAAAAGCATTAGTATTCAAAAGGCATTTGAGGCATCAAGGCATCCTGCAGTTACATGGCACAGATGTATTTATACCGTAGTTTACTTGTTCTGGTTTTTTCTGGTCTCATAGTGAATTTTTTAAGCAGTAGATACTCACATGGTTAAGATCTCTGTCATATTTGTGCTTGAAAATCAGGTCTTGATATTCATTACATGTCACTTGGAGGGTCTCTGAAAACATAGGGCATTCAAATCCCCCAGTACAGGCTCCCCTAAGCCAATCCAGCTGTTCTCCACAACAGTTCCTCCAGGTTAGTCTCCAAGATCAGGGTTTTTTCAGTACCTATCACTTCTGTACTTTTCCAGCCATTCTGTAATCTCTGCATCCTGAATCCAAGGAGGAAAAGCACAGTGAAACTTTGCTTCACTAAGGTTTTTCACTTGTATCCCAGAAGCTTGCCCTGATGTAAATCTGTTCATATTAAAGACTCTTTCAGCTGGGATGATACATTTATGTTACATGGGTAGACAAAAAACCCAGTTAGGGATGTAAAATTAGTTTGCTAGGGGATGGATATTACCAATTCTTGCTCTGATCTGGAGGGGTTTGAGGTGTTACACTGTGTGGATGTTCTGCCAGTGGGAGTGAGAACCCCAGTGAAGCCTCTTCCCAGTATTTCTTTCAAGCTGCCTTTCTCCCCCACAAACACCTTTAGATCTTCACTTGACCACTTCAATTAAACCACATTCAACCTTTTGGGAGTAGCATAACCCCTGGAGATGTGAAATAAGTGTAACCATTCTGTATCTTTTTTTCTGAGGCTCCTTATTGCACAAGTTAAGTACTATAACCTTGATTTGTCTCTAGAAAAGTGCCAGAGAGATCCAAGATGTTTTTCGATTATATTCATTAAATAATGTACCTGAGCAGTGCTAAAGGATGGGACGTCCCACACTCCAGAGAATATACAAATAATAATACCCATTGTCAGTCCTGGAAACAATGTTCATGCCTAATCCTGCTGCTGGAGTCTCTGGGTAACAGCTTTGCAGTCACACCAGCCTTGAATTCCCTCTTTTCCCTCTGCAGAATCAGAGATGGGTGAGCCAGGAGAGGTGATTGCAATTATCCATCTAGTGTGAGGTGGCATTTCCAGCAAATTGTGAAATACACTCTACCAAGGCCATAGCATATTTATAGGAAGACATTCAATCTCAGTGTCAATTGTAGGGGACAAAAATAATTCCTGGGTTTCTGTGTGGGCAGGGTTTAAGAGAAGCATCAGTCATGCAGTTGGTGTGGGACTGACCCACAGCCTTTCCAACGCCTCCTTCAGAAAAATAGTAATCCACGTCAAAATATCTTTTGAGGGCCTGTTTTACTACTTCTTTTCCTCAAGTCTGAAAATTATGGATGAATAATGATCCCCTCAATTGCCTTTCATAACTATGATACAGGCAAAGAAGTTAATAAGTCACCTCTGTAGCCCCCCTCCCTTCTCTGTACAGACATTTTTTACCACATGGGTGAACACAAAGAAATAATCAGATAAGAGATTTTTCTTCTAAATTAGGCCTCTTGTTTGTAAACTGAAAGAGTGCTAATGCAGTTCAAACTCAGCTGTGTACCACATACGCACACTCAGCCCAGGAGTATTATAAAGAGCGGGAGAATAGGAGGTTTTGTTCTATTCTTCGGTCTCTTTCTATATGAGAGGGCCATTCATTCAATCCCTATGCTTCTCTCTCTCTCTCTATTCCTCTCCATAATGCCAGCATTAGCTGCAAGCTGCTAGCTGTAAAAGTGCTTTGATGTTGACCTCTCACTGCCATTGACAGACCCTCATTGGTGGGTGAGTAGCAGAGCAATAAGGGCATGTGTGGGAGAAAAGAGGATGAAAGCCTGGACAGCTAGGAAGGGATAATATGAACAGATTCCTGCCTGTTCACTTAGTTTCTTTTTTTTTAACTGGGTCTTCTGATTACAGAGGTTACGAACCAGTAAAACTTCAGAAATGACCACTGAAAGCCTGCTGTACATGAAGAATCAGATAATTGTTCCAGCTCTTGCCTTGTAAAATTAAATCAAGCCATGAACTAGGCAGGAGCACATAGGGGAGTTGAAAACATTTTCCTGTTTAAGGCAATGAAATAGTGGGGTTTTGTCTGATACATACAGTAATATTACAAGGGCGAGGAGCATGTAAGTGGCATGGGGCAGGGGACACAGAGGAGAGCTGCCTGCTAATGATGATGATTATTTTGTTTCTCGTCTCATGCCAAAACCTAAAGCATGAGTCTTGAGCTTTAAAAGGATCAGAACAGAAAGGTGCAGTAGGAGGTCAGGAGGACTCGGAGGGGTTTGTGCCTCGGGGAGCACAAGTGCGAACACACAGGGATGCGTGCACAGAAAATCCTGCCTGCTGCTCCCCATGGGGTGCTGGCTGGCACTGGAAATGCTCCCAAATTCAGATCACAGCAGGGCCCCAAAAACAGCTTTGCAGCCTCCAGAGAGAGCTGGGAGGTCGAGGGGACAGGGACAGCACTGTGGGCCACCTGGGCCCCCAGCCAGTGGCTTGTGAAAGCTCAGCCAGCAACGCTGGGAAAGGCAGGGAAGCCTCGCTGCTGGCTGTGCCCTATTGAGGCAGGATGTCTCCAGCCACTTCACCTCTGCTCTCCCCCTTCACCTCTCTGAAAGCTCAGCTTGTCATAGTAATAATTAAGCCCTAAGGCTCTAAGTTGAAATGGCCAAAAGGCTCTGCGAAGCCGACGGAGGGAACAGGAGGGAGGGAAAGTTCACACAAATTTGTATTAGAAACCTTGTTTTCAGTTCTCATCTGAAGGACCAGCTATGGAAACAAAGCTGCTCGCCTGAAGGTTCCCAGCATCTGATCTTCTGCTTCTTTGGGACAGGCAGAAATCTGTTCTGCCTCCACTTCTCTCCCTGTTGGCACCATTAGGCCATCAGAGCTGTTTAACCAAGTCAGGTGAGCTGCAGATCCCAGGCTATGCCACTTGCAGCACAAGTGCTGTCATGTTCCTGCCTGGAACTAAGTGCACCAGTTGGAAAATTGGGGGATTGGGTAAAACAGGTGCCCGTGTCACAAACTGCGATGCAATAGCACGTCAGCAGTGTCAGCATTCAAATCACACCCTGCTCCAAGCACTTGAATAAGAAAGAAGCCATCACCGCTATGATCTGGATTTGATTTCTTCTTTAAAAATTAAAAGGTATTCAGCACACACTTTTGGAGCGGAGACTCTTCACACGTTAATCCGTTAGAAAGAAAGAAATCTTTCACTGAATGATTAAAAATATTCACATTTTGGAGGGGACAAACTTCTACAGCACTTTTTGCCTTGCCGTCTGCATTTGCTATCAGGGAACTAATTCTCCAGTCAATTTCACAGATGGTTTCCTGTCATTACTACACAATTCTATTTATTTGATAATAATTTTATAGGACTTTTCCAGGGGGATTTGGAATTACATGTTCAGCTTGTAGCAGTTTTTAAAAGGTGTGTGAATACTGCACTCAGTCAAAACTTCCTTGCCTAAACTTTTTAAATAGAAAATGGATTTTCAATTCAAGCAAGAAATCTTGCCAGAAGTGTCTTGGTTAAATTTTTTTCAATGCATTTTTCTGCATGTAAAGGGAAGTGTATATAATCCTTTCTGTGCTGTCACTTTGCCTTTGCTCTTTTCAACCCATCTGATATAAAGGCTATTTTCCCCTTTCCAATTAGAAATGGAACAGGACTTCACTGGTGTTAAAAAGGTACCATTTTTTAAACTTGAAAGCAGAATGCAGCAAATATTTTAAGTTTCATGCTTGCTTTTGCTTTTTGAAGATAGTCATGATGAACTTACAGACTGTCAGAAAGCTGGGGTTTGTGCAAGCTGAAATGTCACCCAAAAGAGAGTCTATCTATCCTGCTTCCATTGTTTTTGCAGGAAAGATCTCTTCTTACATCACCTGTTTCTTGATGAATATTTTACTTGGAATAGTTCTTTTTTAATACAGTCCAGTCTCTGGTAGGGCACTGTGTTGTTGCTAAGCTACCTGAGATTTCAAGTCCCTGCTCTTTGGTGGGACTCCACTGAGCACAGAATCGCTGGGGCGAGCAAGGAGTTTCTGTTTGGTCATCAGGGAAAATGGGATCTTCATGGGGAGCAAGCTCTGTCCCACAAGTCCAGAGAGAGGACATTTGAATCTGGATTAATTTTCTTGAGAGCTACAATACAGAAGCCTCTGGAGCTTCTGCACTGTGAGCTTGGCCCATGATTGTAAAAAGAAAAAATAAAAGGTGCCTTCTCTAGCGTTTTCAATTAACAAAGCCTATGGGGACCTGGATAGGCAGTTGGAATCTCCATTCCAAAGGATTAAAAATATATCTTTGCCAGAGGTACAGCAGCTGTTTTGGTAGGTACTTTGTATTCTGCCTGTCTGTGGTCTGCTGGAATCCTTACTGTTCCCTGATGTGTCATTTCACTCCAGTGAAAATCACAAGCGATAACTCAGGAGGCAGTAAAATTACAGGGGTCATAGAATACCCCCAGTATGCTTGAAATCAGGTCACCAACCTCACTCAGCTGGCCCTCTTGCTGATAACTCCCCTTTTCCCATTTCTCCTCTCCCCTGTTCACTCTGCATCTCAATTATTAAAAAAAAAAAAAAAAAGAGAGAGAGAGAAAAGAGCCAACTCCCCAGGGCCTGTAAACACAAGTGCACCTGAGCAGCTCCAGCAGTGGCAGTGCTGGGGTGAGGGAGGGATGTGTGTGATACCCTTTGGGCTGAGCTGGCCATGGTTTGGCACAGCTGGCCATATCCTGCACTCTGCTCGTGCTTTGCAGTGTCCCAGCGCTGCGGAGAACAGAGCCCAGCCTGAGAGCAAGGCCAGGTTCAGGAGGAAACTCAAGTAATAAACACGATGGGCAGCAGGAGTGAGTGTGTTATGGGCACCCAAACGGTTTGATGAAGCATGGCAACATTGATAGTTTGCAATTTTATAGTATAAGCTGGGCATGAAAAACAATGGAGTGAGGGAGAGAAAAGGGATGTGGATGCAGAAGGATGGAGGCTTTCAAGTCCCATTCTTCTCAGGGTATTCACAGACAAGCCTTAAGTGGTGCAAAGAACTGGATCAGTCTTTGAAATTCAGGTTTTCTTCCAAGGTCAGAACAGTCAAGAATCAATTAAATTTACAGGAACTCAGAATATTGCAGAGGTTTTTCCTTCATAATAGTGTTTGTTCCTTGAATTTTCTCCTACTCTCCATAGGAAGGTAAGGGCTCCAAACTGAAGGGTACTGGGAGAACACTCAAAACATTCATTGGATATTTCCATCATACCTGTTACTTCACTGATTTCTTCTTCAGTAAATGCTCTCTTTATGTGCCCTTTCTGATACTCAGTCTCTGGTTTGGGCTTGTACAGCTTTAATTTTTGATTCCTTTTTTGCAACAATTCTCTGGAAAGTGCTGAGCTGGACTCCTTTATTTTTGATATATGGAAGCACAGGTACGAGATACTGACTGGAACAGGTGTTTCTGCTCTGGGGGCCTCTTCTTCTCTCCTCAGAAGTCAGTCCTCACCATTCCTCACTGAGACGAGCTTTGTGGCTTTGCAAGAGTCCAGTTTCACTGAAGGGTCTTTTGTGTGGTTTGATTATTTCAAAGCAAGGAAAAAATACAGCAATGGCTTCTTTTTCTGAAAGCCTCCAAGAAAATTTGGAGAGCTGTGAGCCTTTCTGTTCCTCCTCACTCCAAGCATCCTTCTTCCTGCTAGCTCTTTGCAGAAGGAGCTCAGAGATCACCGTGCTTTGCTCGTAAGCCAGAGGCAGCTTTCCTTCCTTGCAGAGAGGGAAGAGCTGCTATAAATCAGTCAGGCAATGAATGCATTTCAGTTGCCTGCTCGGTTGGATAGGGGCAAGGAACTGAGGAAACCACCTACAGATGAGGCAGTTGTGTGAGTCATGAGAAGAGAGGAACGTTCAGCACTTCTCAGGAGGGTTTTACCAGTCGTAGAGAGGGAGCTGAGGACTTAGGAGCGCTTTTAGAAGCTTGTAAGTAAAACTGCCAGAAAATACCAAGCTGTGTTAGTGCATGGGCAGCCATGAGGAGGCCAAGACCCAGTGTTTCCTTCTGAGGGGTATTTATCTCACCCAGGGAGCAGGAAGGCTTTCTTGCAGTGAGTGCTACTGCTCTCCAGAGCTCCTCAGGGCAGGTTTGTTCCCTTGACTTTTAATATTCCAGTTTTCCTCTGTTTGTGCCAGAAAGTAAGGCTTGGGTTTCATTTTATAAAAATAATAAAGGCAGAAAAGGTTGAACTGAGACTTGGCCTCTTTGCTTTCTAAAAGACAGCAATAGGGCTTTTAAAAGGACCAATTCCAGCCTTTATTACCCCACTACAAGGCCCGCAGGAGGGAAGAGTGTTCCGCCCAACTCATAGTGCCGACAGAGAAAGATGGATTTTTAAATTATCTACCTTTGCTTTGCAACGTAAACGTTTCAGGGCAATTATCCCGAGATAATGCCTACAAATTGCTGAAGACTTTGGGTTTATAATTGCTCGTGTTCATTTAAGGTTCCCAGCAGACTAGACCAGGGAAATCACTGCCAGTCAAGCCAAGGTTGATGGTATACGGTAACTGAGTTTCTCTTAGAAGAAAGACAAGCAAATCAGTTTTCTTTAAGAGCAATAATTCTAACTAATTGTTTGGTTTCATTGTGCTTCCATAGCGGGAGCTGTAGTGCTTGGCAAGGCAGAGCAGTGACACTTCCCAACAATGGGAAAATTGAATTCCACTGCATGAGGTTATTCCATGCAGCAGGAAAGAGCAGCTCTCTCCAGCACATCCCCACATTCCCTTATTTACACACCAGTGGCCATCCCAGGTGCCTCAGAAAGTGAATCACGAATTTGCAGTGAGATAATGTTATCATGTCAATGCAGGGAGAAATAACTGCAGCTGCCTGCCACGTTTGTAATTAAAAATCACTTCTTAATGCAATACTTAGGTGAGGTTTCAAATCAGCAAGAGCATTCGTAATGAAAAACACAATTTCAAAGTAGGGATGTGCTCGAATATTCCCATCACATACATTTTATACACACACCTATTACCTATTTATATACTTATATTCCTATCTGTATTTATATACTTATATTCCTGTCTGTATTTATATACTTATATTCCTATTTATATATGTTTCTGTATTTTGTCTGGAGCCTGACTCCCCACCAGTTTTGCTGTGAAGCTCTGCTATCATTCCCATCACAGGCATCCTCCAGGCATTAGTTAGACAAATTCATATCATCATTATTACTTGCTAAGCACAAGCAGCATTGGCCAGTTTAGGTGTCTACACTCCAGCAGTGTAAAATCTCCCCTTCTGTCCCTCCAACTGTTGCTATTAGAGCAGCTGAATAACTGATTTTTCTCATCCAGTAACTAAGATTAAAGCAAAAAAATTATAAAATAGGCTTAGCTGACATTGCTGACATTTGGGAGGCAAAAAAAAAAAAAAGATATCTTGCACAAGAAAAAAACCTCCCTCCCAAAGTGCATTGGGTTATCAAAAATATTTTGCTTGACCTATATAAAAAAAATCTCTGGGTTGTTTTCATGTTATTTTTTAATGTGTTCCAACAATATTTGGGCTGAAAATATTGTCTGGGGAGAGATAGCAATGTATATGGTTAAAAAAATGTTGAAAGTGTGTGTGTATGTAGACTTTTCTGAATATTTTTGCATTTTTTTTGCCTTATTTATTAGAATTTACAGATAACAGTGGTCAGTTTGAAGCTGGGCTTTTCAGTGAAGAAACTAATTTTCTGAAAAATCCCATCTAGGATTAGGGAGCAAGGAAGATGCCCTGCCACAGCTTTGAAAATGTCATTAGTATCCTGCTTATTCCAGTTTTAGGGGCTTTATTGTGATGTTCATGGGGGGAAGTTTTTGGAACTTGTGCCTTTATGAAGCTGAGGGATCATATGCTGTAGTTGAATACAATATTTAAAGCTCTTGGGTCAATATTCATCCTCCCAGCCACCAAAAATAAATATCTGCTTTCTATTGAGGTGCTCCTTCAGCCTTTCTTGCAAACTGTGGCAAATATATATATATATATATATATATATATACACACATATATATATATATATACACACATACGTATAATGGAGATTTGAGCCCCAGATACTGCCAGATTGTTTTACCACTTTATTAATATTTCCTTTCACATGAAAATGAGTCTGTTAAAACCAGAATTGTTTACAGTGCACTGTGTGAACACCAATAGCTGATACATGTCATAGACAACCAAAACTAGGACTTTGCATAAATTATTGATATCAAGACATATTTCCAGAGAAAACCAAAGAACATGTGTTATGCTGGCAAGTCGACTCTCAGAATGAGGAAAAATCAATTTTTTTTATCCACAGTTCTTCTCAAATAATAATAATTTTTAAAAAAGTAGTATTTTTCCCCAAATAAATTCAGGCTATGACACACACACAAATTAAATTTTTCATCTTTTTAAGATACTTACTTGACTAACTGTTGTCTCCAAAAGATTCTTGTGTTGTAAAGTGTTAGCCATTTACTGGTGTTAGCCACTTGAAGGGCAAAGAGATGCCCATCCTCCTGGTCATTAAAGGCAAATTACAAAAGATGGCTTGTAAACCTAAGAATGTGTGTCTGGAATATCAAATCCATATTGCTGTGCATGCTCTATTATGTTGTAGAATTCATAATCTGATCAGATTATATTCTAAAGCTATCTCAATGCTCTGGGATGGGATTTTGTCCTACTACACCCACTGGAAAGTCATTTCAGAGATTTTTACTCCAATGGTTAGAAACATCTTGTAATTCCCAGATTAGCTGAATTTTAAACCAGTTTATAACCAGTTCTTCCTGGGTCACCTTTACACTCATATATCCTTACCCAGCTGGTTTGGACACCACCATTCCTGAATTGGATCTGTGTCCCTTTAAGCCACCATTTAGGTAGGGTAAGCAAGCAGAAGCTTTTAGTTTCCTCTCAGAAGCTCTCCAGTTCCTTGATCAGTGTAATAGTCCTCTTTGCACCCTCTGCTCCAATTTGCATGCATCCTTCTTGGGCATGGGTAACTAGAATTGATGCTGTATTTCAGATAATGTCTCACCAGTGCTTTGTGTAGTAGCATTAATATTTTCCTCTCATTATTAGCACTATTACAGGTGATGAATCCCAGGATTGCATCTTTCTTTTCAGTTGCATTATATTATGGCACATATTTATCCTGTAATCAACTAGGAAACCCAGGTCTTTCTCTTCCTTTGTCATTCCCAACAGCTTCTAGCAGAAATTCTCATTATTAGTCCTTTAGTGCATGACCTTGCATTTTGTACTGTTCAATTTCATCCCATTTCTATTACTTCTGTCCCCAAGGTCATCCAATTCTTCCTGCACGATATTGCGATTTTCGTTTGTGTTGATGGTGCCTCCCAACTTTGTACAATCTGCAAATTTCATTTGAACACTCTTACTTTTTGTGCCAAGTTTATTAATGGAGCGTTAAATGAGATCAGCCCAAAGACTGATCTTTGAAGAACTCCCCTAATATTTTCCCTCCAGCCCCCTATTCCCCCCTGCAGCACATCACATCCTCCCTTCCCCGGTCACCAACCCAGACCTCAGAGCTCTGACTGAGTCTCTATTTTCCCCCAGTGAACTGGGTAGTTCCCAAGTGGCACCTGCTGAAACACTTTAATGAAGACTGGATATCTTTTTAGAATTTTAATTAAAAAAAAAAAAAATTATCAGGGTAGCTGGGCACAGTCTAGCCCCAGGAAACCCATATGGTAAATGTCTGCCCTTTACTCCTTTTGATTCTTTCCTCAAATTTGTTCTAAAATCGAGTAAGCTATTAAGGTCTGACTGACAGGTCTTCCCTAAATCCCCTTTATCTACTCTAAGAAGAAGAAAATGATACTACAAGGTGCAAGAAGTGGGTACAAAGGGTGTGGGTGCTGCTGTTCCCTCTCCATGTTACAGTGCAGCACTTTGCTGCTCAATTAACGACTGACAGTGGCTACTGGATGTGCAATTTCATGTGTTCATCCTCTGTTAGGGATCATGTTGCCACTCTTCAGAGATAATAAAAGGAAGGTATTCATTTAGGCTTGTGAAACTTTCTGCACTCTCAACCCATCCTTTCCCCCACGGCAATTTTCATTCCTTCTTCCCTTGTTCTCTTTCCATTCACTTAAATCATGTTCTGATCAGTTCATTTCCTTTCCAAAATCCAACACATTTCTCTGAAGTTCCCATTTCTCTCATCTCTCTTCCTCAGCATCCTTATGAACTACAAATTCCTGCTTGAATCCCAAAGTTTTGTGGCACAATCAAAAATCTGGCTGCTCCAGGCCTGTCAGTGCAGAAGGAAATGCACACACACATTGCAGTACAATTTGCAAAGCAATTAGCCTTTGCAGCAAGAAACACGAGTGACCAGACTTCCATAAGGCTCACATGACATTTAATGAACCCTGATGTGCTCTCATGGTTCTCTGAACTCTTGTTTCTCTCTCCTTTCTGGCTCGTAGCTGCTTGGAGAGGTTTTAAGAGCTCTCTTGTCGCATCCATGCAGATTTGTCTCTCTCTGGAGGAAGGTCATGCCATGGGAGTCAAATCCCCATTTTTTTACAAAAGCAGAGGCTACAAAAGGTGCCCTCTCAGTACTCAGGAAGAGTGCTGAAATAGCATTTGCTCTTTTCCAAAAGTGGAGGCCAACAGCACACCAAAAAATCAGAGATCCTCCCTTGTAAGAGAACACAGCAGGAACCTCTGAACCCAGAAACAACCCTCCTTCCTTCCACCCTGGTATCTAGCAGTGCCCTTCACCTGGATGGATTTCAAGCCACATCAGATTTCCCTCTGTATTTTACCTGGAGCATTTCTGGGAGGTGCTGAAGGGGTGTGTGGAGTTCAGCAAGCCGTGGCACAGGTGAAGCAGCCCAGCGAGCAGCATTGCCAGAACCTCACTTGATAAGCAGCAGATGAGCACCTTGCTGGCCTGGCAGGATAGTTTAACAGGGTAGGTTGCATTAAAGTTTAATTTCACCTCTGGGAAGCTGCATTTGTTTGATGGCAGCAGGCTCTGGTCTTCTACAGTGTTGTGCACCAAACATCTGAGATGCACCTTGGAAATTAGTTTCTCATCATTCTCATCTCAAAACCCGTGGAACTACTGTGCAGGCAGAGAAGAGAGCCCAGTGTTTTCTTTTATGAGCTGGAGTCTCCTGCTCCTTATAGCATATGCTGTTTGTTAATTATTCTGTTTCTCTCTTGCTGTCTCTTTCCTACCCTTGTTCATCCTCCCCTGTGTTTTACTTCTCTGATGGTTTGATCTCTTGTACTGCATCTCCTCAGCCCCAGCGTGCTTTTTTGCATGTTGATTTTGATTTTCTTTTGCTGTGTGGGATTATACATTTATAACAGCCCTTTACAGAAAAAGACTCCTGAAAAGGAGTCTGTTTTGATAGTCAGAATGAGCAAGGCATCCTCTCCTAAACCATGATTCCCTTATGTTGATAATTGAGCAGGGGGAGAAGAAGAGTTTTAAAGCCTTGCCCTCAAACTCTTTCTTCGTGGCCTGTGTTGCTTTTTTCAGTACCAGAAACTCTTCACTTGTCTCCTTTGCTGGTGCCACTTCTGCTGGCGTGTGGCACCACAAGGTGTGGTGACGTAGCAGCCCTGGAACTTGTCACCGTGGCTTTTTTCTATTTCCACATGAAGGTACATTTTGAAATGAGACCTTGGCCAGCAGAGCCCACACACCAGAGCAGTCTTGCTGAAATCCCTCGTGCAGCTGTGGGGAAGGGGTCTGGGGAGCTCACTCTAAAGAGGCCCCAGGTCCCATTCCAAGGCAAAAATCAAATCTGGTTTGCTTTAGTACTGTTGTATTATGCTGCAATGAATTCTGGGCTTGTTCTTTTTGAATTACCAACTCACCAGAAAGGATGGAGAGGGGCAAATTAATGAAAAGAAGAAGACAGAAAAATGTCTAAGGTACCAGTCAGTGGAGAAAAGAAGGGCTCTGCCATCAAAACCTTCCCCAGTGAAAAGACCCAGCAGGATACAGTGACTAAATGTATTTGCCACAGCACTGAGAGTTAAAGAAAAGTTACTTTCATTCACCAGAAGTGGAAAAAGATATCTGAAAAAGCTCTTCTCCTTTTTGTTCCCTTAGTTCTCGTCAACAAAGTGAAGTTCTGAATGGCATGGGGGAAAATCATCTTCCTGCATTTGCAGGCAGTGCAGCCAGTCCTGTTCCTGGACATGGGGGAATGATCACCCCCCCGAAGAGTGATTACAGCCCGAGCAATAAAACCGTGACACTGTCAGTCCAGGGCTGGATTTTGATACTGTGTTTCCTGAATTTCATTTCCTGTGTGAAGCCCAAGGAGAATATATTTTTTTTTCTTTTTGAGTGTCTGGGGTTTCAAAGACTGAAATACTCATCAAGGTGCTTGAGGAAAGTAGGAAAGGAGAGCAATCTCCTGTTGCCATCAGAAGGCTGTGCTTCCTTTCTTTGTGCAGATCCGAGGTTTCTGGGCCTGAGTCCTGTTGCCTTTCCATGGCAGGCAGTAGGAATCATGCTCCTATGCTCTGAAATAATGGGAGAGGGGTCTCTAGCTGGCTCCAGTTCTGGAAAGATCCTTGTAGTCACATAGTTAATGGTTATTTGGAATTATGTAGCAAAATACAGTCTCAATGAAAGAACCATTCAGGGAAATGGAATGGTCCAGCAGCATCCCATCCTCATCCAAAGACCTTTATGAATATCCCAGGGTCTCTGAGACCACAAACAACTGAATCTTGGTCCTTGGTCATGCTCAGATCTCTATTTCTTGCACTCCTGTGGAATATGGGGAGCATCTCAGAGGCTAGGGAATTTTGTTGCAGTCCCTGGGGGGTTTTAGCAGTGCCAGAACCATCAGGCTGTTGGGGTGATTTGTGTTTGAAGCCCTCTGCTCCCCGAAACATCTCTTTTCGTATGCTTTGCATTGTAATGCTGCATGTGACACTCTGCATTGCACTTATCTGTGTCTTATACCACAGAGCTCCTTCTCATCTTCTTTCATGGACAGGAGCAGAGTGGTTTAAATCAAAGCATTTGACTTTGAACCTCTCTTGAGCTGGCCTTCAGGCAAGTTCTTTCTGATCAAAGACAGAAGCATACCAGGGTCCAGGTATTAAGGCTGAATAATTGGTTCAGACTAAAATAAGAACTGTCCCAAGCCTCCACGGAAAAAAGTTTTTATCAAGTTTAAAAAAATGTACAGGTAACTTTTTGGCCCTTGATATACTTCTGCATTTTCTAAAGAGGGTGCCACTGCAGAGGCTGCTAATACAGTATGAGACCATGAAATACCAGTCAAATTTGGAAGTCAAAGATGATCAGATTTCTTGAGGAACAGGTAGAATTAGGGGTACTGAAACAGAATGGCTTTCATATGGAAGAAGATGGGATACTATCAGCACAGCACAATATAACTGAGGTGATTTTGGAAGATCCTGGTTTCTTCTGCTGTGCAGGATCCCCCTCTCTGAAGAAACGTGTATATCCACAAATAGCACAGCACATATAGCTGTGGCTTTTCTGAAGATATCACAGACCCTTCAGACTGGGGGGAGGAAAACAAACCAACAACCAGGCAATCACAAGCAATTTACCAGACGGAGCAGGATGCCTGTAGCATCCCAAGCAGCCTGAGCCTGTCTGCCTCTGTTTAGGATAAATACTGAAACCGCACCTCCGTGAACTCTTCTGCCTCTGCCCATCAGTAATGTGTATATAAAAAGTCTATGCCTGGGGATCAGCTAACGGGATTATTCACAGACACAAAATGAAGCTGGCCCGATCCTGACGTCCTTTGCAGCCCTCCCTGCAGCCTGCTGAGAGAGGCAAAAGCAGGCTCAGGCTCCAGGTTCCTCATAATTTTGGCAGCCTTTTGGGAATTTGCAAGGAGGGTGGCAGTGGAAATAGGCTCTCATTTTTGGTTTTGTTGTTTTTCATTTTTAATAGAGCAACTTTCAGTCCGAAAGGAAACCCTGGTGAAGTGGTGAGGCTTTTGTCTCTCGCTATAATGCCACTGGGCTTTGGATTGACCTGTGTGATACAGTGACACTGTGTGGTTTGAATTTTTACATACAGCTGCATAAAGCAATTCTCATGTAAATTTTGGAGGTAAATAAGCCTGCTGTTGGTCTGCTGCATGGACACATATGCTCAAACCATTAGGCTTGAAAGGAGATTAGAATTAACCCACCCGTCTCTCACTGGCTCGCTCTTTCCCTCCCCACCACGCAGCTCTTACAAGAGCCTCAGCACCTTGCTATTTTAACGAATGGCAGCAGAGTTAAGGCTGACAGAAGAAGAAAATTGTTGTGCGCCCTCCCTCCCCCTTCCCTGCAGCCGCAGAGCCTCTGCTGGAAGCCGTGAGGATTTAGAGGAGGCCAGGAGCTGATTCCCCTGGCACAGGCGGGCACGGCGGAGTCGATGCCCTTCCCTCGCTCCCCCAACCTCTGAATTGCACGGGGCTGAGCTGAGCCCTTCAGTTCCCACTGTGGCAGCAGGAGGGCTTAGAGCCTGCCAGTTCAGGCCTTGTGTGTGTTTTCTTTCTCCTTGGATAACTCCATGACCTCCTACTGGGTAGGGAAAGCTTTCAGAGCAGCTGAAAAGTCCTTCCCAGGCACCTGGCGCTGGGACGTTCCCAGGTGCTTCTGCAGGGCTCCAACGGGCAGGGTCTCACCCAGCAGCAGGCAGTGGCCACTGGCCACCATCCTGCCTGGAGCTGGCATCGAAATGGCTTCAGCTTCCAGCTCAGGAAGGGATTTACTGCGAGTTCTCTGAAGGCAAGAGCTGGCCCAAGCGTGTACACACACTCACACACACGTGCACAAAACTGCCGAGGGCGCGAGCGGGCTGAGGGGAACCTGGCCCGGGTTGTTTGTTTATGCGAACTTTAAATAATTCATTTTTGTCCCTATTGAGCTCATCACAGCGTGACCAAAATAAACGTGTCTCCTTGGCCTATTGTTTGGAGCTGAGGATCGTCGAGCGGGAGGAAAATATTACAGTGACTGAGGGAGATACACGTAAGAGTGTGACCTTTAACTGCGGTACCTATAACCAGTCTCATCAAATTAAAGCACTGTATATTTTCCTTAATAATCTCTGATTAGGCTCGGGGTATGAGCGGACACGAACGCCCGCCATTGCTATGCAGCGGGAGGCCTGCTAAGCACCCGCCGAGCGCTTGGGAATAAGTGAGCAAAATGCTTTAATTTGATAGGGTTAGAATCCTGCAGGCTCCGGGGTGAGAAGTCACCAACAGCTCCGCTCGCACTGAATATGCAGAAATAAAAAAGTAAATTGCTTACATCTGCTGCAGGCGGGAGGGAAAATGATCTGATTGGACAGGCCGAGGGCTCTCCATCTCTTTTGGGTTAGAAAGAGGGGTTTGGAGCATCAAAAGCTCGTAATTGGAGTAATTCTGAATTAATGGACATACACACACACAGGCGCATGCACCATTTTGAAGCAGCTGGTCACAGGATGCACATGCTCAGGAATGTTTGGGGATTGCAAAAATGCTGTTAAAAATGTTGTCTCTTACTCCTAATATTATTGACATTTGGATTTCATGAGCTGTAAGAAGTACAGTAAGTACAAAAAGCCCTGCCCATCTGCCCATTAGAACTGCCTGCCTCGGCCTAGATCTGTTTATTCACAATACAATTATTTCATCTCTCTGTCTGTCTCTCTATCTCTGTTGTCTATCTGCTCTTTCATGTCCGAGGGTCTTCGCTGTACGCAGAATCCCAGGCTTTAGCCTTGTCATCTGATACTGTATTTAATCTATGTATTTGATCAATAAGAATCAAAGACAAGGCTCAAGGTCTTTTTGGCACCAGGCATCCAGCTTTGTGCCGGGTGTCAGAGGTTGTCTACAGTGTCACCTTGATGGTGTCACACTAATTTGTACCCTACTTTGCTTGCCTCTGTGATCACAGTCTGCGCTGGTTTGTGGGATTTTTTTTTTTCCTCTCTGTATCTCTTTTTTTAATGCTTGTTTTTATTAGTTTGGGAGGTGGGGGAGCTGAGAGGTGGGAGGCTGAAGACATTAGCTTAGGGATTTAAGGAGTGCACTTCCTGACCCTCTCTGCCTTCCCCCTGCGAGTCACTTACGCTCCAGAGTCAGGGTGTTACCTCCACCTGACAGGCACCGTGTCCCAGGGGGGGAGATGTTACTAAATCCAAAACGACCAAGGGAAGAAATCCTTCAAGGCAAACTTTCAGGAGCAATTTCTCATGCTTGCTGCTGACAGGGAAAGGCAGGCACACCAAGGCCAGAGTCCAGGCTTCAGCCCACTTCTGGGTAAATCCCCACAGTAGGTACATCTCTAAATTTCACTGGTATTTCCCTTGGAGACAGGGTTCTTTGGATCTCGTGCTGATGCACAAACTTGAACAATTTGTTCTTTTATGGCTGCCTAAGGCTGTACTGCATCATTTCAATGGCCTTTTGTCTTCTGACAAGTATTGCAATGCCTATAATGTACTAAACATTCTAAAAATCCATGTAATTAATGCCCCAACATATCTAATATAGAACTATTATCTTGAGGACAGATAAATGCAGTTTATTATCTTTTTTTTTTTTTCCTTTGCCTACACCTCTTCATTCTCTTTTCTGTGCTGTTATTTAACACAGAAAATAACAGCACAGTAAATGTATTATTTAAGTCTCTCATTTAGAATTGTATGTGTGAAGGCACTGCACAAAATGAGGCTGTGTTTAGACCCAGATCCTTAGCTGTAGACTGCAGGCTTCACCATGATTTCCTGAGGTGCCTTGGAAAGTCAGCCAAGATTTTCACAAATGGGTGGCTGACACTAAGCATCCATTTCTGAGTTTTGTTTTCAGAGGCACCGGCCACGCACAGCGGCTGCGGGAATCCATGGGGACTGGAATGTTTCAGTACCTTGTTCCTGCAGACACTGCACTTGGCTTTTCTGCTCTTAAGAATTCACATTTCAATATCATTTAGTGAATCAGTAGAAACATTAGGACCGAAGAACAGCAGAAGGGCTGCCTGCCCCCCAAGGCTGTCCCTAAATAACAACTGGGGTGGATGTTTGAGAACAAAGTACCTGAGAAAGAGAGCAAACAAAAATAGGAAAAATTCTAGTTGTGCTTTTTAAAAACCATAGGCTGTGGGAAGAGGATGGGCTCAGTGCAGAGTTTGCTGTTATGATTAAGCTGTGTGTTGTGATTAAGATGTATTTTGAAGTTTGAGGTTGTCTGGAGGAAGGGACACCCCGGCTGGATCCCACACAGCCTTTGGACAACGCTGCTTTTTATGTCTGAGCTGGCTGTCAGCCACCAGAGGATGAGAATGGGGTTGATTTTGCAGGTTTTTCTCCAGAAGCTTCTCCAGGGAAGCTGGTTATTCCCTTGGTAAGGTGCCACCTCCCTCCAAGCGCTCGGCTCCGCTCCCTGTCGAAGGGAAGCCTCTTTTGTCTGCCAGCCATGCCTGCCACAGTCTATTGGAAGGTATTTGTCAACAATTATATGTCTATTAAGGACAAGTCAATCAGGCCATGTGCAAATAGCCAGACCTCTGGGGTCTGCCTATTGATAGGGGCCTGTCAATAGCCAATCCAGGCTTTTTTCAACCAAACAAGAAATTAAGCACTCACCAAAATCACTGCTCCTCTGAGTCCCTCCAGCCCATTTTTATTCTGAGTGTTGGTCCCTCTTCTTCTTCTTTTTTTTTTTTTTTTTTTTTTTTTTCCTGGGCTAATATTTATTTGGAATAAACAAAAGAGACTATGAGGCACTTGTTAAAGCACTGCTTTAACTGTAAGAGGAACATTTTCTCATTGTAATTAAGGATATTACCAAATGGTTGTGCTTGTAGGTGGCTGCGGTTAATCCCAATGACAGGAAAACTGTAAGGGAATTAATAACAGAAACTTTAAATTAGCCCAGCTGTAATTAATATCTACAGTATATAAATATCCACTCTTCCACCAACACGAATTTCAGCCATATTTACCTTTATTAGGCTGAGGAAGACAGTAATACTATGCAATATTTTCATGCATATTCAATTTGTAAACTCAACAGTTGATTTTGTAATTTATATTGCAAATTACTCTGCTGTTTCCCACACGTGAGCAGGAGAGAGAGCAGAGAGTGTGTGGGAAGCTTTAAACAAAAGCCTCTAGCAAAAGCCATGACATCAAAAAGATGCTCCACAGGGCCATCTCCTTTGAACCGGCAGAACTCCGGTATCACAGAATTCACTGGTGTTACACAACAAACGGCAGCGTTAAATAACTCTGCACAGAGACCTGGAATGACCAAAAATATTGAAAGCAGATGTAGTATGCAAAGCAGAAATGATATCTGATCTGTGCTCTTTAGGTACATCACAGCTGGCTTTGTTAGTAATTACCCAAACAAACATTCTGTCCGTCAGGGCTTTATTTCTTTTCATTTCTACCCTTCAGACAGGACAAAATCTGAGAGCCCAGCATTTTTTCCCTGGTGTTCAAGCACCAGATTAATAATTAGTAACCTAATTTATTAAAATTCAGCATTTACCCAGCAGCATCCTTCAAACACCAATTTTTGAACTAAGGTGATCTATTTCTCCCCTGGAAGAATGGCAGAATGCAAAGATATATTCTTTCCAGAATACTCCCCGGCCACTGCAGAATTGCTAGGTATGGAGATAGTTTTTATTTGGTCACAAACTTTCTTATACTTTGAATTAAATCTATACCAGGGGAGAGCTTTCAACCTGACTTTTATTGCTGGTTTTACCACAGTCTTATTTTAGGTACTTGTTTCATGTTAAAAAGAAAAAAAAAAAAAAAAGGGAAAATTACCTTTTCAGTTTCCTATTTGAAACCCAAAAAATACTTTAAAAAAAAAATCATCCTGATTGCAGCTCTCTTCTTAATTCTCCACCCTCCTCCCAGACATGGACCCTTTAGAAAACAGCTTTGGTTCTTCTTTAATCTGATTTTAGCAGGTGCAGCACGTGGATGAAAGCTTTTCAGCAGATGCTTTGGGAAAGTGACCATTAAAAGCAGGCGATTTATTTCACTGTAAATATATTTTTTTGCTAAGGAGCCCTTAAAAAGAAATTCAAACATGTCAGTACACAGGTTTAGCACCCATGCTTCCAGCTTTTCTGAGCTGTGTCAGCTCTCACATGTAAAATCAGCTTTCAAGAGATCATTTATGTAATAATTTAACTTCATAGGAGAGGAAACGTTAAAAAGTCCCATGTAAACAATCTTTCATATACATATATGTATATATATGCATATAAATATATATATACATATAAATATATATATACATATATATATATACATAGGCACAGCACTGTGACACCTCTCAAATAACTACCAATTAGAGGTATTTTTTTCTAAAAGCTTTTAATTCTACTTCATTTTCACCTCTCTGAACTCAGAGGGGCAATGACTTCATAGATAACTGCAGCAGATCCTAAAAACACACATTTTAAGACCACAAGAGACCAAGTCATCTGCCACTGTCCACAACAGGGACCAAAAATCCTACCAGCCCTTTCTGCCAGCTCCTACTGAAAGAAAAGCACATCAGTTTAGAAATTATATTTTTAAAAAAAAAAAAAAAATTCCCATTCCATCAGCATTTGATGTTTGTTTGATGATGAACTTAAAACATCCAGAGGGAAGCTGTTGAAGGGCTTTTCCTTTTCAGATTTTATTGAGGACGGAAAGGGAAAATTTTATATTCAAAGGGCTTAAAGTGCCTGCTAAAGGTCTGCCTTTAAATTCCCTAAAATTTAGGGAATTTAGTGAGAAGGGAGATGGCTCTTCTGTTCTGCTTCATATTTACACAGTGCAAAGAGCACGACTCTTCAAACAGTGGGAGATGGGATGTAATTCCTCACTCAGAGGGGTGAGCAAAGGACAGATTATTTCCAACTGAATTTTGAGGTTCAGGTTTTTTGCTTTTGGTCAGCTTTAGCCAATTTACTCCCTCTGAAATAATTTTCCCGCTATAGTTCCTAAAATTGCAATTTTTGCTCTTTTTCTTTTTCTTTTTTTTTTTTTTACCCTTCATGAACAAATTATGCTCTTAATCAATATTCTGTAAGAAGAAATAATGCAGGAAAAAGCTCTGTAACTTGGTGGGCAGGGATCTAACTCGAGGCTGGATGGAGGGAGCTCATTACTGACACAGGGACTCCAGTGTCCCTGTGCTGCTCCGAGCACTTGCAAAATTCAGGATGACCCGAGGAAAGAGTTTAAGCAGCTGATGGGGAACAGCATAGTGTGTAAAAACAAAGATTCAACCACCCTGTGCGTACTTCCCACCTCTTTGACGTGAAAAAGAATGCAATTTTAATAGGCAGGAAGAGATTATTTGGGGACGATTTCTTAAGAGAAAATGGCAAAGAAAAATAAATGGTGTATGCAAAATCTACACAGTATGAGCAGCCCAGATTGGGTAGTTTAACGGTGTTTTCCTTCTGCGAAGGTGGTATTTGTACAAGGTGGTTTTTATTTAAAATACCTGCTTGAAACAGAACAGGGGGAACAAATCAACAAACAAAGGACAACCCTGCTGCAAAGCAGAGAATTCCCTCTGTTCCTCGGGGATGTGAGGCGGTGAAAAGCGAAGGGGCCGCGAGTGCACCTCCAGCGATTCCCTCTGCACCGCCTGGAGACACAGGCTCAGGCCAGGGAGAGGTCCCAAAAGGGTAACAAGTTCTTGCTGTGATTTTAAACTCTCCAAGGGAAGCTCTTTTTTGATGAGCTGGAGAGATTCTTCTCCACGGAAAGAATTGCTCCCCTCTGCCCTGAAGTTGCGGCGCGCTCGGTTCTGCGTCCCGTGAATCGCAGCTCTGCTTGGCGAGGACACCCCGCACAAAAATCACCAGCCATGAAGTTTGTCCTGCTCCAAAACCCGGGTCAGGGGGCTCAGCTTTGCTACAGATGCAAAACCTTAACGTGTGTGTGAGAAAGTGGACATAAAGTCACCATTTCAAAAGGAAAAAAGAAAACCAAAACCAGAGAAATGCAAGAGCAGCGTTTTACAACAGATGACATCCAGATAACAGCCGCAGTTAGAGTCAGGGACGGTGCTTTAGTGTGCCCTTACTCAAAACATGTACAGACAAACATGGAAAATGTGATATATTTGCATTCAGTGCAGTGCCAGTACACAGAGAGCGAGCTCCGTGTGCTGGAATACAGCTCGGAGCATGCTAAGGAATTTTTCTCATTTTACAAATTGTTAGGACTCAGGGGTTTGCTAAAAATATTCTTTTGAAGCTTGTCTAGTCCTTGGCAAGTGTTCCAATTTATCCTCCCTTTAATGGTGTGAAACTGGGTTTTGTTAGGGCTGGGTACATGATCTCTGCTGCCTGGTGCTCAAAGGCAGCAGGGAAAAGCCTCTGATGAAGATACGTAAGAAGGGAAGAAAGAAGCAGCTTCTGATCTGGTTATTTCATGATCAAAATTGCTTGAAATGAACTTTGATCCAGCCGCCATTCTGAAGAATTACGGCTAACAAATAAACAAACCCAGCAGAAAAAAAAAAAAAAATTTAAAAAAAAAAAATCCTTAGAGCTTTTATTCCCTCCTCGGTTTCCACGGGTATCTTGTCGTCAGACACAGGCTGATTTCAGGGAAAACTTCTCCAGATTTGGCCCAGGCCTGTCCATTGTAGGTTCCTGGCAGGAGGGACCAAGCCTGACTGGTACCACACGGAGCACCTGGAGCGTAACAAGGGATAAGTAATAATAATAACTGTCCACTAACCACATCAATGTTTTAAGTATCTCACATAAGTGGATAACTTGATTTGTAAATAAACTACATTTCAGGAATATTTCATAAACATCCTGTGCTAAGTTGGTGCCTGGGGTAATATAGATTTTCATCCATATTCATCTCCGCGCAGGAATTCCCGGGAGTTGCTGGGAGGTTGCAGCAGCTCAGGCTTTTCATGGTAATATCTCCCTCTTCTCTTTTTTTCTTTTTTTTTTCCTTTTTATATTTTTTTTCCGTGTTATTTTTTTGCGCCGCTAAGCCGCGCTCGGCGGGCGGCGGGAGCCGCGGGCCGCTGGGCCCGGGCGGGAGCGGGTCCCGAACCCGCGGCCCCGGGAGCGCGGGGGGCAGCGGGGCGGCGCGCGCTGCGCGGTGCGCCAGCGCCATCTACCGGCCGCGCGGGGGCGGCGCGCACCTGTCGCGACTGTCGCGGCTGTGGCGGGGCCTCCCCCGCGGGCTCGCCCTGCCTGAGGGCGCTCGGCCGCTGCTGCACCCCCCGCTCGTCCTCAGGAGCGGCCAAAGCCCCTCGGCCCCGGGTCAGAGCGCTTGGAAAGGCGGCTGTGCCCGCCCTGCGGGTAGCGGGAATGGCTCGGGAGCGAGGGGAGCCCCGGTCCCGCAGCGCCCGGGGCTGCCCGGGGGAGAGCGGGTCTAGCTCCGAGCGTGGGTTTTGTAACCGTGACCGGGAAACGTTTTTTATGTCAATGGATTCGCTGCTGGACCATCCCATCAGTGCAACTCGTTTGATTTCAGGTCTGCCGTGGACTGGGGCGATGGCGCAATTACAAATTCGAGTGATATTTTTATTTTTTTTCGGGTAGCCTGTCATTGTGGCGAGCAATGCTTTGGCTGTCGGGTTTGTTTTGGAGCATCCATTTGTCCAGGGTCACCAACCCGACACTCAGCAATCACCGTGGAGCGAGGCTGTGCCGAGTAGGTGCCCTGTTGTCCCCAGCTGTTCACTGTGGCAACAGCTGGAAATCTGCAGGCAGTCCCTCACACATGGGGGGATCCTGAAATCAATTCATCACCCAAAGCAGGCGAGCCCCTGGCCCGGTGAGCGCGAACCACCTGGCTGGCTCTCTGTGTGCTTTCGCTTTGTAGCTGCAGGGAGCCACATCTGAAGTGTCTCTGCCTGGAAACTCCTGGCTAAAGCAGCGATCCACAGCCTTGCTTCTGATTTAATGTGACACCGAGGCTGGGAAACAATATTATCCCAGTGTTTTCCTGCAGCAGGGAAACCACCATCGGCTGCGGTTGGTGTTTAAGGTACCCCTGCTGAAAGCGTGGTAAGGCTCACTCAGAGAGGTCCTCCTGCGAAGAATGGTGTTGAGGTATTTTTCTCCTGAGCATGATTGGTCTGTAACTCTGTTTTCAGATGTAACAAAAGCTGCTCTGGGTTGCTGGAGCTTTGAATGCTGTGATTTGCACTTTAGGAGTTGGTACTGGGGGAGAAAGTGTTCCAGAGATTTCGTTATTATTTAGTTACTCCGCCTCTCTGGACTTTCATGTTTCTTTCTGTATAGATTTTTCCTGTAATTCTGTTTTCTATTCTTAGTATAAAGAGAACTACTTTAAATATTTTCAGTTTCTAAAGGGAGTATCTGGTACTAAGTGCTCATAAAATAAGAGCAAATTGTCCTCAGGGGATAGAAAATACAACCCAATGGACATCTTTTCTTTTTTTAATGGAAAAGTACTTTTTAATACATTAATTAAATTTGGGATGGGTAGGACAACAGCATGGACTTTTGGGAGGAAAGAATTGCAGTCACTGGGGTTTTAAACTGAAGGTGTGAGGGACTGGGGCTGGCAGATTTCTACCACGGTGCTGCAATTCCCTAGCTAAAAATTGCTAAGGAAATCTCTGCCCTCTTTCTGTTGGCAATGAAGCAGTTCTGGGGCTGCTGGTCCAGGAGCCAAGTGGGCACTGGAGACTGGCAGGGAATTCTGGGGAGAAAACAGAACTCGGTGTAAGCTTGCTGCTCTTCCTTGCTCTGAGACCTGCAGACCCTGGGCTGTGGCTTTCTCTTCCTCTGGGAGCAGGAATCATCTGGAATTATTCCTGTTGGGGTAACTTGAGCTGGCCAGAGGTGAGGCTCCCCTAAGCCCCAGAGTGTCTCCAGAGGGGAGGTGGAAGCTGTGTGTTGTGGCTCTCAGAGGGCTCTGGCTGGGCTCCACGTCTGCGTGGTTGTGAACCTGCCTCACCCCACAGAGGTTAATCAATTTATTTTTTTTTTATTGACGCTTTGGTTTTCATTTTATCCTAAAGGTGAGAAAAATATAAGACCACCTCTTGTAGTAGCCCTTTCAGTCTTGATTGCAGGACTAAATTTTGCCTGGAACTTTGCAGTATCCAAGGCTCAGGTAAGATGCACAGACCCCTACAAGAGAAAGCAGAGCTGAGGGAGGATTGAAGTCCTTCCAGTTCCGTCTGAGTTTTGCCTGGCTAAGGGTGTAGGCATTTGGCTACAAATTAATTCAGTTTAGTTTTCACCCAGAGAATGCTGCAAACCCCCAGAAAGATAGATTTAATTTTTTTTTTTTCCTCGCTAACACAATCACAAAATAATACAAACTTCTCCCCACAAAGTGTTGATTGTTCTGTAATGGAATCATAAGTAATTTTGTAGTCGCTTTGGGGAAAAAGCAGAAACTGTTCTTAGCACCTGCTGTATGATATCACAAAGCTACGGCTCATAATGATTCTAATATGTGAAGGCAGTTGCATAATATCATCATATTACAGTTTGTGTAAGGAAAAAAAAATCATGGACAAGAGATTGCCAGTAGAAACTCTTCCCAAATGCTATTTTTTTCCTCATTGCTGTTCCTCTGTCTCAAAATATCTTTGCATTTTCCTTGTCAGAGTCTGTAGGTTTCATTGGTGGAAATAACAGCCAGCAAATAATAAAGAGGGAAGGAAAAAAAAACATCACCATGTTTAAAAAAATAAAAATGCATTTTTCTATAGAAGCTAATGTTCCATAAAGAGATGCAAAAGGAAGAGAAAAAGCTACTAGATAGCACAGCTGCATTGAATTGCAAGACAGCTGGATTTTTTCAATGTAACCAGATTTTAGATGAGTTTTCTTTTCATTTCTCTATAATAAGATCTTTGTAAACCACAGTCCTAAACAAAATCTTGGTGGTGATGATGAAAATAGGGAAGAGCAGTGCTGCTGGTGCTGTGTGTGTGTGACAGTCAAAATATGAGATCCTTTGGAGCTCTAAACCTGTGTCAGCAGAGCCACGCAGCTTCCATTGGCTGCAGAGCTGCCTTGCTGCAGGCCCTGAGGATAAGGATTGCAGCATCCAAAGGGATATTGCCTGGTGGTCAGGATGCCCTCAGTGCCCCCAGCTGAACGGATGAGAACGAAAGAAATTTCAGGCAGAGCCTCTAATAAGACTTAAAGCTGAATCAGAGTTTGCCCTGCAAAATCCTGGGCAGCACATACCAAAGCAGCTACTCCAGCCTTGGAAGAAATCCAAGATGCCTCTGCCTCACGTCCAGACTCTCAGTCTGACCTCTCTGAGCGATAAATAGTGAGTTCACATCTCACCCTGATCCTTCCTGAACCTGCCCCCTTGCAGAGGGCTCGGCGTAGGAGAGGTCAGGGCCCTTGTGGGCATGCAAAGGTGTGATAAAAGGAGAGAAGTTCTCGTGCTCTCTTTCTCCCTCGCTCCCTCCCTCATTACATTCACTCGGGTCAGCGTAGTCTGACTCCTCAGCAGACAGAAGAGCAAGAGGCATTTCCAAGCAATAGTTCCCGTTCTGCCACCTGCCTGCCATGTGCTCTTTAGCAACTTACCTCATCTCTGCTGGTCTGTAAAGCACGGGGCAAACACAGCCTTACAGGAGAATAATACAGATTCTCAGCCTGTGAAATGCCTCACTGAGAAGCCAGCGTGTTCAAATGTTTTGGGTACATTAATACTCACAACTTGCCAGAAATAAAACCCCAGGAGGATTTTCAATGCACCTTAGCAGGACAGAAAGAACTACTTGGCTGTCTGTAGCTGGAAAGTAGTCTCTTGACATTCTGTGCTACATCCCAACAGCATCTTCCTTTGAGCTAGAAATCAGTGCTGTCTTCATTTTTCTATTGTGCTTGCTTTAAATTCCTAAACTGGATCAGAACCAATGTTTTTCTTTGTGGCAGCAGGGGGGTGATTTAGTTAATGCTGTACTCAGATGCCAAATCATGAGTTCCAGCTTATTCCTATCAGTGGTCATCCATCAGCAAACTTGGGGGAGTGGGGCAGAAATATAAGCACACTGACAATTTGCCAGAATGATTTAAGACCTGGCATTTAGGAGTTCCTGTTGCAGTTGTTCCTTTGACAGGTCTCCTAATTTGCTCCCATCTTGAAGACACTCACTGCTTTAAGACTTAAACAATCTTCATCTGGGAAGGGAACTCAGCAGCAGGAACAGGGGGCCTTATCCAAGGGAAAGGTTGCACAAGGGCAGACAAACCTCCTGACTTCTGCGTCATCAGCAAACATAGATGTGCCTGTAGGAATGCTGCTCTGTTGGTTTTGCCTCTCACAGGGGAGGAGAAGGCAAAAAGCAATATGCATTATTGATCAGAATGTGCAGGTGAATGAAGATGGACAAGGATAGGTCACAACTTTATTAACTCCATGTAGGCAGCACTTGCACAGATCCAGGGTTGAGTTATGCTGTGTTGAGTTATGGATATCCTGGATCACAAAGAATATCTGTGATCCACAGATCCACCCACTCCTCCGAATCCTTCACCATCAGTTGCAGATGTGGCACCAAGGCTTCCTTGTGCCATAGGCACAGATTCCAGCAGCAGGATCCAAGGCTGCCTGTGTTGTGGGAGCTACTCTCTCCATCCTGAGCCATAAAACAAGAGCCATGACTGAGCTGAAGTGCTGGGACAGAAGATGAACACTTGTCCCTTATGAACACAGGGATGGATCAGCTGCCAGCTCTCACTTACCCTTCCCACACACAGAAAAGCAGCAGAACCTGCTGCAACATGCACTGTCCCGTTACCATCTTTGCCTGCTGGCTTGACTCATGTCCTAAACATCCTCTCTGTGCTCTCCTGTGACTGCCATTCACCATAGTAACGAGAAAGTCAAGAAACACAAAAGCTGAAGGAAAAGCTGAATGCCACCAAGGTGGAGCAAGTGCTGTTTAGGCAGAGTGCACTGTGCTGCAGGAATCCCTCTCAGCACAGCTCTAGACTGGCAGAATAACCAAGCCCCTGAATCTTCTCAACAGGATTTAATTGCCTCTGAATAGATTGCAGCTTTCTGGGATTCATTTGCTCCTCACTATGAATCACTGGAACATTTTCATGGTCACAAATGTTCACAGCAAAACTGTTCAGGGAAGTATGTGACGGGCAGGAATCCAAGTGGGTTGTTTTGGTTTTCATTCTGGTTAGATCCACTGATCACAGGTTGCAAAAGGTTTTATTCTCTGTTGCAAGATGTTTCCCTCTCTCACATTATTCTGACTTTATGACAATATCTGTCAGAAATTACATTAGTCTGTGCTGTTCTCAAAGGTTTTATATTCAAGTTGGTACCACCAGCAGCAACCCTGAAGAGCTGCACAGAAAACCAAACACACATGGTTAGAGTACAACAGTGCTTAAAATAGGTAAGTTTGCATCCTAGACTAAAATGTAAACATATTTACATGTATGTGTGCACATCTTTGTGTATAACCAGCACCTTTTGGACCTCAAGTACATGAAGAATGGCCTGTTTTCCAGAGTTATTTTTTCCAGTATATAATTTTTCATGGACTATTTCATGGTTAGGTGGACAATGTGAGTCGGTTTTTTTGAGTTATAATGCACATGAGATGGCATCTGCTTTACCGTGAATTTACTCCTGCATTTGCTCAAATTTTGTGGAGCTAGTTTTTTGAGTGTTCCCACTGTTAACTATGTTCAGAGCAAATAAAAAGGGAATGGGAATGGTCTCATGGAAACTGTTAGGCTGTGTCTGCTCAGCTCTTCTCAGCACTCAGGATCTGAAAATTGCTGCTAAATTTTGAGTAGATTTGATATGGCATCATTGCTACCAAATAAATTTGGAGAACAGCATCCCAGAAATACATAAATTGAAGTACTAGATTTAGAGCATGTGTTTTCTCTTTCCAAGTAACACAACTTGCATGGATGTAGGAAAAAAGGCATTTTCTATTTGGATGTAAAATAAAGGAGAATATATGGAGAAAGACCACAGCCTGGCCATGCCTGATGTGGCCCAGTGTTCTGGCTCCAAAGAGCTTTGATAATGACTTTGTAAAAAGGAGTCTGTGCTTTGGTAAAGCTTTTTCTTCCCAAGCCAGCCAGCAGTAACCTTGTCCTAGAAAATGTGAGGATGTGCCACTGTTGTAAAGATCCACTCCTCCTTTTTGATGCATTTTTAAGTGAGGGAAGTGCTACTCAAATGCCCTTGAAAATCTTTAAGAATGGCTCTTGGAACATTTTCTTTTTTTTTTTTCTTACTTCATTTCTTTCATTCTGTATCCATCCATATGATTCCATCTGTTGGTCCAAAAGGCTCAATATGACAGTGACAACAGACCAAGTTTCTTTCAAAATTTCTCCTTTAATTTAAGCCATTTTTTCCCTGGGAATGTATCAAACTCAAGATATCCATATTCCAAGCCCGTTTGAAAGGGCAGCAGAACTAATAGGGAAATGGTTTGTATTTATTTTTAAAACAACCCCCTGAGTATCAGATGTGGTCAAAGCTAAGTGAGACATTTCAAGTGTCAGGTTTATGTCTGTACCCAGCCACGATGCCTGAGCAGGTTTCAAGGTCTCAGCCTGCCAAAGACTGACACACACACACTTAACTTTTTTCACTGGAATCTTTCCCTGACTTTAATGTGGGCATCTCTGAGGGATCAAGGCAGGGATTCATGCAAATACTTCAGCTGTCTCTTGTTCATCTCTCTTATGTCAGCCAATTCTGCTTCTGTTATGGTGATTTTTATTAACTGGTTACTGGATATGATTCTATCCATGAAGAATATAGGAAAAAATGGGAGATGGAGGTGATGGAAGAGCAAAGTAAAAGAAAGGACAGGTTTCATCTTGAGGAGGAGACTGAATCCATTTTCCTTAGAGTCAGTGGCAGGACGGTTCCACCAACACTCCCTTCTCTGGACGAAGCTGACCTGCTTCTCACCATGTGCCAACAAATTCCTGCTACACATCACTTCTCTTCCTTTACCTGTCTCCTGATAGTCACGTTATGTCTCATAAAAACTCACACAAACAAATACAAAACACACAGCAAGGCAAAAGCTCTTTCTGTGCACTAGGTTTATCCCAGGATGTATCAGTGTCAGCTCCACAGCAGAAATTTACAGCCAGTTAGAGGTGCTATCAGCATGCCAGGACTAAAAAGGGACCAAATGAGCCACGGTGTGAGGGAGAAGATGTCAGCCCAGACACAGCACACCATATTCCTGGGATAAAGAAACAATGCAGAAACCAGCAGTGGGTAACAGATGAGGTATTAGGCCTAGCAGGGAGAAGACAAGAGCTTAAATCAAAAAGACATCCTGATGAGACTGGATGTAAGCTGAGCACACAAGCCTTCAACGAGGGATATGAGAGGTGGTTAGAAAAAACACTGCAGGAATTTATCCATAGTGAGCAGTGCAGGAGTTGGAGCAACAGGACGGGAGAGGTGGATGCAAAGGGACTTTTCAGCGCTGTCAAGGAAATTGGCCAAACGCTCCCTCCCAGAGGCAGTGTCATCAGGGCAGCATATGGCAAAAGGGAAGAAAAAAACCAGAAAAAGAAGAGTAATGGAAAAAAGAGACAGGAATATTTTAAGAATCTTAGCTTTTGCTAAGTTGCAGAAGGAGTCTGTGGACAATCTGGGATTTGAAGCCTAATCTTTGAGGCTGGTGCAGGCCATAAGCTCATCTCCCACATTTATATTTTTGCAATTTCTTCTGATAGTGTAATGTGAAAAGATTTTTTATATTTAAAATATTTAATGTATTTATCCTATTAGCATGATGCAAAATAGTCAATAATTTACATATATTTACATCTAATGTTCATTTATAGGCAGACAAATATAAATTTACCAGTGTGTGTGCATATGGCTGTAACATATGATTAATACACTGTCAGCATAATCTAACAGCTCACAACCATCAGTTGTGCAAATAGTCCTTTCTAGCCATGTTTCCTACTGCTATTTAACCTTTCTCCTTCCCTTCCTCCCCCCTTTCACAGTCTGTCTCACCCACTCTCGCTTCAGTAGCCTGCCTTAAAATAGCAGGCAAGGTCTGTGCAGTGGCGACTCTTTTTATACATATTTCACAATGCCTAAAACATTAGGGGATCTCTTCTCAGAGGCTCTTGGGTATGAGAGGTGTAGAAATTAACAAAATATTCCTTTCTCCCAGGAATCTTAGTACACCACTAAAACCTCCAGAGTAATGCTCTTGATTCACTGTCCAGCCTTAGGTAATAAATAGCTTAATGCCCCATTCCTGGCACACCAAAAGTCATTTTTGGTCTAGGGCTTTGTCACCTCTTCCTCCTGTGTGCCATGTCCTGATGACACAGCCCCTGCCATGGCCAGAGCAGCCTGTGCCACCACCCGTGGCTCGAGCAGGGAGGGCACATGGGAGCCTGGCTGCAGAGGAGCAGCAGCTAGCCCAGATAACTTCCCACATCTCTTAGGTGGAAAGAAGCTAAGCTGTCCAAGTCCAGCCCCAGCTATCCTTCACAGGGGTTCTGTTTTCAATAATCTTGCCCAAGCATGGAAGATTTGTTTGTTCCTAGAGCAGGGATGTCCAGCACACACATGAGTAATGGCTGTATCATCGCAGCGCTGACTTGTGTTTCATGATACAATATATTTTGCATGCTTTATGGCCCAATCCTGAAATTTTTATTTGATGTGGGTGATTCTTCATCCTCAAAACAGTCCCGTTGACTTCACAGGACTCTTCGGGCTCCCCATGAAAGTGAGGTTTATGGTGTCACTCATGTTTCTCCTTTATGGCCCAAAGCACCAGGGCTGACCTTCCAGGAGGTTCTGTGCTGTTGGGAGCAGAGCAGTTGTTTTCCCTCTGCTTTTCTCTCAGGATACCCCTTCTCTCCCAGCAGCTCTCTGAAGCACACGAGGCAACGCTTATGGAATGCACTAAACACTTCCAGACTGCCTCAGTCAGGGACAGACACCTGTCTTATTTCACACGTCCTGCTTCCTGAAACCCCTGCTTGGATTTACACCCTGGGAAATTGCTGAATTCGTGGAGGCTTAATTTCCCTGCCTTTTGGAGCCCTATCCCTGTGTTTTGTCTGAAGTACTACAGCAGTGTTTCTGTCAGCCTCTCTGTTGTTGGTGGCCAGGTAACAAACCCACCACCAGCAAATGCCCAGACCATGCTTTGGTTCATTTCTGTTTAGCAACTCCTTGCTCATCACCATGCTGAGATGGCCCCTCTGTCTAAGGAATTAAAATATTGAACTGAGAATTTGTAAGAAACTTTCAGAGGGTTGCCAGCTTTCCATCCTCTCACTTCACTTCATGTCTCCATTTCTTGGCATTCTCAGTATGGCTTTGTCTTTTCAATCCATAGTTTTGTTTCAGTGACATGTCAAATGATTTGACTTCTTTCCTTCTTTCCTTCTTTCCTTCTTTCCTTCTTTCCTTCTTTCCTTCTTTCCTTCTTTCCTTCTTTCCTTCTTTCCTTCTTTCCTTCTTTCCTTCTTTCCTTCTTTCCTTCTTTCCTTCTTTCCTTCCATCTTTCCCCAAAAAAACATCCTGGCCTGTCATTTAAAAGAAAATCCTAAATAATTCAAGTGTTCAGCAGAAAAACATTTGATGAAAATAAGGTGCGGTTTTTGGTGTTTTTTTTTTCCTGTGAAACACACTGTTCACTAAACTTTCCTTTATTTGAAAAATCAGGTTTCCATCAAAAAATGTTTCCATCAGAGGGTTTTTCTCCCAGGCTTTTATTCAGTGTGCAGTCCTGCTAACAGTTACTGAGGTGCAACATCTGTTGACTTCAGTCGAAGTTGCACCCCAGTAATTGAAAGCAGAATTGGGTCTGTTCTTTGTAAGGTGTGTTGAATGGACAAAATCGTGCATTGACTGAAGTGTTAGTCTTAGCAGTAAGTGATCCTCTAATTTAATCCTCTGCTCTATTCACGTCTCAGATACAAAATGTTTAATAAACTGCAGCTCAGTGGTAAGAGTGAGTTACCCATCAGCGCATTTCCCAGCCAAAATTGTAGAGTAAACTACTCTCAATAGTAGGTTTATGTTACCATTTACATTACTGGGTAAAACCTAAATTGGAGTTTTTATGTATTATGTGTTTCTTATATAATGCACTATACAGGGAGGTTTATTTTCTCAGCTTCCTCAGATTTCACTCTGGATGTTACTTGATTGTACATATTAGTGGTAAATTAGGAGTGCAATTATTTTCTTTTATATACCTCATGTATCCATGCAAACGGATTTTGCATCCAGTTTGTAGTTTCCTGGCATATGAAAATAAATCTCCCCAAACCTATATTTTTTTTGGGGGGGGGAGGGTTAATTTAGGCTTAATTTAAGCTTTAGGTTAACAGCTAAATTTAGAACCTGGATACATTTTATCATTCTCTAGCCCAAACTTACCTTTTATATACATTGTACCATACAGAACAAGCCATATTTTTACATTTGTATATTGTTCCACACCAGAATGGGGGAAATATATATATGTATTGTACATATGAAGACTTTTAAAAATATAAGTATGTGTGTATACTGTTTAATTATACATTGAAAATTAAATTACTCTTTTATTTTTGTACTAATGACTTTATCTCTTCTTATGGTTCTTTTAGTCTTAAATAGTTTTGTGCTTGGTACAGCAATTTGCTGATCAATAGAGTTGCAGCTCCTAATCTAACTTTTTGCTACTAAGAAATTCTGTATTTAAATGTTCATCTTCCTTAAAAGGTAAGTTTTATAAATGTATTTCCTCTGAGAAATACTCAGAGAAAAAGTTGATGTCACCTGCACCATATTTGCAGCCAGCACCTAATATACCAAGTGTCTGCAAGTGAAAAAAACTACTGAAGTACTTTTGCAGAATAATTTATTAAAGTTTGAATAAAATGGAAAAAAAAACATTTCTATACCCATTTCTTAGAAATTAAATATTCTTTATTCTCGTTTTTTGAAAATTTTGGCATGAAAAGTTCTCAAAGATTTGCAAATTTATTGAATGTTTCAATAGCTACTGTTTAAATGTAACTACTTTATTTGGAAGTTACAAAGATCTCATGCCTGTTAAAAACATTTAAATAAAAGCAAAATTGTGGTCTCATTACGCACCAAAAATATTTATGTATAATCTTTAAGCCAAATTAGTGGTGTTACTGGAGAGAATTAAGTTTTATAAGCATCTGAAACATGAAGCCTTTCTGTTTTGTACTCAGATTTTTGCCAACAGCAGTTTTGTGCTAGTCCAATGAGAGACCTCACTCACCATTAATGACTTTTGAAATGAAGCAAACAAAATATTTATTATTTAATTTATTATAAATTTTAATTGACATCTGTAATAGCATAGTTGTTCACAGGTATTTTTAAAAGTCTTGACTTGTTTTAAATCAGTGGTGAAAAATACTGCTGTCATTAGAAGGATCTTTGTTTTAAATTTTTCCATCTAGATAATGAGTTATTTATATGAGCAGTTGGTTTCCAAAATCTCTGTAAAACAGTTCTTCTGGAGCCCAGTATCTTAGTCCAAGAATTATTTGGTCTTTTAAAATCTTGCATCACTAGGCAAACACACAAGTCTAATAAGCAGAATTCATGTTGTGGTGTTAAATGCAGGTAAAAAACAATGTAGGTGGTACAATAGTATGGAACAATTCCCTGAATCATTTAAAGCTGATTAAATTGTGTTGATCAATCATTCTAAATAACTGAGGAGGAACAAAACTGAGCATTGTGAGGAATGAGGATGGGGCATGCTTTTTCAGCAAGAAAAGCTTTCCTGGCTTAGCATGAAAATATAATGTGTTAACAGAGTCTTAAAATCAATATACCATGAATTAGCAGTCAGCAGAGAACAGCCAGATGACAGGGGGAATATGATTCATTTCTTAGAATGACTAAGATCTCAGGCAGCTCGTTGAGCAGAATATTTGGAGATTGTGAATAGAGTTAAAAGAAATTCCTTTAATTTGATCTGGAAGTGTGTTTATGACAGACATAAAGCACTTGAATTCTACTGAGGATTTCCTCTTGTGCTGCAGTCATCCTGACTCTGCTCTTTACAGCTGTTCTTTAAGTACTGACTGCTGAGCCAGACAAGGCAGTCCTCTTACACCTTAATGCATGGAAATGAAGTTTCCAGTTCTAGATGAGTAATTAGATAGCCCAGCACTGACGGTGTAATGATAATGAAGTGAAGAGGAAAGGATCCCTCAATAATCAGATCCTTTTCAGGCATTCAAAAGAAAATGCATTTTGATGTTTTTCAAAAGACACTCAGCTGCCTTATTCCACCTCTTTCCTTTCCTTCATTTCAGCTTAGAAATTACAGTTTTTTCATTAGACAAACAACATCCATAGGTGCTCTGGATGCAAACTAATGTGGATTGCCTTAATATGGGAAGTGACAGCCCCTGGCATTTGTCTGAATATTAATGCTGAATCAGATGGAGAAATCATTATTGCTGATGGTTTTGGTTATTAAGTTTAAAATGTCAGAAGCCTGAGTTTAAGTTTTCGTGACAGCAACAAATGTTTTGTAATTTTTTTAATGCTTAGGTTTCAATTTAAATTCAAATTTCCACTTCTTTTTTTCTTTTTTTTTTTTTTGGTCTTATCTTTTGGCCTCTCAGTGTCCAGCAACTTTTATTTTTTGGTGGATTAGGAGAAATACAAGAACTAGTTTGAACTGGGAGAAAACCCCTGCTATCTGTAGTTGCAGCACCTTTGCTTTTTGTGCTATTAGCCTCTCTCTTTTCCTCCAGGGATCCTGTAGGACAGCATTCTCAGAGAGGCTCATGGCCAGTTTTTTGAGTAGTCCCAGCCTGGGCCAGATTTCCAGAGCTGCATGCTGCAGTTCCCACTGTTGTGTTTACAGACAGACGCTCAACAAAGCCCTCAAGCTGTTGAGTTCTTTTGAAAACCTGGTCACATATTTCTGTGCTGGCTTTGGATATAAAGACTGGGCACTGATGCTCTGTGGTTGAGCTCTTCAGCCATTTCTGACCTCAGAGGACTTGTCTGGACGCTCTGGTGGTGGTTCTTGAGGACTGTAAGCTGGCAGAGAAGTCTGGAAGTCTCATCTGGCAACGAAGTGGGTTTTGGAAGACACTAAGAGCCTTGGTCCTCCTCAATGAAAGGTGTGTTTGTGTCTCCCATGAAGTTCTGGCCACACAGCCAGACCAGATACAGGCTCTGTTAAACTCTGGATCCAAAGAGCCTCTCCCTTTTTTCCCAAGGCACGCATTTCTCTTCTTTATCAAAATGCCACCTCTTAGTGACCTCCTGGGTCTGCAAGTTCTGTACAAAACCTCACTGAGCCCTTCAACAAAACAGGTGTGAATGCCAGATTTAAAGAGGAATGAGCTCAGGCTCAGAGGGAAACACTCCTGATGGAGCAGAGGAGAATGAACAACTCCTTTTGCAGAGTCTTGGGAGACGCCCATGCTCGGCAAGAGAAGGGAGCTCGGGGAGAATCAATCTGCTGACAATGGGAGGGCGATTCTGCTTTCTGTCAGAAATTAATAGCTCAGTAACCTCGGTGGGAAGCCTGACAGGTACAACCACAGCAGCAGGAAACTCCAGCACAGGCACTGTGCTTTTGAGCATTAGTCTCTCATCCCTCAGCCTTCCCAGGCCTCCTGCCTTACAAACTGGAGCTGCTCGGAGTGAGATCCAGCTCTGGATCCAGCCCCAGGCACTCCCACACCAACACTTCTCCAGCCCCACAGCTCTTGCTGGGAGTGGTGGCAGGTCCTCAGACTGTAAATCCTCCAAGGCAGAATGACAGCCATGCTTTTGGGTAACAGACCCAGAAGCACCAAAATGACTTAGAAGCCAAAGTCCCCAGTAATTCCAACTGCTGTGCAGTCTCTAAATTGCTTTGACTTTCAGAGACAATGGGGCTATTCAGATGTTTATTCCCTTCTAAAACCATTCCTGCTAGTGTTTAACAAACATAATATATTTGTTATATTCTTCTTCTTCTTTGGGATGTTGGAATGAGTTAACATTCCAGTTCCCTTGAGTAAAGCAGAGTAGAACTGAAGACCCATCCCTTGTCCACATCTTTTATTTTGGCAAAAAGGTGAAATTTCCTCATTCAGGTGCCTGTTTCGTATTTTGTTTTACTCTTCCCCCTTCTAACACTTTTAATTTGACTGGGGAGGAGTTAAAAATGGCTTTTTCTTTCCCACTTATTGTGGTAGAAAATGGGGGATGGAGACCAGCTTTGTTGGAGTCTTATATTCAAAATAGCTATAAATAATTAGTTACAGGGATCGAGCTTCCCCCTCCTTTTAAGGCCTAATTTAAGTTCTTTATCAAAATGATTTAAAATGCCTTTCTCAGTGGGAAACTATATTTCAGAGCTTTTATTTATTAGACGTCTCAAAAAGTGTGTTTTTAATGCACATCCTGACTTTCTGCCAAAACTCTCCACTGTAACATTGGGATTGGAGCAACCCTTTGTATAGGGAGTTATATTTATTGGATTTTTACATATCGATACAGAGCAATTAATCTAAATAAATCATACACAGAATTGGCAAATAAATCTCCCAGTCTTCAATACTCACTGTACTATATTACTGTCCTGACAACCTTCCCTCAAATACAGAAAAACTTTCCTCTTTGTGTACTTTTTTCTAGTCCTCCTAAAGTGTTAATGATTTTCTGGGGTTGTGTAGCTTGGTTGCTGTTGCTGTGAGCTACAGAGTTTGGGCTGTGGATTTTGTTTTATGACGTAGGGATGGGAAAACATCGCTGCATTTTAAAGGAGGGCGAAGAGCCTCAAATTCTGCAAAATGTGTGAGGATCATAAGGCAGTAAGCAAAGGCAGATTTCATGGTAGATGGTTAAATATCTAAGTATTTTAGCATTATGGGCCCCTTATGGCACTGAGAGGAGATTTTTTTATTCTGGTTTAAAAAGTACAATGTCTCTTGTGCTGGATGGCTGCTTTGAGGAGTGCTTCAACAACTTTGAAGTTTGCTTCAGCAGTTTCAGGACCTCCAGACTAAGTGTGTGTGTTTGTAGGTTGGACTCCTCCATTCTGGGACACCTTCTTCCCCCTCCCAAATTGTTTCCTGCTTTCTGAATAGAAGTTGCATAGGAGACAGTCTGGCCTAATTAATTTAAGCAAATACAAAACTGTAAGCCAGGTCAGGGACGGGTACAATTGAGTGTGACCCTCTGGCAGCTCACACCAGTGGAAGCTCTGCCTGGCTGTGTTTTGCATCCCTGCCATTACAAATCCCAGGGATGTGACAGCCTTCTCAAAAACCTCGTGTTCAGTCTTTCCCAGTGAAGGGTTAAGAGCTGTGGCTTTCCAAAGGGATTTTGTAGTACTGGGCCCATCACTCCAGAAGCCTCTGGTCTTTCTGACGAAAGGGTTCTGACATCCAGGCAGTACTCCTGAAAGTTCAGGGTTTGCAAAGTCGGAGCTCTGTAAGAAATCATTACAATAAAAGGTAGAACAGATTCCAGCAAGTGTTCAATCACCCAGTGTGGTGCCACTTAGAGGCAGAAGACCTTAAAACAGCCAGCAAGATGCCTGCAGAAGAAGCCTCTGTGCCAGCTCTGGCACTCTGTGCCTGTCATTCCACTCTGTGACTGTCATTCCAGCCTTCCATCCAAGGTAAGTTCGGCAGAGGGGCTGGGGACAGGTTGGGTCAGCTCAGCCTGGGCACTGCTGATGTGTGAGGGCCACAGCCATCATTTTATTCAGTAGAAGGAAACAGAAGGAATATAATTACAAGCTGAGATAATTTTCCTGATTGAAAAACACGTGTCTTATTTGAGGATGCTTCATGTAGAAATAGGGAAACAGGCACAAAGGCACCTGCAGGAGGCCATCAGTGCCACTGCTGTCAGAATTCAGGGTTAGATTGGATATTGGGAAGAAATTCTTCCCTGTGAGGCTGCTGAGGCCCTGGCACAGGGTGCCCAGAGCAGCTGTGGCTGCCCCTGGATCCCTGGAAGTGTCCAAGGCCAGGTTGGACAGGGCTTGGAGCAACCTGGGACAGCAGCCTGGAAGGTGTCCATGCCCATGGCAGGGGGTTGGAAATACGTGATCTGTAAGGTTCCTTCCAACCCAAACCATTCTATGATTCTTTGACCACTGGTAATCTTAATGAATGATGGTTCTGTCACTTTCTATATTACATTCAAGCATATTGATATTACATTCAAGTATATTGTTTACAACCTACCATAAAAAAAATCATAAAATGGCAGAATTTTTTTAAATGCATGCAGACTTGCCTCAGAAAAACAAATCTGTTTGGATGGTAAACAAAAATTCTGGGTTTATTTCTTTCTTTTTTAATTTTAACTTGAAATCTGTGTGCATGTCATAAAATATTCCTGTGTACTTTCAAGAATAATTGAAGCATATGTACCCAAAATGTAATACTTTTCATAATGGTTTCAGACTAAATTATCCATTATATGGGACTAACACATAAAAGCCTTCCTCTACATCAAGTGATAGATCAAAGGGAGGCACGATGGCTTGTCCACATGCACAAACCACACCTCTCAGATTCTGAGAACAAGGATATGCCGTCTGCATTTTAACTACATCTCCATGACATGAAACAGTATTCCTGTGTCTCCTACTGCGGGAGACGCAGGTAGTCCTGGCTACAAAGATTTCCTTTTACATTTCTCCCCTCTTTTTTTTTTTCAGTTCCGTAATACAAATGAGATTTCAGTGACTAGTCCTGGGTGAGTCTAATTTGAAAGCTAAACTTCGCTCAGTTCCTCTCAGGGCGATGTGGGAACCTCTCGGGAGGAAGTGCAGTTCTCAGTCCTTGGGTGGTAAATCCGGGAACCCAAACCCCAGTCCTGCATCCTGGGGGGGTGGGTGCTGCTGGAGATCTATTCCTGCAGAAATCCCAGCAGCTTCAGTGGGCACAGCATGAGGATTGATGTGTTCCTGTTCCATGGGTCCCTGTCTTCCTGCTTTCTGCTAGTGGTTGGAGCCCACCCTAACCCTATCCCTAACCTTCTCCTCTTTACTGGCTTGCTTGTTGAACTCAGATGTATTTGAAACCTTCTGTGCCTCATTTTTCTATCTGCTCAATTAATCTAGTAATATTTCCACCCTTGTAAGGATTCTTAATTATTTTGTCTAGCTAAAACCCATTCCTTAAAGTGGATGATGTGAGGGAGACAAATTCTGAGTGTTACTGCTGGTGAGCATTAATGGATCACTCTCAAATAGGGATCCAACTGTCCCAGCTTTTGGAGTGTTTTGCTGTGAGTTTTTCTCACTATCTCATCATGAGTAATAAGAAATACAAACTTACTGGCTTAGTGTCATGATTAAAGATTTGTGTTTGGAATTTGACTGCAGTAAGAGACTGAAGATGTATAGTTTCATTTAAGTGCATGTCTAGATCTAGTCTCCCAGCCAGTAGATTGGATGTTAGCCCAATTATTCCCATTAGCATCTGGTTTCTGAGCACTGATGTACTACCATGATCAGGGAATAAAATTCCTTAAAATAACCTCCCCTAGCTGAAATGTAGAGGTACCTTTTATTGTTGTGGCTGCTAAAAATGTGAAGTGTGCTGGGGAAGTGCTGAGTTGAGGCACCAGAAGAAGAGGCTGTGATCATGGAAAGGCTGAAACTTCTCCTCTGATCATTTCTGACAGCTCAGAGTGGTTCTTCCACAATTGGAACCACTTGTGCTGCTTATTAATATAATGAAACTTATCCTCCAGCAAAAACAGAACCAACGACTGACACGGGAGTGGAGGGAGAGGCTGAAACCTGATCTGCTTAGGGGTCTCTTAAAGATGATGGAAGACTAATAAAATCCAGCCTGCTTCCTACCTCCATTACAACTCCCACTCCCAGCCTGTCCTCACGAGCTGAAGTGGAATAATGGCTCCTTCCAGAGCCAAGACATCCATCCCCCAGTACGGCTGAATGGCCTCTAACCGTGTTTGGCACCCGGGCCTGTTTTGGTACCTTCCCTAATCGATGAAATTCTTTGCTTTGATTCCATTGGGTGATATATGAGGCCTCTAAAACTTTTCTTATTTCTTCAGGAGTAGACTTCTTTGGTCATGTGTTTTTGGGGTTTTTTTTATAATTATTTTTCAGGTTGATAAATGTTTCTACAGTACTTCAGAAAAGCTCCGTGGTTTTGGTACATCTTCATCATGGGGATAACCCTAAGAACAGAAAAACATTCATTTTTACATTGGCAGTGGATTAGAGGAACAGTCATAACCCTGCATTAAATAGAATTTCTCAACACCAGGAGGGTGATCATGAGACCTGGATTGAAAAAAAAAAAAATACTATAATGATTTAAAAAAAAAAAAAATCTAAAAACACCCCAAACCTGAGGTCTTCAGGCTTTTCAAGTAGAGAGGAAAGCAGCTAAACAGAACTGTAAGGTTAAGCAGGCCAAAATGTCAGAGTTGATTTAACTCATTACATTTAAGTGGAAAATAAGGGATGAAAGTTTAGTTTAAGAAAAATTAAGGAAATACCCAAGAATGAGTTTACAAAGTGCAATATTTTCTCTCAAAGCCGTAGGGTTAGCAGGTTGGTATTCAGCATCTGTGACTGATTAGGGGCATCTGAGATGGCAGGTGGCTTTAGGAAATGGAAACCTTACAGGGCTTTACAAATACTTTCTGTAGTTAGGCAAAGTTATTTGATTTATTCTCACTCCTTCTCATTGAATAGCCTGGTTTAAAATCTATCAACTTGTCTTAATCCATGTTAATATTTTCTTATAGACACAGTGTTGTGAAAATTCTCCAATCAGACTCTGTAGAGTTGCCCTGGAGAATAATAGTAACTCAGTTTACACCACTGAGGGCTGTCTTAAGGTGAAGAACATAAATCATGGCATTTAAAAATGCCAGCCAAATCTTTCAGACAGTAATGAGATCAAGAACCAGATCTGATCATATTTGCTCCTGACAATTTTAAAGAGGCCTATGATTCCACGTGCTTCCCCTCTGTGTGGTCATGTTGAAATCACCTGTCTGTATCAAGAAGCCAAAGCCCCAAAAAACTCCTCAGCAGGGTGAAGGGGGGAATGGGAATGGGAATGGGAATGGGAATGGGAATGGGAATGGGAATGGGAATGGGAATGGGAATGGGAATGGGAATGGGAATGGTCATCTGCTGATCAGTTCACACTGTTGGAAAAGGAGCAGGAAAGGGCAACCCTGAATCTCTTCTTTGCTCTGGTCCACAGGCCGTGAGCTCCAGTGAGGCTGTGCAAGAGGCAGGGCCACAGGAGTGGTTCTCCTCTTTGGGCTTGGATGGGAACCAAAACTCATCTCTGGGAAGAAATATTTGGAAGAGACACTGAAGACAAGAAAGTAAACCCTGTGTCTGGAGCTACTCCATAAGTCAAACCAACACACAAAAACTGGCTCCTCAGAAAAGGGTAAGAAATAAAATGGAATTTGCAGCTGCAGGAAGTGCAGCTATAACGTGATTCAGGGCAAGTGGAGTTAAACCTTTCAATTAGCTTTCCCTAATAGCATTCCTGAGGAATAACTCAAGGAGAAAATACTGCAGAAGCCCCAGCACAGGTTTGTTATTACTAGAGAAGAAAAATCAGCATTTGGCCAAATCTTTCCATTATCTGATATTGTAAAACCAGTCCTGCAGTGCTGTCTGGGATGTTCTAATCTCGGCACTGGTCCAGATCCATTTCCAGCTATGGACTCTGTGTCTGTCTCTGTTTGTGTGTTCTTCTGCAGATTTATTTTAAATCAACCTTCCTGAAGCTACCCAGCATCCTGATTTATAGGATTTTACTAAGCTTCACATAGCCTTTTCTTTTCCTTACTAAGTATGTTTTACTACTTTGTATTTTTTTTCCAAAAAAATGGGATTTTATTGGACAAGGATTCAAACATGGCTGCATAATGTTTGTTTTACGGATTTCATATTAAACCACTTTAACACGTTTGTAGACCTGAGGAACTCAGCAAATACTGTGAAGGAAATGCCCTGAGCTTCATCTTGCTGCTTTGAACTGAGCACAGTGAACTTTGCCTGGTTTCTGAGCTGACACGTGAACAACCCATTTGCAATTCATAGAGAGAGAGAGAGCAAGGGGGCCTGATCCTGCTTTTACCAAAGCCAAAGGAAATCCTACTGCTGACTGCAGCAAAACCAGCAGCAAAATCATAATGACTATTTAAAATGATATTTCACAAGTACAGTAGTGTGACAATCATGATAAAGTGGTGGTTTTTCCAGAGGCACCATCTGAATTAATAGGGTCTTTCCACCTAGCTCTCCTTGAAATGAGTTGCAAGAGGTAAAATAAATTTTAAAGAATTTATTTTATTAAGTCTCTAGGATACTTTGCCATTCTCAGGATTTTTATTAATTTAATAAATAGCTGTTATATTTTGAAGCCCTTTTATATTTTAATTTTTTTTTTTTCATCATTGTAATCTTCTCCTTCTTTACTGTAGCATGAGTAATCTAATTTTTCTGCATAGCATGTTGCAGTTTGATAGACAGGTCTCTGAGGGAAGCCTTATGTGTCAGCATCAGTGAAAATGACTTCTGAGGTTGGCTCACACCCCCACGCGAGCGTGGAATCCAAATCACCCCAGAGTTACGCAGCCGCCTGCCCCACGCCTCGCTGCTGGATAATGTATTCATTTGCCTCTGGCGGAAAAAAAGTGAGATCCTCCACTGCATACTGATGTCATGTGGAGGGAGCCATAATTGGGACTGCTCACGTGTCACCAGCACCGTGAGCTGCTGCTTTTTGCCGTCTGTGCAGATAAAAGTTCAGGTCTCTGGATCTGTACCTACAGACAGTGCGTGCAGGGCTTGGAGACTCAGCACTTCAGAAAGGAAATGCAAATAGGCTGCAGGCACCCAGGTCTGTCTTTATTTCCAGAATCCCATCGTAGTGGCAGGAGATTCTTATTTGGCTCCATCACTATTTCAGTTTATCAGTAATAATTAATGACCTGTGCAATTGCATTTCCCACTTTAATCAGGGACAGATATTTCCAATTCAGAGTTGCAGCAAGAAAACATCCACAAATGGGCTGCCTTTTCTTTTTCCTTTTCACAGGCAGATGCAGACAGGGAAAAAAAAGTCTTTTTGCTTCAAGTGTATATAAAGCTTTACAGCTTCACTTCCAAAGAGACTATCCAGGACTGAGCTTCCCAAGTTACATACCTCAGTCCGTCCTCCCAGAAGTGCACACTAAATAATTTGGGTTCTGACTATTAGAAATCATCAAATGAAACTCACTGAATGGACAGGAAGATTTCCAGTGATTCATCTGTTTTCAATTATACCCCTAAGAGCACTCCTGCCCTTTCTTCCTGCTTCTAATAGCTGGAGAAGTCGTTAGATCTGCTGGGACTCTGGATGGTCTGCCACTGATTTCTAGGGACTTGGATCAGTGCTCTTTGACTCAGTTTCCCTGCCTGTAAACAAGACCTTTAATATGGGCAAGGAGTCTCCAGGGTGTGGAAGAGACGCTGAGCTCCTGCAAAGAAAGCTGCTGGTAATGCCATAACTGCTGGCACTGATGGTAGAGCTGAACCTGCAGACATGAAATACAGCTGTCATTTCTGATTTCGGTGTCATCCCACCTCCAGGTAAGGAAATATAGCTCGTTTTGGGACAAACCCACCACATTCAGTCTTCTTCACCTTCAGTCTGGGTAGCTGCAAGATGAACAGAAGAATTTTACGCATAACATTTTAACTTGGCTTGATGTGCTTCCCAGTAGCTTGTAAATAAACTGCCTGATTTGGAGCACTCTGTTCCTGACATATAACCCACTGCTCATTTAGCAGATTTAATTTTGCAGGCTTTGTGCATTTTTATGTGACAATGATGATATGAGGAGGCATGTCTTTATCACAGAAAGCCAACAGCACAGGCTCTTTTTTACAAAAGTCCCCTCTTGCTGCTTGTTCAGAGAAGGAGCCTGAGATAATTCTAGCACAGGGTGAGCCATCTGTGACATAGGGCCGTTCTACTTGCAAACTTTATAACTCTTAATCACTGCTGTATTTCCTGGCACTGTCAAGTAATAATGTCAGTGGATATCAAATCTTAAGTACATAGGACTCAATTATGATCTTGCAAAAGACAGAGGCTGCTCAAATCCAGTCCAGACTGTGAACTCACAATCTGCTGTTTACTTAAAGTATATAGAAAGCACTTGACCTCTTCTCAGTGGCATCCATGTGGAAACACTCGACAATAGAGGCCTTCCTTGGTTTTCTTAGGAATCATGTTTCGACATTTTTATCTCCTCTAATTAAGGTCAGCGGTCACACACTCCCACTTCTCTCCTCACCCCACTCTTCCAAAATTGCAGGCACTTACCCAGCTCCAGTTACCCTGGATGAAACAAACTGGGCCCAACTGGTGCACACACCGTTCCGGGGGGAATGAAGAGACTCCCGGGGGGAATGAAGAGACTCCCGGGGGAATGAAGAGACTCCCGGGGGTAATAAAGAGACTCCCGGGGGTAATAAAGAGACTCCCGGGGGTTTGAGGCTTGGCTGAAGCTGTGTCTGAGCTCTCGCCTTCACCTGCTCGCCTGATAGTCAGAAGCAAACAGTAGGCGGGGGGTAGGATTGCTGCAAATGCAATTCCACAATGAGAATATTTCCTAACCCGCAGCACATGTTCCCACCCAGTGGGGAAGGTGTGAGCGAGTTCTGAAGGAGGACAGCGAGAGCGAATCTCATCTCCCTTTGCAGCACTGGAAGTGCTAATTGCAGGCGGGGAGGAAGGGTGTAGCTGGTAGACGTCTCGGAGAACGCCTGGGGAATACAGCGCAGGGACTCGTGTTGTCGTTGTCGAAGAAACCCAGGAGTGCTTCACATCCCAGCATCCCTGGGAAGATTCACTTGGACACCGCTGTGCTTTGTCCCCAGCCCTGGCTGCCTCTTCTTGAAACCCTCACGGTTCCCAGCAGGGCACTTCCCAGGAATGCGAATGCTCCAGCCAAGGCCATTGTGCCAGGATGCAAAGGATCGCTCCTAGCCCACCCACAAGGCTGAAAGAGCACATCCCACTGAATCAGGGGCTTGTGGGGACTGGATTTATCATTAGAAAGCCCCGGTAGCTTTTCGGAGCAGTATACATCCTGCTTAATAATTACCTTTCCTCTACTGAAAAGATTATTTCTTTTCATTGTCATTGCTGAGTAGGTGGCAGCTATGAACGGTTAACAGCGGAAGGCAGAAGTTGGTGAAATAAAACTCCATGCTTTTAGAAGTCATTTTACATATATAAAAACAAAATTGGGCCAGGCAGCTGCAGACCTTGGTATTATTTAGGCTTGTGTCTGATGCATTGCACCCTTTCCCTTTAAACTGACTTGCTCTCATTTCTCACACAGAGCAGAATATCACTTCCAGAAAAGAAAAGAGCTAATGCTGTCCTTTTCCTTTTATATATATAAAAAAAAAAAAAAAAAAGAAAACCAGAACAAAACTAACAGAGTTGTGCCCTAAGTGAGATTGTCTTGACCCTTTGCAAAGCCAGATCCTCAGAGCCTCTGTCAGCACACTCTTCCAGCATAACTCCTCTGCTCATGCTGAGCTCAGCCGTGGGTGCAGGATCAGGGCACCTGTTCTCTGTAGAAAATAACTACCCAAAAACATCCTTTTTTTTTTTTTTTCCTCCCTTCTATACCATTTTTTCAAACTGAAAAATGTGTGTTTGGTTCTAAGGGTGGAGCAGGGCAGGCTGTGGTGCTGAGCAGCACTGTGAGTTCCTCACCCCATGGGTGTGGGGACTGCATCCACAGTTTCCAGGCACCAGGGAGATGTGTCAGAGCGATCTGACATCCCAGGAGATGGATTTTTCGTGTAAAAGTAGAAAGTTATTAGCTTCCAAAATGTTCTCTTGGCAGCAGCAGGGCAGCAAGTGCTGCTACAGGGAAGGCAGGTGCTGGGCCAGCATGGCCCTGCAAAAGGTTTTGTGTTGTCACATATTGGAGAATAGTGTAATAAAACCCAAGGATTTTTATTCCTGAAAGAGCTCAGTGCCACAAGGAAGATTATGTTTAATTAAATATTGAACCCCTTTATATATCTGTACCAGGCTCTGAATCACACTCCCTCTCCTTAACAGCCAGAGGACATTGCCGCATCTTCAAAGATTTTACAAATGAGGCTAGTTGAGAGTTTATTTTCCCCTGGAACTGAAATTGAGCTACTTTGGAGATGGAAACCAGCAACTCTTGAAAATCCCTGTTTCAGCAGAGCAGGTCAGGAAGTGAAAAAATATACAGCATCCCAGAAGTGAGCTACTACAGGATGACTTTTTAATAGCAGAAAAATAATATTATTTAGTACCTGTGCTTTGTTGCTGTGTTGGGGGGCAGGTTACACCTCTTCCACTGAGTTCTGTAAAGGGCTCTTACACTTCAGTTACTCATTTGATTCCTGCAACACTTTCCTGACCCCTTTTTCGAGAAACTCTGCTAAGATTTTGTCACTGGAGAGTGCTTAGATATCCTCAGACCCACCCCTCCACCCCTCCCCTTGGATTTAAACTCCATCTTTTTTTATGAGTGTGCTGTGAGCTTTCTTCATTGCTGGGATATGTGTTATCTTACTCAATTGCATTTAATTTGGTCTCAATTTGCATATTCGCGTCCTGGGCTGAATCCATCAAGATTTTCCCATGACACATTTTGCCTCTGCTGTTCCCATGACACATGTTCCTTCTGCTGTGGCAAGATCCACTCTGTGGATTCATCTTTTCTTTGGAGAAAAGTGAGGCTGTTTTTCCAAAGTCCAGGTTCTCTCCATTAGGATTTTCCGTGCCTTCCCAGATCTGCAGTGGTGTCAGCTCACACACGATCTTTCTCAGTTCAGCAGGGATGAAACTCAAAATCCTTCCTCACTTCAGTCTCTCAGCTGGCTTTGAGCAAAAGGCTGTGGTTTGTGCCGTGTCATCTGGTTTGCTGGTGGGTGTTTGGGGCTTGCTTGAAGCCATTTCTGCACCCAAAAGGCTGAATTTTAAATACCAGCCAAAGACTGGGCACGTGTGTACAGCATTAGGACCCCTTTTCAAAGAGCACCTTTGGGTGAGTCACTTGACCTGGCTGTGCCTCGGTTCCCCATATATAACAGAGAAAAATAATATTAATGCAAGTCTAACTTCCATCAGATACTGTGAGGCTCAGTGCACGACCAGAGGTGATGTTCTGGGGTATTACAGTAATAGGGGTCACAGGATCTAGGTGGAAAAGTAAAGCAGAAGCTAGTTAAGACTTTCTCAGCTGCAAAGGATTAGTGTTCATTTTAAAATCTCTGGCTCTTGGCAAATTGGGAGACTTACTAACCTGTAGCTTAAAAAAAAGGAACAAAAAAAAAAGCCAAAGCAGCTGAAACAAGGGTGTTAGCAAGTCTGGCAGCACAGCAGCACAGGGCACCTTATCTCTATCCTGGTGGAAAATCAAAGGCACATTTCCAGCTGTGCCCGTGAGCACTGTTTGGTCACTGAACAAAGCAACTGGCACCTCGTATCCAACCTACAGAATGATCACAGCCTGCTTCAGGTGCACAAACAAGTGCAGAAATGAGCTCCATGCACAGAACTCATTGTTATTCAATCAAGCCTTTAATTGTAAATGTTTTAAGCAAGGAGTTCTCTGTTTTATGAAAGTGTGCTCAGCATTACTCCGCTGCAGACATCTGTCATTCAGCAGGCGCCACCCAATAAAAGTGCTTAAAATGTTCTGTTCCTCAATTAAAATATAAACCAGAGCTGTTTAAAGGCTTTTACGAGGTGATTTCTATTTACCTGACAGATTTCCACACTGGAGGAGCACAAAGCAGGATTTCAGTTTCTGATCAGAGTGATGGCTCTGCAAAATAGTAAAGTTTCAATTGTTTTAATTTATTTCTTTTTGGGTTTTGTTGGGTGTTTTTTGTTTGTTTGTTTGTTTTAATTCCAGGAATAACAAAATTCCATGAAGAAGAAAGGAATTCCTATGCCAGATAAAAACTTGGAAGAACATGGAAGGGCCATTGCTGACCACACATGATCAGTATGAAAAAGCCAGGGAAAAGGGTGCTCTGCTCTGAACTGAAACAGCCTCTTATGAAGAGAAACAAGACTATAGCTAGAAAAAAATCTCCCCAATTTTCCCCAAAGAAATGCTGCATCAACGCTCTTATGGTTATTCCACTGCAGATGGATATTTCATCTCTCATCCTGCCTTACTTACTATGGCTCTCAACAAAGATCTTTCTTTTTACCTTCCTGCTACTCAAGCAGAAGTGGATATTACATGGAAAACAAGCATTTTCACAAAAAAAAAAAACAAACCAAAACAACAAAACATCTCTACTTTTTTGTTCCAGAGCCTCAGAAACTCACCTTCAGTGGCATGAGAGATGCAGAAAAGGCTTTGCTGTGTGTTATGCTTTGTGCAATGTGCTGATCCGTGGTCCCCTGTGCTCCACCCTCTGGCAGGTCATCACTCCAGCGCACCTGGTCAGCACCAGGACAGTGCCAGGAGAAGATTGTGTACTCTTGCAACACAAAGCTTTCAGCACCAAACCTTAACCTTCTGATTTTGCCAGGTAACAATACTTTTTGGAGCAGTTTTCCCTGTCCTGCATGGCCATTAAGCCATTGTGACCCTTCACCACACCACAGTCAGAGCTGATTTCTGACAGCCTGGGCCAGCCGAGGATGGAGCCTGCGGGGAGGGAAGGTTGGGTGGGTTTGCCCCATCTCCTCCACAGCTGGGTGCCACCCTGCTCCCCTCTGCAGCTGCTTCTGCTTCTGCTTCTGTGCAGGTCCACAGAGCCTCACAGCAAGACAAACAGATTCCACATCACACCAAACTAGCCCAGACAACGCAGGCTTCTCCCAGCAGTTTCAGGTATCCAGTGTTCATCCTGTGAAGAGACAAAGCTGCCTGTGCCAGAGGTACCAATAATTGCTGATGCTCAGCTTCAAGTTGGTGAGTCTCTGCTGAGCTGCCTCAGTTAGATTCTTCCAGGGGAGATATTAATCCCCTTTTAAAATTAAGGAAAGGAAAAGCAAACAGCAACTAAACCAAAGAGCAAGTAAAGAAGCAGCTCCTGGATATTGCACCACAGGTATTCAGAGGAGGATTTCTGCCTTGAACCACACTGCTTGGAAAATGCTGGGAAATCTGATGTTAGTCCTTTACTCAGTCTGGTGTGTGTTTTTTTCCTCTCCAGCAGTAGCATGAGTAAAGGATGAGGCATTAGCCCTCACTGTGATCCCCACAGTGTCAGTTCAAGTCAGATTCTTCCTGTTATTTATATGTTCCCTTTTGTTAGTGTATTGATTATACACGTGAGTTCTCAAGTGCTTGGGCACTCAATAGAGCCACACAAAGGAGGAAAGTGTCCAGGTTAGCATGGAATTGCACATGTGCTGAGCATGCCAGGGGACAGGAGTGAATAGTGACCTGTACAATTCAAAGCCACCTCTTCAGAGCTTTCTGTTTTTCTGCACGGTGACTAAAAATAAAACCTGCATTTCACATTCCAAGGTGTAGTAACCAAAGTTTGTCAGAGTTATTCTTAGCCATGGCAGAATTGCCACCTTCAGGCCATTTCTGAACACACGAGATTATTCCATGATAATCCAAAATCCAGCACAAGCTCCTCCCTCCCCTCTATTTGTTTTACCCTCTGCATTATGAATGCTGTGGGTAAGGGCTGCCTGTTTCACAGGGAGCTTGGTATCACAGAAAGCTGGTTGTTGATCTCTGGATGCCTGCAGGCCAGCAATCTGTGCTACAAGTTACCCCTCTTAAAAAAAAAAAAAAAAAAAGAGAGAGAACCAAAAAAAAAAAAAGACAAATGGATAAAAGTGATACAAGCATCTGTAACAAGCTAATTGGACCCTTGTGGGCAACACAGCAGATACAAAATTAAAACAAACAAAACATCTCATTGTACAACTGTACTTCAGGACTGCTATCACAAAGGAACCCGTCTAGATTTTTATTTTAGTTTTGTTTCGTTTAAAAGGACCTAATTATGGCCAGAGCTGGAGTATCACAAGTCTGTTTTCATCTATAAAGAAAGGATATTTTGCCTCTGAACCTGAGAAATTGTTAGAAGTTGGTAATTAGTATGACTTGTTAATAGAGTTTGGCTGTGATTAAGCTGTGATTGAGTGTGAGTTTGGTTCTTGTCAATGTGAATGCCTGTAAGGTTGAGAGATGTTTAATGAGACACCTGTTGTCAGCAGCACCCGGTGGGCTTTGTTGCGCCTGATTGGAATTTGTACCGCGGAGCGAGAGCGGCAGCACCGAAACACAGCAGCAGCAGCCCCAGCTGGAGCATCACTGGCAACAGCAACGGGTCCAAAAGAAATGGAGACCCAGACCCCCTGCACTGGAGAGCTCCAGGGATGCTCCATGTCCCACAGGTCACAGTGCTTGGGGTGATCCATCATCCAAGCCATGCAATTACAGCTGACTTGGCTGTCAGGCAAAAACACTGACGTCTTTATCTAGGGAATGATGGGCTGTGCTGCTGTGTGATGGTGGGTCTTTGGGAGATGGCAAGAGGGGGGATGTAGCTGAGCAGGTTTACACCTCTCTACCCCCTGCCCCCCCCCCCCCCAAATGTCCAGCCCTTGGGCAGCTGGCAATGGTGGGGCTCTTTAAAGTGTGACATTGATGGAGAAAGGTTCTGCCCAGCCCAGCCTTTGGTCATCCTTTCCCTTGGGGATTTCCCTCAAGGAAAAACATCCCACTGAGTGACTCCTGGCCTTTGAATAGAGAAAGTTTCATTCATTCATGATATTTTTGTCTCAAAAATCAGCATCTTTTTCCACATGACTCCATAAAACCACTCCCCACACCAAAACCTGGGCCTGATGACAAATTTGTATACTTGGGACTATATACATAAAATACCATTTCCCCCTGAATGAATGAACATTTTCAAGTGGCTGCTACTTAAATCATACCTGTTTTTTACATGCAAAAAGCCAAAAAAGCTGGAAGCAATCACACTGTCCACTGTCACAGCCTTTTAATGTGAAATGCCTGAGCCGGGAGCAAGAGCAGAAACATTTTGTCTCTTGGAATGTGCCTCGGGAAGGAGCCGCTGGCTCTGTGATGGATCGGAGCAGCCACTGGATGGCATTGCTCTACACGAATGGACCTGCGAGCACAAGCTCAGCACGGGCTGCTGTGCCAAGGAGATTAATTCAGCCCCGAGAGGCTCAGGCCACCGTGACCTTACCAATTCTTTAAATAACATTCAGAGTTCCCTTGGCTGCCTGGCCGGGAGCTCTGGGCACAGAGTTTGGTCAGAGCGAACAAAGCCGACATCCCGAAGCAAACCCATTTCTAGGCTGAGTGCATTTGTCTTTCATTTTACGTGAGATCAAATATTCAGCCAGTTTTTGATGGGTTTCCTTCTCATGAGATGGGAAAAAGAATCATTTGTAGTTTCTGGCCGCATCAAACCATGGCAGGGCAGGCACACGCGGCCAGCGAGCGATGCTGCGCTGGAGCCCCGGTGCTGCGGACGTGCTGGCCAGACAGCTCAGCTCCCCAGGGCTCACAGGGTGCAGGCAGCCAGGGCTGCTGAGCTGAGCAGGTTATCCGTGTGTAGGGAAAGGAAAAACCAAAGAAAAAGAAAAAGCAGTTGTTGTCTGGCGTGTTCTGCTTTGCTGTGGGCTCCAGAGCATCAAGGCTGGGTTATTACCCCACGTGTGGTGGCGCTCCGTGTGACAGCAGCCTCTCAGCACGTGTTAATACAGCTTTGCTTTCTGCTGCATCACTTATTGATAAGGAATCAGCTGGTGGCCAAATAACCTGATGTTCATATTTTCCCTGGGGTTCTGTGTTTCTTTCATTACTGACACTCTGTGTTGGCCTTGTTCTTTCAGTGACTACATGTGGCCAAGCCAACCTGAGACTGGCCAAGTTCATTCCCAAAAGGAATCTACTGATGGCTTTGGAGGTGGAGCAGGATATTTGGAGCTGCAGCCCCACAGAAGGTGTATCTGAAGGGGGATACACTATTTGTGAGGGTCATAGCCAGCAGATGTATCTTCAGTTAGGACAAGACATCACCAGGTGAGTGTTTTTACCTGAGCTGTTCTGGGCACAGACTTCCTGTTGGTACTACCCCAGTTTTGACCAGTCTAATAAATTTAATTATCATATTCAGTTATATAACTCCAGTTACACTGGGGTTAAAATTAGGTCATCAGTTCAAGTCCTGCAAAAGCCCCTTCACTCCCAGTTCTCAGTTCTGTATTGAAATCCCTGCACCGAGCTGCCTTTTTAATACTGGAGAGCTGTGATGAAAAAATTGCAGTATAAAATAAATGCTACATTTGTTTTATGACCCCATTTGTCTCCTTTTTCTGGACTTAGCTCCCAATCCAAACAAGAGAGGTGTATCCACCTTGATGTGTTCAGCAGTCCACTGGTAAATGCTTTCTGCTGTCAGAAATGCTCAGATTTGGTGGGAAATAGAAGTTGTATTAGCATGGGGCTGCTCAGATCCTTCTGGTGGCCACAGCTCTGCTACAGTGGCTGTAAGAGGAGACCAGAACAACTGACAGTGATTGCCTGTTTCCTGTCTCCTATTTGGAACCACTGCTTGAGGTCTCTTGTGTCACCCATGGGAAGACTTCTATGCAGTGACACCAGTGAGCTCAGTGGTTTTAATCTCTTTCCATTGACTTTAGAGGAAATGGCAATTTCCTCCCAACTTCAGCACTTCAGGGCTGTGTTTGAACAGAGGCAGGATAAATCTGAATATCTGCATCTATTTAATAGTCAGGAGTGTAAAGACTAAAAGAAGGTGTTTCCTATTGTTCTTACACTGCACAGCAGGCTGTGTTTGGAAAAGATCCCCTTGCACCCCGCATTCATGGGATGGCAGAAATTCCAGCTGGGGTACCCACTGCTGTGCTGGCTGTTCTAAGGGAGATCTCTTTTAAGGCAATCACCTCAGCACACAAATGTGCCCTGGATCTTTCTAGAGTCGGGTCAACATTCCAGATCTCCAAAACATCAAGGTGACCTTGGGAACAGCAGGGCAGCCCAGAACACTGGTGGGCAAAGGGAATTCAGAAAAAATAAAATTGAAGACTAATTCCAACCCATTACAAAACTATCAGAAAACTGAACTGTATCTGCTGAAGTGTCTCGTTCTGTTTGGTGGCACAATGTAACAGGGGATCTGTCACTGTCAGCACTGCTCTTGTCTCGCTGAAAGCTGTGGTGCCTTTCACAACCACGACATAAAAATTCAAGCCAGCTGTCCCACCTGCCGGAGCAGCTTCTATTCTGGGCTCCAGGTATTGTGCTTATTGATTAGCAGGGGCTTATTGTCCCTTGACATTGTTAGGGAATGTTCTCCCGGTTATAATCACTAGAACTGATACAAGCAGAACATTCCAAGCCAGGAGGGGCTGTGCCAGGCTGTAAACCGCGGTGGGATTGGTACAAAATGAAAAGAAGCTAAAAAAAGGATTGTTTTGAGAAGTCACCCAAGTCAGAAAAGACTGGGGGCCTCCTGACTCTGGCTGTCAATAAGGTGTGAGGTAGGGGAAGATTAACACCCTTTAGCAATGACACAGCTGTTCTATTGAAGGTGATAACATGCAATCAAGGGAGGGAAGAGTCTAGCACAGAATAATGAACAGAGATCAGTAAAAGGGAAGGTTTTAGCCCAAAAAAAGCTGAAAAAGCCTCCTGAAGCTGATTATTTTAGTGGGTATAAATAAGCATAAGAAGACGCAAAGCCTCACTTTAGGTCTGCACAACGAGCTCAAATATTTACCCTTCTTTCTAAAATCAGTCTGGCTTCTAGAAAGAAGAAAAATAGTGATAATGTAGAGAATAAAGTCTCTTATCTGCCTTGGCTGTGAGCGTTCAGATAAACACAAAAATCCTTACCCTAAAGACAGCATGTAGCACTGAATCTCTTCCTCTGAAAGCACAGCAAATTGTGATAAGAGTAGGGTTGGGAAGACAATAGATTTAAGAGTGGAAAGAACCTAGTATTTTGTCCACTCTTGTCTTCCTTGGAAAGGAATCAGAACAATTAATTTTTCTCTCTACTGCTAATGGCTAAAGGTAGAAATTAGTATTTTGATACACCCTCAGCTTTGCTGCTCACCTGAGCTTGTCCACTGCATCAGGAACCCCCAGGGTCAGTAGATTTCCCCAGGGGACTAAAACACCAGATACTTCATGCAGAATTAATGGTGATAATGCCAGTCAGGGGTGCAGTGCCAGGGGATGTGAGGCCGCCTTGGTAACCTCTCTGCTCCCCCTGAGGAGGAACAGCAATCCTTTACCCACATGGCCTGCTCCACTGTTAGATTTTGGCTGGACTTGAGGAAGATGGGGGGGTCTAGCTGAGAGATGGAGGAGGAAAACCCCCTTAAAAATGCAGCAAGGGGTTAAGCTGCTCGTGAACCATACCATGAAGAAAGCACAGCCTTCAGAGGCAGTGTTGGGGGTCTCAGCTAACACACAGATGCAGAGAAAATCCAAATCCCATGGCTCTTGCTGAGAGAGGGAATACTTTCTTTACCTCAAATCCTTCAGAGCCCTAAATTCCTGCTAGGCAGGAACTGAGAATTGCCTGTCTATTCCCTACAGGATCCCCTGGTCCTTTCCCACCTCATCTTCACTCCCCATCTCACTGATTACACACAACCCACCTGAAAAGTGACTACTCTCAGCCCCCCAGCCCCAGAGGTGGAAGGTCCTGCTCGTCCCTGTCGGACACAGTCACCCACCTTTGATCAGACGTGCCCTGTGGGAAGCATCCCTGTCCCTTTCCCTGCAGACTGCCCCTGGGCCATGCCACACAAGCTATTTCAGGGAATAAAGCGAGACAGGCCGTGCCACCGGCTCGCAGGGATGTGACAAGAGCTACATCTGTTCGCTCTCCTCGGCGCTCAGGAGCTGTGACATTGCTGTCGGTACAGCCTGAAACAGAACAGGCAGGAGCTCCAGGGAAGAGGAGAGGGTCTGGATGGAAACAATAACAACCACAGGGACACCACCAGCACCAGCGGGAGCAAAAATGTTGCTTTACCACTTGTGAGCGCAGCAGAGCATATGGCCAGTCTGGGACTGTTGTCAGCAGCCCAGAATGGGGTAGCTCTGTTCTGGCAAACTCCATTTTTTGTCTTTATGACCAAAGAATAGTTGCATGTTGGAAGCTCTGTAGTTGCTAGGGGAAGAGCCATTAATATGCTGGTGACTGAGAAGTCAGCCAAAGCAAGTGCTGAGATAAAATTACTTTTTCCCACTTCTGTTTCACCCTGAGTGTGTCATTCAGTGTGTTTTCTCTGCTCAGGGTACCTCACACACACTGTGCTGTGCTAACTTCTTTGTCCTTTCTGATTTTATTTTTCACCTTTCCTAGCCATGATTCCAAAGAGTAATACTAATCTGACAGACAAGAAAGACTTCTTACATCATAAATCCCTACTTACTGGCAGAGTAATACTGCAGAATGTTTCTCTGCAGTATTACCCTTTTCTCTAATAGCCTGAAAATTAATAATAGAAAATAAAATAATAGTGGTGTTGATGGTACTAAATCAATGCATGAGACTGGGAATACATCCATAGGAGGGTGATCCTACGGAATAATGAATAATTTGGTGATGGGGCTCAAGGGTGCTACCTGGTTTCCAGCACACAAGAAGTTAACATGCTTCTCCCTGCCCAGCTCCTGGGGCAGCTGTGCATAATCTCATTCCAGAATAACAATGGGTTTTCCCCCTGTAATTTTGCTCTGCTGGGGAAAGCAGTGCCTTCCCAGGTAAGGCTCTCCCCTCCCACACTTTCAGCCTGCTTCTCCATACAGATCAGTGCAGCACTCAAATCTTGTCTGCACAAGGTGACAAGTCCAATTCTAGAGACATTTATTCCAAACCAGAAAAAAAGTATTCTTATTCCAAAATAAATACATCTGTAAATCTCCTGATTTCATGATTTTGTTCACAGAGTGATGGAGAGAACACAAGGTGAGCACCCCCTGAGCAGCCTCCTTCCCTTCAGCTCAATCCCATCATAAATAACAGTGGAACTGAACTATACACAGAAGAAGACGTTTTTTTCCAAAGCCTTCAGTTTTAAAGCTAATGTTCCCAATTCTCTCCAGTTACTCCCTAGACACATCCCCTTTCCCCTGCTACACAGGAGTATGGCTCCAAACCATTCTTGAATGAAGTCAGCTCTGCTTTGTCTCTTGTTTGCTCTAATCCACACCGCTTACAGTTATTATCAAAATTGGGAAACAATACAAAGCTGCACTTTGTGTGATCATGCAATACCCTGCAAACACAACTATTCATTAGAAAAAATAGACTAGGCACTACAACTGCCAGCTCCTGACTCTGCTGTGACACAGACACATTTTTTTTTCATCAGAGATATTTTTTTTTTGCCATGAGATGCCGAACAAAAGTCACGAGCAGTTCCTCTGATCAAAAGAAATCTCTGCGAGAGTCTGTGGCAGCTTCACCCCGTCCCTTCATGCCAGCCACTGCTCATTTCACTGAACACTCACTCTGCTCTACACTTGGCTCCTGAGAAAGTCAGAGCAGATTCGGCACTGTGCAGTAATACATTGAGAACAAATGTGTTGTTTCTATCAGTGGAAAAGGAATTTAACTATTTCTGAAAGTTCTTATGCAATGCCAGGATCTGTTAATACTTTGGCTACATCATCGGTATGGATGTACCTGGCCTTGTTCTGGTGCTGATCAGTGGTGTAAATTAAAATGTTATTAATTTATAAAATGTCTTGCCTTTATTTAACAGATCAATTAAAGTCTTTAAAAAATTACAGTCATTAGAATAACCAATATGTCATAAGCTGTTTGGAAATCTTCTCAACCTTAAGTTCGTTTTCTCTACAGATCATGTGACATCATTTAATCACAGGGTCAGGGTAGGGTTTCAGATGCAGAGCTGGGTCCCCTGTATCTGCTCCCTGGTGCTATCAGCACCTCCAAACACACCAAGTGACTTCAGTCTGCTCCACACGCAAATACTGTGCAATAAATAATGAGCCACATAATTATAGTTTGAGTATTGAATCAGCCTGTGAAAGCTAAAAGTGTAGGAGGTGAGTTTTGTGAGGACAGGAACAGCATTTGTTGAATATACTTGGGATAACTTCAGTCCAACCATGAACAAGAGTGCTTTGGCTAGAAAGATCTACAGATAAATGCATCTCTGTTCTGCATGAGACTTGGTATTTTTTCCATTGGCTTCCACACTAATTTGGGGCAAAACCACACTGACCTTTTCCATTAAAGAAAACAAAAGAGCATCTCCAAGACAGTGGGAACCATGAAATCAGGAGCTGGAATACAACATTGTGGCTTCTTTTAAGAAAGCCAAAGAGCAACTAGGAACCTCAAAACCCCAGAAGAGCCAGGAATCCTGGACCACCATTCTTCAGCCTGTTGACTTCCAGTGTTAGGATGTGGCAGGAAAAAGCCCTGATGTGGCAATCCCTGATGAGTGTGCCCTATTGTTATAAGCACCCAGCTGACCTGCACCAGAGCCATAAGTCTTGTAACACCAACTGTCCATTTCAGCCTTTCCTCTGCAGGAAATAAGAGGCCGCTTGGGATCCAGTGCTCCCAACTTCTGGCTTCTCACTGGCTTGGCAGATGTACAGCAAAGGAAGCAGGAGCCAAGGAGACCAGTGGCTCCCAGAACCTCCCCAGGCAGCTGTGATAAAATCAGCTAATTGGTAGGGAAAAAGCAGATTCTCTTGTAACTTGGACAGCATCTGATCCATCAGTTTTCTTTAATGGAAAACTGTCCCTTGAGGGATTTGCACTGGCTCCAGTCACTAATGTCATGAAAACCACAGGGGTAACCGTGAGCTTTAAATCATGTTTGGGCAAATACTCCATCTCCATGTCTTTCACAAGAAAAGAAATAAATCATTATTCAAATTTCACACATGGTGAAACTGAGGCAGCAGGAGGTGCAGTACCCTGACCAGTATTTACAAATTGACTGGTCCAGCTGGGGCTGGCTGTCAGCTCTGCTGACCCCTGCTCTTTTAGCACAGGCTTCCATGTCACAGACAGTCACACTGGCAAAAGACCACGGATTCATCTTTCTCACCTCTTGAATTTGCAGCATCACTGCTCAAATATGGTTTCATACTGAAATATTCTGAACTTTTTATTTAAATGAAAGGGTGCTTTCAAGGTGATGGAAGAGTGAGGCTGATTCTTTGTCTGGAAAAGAATATAATTGTCTCAAGAAAATAGCCCTCATTGATTCAAAAGGAATAATTGGGATGCCGTTAATAGCTATTAGTTTGGTGATGAGAAGGCCCTGTTTAGTGAGCCTAAAGGATTAAAGAGGAAACAATTTGAATTCTGCCTCTCACAGCACATCCCCTCCAAAACCACCTCGGCAACTCGACCGCTGCCCGGCTGACTTTAAACTGCCAGCACTGACAAAAAGGGGATGTTGCATCTTTTATAAACAGCCTTTTGTTTGCTGCTCTGACACCTGCGAAAAGCAAAATTGTTATTTTCTTGCTGCTTGTTGCTAGTTTGATGCCCGCTCTGGGGCCCTACATCAGAGACACTGCTCAGAACAGGTTGCAGGGGTCCGTTTCCGTGCTGTCTGCCGATGGTGCTGCCTGAAGGAAAACCATGGAAACGGAGTTTGACAGGCTCGCGGGGACCCACGGCTGCCAGAGCCGCTGTCTTTGAGCGCCTGATGAAGACATCACAGAGCAAACACAACATTAAAACACTGCCGGCTGCTTTGCATCACTTAGAATGCAAATCTCTTTGTTCTGCTCGGCCTTTGCGTTTGGTAGCCAAGGAATCCGTGCCATCATCGAACACGGATTTGACGACCTTTTTTCCTTCCCTGAACGCTGCCCCCCAAAAAAATAATAAATCATTTGTTGCGGTAGGGAGGCTTGTGTGGGGATGTACATGTGAAAAGGCCCCGGCTTTTTGCAGTTCCTGGGATTTCAATGCCCAAATTAAATGCCTATATTGCAGAGAAGAGCGGGCTGGGCTGCTTTGTTGCTCCCTGTGCATTATTTGGTTTGGATTGATTTACATGGCAACTCGCAGGAGTAAATTTTATACCATCTTTGTGTCATGGATTAAAAGGGAAAAGTGATCCTTTATTTGAGCAGCATGTCCCTTCCAACCCCTTCAAACCACACAGAAGAAAACAGATGAGGAAAACCCCAAACCCTCCCACCTTCAGAATTCCAGTTTTATAACTTTCAATTTGAGGAGCTGTGTGGTTATTAATTCCCCCTTCCCTTTGCAAGCAGCCTCTACATTAGCTGCAATTTCTCACTGCCTTGGTCAAGGTCAGAATTTCTAGAGGATCTTTGCCTTAGTGCTCAGATGTGCCATTTCAGCAGCTCCTGACAAGCTGTGCTGAACATGGGGCAGCTGGGAAACTTCTCATGCTGATTGGAGAAACCCTGGTGAACATCTGCAGGAGGACAGAGCTGGTGGGGGACAGCAAACAAACTGGTCATCCTCTCAGAAGCATTAATTTCTCATTTTGTTCTCCCTGTGCTGCCTAACTCTCCCGTTACCCAGGCTGAGAGGGGGTGATCCCCGCCCAACTGGGGGCTAAAACACCCAACTGGGGGCTACAGCTTGAAAGTGGGAAATTATGTAAGCACAAGCTATAAATCCACCTCAGCCAAGACTCAGCAAGACTTAAATGGGTATTTAGGTCAAGATCATTCTCAAAAACTTTCCTGAAAATACAGCTGGAGGGCTTATCAGGGTAGTTTCTCAGTAAGTTTTGGGAAGCTGGCCCCAGAAAGGAGCTCATGACTCGTCCCTGCCCAGGCAGGAGGACTTGGCATCTTCATACCCTGAGGTTACTCCAAAATGAAGCTACAGCTTCCTGCTCAGATCTCCTCCTAGTAAAGCTGGTGGCCACTGGGAATAATCCATAGAAAAGCCACAGTTTTAGCACCCTCATTTTTAGTGGGATCTGTTCTACAGCTGGGAAGAGAGGATGGACAGAAGGATAAAGATATTTCCAAGTCATAGCAAAGTCCTTTCTCTTTCCTTGCCACTGCCACAGTGGATATTGGTCTATGTCATCTGTTGGTCCATCAAATTTGGGCATCTTTATACAAAGCTGGAGAAGAATGGTCTGCCTAGACAAGGTTCTCCTGCTTCCAGTACCGGTCCCAAGCTGCTTTGAGTCTCTTTTCCAGCCACAGCCTGGAAAGGACCCACATTACAGCATGGGCTAGCTGTATCTGCAGAAACTATTATTTGTGGGTGAAATTTGTGTGCAGTTAATTAGAAAAATATGACTTTAAATCTCCATAAGAGTGTTGTGGATGACAAGACATGAAGAGATGTCACACTGTATTTTGGCAGTCACCAAGGAGATCCAGGTGCTCTGATTTGTCTCTGCTTCCTATGCTCCTTTGAATTATGCGAGTCTTTCTCCCCTTACACTCTTTTCCACCCATTTTATTTCTTTTCAGGCTGACTCCTGGAAAGACCTTTCATTTTCTTATGGACTCATTGACTGAGCTTTCCTGACTCAAATCCCTCTGCAGGACTTTGCAGAAATGACATCAAAATATCACCATTTTGAGGCCACATGCTTTTCTTGCCCACTGATGTCCTTTGAGTTTGAATTACAGTGTTCAGTTTTGACTGTGAGGCCAAGTTGGCAGTTTCCTGACTAACCCAAAGTCAGAAAAGAAGAATGAAAACCAGAAAGGCACCCCAGAATGTCTGAGCAGAAGACAATCAGGTTTCTGTGTCAAAAAGATGGCAAAACTAAGGATGTGGGACTTGCATGAAAAATCTTGTAGACAGTTTTGGGGTTTTTTCTTCCTTTCCTTTCTCTCACAGTGGGACAAATTCCACTTTTATTTCAGTTCATCTGTAAAACATGAGGAACCAGCTGAGCGTAGCGTTGGTTCAGAATGAGGGCAGCTGACAAGGGAAAGGTAAAAGGAACTTGTAACTGCTGCAGTTCTCTCCAAGAAATTATTGCAACATGAAAAAGAACCCCTCAAACTAACTTCCAAAAGATAAAGAAAGGCATTGGGACATGATCTAACACTCCCTGACACAGAAGACTCCAAGGAATAATTATTAATGTATTAGTCATTTAAATATAGGCCATCACCTCCTGTTGTCTCAGGTTTTCTAGAGCTGATTGTCCTCTGGTGCTTGCTTAGGATGAGCTGCAAACAGGGAGGAGGCAGTTCTAAGAGTCTGGGAGCTGAGTTAATGGTCAGAACTTGGGTAAGGGTGGAAAAGCAGGACATAAAAAGGCAGAAAAAGGTTGAGACCAACTGCTTTAGCACACACAGTAAATGTCTGGGGTATTTTGGGGTGAACTTTAAGTTCCATACCTCTTTACACATGTTAGGGCCGTTACTTCAATTCTGTGACTGTGATACCCAAAGAATAAAGGCTGCATTTTGTACCCAAGGTTTCCAAATGCTCTTTCATCCTCAAAGACTTCAGAAATTAATCACCAATGGTTCATCTACAGCAGGTGTCACTTCCCAAGGAGCACACAGAGGTGTGATGGCACCATGCATTTCCCAGGGAACTGTCCCCACTAACAGTGACATTGCTCAGGTGGAGCCTGAGTCCTATCAGTGGGGAAGACCCCTCCCCTCCAGACAGGAGCACTGATCAGAGAGTTTGGGACTCCCAATATGTTACAATTTGCAAGTCCACAGCCATTAGACAGAGAGGGAATTCAGAAACAGCCTAATTAGTTGCATTTTCTTTTCTAACCCCAGTCAAAAACCAGTCAGACTGTGCTTTAGATTTGACATCCTATTAAATGCAGAACACAGGCCAATAGCTTTCATTTTCCCTTGTGATGCCACAGACTGTTGTTTTTATAGCTTGACAGAGAGACATAATTAGGCCTCAAAAAGGACAAGTCTAGACTATTAGTTCCCCACAGAGGCTCCCTGGAAAATCAGAACCCACAATTATTCTCCACTTTCCCACTGAGGCAAATTTGTGGATATCTGCTCTCCTGCCTCAGATTTTCTGTTCACAACCTTTAAGCCTGGAACTTCACTGTCCTTTTACTTGAAGGGCACAAGGGAAGAGACAGAGAAGGATGGTTCTGTGCTGGATTTTCCAAAGGGAGGAGAACAAGTTAAGGACAATACATGGCACTACTAATGCTGTAGGCGTGGGTGCTTCTCAGTGCTGGAGCCAGAGTGGGAGAGAAATCTATTGCCATATTTCTCAACTTGCCTTGCTGCCCAACAAAATTTGGCTTAGCAAAAATACATTTTACAACTTTTTACTCCGATTACACGTCAAATGAATCAGACACAAAGCAGCAATCTGTGATTCCTTTCCTGGTGACACAGGAGCCATCATCAGAGTAAGGCTTTTAATGACACTTCTCACTGAGACCCTTGCTTGTTCTTCTCTCTGCTCCTGCAGCTTCACCTTTTTTTCCTCAACCACCAGGAAACAGATTCAGTCTCTGGCTACCACAGTCTCTCCCTCACAAGCAATTCTCCAGTTGTTTGACAAGTGGCCCACACCAGTTCCCCTTGCTTAGTTTCCAGGGGCTTGGATGGTCCTCTTGAGCTGCAACCTTGGACACACCTGATCCAAAGGAGCTTTCACCTCAATGTGAGCATGGGACACTGGTCCTTTGTTTTTGCAACAGCATCACATTTCAGGTGCATCTTCAGTGTATAATCCCCAGTAATCCTTAGTTCCTGTTGTGCCCAGCCAGCAGTCCCTAATTCTGCATAAACCATCTTACAGCTGTCTTTATTGTATCATATATTACTGTTTTCAAGCCATTTCCTCACAGCATTGCATTGAATTCCATCTTCCAAAATGTTACTCAACACATTTCCTGGGAATTTGACTCACAAGGAGCAGATCCTGTTCTCTCTTGCCAGCTGCTTCCCACTGCAAACCTTGGTGCATGATCTGTTCCTGTCCCAGGGAGGTGCAGTGCAGAATGTGCTGCAGGAGCCTTTCTGTTGTGTATTGCAGCATTTTCCTTTCCTCTGTGACCTGTCAAACTTACTCAAGACTATTTTGCTCCATGGATTCATGGAATCATAGGATCACAGAATGGTTTGGGTTGGAAGGGACATTAAAGATGATCTTGTTCCAACTGCCCTGCCACAGACACCTTCCACTAGACCAAGCCCCATCCAACCTGGCCTCAAACACTTCCAGGAATGGCATCCACAACTTCTCTGGGCAAACCCTGGATACTTGATACCACAGAAATGAGCAGAAATTCTGGGCAAAGCTTATTTGCCTTTCAACAATTTCAACACTCTCAATAAGTGCAGGAAAATGTCTTCCATTTCTAATAATCCAGGTTTATTCTTACTTTAGCCATGGGTTATCACACCCCTACTATGAAGAGGTTTACACAGCAGCAGAAACCTCAGCACTCCAGGGGTGTGTAGTAGCTAAATGTCCCTACTGGTGACACTGGCACCTTTCCTGGGCCAAAAGGGTCACAGAGAGCTGTGCAGATGCCAGCTGCAGGCCAGTGCCCTGTAAGCACTCAATTAGCCCAGCAGTGTACACTCGGCCTCTCGAGCACTTGGTGGAAGTAAAATGCTTACACGATCCCTCTGCCTACAAGGCCTTGAAATCTTTAGGGGGCCTGGCTTTGCTGCCTGGTTTTCCATTGACAGGCTGATAGAGACATCACAAATCTCTCCAAAGGCCAGTCACTAGGCTTCTTTCAACATCAAAGGGTGTCAATGTTCACTCTGCCTCAGAGCCTGAGGCAATATAAATCACACATGGATATGTGAACTGAGTGTTTGAGGTTAAATTCTCTCTGTATACACAAAAATTTCACCTTGGGTAAACTGATACTCTGGTGTTGTCTCCCTATCAACATCAAATATTTTCTGTAAATCATAATATCCCAATGGAAAGCAAAGTTTTATAGGTGAAAGAAAAAAAAAAAAAAAAAAGAAGAAAGGAAGGATGAACTAGGGTGTTGTGGGAAGAGATTATTAACTCATTTTAAATATGGAATGCAATTATCTTGGGGGAAAAAAAAAAATCAGTAAACTGATGAGTTTTTGTTGGACTCTTTCAACGCTCACTCATTTTCTCTTGAACTGAACTGAGCCTCCAGTCACAGGGATGTGAACCACCTTCCCTGCATCATCTCTGGGGTGCTTCTACAAGCACAGTGAGGAGTTCCCTGCACCCCACACCACTCCTGCCCCTCGCACCCGGCCATGCACCGGAGCCCAGAAGCCACCTCCCGTGTCTGGCCAGCAAAGGCAGCAGGATGTGCTGGGACGCTGAGGCACCTCCGCGGGGACCCACTCGCCACGGCAGACAGGACAGCCGGGCTCTCGGTGGATGACACTGAGCAAAGCCAGCTCTGCCCTGCCCTGGCAGTGCCACATCAGCCCCTTGGCACGGCAGCGCTGCCAGCTGGCCCTGCCCGCTCCCCCAGGAGCCGCTGCTGCTGCCCAGAGACCCGGGCCAGCATCAACAAATCCTCCTGCGCAGGGAGCGCCGAGTCCCGGGGCTTTGCTGCTCCCGGAGAAGGAATGGCTATTGAAGTCAGGCTGTTGGCTACTCGAGAGCCTTGCTCAGCTCCCTGCATCTCATCTGCGCTCTCAGCAGCCGCTTCCAGCCCGGCTGGGCAGGGCAGGAGCGGAGCAGATGGAGCTCGGCATCCTCTGCCTCCTCCCGCAGAGCTCTCCCTCGCCCTCCCCGCACCGCAGAGGGGTTTTTCCCTTGGGCAGCCACCCAGACAGCCTCCGAGGCTTTGCACTGAGCAGAAAAGGGAGCTGGGAAACTACCTGCCTTAAACGGTGTGGGTTTAATGAGATTTTTTTATGACCTCTGCAGTAAATTGCCTGCGCTCAGTATTGTGCTGGAGTGAGAAACACCCGGCAGAAATCGTGGCGAGGCAGTAATTGCGGAGTAGCTGTCTCAGATCTCCGTGCCATCAGGCAGGGATTTTCATTTCATACATTAGTCACAATTTGCATATAATCATAGTCATAGTTGTGTATAATCAGTACATCCCTTTGAATGTGAAGGAAAAAGGGGTGAAAGCTGCCCAGCACTGAGGAAATGCACGGAGTCGCCGTGGGCTTTATGGATCCCCCCATCACTCCCAGCCTGCCAGGGACTGCATTGCTACTCAAGTCACACACCCCTTAGCACAACCTCTGGATTAAGGCAGGGAAAATGTGTTTGCTTGTCCATTTCTGGAAGGTTTCAGTGAGCATTGGGTGGATTATACATCAGATTTTCCATTATTGCTATTGCCCAAGCTGCAACAACAGCACTCTCAACCATCCTAAAATGCATCCTAAAATCTTTTTTTTCTGGAAAGCCGTTTCACAGAAATAAAGAATCTTCAAATCTCCCTGCTTTGTCCAATGAAGCTCAAGCACATACACCTCAGCATTACAGGTACCTCAGGAACAGTTATTTTTGCTCCTGGCTCCCCTCCTTCTCCCACCAAAACATCCTCCTGCTCCTCGGGACCATGTTTGTGTTCTGAATGATGCCAATTGCACACAGCAGTTTCCCTGTCTTCATATTTCCGAGCTTCTGGATGTTCATATCCCGAGCTGGTTTTGGTTCCTGATCCTTCCTGCTGCCCCTCACCATTGCAGCCACAGCAGGAGCGAGGATGTGAGCCTGGGCTGTGGGATCTCCTTGGGAGCTCCTCAGGACACCCTGGCAGGAGAGAGCCATGGCAGGGGCAGGCTCCAGCCTGAAAGGGAATCTGTCTGTCACTAAAACAGCCCATGCTTTGCCAGGAGGGCACAGGCTTGCAGCATTACACAGAAAGCAGCTTGAAAAAAGCTGAGAGCGCCAGAGGTGATGGTCAGAAAAATCTCCTCATCATCTTATTTGAGGAGATACTCATCACCTCAACCCTCCAAAGCCAGCAACCACAGCTAGGGAAAAAGTACATTCTGGCACACAGATTCCTTTTTTTTGGCACAACACTGTTAGAGGCAATAATTCAGGCTGTAACTGGGGGAATTGTGGTTCACCAGCAGCCTGAGTATTTACACCTCTGTGGTCTGTGCTCTTGGATGTTCACTCTGAGCCCATCACTCAGGCACCTCCACACCTTAGTCCTGCCTTCAGCTTCTCACCCAGCAGAAAAGCAAGGCTTTTCCTGGGATTTTAAACAGCCTTAGATGGCCATCATGGGATTTTTAACTCACTTCTGTCCACTATTGTAAAATAATGATGTGAAAATCTTTATGTTTAAAATAGCATTTGTCTCTTTGTGGTTCTTTTTTTAACTGCAGTCTGCTCGGCTGCAGTCAGGGAATGATTATCTTGCAGAAGTTGTACCTTGCCCATTGATTCACTGGGCCCATCTCATGTCGAGCTTAAAATCTGCATAATGAGAAGAAAGCCATTTTCCTTGCGATCCATTCTCCTTTTCAAAGCTCCTCACGTGCCAGGTTGTTGTTTTTTAATCACACAAAATGGTATATATTAATGAGCTCTGAAGTTACATAAAGATAGATCTAAAGCATAAAAACACTAATATGCCCTGTAGCATTCGGTGCTTTGAACACGGAATGGCATCTGTGTGAGAGTGTGATTGCAGGCAGCTATGGAAACTGGTGCCAAAAAATGAGGAAATGCTGAACAAGTCGTGCAAGATTGGGGAAAAAAACTGGGAATGAAGATATTCAATTTGCATTAAAAGGCCTAGCTTGCTAGCAGCCCAAATTGTGCAACTTTCTGCCTTTAAATGATTATTTTCTGGCATTCTGCTGGCAATGTGGAGATTGTCTTTTCCCTGGAAGAAAATTTCCTTCTCCCTTCAGCCCCCAACAGAAACAAAGGGCAAGCCAGTTCCCAGGTCAGTTGTGGCTGTTACAAATAGGACAAGTTTTGAAACTATGGAAAAGTGCAAGGTCTTCCCTCATCTTTGCATTAATCCTGAGCAATTTCCTTCTCATTTCCAGATGGTGCCAATTAAGAGTAAGAACCCCTGCCCTAACGGTTGTTAACAAAACAAGCACAATCTGAAACTTTAATGAGTAAAACTAGAGCCACATCATATGCCCAAGAGAAGCCAAAAAGAAAAGAACTACCACAGTTGGCAAACACTTAGGTGGTTGCATCTAAAATTCTAAAATGCTGGAGGTTTTCTTACCATGTTTGAAAATTATAAAATGCTAGATTTTATTTTTTACACTCAGGGCTGCCTTCTACTGCTCAGTTCAGTGGAATTATTTTAAGTCCTAACCATTTGGATAAACCATTCTAATCAGTGACTGAGGCAGGAACACTGGGCCATGTATAACTCATATTAGAAGGTATTTTATTAATTAGTTGTTGGTAATTAGGATAGCATTAGAAAATATCACCATTGAGACATGGCTAAAACTACCAGCTAGAAATAGAAGCTACCTGAGCTCTGACTGCAAACCAGATTCACAGGGTTTATTTCATGGGGAGGAAATTAACAATTTTCACCGATTACCTGGGGATGTAATGGGTGACCTGTCACCTGAAAACCTCACCTTGAGTGTGAACATCTACGAAACAGCATTCTCTACCACAGCTGTGTGCAACTTTTCTCAATTCACAGATTTCTCAAAAAAAAAATAAAAATACACTATGGATGGTTCATCTCTGGGGTACTTGCCCTGTTTGTATCTGTTACCCTTTTCTGAGACTGCACAAATAAATCTTGAACTCTGGGATTTGTAGACCATGGTCTGAAAAGCTTAACTCTAAGTTATAAACTTCATGGAAGAATTTCTGACATAATACCCATGTCAAGAAAAGGTCCTTCTGACCACTGTCTATAAATCCAAAAAGACCTATTGGAAGTGCAGTTGAGAGGAGTTAAACCAAGTGAATATCAGATAATGCACAGCTTCAACTTCACTTCAGGGAAGGGACAGAGAGGTGGGGTTGTTCTCTGTGGTTCCTGCCCTGTCACAGCAGCAGAAACAATGCAGTGGATCAGAAGAGGTGGAAATTAATGAAGGAAATAAGAAAAGTGGCATGGGGCAGACCAAAGGTCCACCCATGCCAGTGATTTCAGATGTCTGTCAGCAAGTACAGAAAGCAGCAGGTACCATAGGACAGTATTTTATGGCACACTCTCCCCAAGGCTCCCAGAGCAAGGAGGCAAGGAGATCATCAAGTGTAACACCCACCAATTTCCAGCTCAAATCTCCTCCTTAAGCTTCCTCTTCTCCCCACCCTGAAACCACCAAGCTTATAATATGGCTTGGGAAGCAAAGCGGGCGTGTTCTCAGACTGTCCCTCAGAGAAGAGCAGCCATCTGCCACCAGAAGATCCAGAGCAAAACCTTAAACTCACAACTCCCTCTGAAGGACACATAACTCCTCAGAAAATCCTTATTGCCCAGGAGTCTTCTGAGAAATTCATGAATGTCATGTCAGTTCTGACAGTGAGGTAACCCCCTCAAGATCAGGTTCAACTTGTGCACCACTGCAAAGCCACCTGCTATGAGTGGTGGAACACAGGGATGGGGGTTCCTGCAACAAATCTAAGGAAGTAAATGGGAAAGATCCTTTGGCTTAGGAGGAAACCTTGGGGTTTTGTCCGGACACAAGAATTCAGTTCAGAATGCAGATTAATACCATACAAAGGGATTTCTGAGCCAGCAAGCTAAGCTGTGCTTCATACTGCAATCAAAAAAAATTAGAGGCAGAAAAAGGTTACATCATCCAGGTCTTAATCCAGAGATACACATACTGAAAATGTGGCACACGGTTAAATGCTTTGCTAGGTCAGAGACCTAATTTGCTCTCTGTCAGGAGGGCTGTTCTTTATCAGAGAGCTCTATGGATGGTGTTTGGGCTAATTACACTCTGCTCCTGGCCACTGCAAGAGCAAAACCCAAGGCACGAATCCTCTGGCACTTCAAAGTGCCGTCAGCACTTTACAGATAACAACAAATGATAATAACCACCTTTGTGTTTGAGGTCTGTGCTCAGGGTGGTTTCAGGGGTGATCAGATGTGGCAGAGAGATTTCCAAGCCAGTCAGGACAGAAAGATGCCCCAGATACAAATCTGGACAGAGTTATTTTTGTGCACTTTCTTACCTCGTCTACACTTTCAATTCCTACACATTTCTGTGGACCATGCCTCCCCAAACCTTGCACTTTAGATCCTAAACTGTGCCATTGCTGGGTCTGATTTTAGGCTTGCAAAGTACCTTTGCTCTTGTATGACTAATTTACATTAGCAATTAGCTCATTTACATGCACCTACACAGTGGATGATGATCATTTGGGTGCTCTCCTGCCCCTGGATTCACTCACTTCTTTCAGGTGACTTGCAGCCTTGCGAGGAGGGGACTGTCTTGCCCCTCTGTGTGCGGTGCTCACATTCTGCTCCCCTCACAAACAACATTAATAATGCCACGATGCTCGTTGCACCTGAAAACCTGACCCATCACTGGGCAGATATTTTGGGCATGTAATTCCTCATCTGCTTCCCCAACAGTACCGCCATCACTTTGTTTTCTGAGATTCGGGTTCATTTTTAAACTCAGTTGAAACACCTGCTACTCCACCATGCAATGAAGAGCCTTCACTCACCTAAGTTATTATAATCATATCTTAAAGGCCAGCAGCATCTGGTTAGGATCAATTACAGTTTGGTGGCTTGTCTGTCTTCCCTTTGGTTTCTCTGAGCTGTTGACAGTCTGACACAGCACTGCCAGGGCTGCAAACACTAGATGGCACTTTGCAGCAAGGAAGGTTAGGAGTTTATGCAAGTAAATGCAGACCTCATTTACTGCCCTCATTCACAGGGGAAGATACTTTGCTCACTGTGTCCTCGCCACCTCCCTGGTCCTAATTCAGTGTTAATCCACTGAGAAAAATATGATCGGTTCCCAGAGAAATTCTCAGCTTCATCAAAGGATAGCTCCTTTCTGATGATGTAATTATTTAATGATGAGCTCTAGCTTACATTAATGTCAAACTTTGCATTTTCTCTCAAGTTGGAGCACATGCAAGGAGCATCTGTATGATAATGGCCTGGCCAGATACTCCAAAAAGTTCCAAATCTTCCTCCTGATTAAAAGACAAAACAAGACCCAGTAATGACCTTGTTGCCATTTACCAAATGCAGCATTAGGAAGTGAAGGTGCTGCTTCAGGTTTAGGGATTCCTCCTGCCTCTCACACCAGGCTATGCCTAGCATTTCTTGGATGATTTCAAAGGGCCAGATTGGATTGTGCCTGGAATTTGCTGCCCAAGGGAAGCTGAGTGATGCTGTGTTACAGCCATGCTGCAGTAGAGCAGAGGAAACAGTCCAGCCTGGCAGAATGGGCTCCTTCTTGGAACAGTGACAGGGAGACATGCAGGTACCTCAGCCTCTCCTCTGGGCTGCCTGAGGACAAGGAGCTGCCCTTTCCCTGGGCCAGCATTCATGTGAACGTGGCTCCTTTTATTTATCCCTGTGGCTACACTGGAACAGTAACCCACAGCCAGCCTCAGCCTGCCTTGCAGAGCAGGTACGTGAACACGGTCTGGGGCATCCTGCTCCTCTTCTGGAAGCTGAGGTTTCACCCCTCCCTGGCCCAAGCCTGGCCTCCAGGCAGTGCCCAGCCCAGGCTGTGCTTGGCCAGCAGGGCAGGAGAGCAGGCTGAGGACACAGTAAACAACTTGCTGCTCTATTTGGTGCCAGGGTAAACAGCACCCATTCCATGGTGAGGGGCTGAAGGCTTAAGGCTGCCCTCAAGACATATGAGGAGCTGTAAATGCCCTCTCTCCCAGTGCTGGGTCCCTCTGCAGAGAGCTCAGTGCCCACAGCACCTGTGCAGGGACACCTGTGCAGGGACACCTGTGCAGGGACACCTGTGCAGGGACACCTGTGCAGGCTGCAGTGCCACAGCAGTGGCAGGACAGAGCAGGCAGAGGTGGCAGTGCTGGCTGTACACCCAGGGGACAGAAAGGCTCTCTGTGTCCTGAGTGCAGGGTACAAACCACGGCCCAGAGCCAGTGCCCTTCTTCACCTCCTCCAGGCATGTCCTGGGTAACAGCCAGGGTAAACCTCCCACTAGTGCTACTTCACCTTTTGGAAATCTTTTTCGTTCCTTTTATAGCTATTATTCCTTCATCCTTTTGACTGTCAACTGTTGCTACTCCCTTAGAGCAGCAGCACTCCTGCCCAGCCTGATCTTTCACAAGGTCTTAGCTACTTTCAAAACAGACAATGCACTTCCCAACTTTTGTAGCTTTATCCCTCTCTTTTAAATAAAAGATTTCTACACGTTTGAAGTCATAACCTTATTATTTTTTTTTGTCCTCTCATTTTTTACTATCTCCTCACCAAGGGCAGTGTTTCATTGCTTGGAAGGATTTCTTCCTCCTTCAGGTCACTCTTCCAGATCCTCTTTTTTTTTCCCACAACCAGTCAGAAAAGCAACTTGCTTTTACCCAAAGTCTCAGCCATGTGGTTCCTGAATTAACCAAGCTGCTGGAAGAGTTGATGACATCTGCATAGTTTCCCTTATTCCAAAAGGAACTGGATGATTCTCAAAACCAGTTCAAATTTCCCATTCTACCACAAATATTGTCTTTTCCTAACTCAGTTGAAGCCATGTTATTCTCTTTCTTGCTGTGGCATGCTTTGACAGCGGTTCCCATCTCCTCAGACAAATTCCAGGCACATTCAAAATTCAATTCAGCCCCACAGCCACGGTTAAACAGCACCAGTAACTACCAGTTACACACTGCTGCTGGCTGGCTTCAGCAGCAATGGCCCAGACAACAAAAGAGAGAGAGGACTGGAGTCTGATGGGACCTCACATCAGCAGCCCCAGAGCAGCATGGGACCAGCCTGGATAATACTGGGACAGGGAAAACTCCCACGCTTGGTCCCCCCTTGGGAGCATGGCACAGGAGCTGGAGGTTGGCTGGTCCAGGCCTCCTTGCTCTTGCTGACACCTAATGCTGAAACCTCCCATCCAACACCCACACAGGGCCTCATCCTGCACAGCCCCAGCTTAAAAACCCCTCCAAGCCAACCTATCAACCAGCCAAACAACAACAGATCGTAGCATTTTGCTCCACTCTTTCTCATCACACTATAAGCCCTATTAACCTAATAAAGATGCCTCAATCTCCTTTCAATCCAGGAGAATTCCCCCCATTGTTCCCACAGAAATCTCTTGGGATGTACTGCCAAGAGCCTGCGTTTACTGTCCAGTTCCAAGTTGCTTGAAATAACAAAGAATTATCCTTACAATTAAGATCAGACTGTACAATTTAGATACATGCCTTAAAAGAGTTATTATTCTCTGCCAGAGATGTATTGTTCTTCCCCATTTAATTTTACTTACTTTTTTTAGTGGATGCAACAGTTATGCTGTCATTTATCGGAGAAGAAGGAAGCAGCAGCTGCAGAGCTGTGTATGTAAAATAAACACAATGTGTATGAAACTATCAGAAGCTCAGACTTCAAGGAGGAGAGGGGGAGGATTGCTTTTAAGATCTCATGTCAGTAAAGTTGTGAGATGGAACGGCAGGGTCATACCCTATTAAAAATAAGAGTGGGAACAAATTCTCTTATTTAATGGAACAGCAGTGCGAGCTGTGTGCGTACAGACAGAGGCCTTAATTTAAAAAGTAAAAAGCAATTTGGTCATTCATGTTCAGACTTCGGGCACTCCACAGAGCATGCCAAAAGCACTCATTTCTTTTTAACCCCTTGGCTGCAAGACCTGTACAGCATGAGGGAGACAGAGCCAGGGTGTATTTATCCTTTGAACAGGAGTTTTTTTCTCCCTATGGTGCTGTGCAGGCAGCTGGCTGATCCCAGGAAAGGCAGGTGGGAGGCAGGCATCCTGCTCCCAGCTCTGATGCTGCTGGTTGTGTTAGCTTGGGTGAATTGTTTCACCCCCCATCAGTACAAACACAGATGCTGATGCTATGAAAGGCTGCTACTTGTTTGTTTATTTGTCTGTATTAATCCAGGGACTGGGAACCCCCAAGCATGAGAACACCCAGAGCAGAGGGCAGTACCAGAGCCAAGTGCAGCTGTTCTCACCAATGCAATGTCGCCACTCAAATCTGCACCATCCTCACACACAGGATGCCTGAAGTGCTCCAAGGAGATACAGGCACAGTGAAAGCCTGTTCTAAGCCCAGCAGGGGCAAGCACAGACTGGGGCCTGCTGGTCAGACCCCACAGCAAAAGGGGGGCAGTGGCTCTCGAGGTGTCTCACTCCCAGCCCGTGTGCACCTCGCACCGTGTGTCACAACCGGGCACCACAACATCAGGTTGGATGAACATTCTTAAATCACAGCTGTTTTATAATAAAGCTGAATATATATTTTTAATAGAGCTGGATTCACCTCGAGGTAATACCAGCAATCCCACACTCACTCCTGCGGTGTAACACTCTGCTCCAGCAGCACATGGAACTGCACAAGCTCTGGATGACTCTGAAACAACCAGCCTTGGTGGTATTTTCCCAAACATCCTTCACACACACACAGCTCTATTGCAAGCATTATTTCAGTAATAGCATAATTGTGCAAAATATGTAAGTATTTTCTGTAATTGTATAATCAGCATGTAATTACATAGAGGAGAAAATATAAACATTTATTAAACAGGTGAATGCATTTATTATTCAAATATAAATTTCAGTGGTAACTGAAACTGAGCCAATCTGTACCTGTGTGTATAATTAATAGAGGATTTGAATTAAATATGTTGTGTTTGTAAAAATACCTAATACACCTGAGGCCACCTTTGGACAAAATCTAAGAGATCACAGTGACAACACATGATGATCAGAAGATGGCAGAGGTGCAGCTGCATGAGAAGTCTGGCCCAGTTTGAGGGATTTCTCTTTCTCTCTCCTCTGCTGAGAAATGAACAGCAGTAACAAAAGGAAATAGTTGGAGCTTCTGTGGTGCAGCTGCAGTGTCAGCCCTCCTGCTGCAAAGAGACCACAATGTCTGACTCTAGAGATTATGAAATCTCTGTCTGGACCTCTTAGACCCAACAACCTGACCTGATAAAAAGTAGTGCAGAAATTCTGAAGGAAACACTGTTAGATCTTTGACCTCCTTTCGCTCCTGCTTCTCCTGACGTCAGCTGTAGTCAGCCACTAGAGGCAAAATTAGGCCTCTAGGGTTTTACGTCTCATCTAGAAGAGCCTTATTCCAGAAAAACAAACCCATTAGCCCAAGCACCTTCCAAAAGAAGTATTTTATTATATGGAATGGCTCAGGGATTCAGCCTTCACCAAGGACTGTGCTTCGATCACAGATGGGATCTTGGGAACTGCACTAAATCACAGATGGTATATTTCTTCCTATAATTCACAAAATGGGCTATTTCCACTGCTTGCTGGGGTTTTTTTCCCTTCTCTGATTTTTATATTTTGCACATGGCAATTGCAAACATGGCTACAATTTTTTAAAAAGGGCCCTTGAAAACATTTTATTTTAATGATGCCTGTAATCTTTTCCTGTTCAGTAAATCTAACACCAAAATATCAATCTTTTCAGAAATTAAAACATACTTAATTTTAATAGGATTTCATTTATGCTTTATATGCCTTGCTTATTTATCTTCTGTGTCACTTCTGTTTTCTTGGATAAGCTCAACATTCCCTTGTTATCTCTTGAAATACTGCACCAGGCACAAGCTACTGCCTAGACTGAGACAGAGCAGCTCCTGCTGCTGCCCACTCACGGGCCACAGACAACTGGTGGATGCCACATTCCTCCTCCCTACAGCCTGTGATATCTTAATCCTGATCCAGGGCCAGCTAAAGACAGCAGCACTGCCCAAATTCACCCCATCCCTTCTTGTGCTCGGCTGGGGTGATGTATTTCAGCTCTTTCTAAAATCCCAGTGCAGTCAGGAAGAGGATGGAAGGAGGGAAAGGGGGAGAAGGAGAGAAAGGAGCATCCCCTGGCACATCACATTCTTTGGAGAAGCCTCCCTCTCTCTCTGTTGTCTATGGAGAGAGCCTAAGGGAGGCAGGTACTTCACCAAAGTTGGAAAAGGGGAAGGAATTTGGACATCCTCCAAACAACTTAGTCTTTAAACAACAGATGGAAACAGAGGGATATGGGGGTCCACAAGCAGACAATGGCATTGTGATAGGAGTTTGCATAATACATGCCCAGCTCTGCACATCAGCGCATCTTCTCTTTCTAGAGGCTAAGTGACAGAAAAAAAAAAGCAAAAAAAAGCCAAAATTATATCTAATTCTTTCCTGAAATTGCTTCATTGCTTCTCTATGTAAACTGCTGCTATAGCTGGCACAGTTTCTATTTGTTTGCTGGTAGGAGAGGAGGACAGCCTATACAATCAGAGAAAGAGAAAAGGCAGCTGTGAGTAAATCTTTCTGTTCAGCCATAACCCAAAAAGATTTAGAGCTCCACATGTTGATATCAGCACAGTAACAACTGGTCTCCTACCAGCATCACACTGAGATCCAATCTCTGAGGATCCTCTTCTATATCCATTTAACTTTTCCACTTCATTTGCTATCACAAGATGCTCAAATGCTGTTGTCATTTTGTTTCTGTTTTGTATTTACTGACGTTATCAAATATTACACTTCACTGGAGGGTAATATAGAGAGCACTGAATGCCCTCTTCAATACTGAGCTGCTCAAACACTCATGTGCCAACCATGAAGCTGAACAGCAAATCACACCATGATTCCATGCAAGACAGGGATGATCTTTCTGAATCAGCTTTTTCAGGAGTATTTTTAATTCACACTAAATCAGGATTTAATAATCCTTCAGGTAGGAGATCGGGATGGCAATGACACCTAATCTCACTTTGTCTGAGCAGGTGTTTGTGACCTCTAGACTGTCGGTGTCTTGTGCCATCTTCCTGACCCTCAGGGAATGCCCCAACAATCCCTGGGGTCACAGGTCATGATTTTGACCCACACAAGAGCAGCTCCAAATCCCACCATCAACACTTGCACCTCAGACGTGACCACACTTACTAGTATGATCTAATTGTGTAAAATTCACAACCTCACTCCAAATCCTTACCAACACTCTCAGTGCATCTTGGTGGGACCCTCCCACTGCCTTTTCTAGGGGAAAATTCACATCTAACACAAGGTGCCAGAGGGGCGAGGCCATCTCAGATCCTGCAGCACTCACCCACACCAACTCAAACATGACAAAAAACAACATGGTCCCCCCATAAAGGCTGGAGCAAGGACCCAGTGACCCATCTTTGATGCCTCCAGTGCTGCAGCCAGCTCATGAGATGGTCTCCTGCTTTCTGTCAAACAGAAATAGGGACTTCTTGCATTAGGAGCTGCTTCTGGATGACCATGTTTTATGGTCAGATTATCTTCCCTCCCCTCCCTTTGCTCCTCATTTAACATATTTCTGTTGTTTTCCTCAGAATTTTTCCACAGCCCTCCATAACATGTTCCACTATTTAAATACACATAGCATGAAATAACATTTAGTTGTGAGAGGGATTTTTGGACTCCATTGTATCCTGCTAAAGTGTCCACTTTCCCAAGTCTTCCTCAGGTAGAAGTCATGCTGGACCACCAATCTGGTTGCCTTTTGGCTAAGAAGGTGAGAAAAGACAGGAAGGTGGCCAGGCATCTCTGTTTTCCACAGATGCAAGAGGGTAAGTTGCCAGTGAAAAGTGGTGTGAAAAGGGTATTCTTGTGACTCCATCTCCAAAATCTCCCCATAAGGAAGATCCACAACTGGAGTGGATACTGCTCTCAGAATTTAATGCCCAAACCCTCTTCCATTCAGCCTTTATGAGGGTGAAGTGGTTATGAGCCTAAACATTTTAGATGCAGTGAGTTTGTAGTCATGCCACACATGATTTAGTGAATAACTGATGCAAGGCAAAAAGATGGCAGAGCTCTGGGATCTAACAGCTGTGCAAACAGGCTAGAGAATTTAAAATTCAGGAAGCTGTATCTCCAGGAAAGCATTTAAAGGAAAAAAAATCCCTAGTGCCACATCTGGTGGCATCAAATTGTCATTATGACATGGTATTTAAGATGATTTAATGGGTTTATTGCTGAGTAAGAACCTTGGAGTTTGCTTAAACTACTGTGCATTAAAAGGATGTAACTCTTTAAATGATACTCTGACAAAGTACTGCCTAAAGAGTTCATTATGTTTCAGGAACTCACTTGTATGTACATCAGCATGTGTGTGCATGGAAATAAAGAGATCAGTAGGCAGAAATTCGAGCTGCACATCTCCACACACGTGTATTTCATGATACTCTACACATTCTCGTGTTGTGAGAGATACCTTGAAAAATTCATTCACCCCCTCTCTGCCTCTATCTCTTACACATCGTGCAGCAGGCAAGATTTCTGTCCACCTTAATTACTTCTCACTTAGGGCACTGAATCAATGGGTGGTTTTGAAACAAAGGATTCAGCTACTAAAAACAGCCTGGGAAAGTGCCCAGGAAAGGTTACAGATTATAGACAGCTTCTAAAAAAAGGTGTCCAGAAAAAGAAAAGGTATCTTTGTTCTTTGCTGAATATTTTTTATGTGACTTAGTGTTTCTCTCACCTTTAGTTCCCAGAACAGTTCTCATTTCCTCTAAATGTTCTGATTTCTTATCTCAAACCCTTTCAGCTTGTTGATTTTAAATTCAATCTGGTTAATTCAAATTCAGGGCACGTTGCACCTGAAGTCTTTCACCATTTCTGATTGCACAGAACGGGGCTGTTAATGCTGCTGGGTTTTGTCAGCCATGAACGGTGCAAACTTCCTTTTACACTTCTTCCTTTCATATTAGATTGACACAACACATCCTGGGCCAGTCAGGCAATCTTGTGGTGGGTGTCTCTCGTAGGGGGTTCTCTCTCCACGCAGAACCATAGAATGGTTTGGGGTCAAGGAGCTTCAGAGAGCATCTTGCTACAACCTCCCTGCCATGGGCAAGGACACCTTCCACTATCCCAGGGTGCTCCAAGCCCTGTCCAACCTGGCCTTGGGCACTCCCAGGGATGAGGCAGCCACAGCTTCTCTGGGCAGCCCATTCAGATGCCTTAAGTGAATAATGAGCACCACCACCTGTGAAATTGTACGATGGAGCACATTCGTCCAACCAGACAAATCCTTGAATAATTCCATCAAGTCACCATAAGCTTTCACATCATCTGTGGCGATTTTCCACCATTAATACAATTGCCTCTTTGCATGTGAGTAAACTGTCAAAGCACAGTTCTGCCTCTGGTAGTCAACCCCATGTGCACAGAACAGGGAAATGAAAAGGGAAGTTTTGCTCAGGTTCAGGCTGCATTTGCGCTTTAGACAGCAGAAGTGTCCCAGGCAGGGAGACATCAGAGCTCTGCAGTGACCTGCCTATGCTGCTGAGGAAGAGCTGTGCCTGCTGCTGATCCCCTTCCTTGTGCGACCCCAAACAGCTCAGGGCTCACTGTTACCAACAATCTGCCCTGTAACACTTGGCTACCTGTTCACAACTCTGCCTCTAATTTCTTTGTATCTATAACAACTGATATTTATTTTACTTAGGTTTTTTTTTTTCCCCTAGCAAAATCCACCCCTTACAAAGCAGGAGGGAAGCTAAAGTTTGTTCCTTCTGAAAGCAAGTCAGTTTCAATTCAAAATCAGAAGGGGTCTTCAATGGACAAAGGGTCGGTTTTTTCTTTTTTTCTTTTTTTTTTGTTTCAGGAAGGGTTTGATAGTGAATAATTGGAAGAGGGAAAAAAATCACCTCAGGTTGTATATTGCCACTTCCTCTTGCATCATGGTTAATGCAAACCTTTGATTAGCCTGCTGAAGAGACCACACATTCAATAATTTGAAGCAAAAGGTTAATGGTGTTATTACAACTATTATCCCTTTTAAAATCATTATCCTCTTGTTTTTTATGTCTATATTACCTTCACCTTTCCATGAACCCACTTTACCAGCTGTTCCTCTCCGTCATAAAGTTTGCTGAACATCATCCTAGGAATAGGATAAATGCCATGTTTTATCAATCAAGCCTAAGGGAATTCTCAGCTTCTCATAACCCAAACTGTAAAGGAAGATTATTACAAAGTTTCTATTTTGATTTTTAAATTGGCCATGAGTGAAATACATGCTTAATGTCAAGGTGCAAAATGTTGCAGTTATAACACCGTTTTTCTTGGGAAGTTTTACACATCAGCAAAGTATGACAACTGAAGACTTAGAAGCAACTAATCAATTATCATTAATTTTAAATAGGTTCTTCACTTGAAGGACAAATAGTATCTAACAAAATATACAGTGACTAAAACAAAGATAATGAAAATATGATGGAGGTAATAACCAGCTCCATTTCTAAAGCATCTTTCCAACTCAGAACCAAAATCCTACTGACTTTCAGGCAGACTTTTATCCCTCAAGGTGGAATTGTGAATTAACTTCCTAAAAATATTAGAAAAAGATTGATTTCTAAATCCATGGCAGTGTCTCAAATGTATCTAAAAATCCTCAATTTTTCTCCAGAGACACTGAGAGGATCCATATTGCCTAACTTCAGTCTCCTCAAGTCAGTTGCTACCTCAGCATTTGAGCTAAATCTTTGCTCTCTGTAATTACCTTCCTGGTGCAGCTGTTTTACAGTTCATATCTCCTGTCTTATCCATTTTTCCATATTTCAGATCCTGTGGACACCAACAGTCAGTGTCCCCATGAGTTACACACCGAGCCCAGGCTGGAACACTGGGCCTGGAAGAACTTGTACAAGCAGAAGAAATTTCCAGTGAACCTAATTAAGTTTAAAAAATTAAGTGTGGAGGGAAATTAAAGGCCTTAAAACAATCAAATTTTCTAAGTGCTCAGACTTCATTATGCCAAATAAAATTATCACACTCTTCCTGGAATTTGAAAAGAATCTGTTAATGATAATGCCTCTACATGAAAATACATTCTTTACAGAATGGCAACAGTGAAGCATTTACTAAGCCCTTAGCAAAATAAATGAAGAACTCTGTGATTGCGTCCTTTGAACACGGGAAAATACAGGTAGCGCATACTGATGTTTTCCAACAATAGTATCTATCAGAGAAAAGCTGTGATCTCTGCAGATATTTAAGCAGAACAAAATGTAGGCTCTGCCTGTGCCATTTTTATAATCTTGGAGGCACAGCAGAAGTCAATGCCTGTATAACTTAGAGCATTGGTGGCAGCACAAGTGAGACATTTTCTTTTTCTCTTTTTAAAACTTGGAACATTTTTGCTACCAATTTCTGAGTAGTAATTCATGATGAAGAAAGAGGAAAATTTCCTACATGAAAGATGTAATAAGAAGCAAATTCCTACTATGAAAGTCCTGTGATTGACATGGTCTTGTCATTATCATTGAAAATAATCTTCTGGTGTGCTATAATGACAAAAGGATGTGTAATGTTATTCTGATACAAGAAAAGCCTGTGTACATTCATTGATCCAAAGAATTCTAATTCACCCTGTAGAGGAAGATAAGAATCACAACAGCAGGCAGTTAAAAGTCCATCTAGCCCCATATGCTGGCTCTGACAATGCCTGATATTTCATAATTCAGAAGAAACTGTAAAAATTGCTGCTTCATTGTGTGTATGGCTAAAAATGAACAGTATTAATGGTGTCTTCTTATCTCTCAGGCTTTTCACAGCCAGATGACCACTGGTGGCTTCCACAACAACAGTGACTACGGCAAGTGAGTTTGATGTGTGTGTATAGGTACATGGCTATGACACACTGATGCATTCAATAAGTGAAATTATAAAGTCCTAACCTTTTCTTACATCTAAGGATATGTTGCATACTTGTTTTTGAAAGAAAATATAGGCTTAATGAGCCATGACACGTTCAACATTTCATTCCTGTTTCAATCACAGCTTGAACTGGTTACTGAAACACTTCTCCAAGAAATGTTGAAATATTTTTAAATGTGGTTAAACCACCAACTGTTTTAAAAAGTCATCAGTTTAAGCACAGACTCCTGGGTTTTGGGAAATGGGCTTCATGATATGAGGCATAAAAGATGCCAGTTCTTCAGCTTATCAAAGGAAAGGCTGAGAGGGTGACAACTCTTGAGAAGCATCTAGAAAAATTCTGTAAAGGGAATGATTCAACCTCACACAAAGTAGAAAAAAAACCCAAAAAGTTTAATATTTAGAAAACAGTAATTCCTACCTTAAATTAAGACAGCATTGCCTTGAGGTAAGACACAAAACAACAGGAGAGAATGTGCTGCCATATATCGGAACCTTTATGGCAATGCTACGTATCTCTCTAGGATGCTCTGCCTCAAGACAATCCTTATAATCAGATTCCATGCCTTGCAGCATCAGCTGTTTACCCACAAATGTAAGAGGATGTTTTTCCCCCCAGATGTGTCAGTCAGCACAGTTCCATCACTGAGGTGTTCTACCTCCCTCCAAAGCACTGGCTCCAGGAGCTCCATATCCCCTCTTGGACACCAAGAATATCCTTGGTTGATCCAATGACATGCCTTGCTTATGGGTCCGAGGTCATTCTGGTCACTAAATTTTAGGGAAAGGTTGCTAAAAAGCTGGGTTGTTTTGAGGTAGCCACACTTTTCTGCCTTCTTCTGCCATCCAGGGTTAAATTCCCTCTGTACACCCCTCAGCAGTGACAGTGCCCTGCTTTACTTGTGCCCCTCCTGTGCTAAGCACTGTTTATAATGGCTAAAATACTGTCTTTGGGTTTAAGCTTGAGAAAAAGCATGCAAGGAAAACTTGTAGTTGTAGTAGTAGCTTGTGATCCTGGGTTAGCTTGATTAGCTGGACCTAATTAAGCAGTTACCATGAAACTCCAAGCCCTCCTACAGTGTTATAAGGAAAAAAAAGATTCCACATCTTGGAGCAACTTTGGCTACTCCAGGCATAGGAGGTCCAGTGTTTGAATGCATTTGTACAACTTCCCTAACATCACCCTTTCTCTCTTAATATCCCACAATCTGACAGCAGGCTGGAGCACCAGACAACACACAGATTGTAAGGACAGAATCATACTGTGTCTACACCTCAAATCATGCTGAAATAACAGCAAAAGCCAAATAACCCTGTTCCAAGTAAAAGCACACATTCCCATCAGCACAGCTCCACTGTGATCGTGCTCCCTGTCCTGCCCATCACTCGTTATCTCAGGCTGCTGACTTCACTTTCCATCCATTGTAGCTCTTCCTCTGCATTCCCTTTTAGCATAAAGCATTCCATTATCTCCATTTTCTGCTGAGGTAATACCTTTCCTAAGCCTGGGCAACAACAGCAGCCCAGGTTGTGAAAAAAAGCCTCACGCAGAGCACCTCTGCATCTGCAATTGCTGTGTCGCTGAACCACGTCACAAAGGTGATGGATTTACCCAGATGCTTCCAGTACCTGCTCCCTTGGAACAATCTTTACAAAGATTCTGGATGTGCCACCTGTGTTTTCTCAGAGTTATGATGCACACCATTGCTTGGTATGAACTCGTAAGGCTGAAGTGGCACCACAAGGCTCACATTCCTGTTTACAGGAATGCTCTGCCAAAAGGTGAGTTCAGATCCAGGCATGCATTTCCCTTCAGTGTGAGGTTTCCTGGTATGAGATTCAGGTTCATCCCAAGTTCAAATTTTTTCAGTTTAAATTTTTTCAAAAAGCCCTTCACAAAGACCTCAAACCCTCAAATTACAGCCCATATGAGGAACCAGCTAAAGCAGCACATAACTAAAAACCCAAAGGAGTCTGTTAATTTCCCTTTCCCTTTCTGGCTTCATTCCCTTGAGCTGGAACACCAAACCACGATCCACACATGAATAATGCAGCTGCTGTTTAAGAGTTGATTCAACAACAGAAATTTGTATCCTCTCTCCATGTCAGATATTTATAGGCATATTCCTGACCACCTTCCTTTGAAGTCACTGAAATGCAGAGGGGTACATGATACAATTGTAGGAAGCTCTTCCTCCAGAGGAGCACTTCCAGAGGGCCACTCTAATTGTGCAGGAGCCACAACCCCAATAAATCTTTCTGTCCTCAGGGGACAGCAGGATGAAGAGATGTTCTAACCACATTATTTTTCTCTGCTCACACTCCTTGCAAAACCTATAGCAGCTGTAAACATCCAAAACCACCCTGGAGCAGTCCTCTGCTGCCCAGCTGAGTACTGGATTTAGATCACTTTTGTGCACAGGAACGAGCTGTAACATATCCTGCACTCTGAATCACTATATAAATATTTAAGTAAACAACAGGTCACTCAAGTGTTTTCTTTAGCAGTGCATGAAACAACATGATGGTCCATCATGTGCTGGGATGCAATCCTAGTGCTGACATTTATCCTGTGGGCCTGCTGCATGCTGCCACCTCATGAGGTGACAGAGAAGGTCCTGGCTCTGTGCTGCCACTGGAAGTAGAAAGGATGCCCTGCAGCTTGCACCACCACCTCTCCCTCTGCCCCAGCCTCTTGAGGCAGGGATGAGAAACTCCTCTCCCAGCCCTTGGAAGGTAAGGATGGGATGTGTGGCAGTTGTGTGAGCCAATGACTCAGAGCACAAGCCTTGATGGTTTGGTTCTCTGTCATCAGCCTCGTGCAACCTACTCTGTCCTTCCTCTGCCTCAGATTTCTACACGGGCTCCCATACTCTCATTTGTGATTTTCCATTTTCCAGACACAACCTTGAATTCAGATTGGTCTTTTGGCCTTCAAGGCAATTGTGCTTTGTTGAACCGGGCTGTGTGAACTAACACCTGCCCAGATAAAACCCTCAGTATCTCAGAATTTGCTTTTCTCAATGTACCACATACAGCACAACCCTTAAAAACATCCATCCTGGTGTTTTACACACTGGCTGTAGTGACATATCAGACTAGCTGGGCAGCATCACTTAGAAAAGCATCTCTGGCTGCTCTCAATCTCCTCTCTGTAAATGTCGCTTAATTGTCTAAGAAAATTTTGGCTGACCTTTCAATTACTGGTAATAGAATAAAAGCAATAAAAGACTGTCCATGACAGCAAGTGCAACCAGCACCCATTTGTCGCCTTCTTGTGCTGACTGGGAGGCCAGGGAGAATTCATGCTCCACTCAGGGCTGCATTTCTGGCACAGTGCTGATAAAGGAACTCGCTGGTAAAAGGCCAGGAACTAGGGAAAGAAAGGAATTGTCTCTCATCCCTCCCTGTCCTGACTCCATAAACAATTCCAGAATGAAGATTTCTGGATATCTGGGAACAAAAAAAAAGGCCTTATATTCTGAGGCTTTTGTGGAACTCTAAAGCCTGTAATATCTGCTTTCAGGGGTAAACATTGCTCTCAGCCAACTGCTTCCTATCATCTGTCAGAGCCACTGAGACAGCTGAAATTTTTGGCAGATAAAGGAAGAGGTAAATGGACAAATCCCCCCTCCTATGCAGAAAAGTCAGGATGGGGTTTGCACTTCCTTCACTCACACACATCCTGGCTCATGGCTCTCCCACTGAACTCAGCTGCAGCTCAAACACCGGGGCTTTGCCTGTTGTGTTTGGTACTGGCTAAGAAAGATGCTTGAATGGATGTTATAGCACAACAATCTCAAATAAGAACTCCAATTTGTAAATTAGCTGTTAGCAGCTCTCATAAACACTTCCCCAAGTCCTCCTCCAGTAGCAGAAATAGCTCTTCACTCTCTAAACTGCCAGGCTATTAAGAACAGAAAGGCTTAGTTGGCAAACTCCTGGTGCCTGACTCATGATGAAGAGCTGTGTCTCAGCTCCTTCAAGCAGGAAGAGGACAGCAAATACTCATCAAATTTCTCACTTCCTTACCAGTTACAGCTTGGATTCTTGGAAAACAGAAACCTTCTTGGCACAAGAAGCTGTTACTGAGACCGTTTCTTATCTTATATCTTCCACCAAAAAAAAAAAAAAAAAAGGTATTTACATATTGTGTGTCCTACCTGTTATGGAAAATTGGAATCAATTCCATACTTTCCAAAACTCTTCTGGCAGGCTTAAGCCCTGATAGCCCTATTTTCAACATTTGCACTGAAATGAGTAAAAATATAATTACTGCATGTAGAATCTATCCATCTAAATTCAGTGATCTGACCACAGAAGTCATTTCTAAATTAACCAGCAGAGCCAGGATATAACCAGCTACTGTAGGAAGATGTTCTCCTTCTTCCTTTCCCTCCATGATGAGTCTGTGATTATTTCTAGAGCTGTTCACAGTTTTATGGATACTCTCTAATGAGACCTTTCTTTGTGTATTTTTTACTCTTACAAGCTGATTTTTGCATTATCTAAATTGTTCAGGTAGCTCTTTCTTACACAGTCACAAATAAAGCAGCAAAATGAGTGGAATGAAAATATAATCAAGCATGTTAGTGTATCTCCTGCTCTTTCACACCTATTCCCACACTCAGATTACCAGTCACACACAAACACCCACACTGTGAGTGCTCATCTCCTCTTCCTTCCTCCTGGCTTGTCAGAGACTAAAATAGTCATGTGGTGGTTTCCACCATTCATGCTACAGCATCACTGTGTGGGTCAGTTAAAATGCCTCAAACACCAGAAAGATGGGTAGATAAGAAAACCAATCACTCCTTGATAATTATAGCAAGTGCTGTTTTTTTATTCTTGCTGTGAAGAAAAAAAAAAAAAGAAAGAAAATATATTAAAGGGCAAACCAACATCTGGAAGAAGTATCACCTGACTGTGACAGAATGTGACTATTAACTGTGTCCTCTACAGGCTAATTGCTCGAGTTACTGAAGCCTCCCAGCTCTCTCTAATTCTGGGTAATGTTTTGTTTCATAAGCAATTTGCCATGTTTATTCATTTCCCTATCTAGCTCATTTGCACTTGCAAAGAATGAAAGGGAGGCAGCGTTTGAATGGTTGCATAAACCCATAAGAGAAGTAATTACTTTTATACAGGATCTAATTCATGTAGGAAAAAGGGAGTTGTGGGATTTTGATATTTTTTTTTTCCCTCTCTATCACACTCTCAAAATCAGTCTGCACACACACATATTGTACCTAATGAAACTCATCAAATAAGCAAATATTCAGTCTGCACATCCAAGCACGGTCTCTTGGCTGACTACAAAGCTAACTTGATACTTGTCAATGTGAAAAACTGCATACAGGGAAAAGATTGATGCAAAACTAGTCACGTCTGAGTTTAATTGAACTTAAAAAAACACCAAGGTAGTACAATTTTATACACCACAATTCCCAACTACAATGCAACATTTGTAGTTTCTGTAAAGAATTATTTCAGATGCACAAAGGGATGCAAATAGGCAACAATTCTTTAAATATTCAAAAAATCATCATCATAATAGAGTTATTTTCCTTTACATAATTATCATCATGAGCTGTAGAATGCATGGCCAAAAGTTGAAACAAAGCCCACGAGTTCACCCCATCTGTAAGCACATTCCTTTTCCTCAGGTCACTATTGACTAACATGGATATGGGTATGAACCTGTAGCCAACAAAAGATGTTCCAAAGGCCTACCTGGCTCTTGGCAAGGAAGGAACTCTCAATATGAGGCTACATTTCACAGGACACGAGGGTGGTTCTGAGGAAACCTGGGGATTTATATCACCTGTTATTTATTTAAAAGCCAAGGCTCTGTGTGCCGAGGATAAGTTTTGCTAATTTCAGTAATTACCTGAGTCAGCTGGGAAGCACCAGGCTGGTGTTTTGCAGCACCCCAGAGGGATGGAGGAATGCAGGAAGATGCAGCTGTCAGAAGCTTCAAGCAGGCAGGTGACTCGGAGTGGGAGATGACTCCTTGGCCACCCGTGGAAATGCCAGCACATCATCCACCGCATGCACACGCCTCCGGGAAGATGCACTGCTGCTAGCTTGGGCCATCACAAAACACGACAAGGCCAAGAACAGCAATAATTGCAGTATGTATCCCGTAGAATCAAAGCATTCTGGTTTGGAGCACGTCTTGGGCTGGCTGGAGGTGGGCACGGGGCTGTCGCAGCCTCACCACTGTGGGAATGATTATTCTGGCCTGCCCACCCATCGGCTCAGGCACATTCATCACTCTTCCACTGCTTGCTGCAGTTTCCTAAGCTTCTGCTTCTAAACATAACAGCAAAACTTTGCATTTTTTCTTTATCTCCCCAGTGTTACCTATGGATGATGTGCTCAGGTGTGACAGCACACAGCAGGGTGCACCCATTTCACTGGCCAGCTACAAAGTGGGGTTGTAGCAGCAAGTTCTTAAAGCAGGGCGTTTGTTGATTTACAAGGTGCAGAAACGCAGAGTATTTGTGTGGACACGAGGGTTCCCCGCTGCCCGGGACTGTTCATTTACAGCTAAAACCCTTCAGCTCCTGCCCTTCAGTGGGGCAAGAAGGGGCTTCACACAGGCAGGTAACCTCCAGACAAAGCTGGAGGGGAGACAGCAGCACCGCATCCTTTTTCCATATTTAATAGTCCCAGCCAGCCCGGCTGCCAGCGGGAGAGGCTGAGACCGACCCAGCACCGCTCTGCCTCCCTCTCTCCCATGGCAGCACCGGAGGGACACCGAGAGACAAGGTAAGGTTTTCTCTCAGAGCGGGGTCACCAAGGGCACGTGGATTCACCACAGCGCTGGGCTGGCGAGCAGTGACCAGAGGAGCTGGCAAAGCGAGGTACGAGACCCCTGAGGCGCTGCCAGGGCCGCCGCCCGGGACCCGTCACGGAGGGGCGTGAAGTGATGAGGGGTGAGGGCCCCGCCCCCGGGCCCGCCCCCGCTCGCTGTTTACCCACAGGCTGTGCACGTGGTGGCCGCGCCGCGCCATTGGACCGCGCGCCGGGGCCCTGCCGCCGTCCCGCCAATGGCCGCGCTGTCCACGCGCGCTCGCCCGCGCGCGATTGGTCCCGCCGCGGCGATCACGCAGCGTGACGCACTCCGGGCGTGCGCCCGCCGCGTACCAATGAGGCGGGGGCGCAGGGGCGGCCCGCGGCGAATGGCGGCGCGCGGGGCCGCGGGGCGGCCAATGGGCAGCGCGCGGGGGCGGGACGCGGCGCCGCGGGCGCTGGCGGAGACGGGCGGGTTTAAAGCGCTCGGCGAGGGCGGGCGCGGTTCCCCCGCGGCCGGGGAGCGATGGCGGCGGCCGGGCCGGGCCCCGGGGCCGGCGGCGCGGTGAAGACGCTGGCCCTGGTGCTGGAGGATGAGGCCCGGCGCGGCGGAGGCGGCGGCGGATACTGCAGCGGGGACACGGTGTCCGGGCAGGTGCTGCTGGAGCTGGCGGGGCCGCTGCCGCTCCGCGGGCTGCGCCTGGAGGCCGCGGGCCGGGCGCGCGTCGCTTGGAGCGAGAGCCCCGGCGCGGTGCCCGGGGCGGGCACGTGGGGGGTGGCGGTGCGGGCCCCGGGGCCGGGGCCGCGGCGGGAGGCGGAGGTGCGGTACCTGGACATCCGACAGAGCCTCCTGCGGGACCCGCCCGAAGGTGAGGGGGGCCGGGGGGGTGGGCGCGGGCCCGGCCGCTCCGCAGCCGCGGCGGGGGTGGCACCGGGGAGTGGTGCTGCGGGAGTGGGGAAGGGCCGGGGGCCACGGAGGGAGGAACGCTCCGGGTGGGGACGGGCACCGGGGCCCGGAGAAACGGACCCCGGGTGCCGGGGCAGGGCAGCGCTGCCAGCATTCAGCCGTACGGCCGGGGAAGCTGCCGCCCGTTCCTTGTGGGGTGGCTGAAAAACGCGGAGCGAGACAGGAACAGAATCCGCGGCTCCGTTCCCTGCGCTGCGGGGGTTTCGGGCAGAGGTTCGGCCCTTCTGTGGATTCCATCGGGCCCCTCCGCGCAGGCTGTGCTGGACAAGCAGCTCCTGGGAAGCTGCCCTGGAAGACCCTGGAAGCAGTCAGGCTCATTCTGTGGATTAAGGAGGCAGAGGAAGCTCGCTGTTGCGGAGCTCTGTCACACAGACACTGCAGCACTATGGCAGCGTTGAAAAAAATCAAAGAGAGAACAGCACCATTTAGTTCTGTAAGGGTGAAACGCAGTTCAGGCTGATCTGTAGGGAAAGTAAATTTAGGCCTTGCAAATTGTGTAACAGTAGGCCCCGTATGAATAAATTTGGAGCGCGTATATTTATAGTATTTCTGAACGCTGACCTTAAATTGCAGGTTTTTCAGCACAGAAGTTAGTTTAATTGTTAATTGGAAAAGTAGATTAATTGCTGTCCTTAAAACTTAATTTATGCTTTGCAGAAGCCATTTTGGATTAGAAATTGGCCAGAGTCCTGATCTGAATCTCAAGGTCTCCCATGTTTCCTTGATTTTTGTTTTTCATTGAAATCACATCAGAGCATAAATAAAGTGTGGGCTGCAGTCCAGAACCTACTGGGATCAATAAAAACTTCTTGCATCTGGGTGTTTTTATACATAAATAATTTGTAAAAGTGTCTGCTTTGTTCTATTTCTGGAATAACTAAAACATATTATCCATTCTTGTCCTACAGGTGAGGAAAACTTAATTCTTCTAGATGGAAGACACGAATTTCCGTTCAGCTTTCAGCTTCCTCAAGAGTAAGTTCAATAATCCAACCTGAAGGGATTGTGCTGGATGCTGCTTGTAGTAGAACATTAACTTAATGTAATTTGACTTGTGTTTTTTTTAGTATCAGCTTTATATATTTGTCTTAATCAAGGGCCACAGAGACAGGCCTTGTTTGCTTCTGCAAGGCCCTAAATGTACAAGCTGTAAATTGGGAAATGTTTCTGTAAGCAGGAAGTGTTAATGTTTGGAGCTGAATTATTAATTGAGGGTAATGGTTTTATGACTGCTTGTTTCAGACCTCTGGTGACCTCTTTTACTGGGAAGTATGGCAGTATCCAGTACTACGTGAAAGCAGTTCTGGAGAGGCCTGCTGTACCTGACCAGAGTGTGCAGACTGAGCTGCAGGTCATCAGCCATATCGATGTCAGCTCACCAGCTCTCTTGGTAAGTGGGTCCCCCACTCCTCCTCCCCCCGTAAAACCAGCTGCAAAGAAACCATTTCCAGGCAGCATTCACATCCAGCCATAACGCTTCCCATGTTATTCCAGAGCGTCATTTTCTGACTTCTGAAAGCATATAAGCTCCCTAAGCTTTTCTCTATAAATAGATGATCTTAGGTTGTGTGAATAGCAAACACAGTGGCTTTTTTAATACCATTGATTACATCCCTGCTGGCAGAGATGCTCCTGCCAAAAAGTTAGGCAGGATTCAGATGCATAAATAAGGCTTAATAATAGTAATGCACGAGTGCAGAGTAGTTACTCTTACCAGAGCAACTACATTCACAGGGCTGCAGTGTCCTAAACTCTACAATAATAGTAGGTTGAGGAACAGTAATTAGAGAAGAGTATTAATCATGCCCAGCCTGTCATTTAGGCTCTGGCCATTATGTTACGTATCCCTGCATTTTGCATGTCATTTTCTAACATGAAGTGTGTGCACGCAGCTGCTCCAGAGATCCTTTCAGTTATTTCCCTATGACAGATTTGGCCACATTAAAGTATTGAGTTTTTAATAATCACTGGAAATACTGTAGAGTAATAAGAAAGATCAGGCATTAAGTAATGAGTAAATAGGCAAGATGGAAGCTAATGAGCTGGATTCTTTTATCTCAACCCATATTATGAAAATAATATAAAATTATACCTTGCACTTTCATGATAGCAACTGGATCTAAATGGTTATTCATTTAAATATGAATGAGTAATTTCTATTTTATTTGAAATGGTAGGATAATTTTAACATCATGACGTGAACGTAGAAAAGAGATGTTTTGAGCAGCCTTTTTTCCCCCCCTCATTACATGCTTACATTTTAATCCATTCTGGAGAGAACTTAGGGTATTTTGGCAGTGACATCTCTAAACAGAATAGTCTTTATATTCAGTAGTTCGGAGTTTGAAGGCATCATAGCCACATTCTGTAAGCACAGAGCAGACCATAGGTTATTTCACAGAAGAGGCCTGTAAGACATATCAGGAAGGCAGTGCCAGTCTTAATGGATTCCAAGGCTGCCACCAAAAGTGCAAAACAACAGAGTTTTTTCATTATAATAAAGAAAATACAAAACCAATTTGCATTATTGTATTGACTGGGTGCCACTGCCCAGTAAATCACTTTGAGTAGCTTTGATTCTGGCTTGGACCCTTGACTTGTGTGCTTGTGAGTTTATTCTAATGAAAAGGTTACAGGCACTGTAAATGTCATCCAATGCAACAGTCCTTGAATAATTAAGATGGTTTTTGTCATACCTCTGCATTTTTGGGGGGGTTTTGTGCCTTGAAAGTAATGAGGGTGCATCCCCCTTAGCCCAGTGTCTATATACATTTATCCTTTCTTAAAGATACAAAGGTTAAAAAAAATTATCTACTTAACTGTTAATTGTTTACAAATAAAATTAATTCTGCATTCTTCTGCACTGAGAAACATGGGGATAAACACCACAGTATTCCATGAGACCTTTAAAAAGTTCATTTTGCAGACAAAGCACGTGCAAAGACACACTAGTCTGTGTTAGTTAGTACAGTATAAATACAGACTGGGATTTCAAAAGAGAAATGTTCAGATTGCCAAACCTTGGTTCCACTTCACATGGTGGCAGAACTACAATTGCACTGAGCAGTTCAGAGATTCAGATGACCTGGATTTTAGAGCTGGGTTGCCATGACTGATATGCATAACACTAAACTGCAAGTGATTGAGAGCTTTATGCCATAAAATGAAAAATACTCTATATTTTATAGACACCTGTTCTAAGAAGTCAGGAGAAGATGGTTGGCTGTTGGTTTTTCACCTCTGGGCCAGTGTCTCTCAGTGCCAAAATTGAGAGGAAGGGATACTGTAATGGTAAGAGTAGTTATCTTAAAAATGTAAATACTAAGCATCTAATAGGTTGGGGATTTTTTTTAAATCTCAATGAAACCAACACTTTACAGTTCAAAGAATAGTTCTGTTTAATAAAAGTAAATTAAGATCCTATGATTTTTTTTTAAAAAAAATCATCTTTTCCTCTGGAAATAGAAATTGAATGGAAGTCCTGTTAATAATCTTACGGAAAATCCATGTGCATTTGAGTGTAAAGAACAACAAAATGTTTTTATCTGGTATAAAATACTTAATTGGGATGTAATTAGGTTTTTACATCCTATTTGTGTAGGTTTACACTTGGTAAAAACGAGCTTTAGCAGTTTCTTCTTCATCTTGATCACATTAGATACATTTAGAAAATAAAATGAGACATCCTGAAATTCATTTAATACTATATAAAAGGAAGATCGGGGCATAATTTGCAAATAAAGCTTTTATAGCTTGTTCATAACTATGCTTAATGTTTCAAAATAAATCATTGTTTATGTGTAAAACATAGTAGGTGGCTATAATTCTGCCTGGATACCACTCTGAAAAAAATAAACTGGCTTGAGGAAACTTAGCAAGTATTGTTCTCATAACACTGCAGATGATGTACGTGCTGTGTAACATGCTTTGATACTCCCAGAGGAAAGTTGGTAAATACAAATTATTCATTGGACTTTTTCTGTCTCTAAGGGGAAGCCATCCCAATCTATGCAGAAATTGAGAACTGCTCTTCTCGTTTGATTGTTCCAAAAGCTGCCATTTTCCAAACACAAACTTACCTGGCCAGTGGGAAGACAAAAACCTTCCGTCAGATGGTTGCCAATGTCCGAGGAAACCACATTGCCTCTGGGAGTACAGATACCTGGAATGGGAAAACTCTGAAAATCCCACCTGTATCCCCATCTATACTTGACTGCTGCATTATTAGAGTAGAATATTCATTAGCTGTAAGTATTGGGTTTTCAAATGTACAAACTTTAGATACTGCATTCATTTGGGAGCAGAAGAATAGCTGAGTAGCTGTTAGGTTTTTAACTTGGGAACTACAATAAATACAAATCTAGGGAAAGGTGTCCCAGCCCATGGTGGGGGGTTAGAACTAGATGATCTTTAAGGTCCCTTCTAACCCAAACCATTCTATGACTCTGAAAAATAAATATCATAAACTATATACATGAGAGACTGAAGGCTGTGAAGAGATTCTGAGATGAAAAGATGGGAATAATGTGGAAAAGGGAAAAATGAGGAAGAAGCAGCTTAGTTTCAGACATGTAGGGATTATTTTGGGGAAGCATTTCAAGCTGAATGGGATCCTCAAGTGATTCCTTCCAGAAATGGGAAGATAAGACTGAAAGTCAAGTGCATAATTAAGTTTGTCATGATGGTTTTTATTTTTTAATGCCCCTTGAGACAAGTTACAGAAAGAAGGAAGCTGCTGAAAAACAAGGAAAGCTGCCAGGGTATTAGCTAAGCATAGCTGGGATGACAAAGCTCTTAATTTTTAAATTTGCAGTTGTAGGGAGTAAGGCAGCTTTTAAGAGCAGCATTCAATGGGGTCTCACAATGTTTTTTTCTTCTGTTTGGGGGTTGTCACATAGGTGTATATCCATATTCCTGGTGCTAAGAAATTGATGATTGAAATGCCTCTGGTGATTGGCACTATTCCATGTATTGGATTTTCAAGCAGAAACTCCAGCATTACCAGCCAGTTTAGTATGGATATGAGTTGGCTGGCATTGACCATGCCTGAACACCCTGAAGGTAATAAATACATATTGAACTCTCTCTAATCCAGCACAGCACTGTCTGCAGCAGATGGGTGCAGTGCCAGTTGAAGGGCACTGCCAGGGATGTAGGCCATGGAAGTATGACTCAAGAAGTCTTAAATGGAGATCCAAAACAACTGGTTAGGTTACCCCAACTCCAGCCTTCCTCAAGTCTCTCTGTACCCCCTCTGACTGAAACAACTAACTCCTGATGGTGGGAAAATTCTACTCATCACTGAATATATCTTGATACAACACACATTTGCTGCTGGAGTTGTCCTAAAAGCACAGCACTCTCTGTATTCCTGCTGACTCACCCGAGTTCACTGAAAACATAATTTTAGTTCAAATATTTAAGAGTTCAGTGCGCACTTGCAATAAAGAGTTTGTGGTCCTGGATATACTGTAATGCAGATGTTCTTGCTGTGAGTGAATAGTTTGAAATATGACAGAAACATCTCTTGTGTTTCAGCACCACCAAATTATGCTGATGTAGTGTCTGAGGAAGAGTTTTCCAGACATGTTCCTGCTTATCCACCACCCATTGACTGTGAGGAACAGTTGTGTTGTCCTGTCTTTGCTTACATACAAGAGTTCCGGTTTCAGCCTCCACCTCTTTATTCAGAGGTAAGAAAATAAATAGCAGGTGGTGTTTTTATTGTCAGATGGCAAAAAAAAAAACCCAAACTCATACCTAAATGCAGGAATTGCAGGCAGTAATTGCTGTCTTTCTTTTCTCCTTAGATTGATCCACATCCAACTGATGTAGAAGAAGTTCAGCCCGTTTCATTCATGCTCTGAAGAGGATTTATAATGAGCATCATTGTGATGAATGTCTTAATCTTTTCTGCTGCTTAAGCTGGTAGTGCAGCTAAAAAGGAAACAGTTTTATTTTTCAAAGCTTCAGTCTGTGTATGAGAAAGGCAAAGGAAAATGGAGAGGGAGGTATGAGCATGTTTGGTGACAAAGAGAAACTCGATGGATTAGTCTGCACAGAGGATAACAGGGGAGCAGCTAAGCTTGGGATACTTGAGAAGTACCTGAAAATACTGAAACAAAATGCTTCAATGAAATACTGAATGTTTTCCCAAAAAGTGGATACACTACACAAAGTACAAGGAGGAGATGTGTGGATCTTGTGAAGAGAAAAGAATTTATATTTTGTTTGCAACGCTCTGGAAGAATGTACATAGCGATGTGGAGAACTCCTGTTGTAGAACTTGTGTAGGAGAACAGAATGTGGGGTAAGAAAACATTTCCAAAAGATTCCAGTGTTCAAGGGGCTTCAGCTTTGCACTGTCTGCATCCAAAAAAGGAACACTACTTCAACACAGAGCAAAGTCTAAACTTCATATTTGATGGGAACCTGCCCTTCTCACGCCTGCCAAGTGGTACTATTTCCTCATTGATCGTGATCCTGAGGACACCGTGGGTGACAGAATGGCTATTGCGCAATGATATGAAGGCAACAGTTTCCTGAATGCAAGACACAAGTGTGAAACAGAACAGTGAACTTTGAGACGAGCTTATGCACTATGCTTTCTTTCAAGGGATTTCTTAAGGGAATTATTCTAACCTCTTCTACTGTGAGTTCTTCTTCTGCATCTTAAGCCTATGGATAGCATGGTAAGGGGAAGCATGGCAAGGGAGAAACCTTTTGCCAGCTGCAGGTATACTTAGCAAAATGGACAATATTTATTTATTCAAAAGCCTTTATAAGCCTACCTCTGTTTTGGATATTTACTTACGGTCAGATTTGAGACCAAAAAAAGTCTTGTTAAAGCTCCAGTATACTTCAAGGTTCTAAAAGGGACCCTAAATGGTTTCTGTGGTTAGTGAATGAGATAAGAGGTGTAGGGAGAGGTGTAAATATACCCAGAATAGACATAGCTTATAACTGAAGTGAAAGCAGACATCAGGGGAACAATGTCCTCTGGTAATGGCACAAAGCTTTTCATTACTCCTGCATTTTTGTCTAAAGATCTATTGTCAGGGGCTGCACTGGTCATTTGCTATCCATACTGTATTTGTTGGTGTGTTCCCTTGTTTGTTTTTGCTGTTTAATTTCGTTTTGGTGCAATATTTTAATGTTTTCTTCCTCAGGTCATTTAGAACAGTGAGTTTGTTGCTGCTAAGAGTGAAGGCACAGCATTTACTTGCCCTTCTGCTGCCTTCACTTAAAAGTAGAATGTTTGCTTCCTGCCAACCATCAATTGGGATCAGTAAACAATCACCAACAGATCACTTACAGGAGCAGAAAACAGCATTGTCAACATGCACGTTTACAGTCCTGTCTTTGAAATACAGGGGATTTTGGACTACTAGAAATACTCTATATGTCTTACAGAAGGGTTTGGGGTTAAAACCCGGTGCTTCATGTGGTAAAACAGTGTACTTTCTGATCAGTACAAAAATGGCAATTGAGTTTCCTTCATTTCATCAATAATTGCAGTTTAAACAAAGTCTAAATGGTTTTTTTATGAAATTTGTCTTCACTTAAGAAGCAGGGATTTTTCTACAGGCATACACGGATATATATTTTTAGTCTTCTTTTAGTATAACTTCCTTACATTGTCTAATTTCTAGCACTTCACCTCAAATCACTTTTGCATCAGTGTGAAAGACAGACTGGTGGAGATTCACATTTCCAAACTGCAGTTGCTCCTTTCATTTACAACATTTAATATTGTCTTCTATGGCAAATGCAGCTTTAACCAAAATTTGAGTGCATGATTTAGAAAGGACATTCTAAAAATTATTTAAGTTTCAAGGTGTATTTCTCATGCCTTTTTATTTAAGTGAGGGCCTGCCTGTACAATCAGTGCAGGATTTTCAGTCACATCATCTGGAAAGGGAACAAGCAGCTTCTCCTTAGACAGATACCATTATTAGTTACTTGAAAAGTAATTTGGTCATGTATTAACTTGCATGGTAATAATTCAAAATATTAGCTTAAAGAACATTAGGTGCTTTTTTTGGACTGTAATACCTGATAGGTGATGCGTGCTACCTGGTATAATCATGGTCAAGCAAACAGCAGTATGAAGGGTAAAGATGTGCTTTTTTTTTTTTTTTTCCTAAAATCTTTGAATTGTTTTTTATTCTTTGCAGATAAACTGTGGCCTTAGATTGTTTGCCGCAAAAAAAGTCAACTATTACGTGTTTCTTAGGAAGCACACATGGCCCTTCAAAGGAGGGGTGAAAACAAGATTAAGTTCTGCTCTCTGGCACTTGGCTTAGTGCAGAAATTGATCCTTAAAAATAATTACTGTTTGCACAATAATAAGTTCAATATGCAGGGGCTTTGTTTTGATAACTGTGAAACAGTTTAAAAGAGACAAAATAAAAAAGCTGTTTAACATACAGGAACATGATTGTATTTTGTACTAATGAATGAGCCCCATGGGTTCTTTGTTAATAAAAGTGTCAAATCTACATTGTGCTGTTCATCTCTGGTTTGGTGCTATGTCAAGAAATTACCTGTATTCTACCCTACAGCTCTCTACCTCTTCTCTGATGTGGGAATTACTCCTTCATCTGTCACTGTTTTAGTTCCCTGAACTATTTGTAACCAAGAACTGGAACAAATTGATCAAACAGGGCCTACTCCTTCCCATAGTTATTATGTAATAGGTGCTCTTACCCATAAGGTGTGAAGGATGTGAGTTCTAATTTGATTTCTCATCTCATATATTAGAGGATATTTTACTGTTCCCTTTAGAAAAGACTAGAGCAACAGACTGAAGATAAATGCACCAGAACAACCTTATAAGCAGAGTGCAGAATAACTAAAGCAGAGGGAAAGAGGTGACAAACCATACCTGCCCCACTGCCCACCTGAGCCAGAGTGCGATGATAAATCCAGCAGGGTCCTGCCTCCCAGGGATCTGAGGAACAGCACATAACAGTTGATTTCTTCTTCCTCTTTCCACTTTGGAGGGAAGATGGCAAATTTATCCGAGAAAAGTTGAGGTGAAGATGCTGTTCAGGACTGTGGAATCACAGAATAGTTAGGGTTGGGACCTTAAAGCCCATCCCACCCCCTGCCATGGGCACTTTCAGGGATGGGGCAGCCACAGCTTCTCTGGGTAACCTGTGCCTGGGAGGAATTTCTTCCCTGGACCTTGGTGGCCTGCTCAAGCACCAGAACTAGCAGAGGAGTCATGATCCATGAAAAAGAAAATTCAAAACCTTGAATACTGGTCTTAGATTTTTTTTTTTTTAAAGCTCTCTCACCAAATGATACTTAAATACCACTAACTTGCCAGTAGCACTTTCACTTCATCCACTGTTTGCTTTTATAGGGGAGTATTTCCATTGACAAGCTGTAATTGTCTATTAAAATATGTTTGGTGTTTAAACAGGTAGTAAAAAGCCAGGCAGAGATAGAGCAGATTCTGCAGGCTTGTGTTTGCAGCTCTGACCCTTCTGATGTTTGCATGGAAACGCACAGTTTACGTACAGAGCAAGAGAGATCATTTAATCAACTGCTGGGGCATGTTCCAAATTATCAAAATAGCATGTTCCATGACTTCACCACCCAATTTGGACAGCAAAAGAGAACATCAACTCATTTTGTAAAATCTCTGCTATATCTATATCTATAAAAACATGTTTGGAGAGCACTCTTTGCAAGCAATGTTGATTTGGAGATAACAAGTTGTTCTACAACTCCTTACAAAACCCAGACATTTGTGCTCTATCCTCTAGTCAAATTCTGCTGATTTTCAGTGCTCTCCTCAGGGTAGTGGCTTAGCACAGGAACACAAAACCTGGCCTAAGCTGATTATATAATATGTTAACATCAATGTGGACAGTACAGGCTGCTGCACAAAGTAAATTCTCCAAAGAGCTAATTAGGTCTAGGATGAACCCAGTACACTTCTAGTATTAACATTTTATATATGGCATAGACAAGGTAACAGTCTAATTCCAAATTAATGTTGTTATTTCTAAGCAATTAATAGGAAATGACAGTGCAGAAAAGCTCTGCTAGAATATCACTGCATTATTGACATTTTAGACAAATGGCTAATAATAATTTTCAGTCAAAAAACTCTGAAGGGTGGTTTTATGTGGAATAGAAAATGGCAACTCAGGTGGGACTTCACTGGAGTAGCAGCTCATGCCAGCAACGTGCTGTGGGCCTTCTTAGATAAACCCAGCCAATTTTTGGCAGTGGAAAACTGATCATTTCACAGCACCTCAGAACAGCATCAGCCTCCCCATAAATGAGGCACTGGGCACTGACAGAGGTGAGAACCTCTTTTGGTTTTTTTGCATAGGCAAAAGGGTAGGATTTTGACTGCATGATCTTAAACAGGATTGTTGCACACCCAGAAAGATCCCAGGTCTGTATGGGCCAGTCCTATTTGATGTCATGTCTAGATTCAGGTTGTGTTGGTCACAACCTACCAGACCCCAGCATGAGGAGAAGATGATTCTTATTGCTGAACTAATTAGACTAATCAATGCACAAAAGAGAGCACAAGTGACAAAAGTTACAATTTAATAACTTAAATAATTTAAGGCCTGAAGTGCTTTCCTCCTATGCCTTAATGTGATGTGACAAATTCAGTAGCCTTAACAAATGAGAAAGATACTAATAAAGGAAATATTCTGCTGTCCTGAGTGTAAAACGAGAACAGAAAGAGAAAAGCATTGACTGACCTGGCAGGTTCTCTTTTCTACAGTGTCCTGGAGGAGGAGTGTCTGAGAGGGTTTGGTGTCCACACAGGCTGATCAAGTTTTGCACACTGTGTCCCAAAAGTGGCATTTTGGTGTGAGCACATCTCTCCCTCACTCAGATCCTGAGCAGGTTGGCCTCACCCAGTGCCTGCCATGCAATGATCAGACCTGCTTAGCACAAGGGAGCAAGATGAGAAAGGCTGGAAATCCAAGGGGCCCTCCCGAGCTGCAGCCAGACCTTCTCCCGTGTCACGGCTGTGCTGTCACCTGCAAGGATGTGAGTGACACAACGAGCTCCTCTGACCCGCCCGGGAGGCTCCCACTTCGGGGGCAAAGAGCTGGAGATGTCTGTTTGCAGGGGTGTGAAATGGAAAGGGCCCCAGGAAGGGCAGCTTTGCAGCCTTTTCCTCATGTGATCGCACCTGCCATCGCTGCGAGAGGACTTTACACTCATCCAAACAAATTAACAATTCATTTCCAACCCTGACATGAAGATTAACCCTGCCAATTAATTCCTTAATCTCTTGCTGCTGACAAGGCTCACAGTTGCCATGTGGATGCTTGTCCACTGGGGCCTGGAGCAGGGCCATTCTGTTTAATTAATGCTGCATCCAGGAGACCGTGGAGCTGATGCTCAAACATATTCCAGCAATACAAACCAGAGCTGCACCTCCCACACCTCCCAGAGAGCCTGTGATGAGAACCTCCACAAGGGCAGGCACCATCTCAGTGCTTCTGGAAGCTTTTGCTGCATAAAGGGGGTACTTTAACCAATCCAGAGACATTTAGCCATGGTTTACTTGTAGAAAAATTCTTCTTGGTCATCTCCACAATAGATGTGATCAGCATTTTGCATGTTGCCAGTAGCAGCAGGAAAAAAAAACAACCCAGAGAACTCTCTCAGTCTCCTTCCTCAGCTGAAAAGATGCTGGGTTTGTGCTTGGGGCTGCAGGGAGGAGGGGCAGCCACACTGAGGCTGCTTCAGAGGGAGAGGTTACATGAGACCTGAACTGACACGAGTTTGGAAACGTGTGAAGTACAGTAAAAAGGAAAAGTGATGCTCAGTCACCTCAGGGAATCTTTGTAAACCAGCTGTAACAAATTGGGTCAATTTTCCTTTGTTTCTATAGGTTTTGCCATATATAATTAAACAGACACTGACCATTAAGGTGCTTTACAAAGTGAACTAATAATAAAATCTATGAATAATATTAAATTAAAGACTAAAACCTCTGGACATATAAACCAGGAAATTGCAGGTGTCTAAACTAAGCAAGTAACAAAACCCCCATAATTTGGTGCCTGTTACAACTAGTCCAGTGGGTGGAATGAGTGAAGGGATCCCAGAACTGCAGGGAACACATGGATTGTATAAACACACATAAATGATGTTTACAGAGAAGTACAAGGAAGAAGGCAGGATGATACACTGAACAGGACACTCTGCTCCACATTGAAGTTGGGTAATTTCTGCCTTGGGGTTTTGTTGTTATTATTGTTGTTTTTCACGGATTTGGACTCAATGCTCAATCATACACTGAACTCCCAGGAAGGGTCAAGGTCACCCCCTTTGCAATGTCCAACCAGACAAAGGCAAGAAAAGCCTGGATTTTTCCTGCAGACCTCTGCCCACCTGCTCCTGACAGGGCAAAAGAAACATCTGCTGCTGGGGAATTACAAAAGGGGAAAGAACATTCAATGCAAAAATTGCATCTTCCTGATTGGAACAAGCTGTGCAGGTATCTGTCACTGGTCACACTGGAGAGGTGTTGCCTTCTTCAGTACATCCTTTTTTAAGGTGTGCAGCACATCCAAGAGCAGTTTGAGGGCTGGCAGAGATCTGTATTTCTGCAGTGGAGGCATTTTTGCCATGTCACTGGAGAGGCAGCGCATCGTGTCCTCAGGGTTTGTTTCCATGGGACTTGACAGAAAGACAAAAAGCTCTTGGGCTGTTGCTCATGACATGGCATTTCGTGCAGGAATCTTAATGTGTCCTTGATTCTTCACAGCATTCCCTTCACAAAGTCACTTGGTACCAATCCTCACCATGATCTGGGGCTCTGGGTGTGCGTGGCTCCCACGGGTGTGCGTGGCAAGGGGTTAATTTGCTGCTCTCTGCAGGGATGATTTAGCAATTCCTTGTTTTCTGAAGTTGTCACACTGTCTTCTAGGAGCTCCTGCTATAAATAGCTCTTGGGGGGGAGCCAGGGATGTATTTTTTCCAGGCAGAAGCCCAAACCTAGCAGTGAAACACTTGACTATCAAACATGGCACAGCAGGACAGGGACACAGGCAGAGGGAGGGGATCTGCTGGTTGTGCATTCTGTGAGTTGGTAGGAAAGCCCAAGCAGTGCTAAGAGCACCATCCTTCTCTCCTGCACTCAATTTATTCTTAAAGTCATCCATCGAATGCAGCTTTCTGCAATCCACACCAAACACTCTGAGCAGAGCTCAGTCCTGCTCAAGCCATGTGCAGATATTTTGGCCCCGTGCTCAGCTGAGCTGTTCTGTCACCCCCTGATGCATTTGGCACATCACAGTGAATCCTCCCTCAGCCCCACTCCAAGCCCCACCTCATGCCAGTCTGAGGCAGAGAATTTCCACGAGGACTCAGCCTCCCATTTCTGCTCAGATAGGCTTCACCCAGCAATCACTAACATCTCCTGTCATTAAGCCACCTGTTTGATCCCAGACAAACTGTCTTTATGGGGATCTGGCACACACTGGGGATCCAGGCATGTTGGGAAAATGACTTCAAGGCTGTTCAGAGAGGTTCCCATGCCTACAATAGCTCACAGTTCAAAGGGATCCCCATCTCTGCCTGCAACACTCACTGTCAAACACATGCTGCTGGAAAATTTTCCTGTGGGAAGGGAAAAGCATGACAGAGAATGGCCTGACATGAAGTTAACAACATCAGCCTTGGCATGTTTGAATTCCATGCAAGATGAAAATCCAGGATGGACCAAGCTTGGTTGTTTACCATCCCCTCTTTCTCTCCCCCACCCACACCCTCCATCCATTTACAGTAATGCCACTTTTCCCAGGCATAAGCCATCACCCACAGGCCTGAGCAGGCAGCAATTCCTCCCACTCCTTCAACTGCACCCAAACTACTCCCTTCTTCCCAGACAAGGGCACGCCAATCACTGTTATCTTGGCTGCATCACTCCAATCCCTGAGCAAAGACAGGCTATTCTATTGCCAGACCTCAACTGTTCAACCCTTCCCTTCCCCCTCACACCTAAATCCCATGGATCCTAAAATCCCTGCCCAGGGCAGGGGGTGGCAGAGGAAGGCAGGGAACAGGGCTTGCTGTGCTGTCACTGTCACAGCTCTCCTTGCCAGCTCAGCTCCCGTGAGACAACTGAATGAAACCATCAAGGCTGTGCCCCAGCCTTGTGCCCAGTGGGAAGCAATCCTGCCACGGCTGGCACGTGGTCCTGGCTCTCTGGCAGGGCTGTGGGAGGCATTCTGGGGTGCCAGGAGATGCCCCTTCTTGGGAGAGCCACCATTCCAGGAGCAGCAGGGCAGCCCTCCTGTCTGGCACCGGGACACGGCTCGCACACCACGGGACTGCGGCTGTGCCAGCGCTTGTTTGAATAATGACATTTTCAGGCTGACACCTGCAGAGATGTTTGCATTTTGCTCTCCTGCACCTCAGTGTTTTCTTTTAATTGATCTCACAGCCTGAGATTTTTCTAAAATATTCAATGGTTTCATGGCCTTGCTTCCAGGAGCATTTTTGTTCCCTTTCAGCAGATTGCAGTGCACAGTGATGTGTCACTTGTTCTCTTGACAATCTCGAGCTTACCGGGCTCTGGAAATCCAGATGCTGGTGTTCCTGCCCTCACCCCCTTGGCGTCCTTTTCCTGCTCTCATCTCTTGGCAATGAAATCAAATCAATTTGCAAGAAAATCTACTGCAGACATTGTTGTCTTCAGCTGAGTGGAAACTCCCAGATGCTTTTGTTGTTGCTGGCTTAGGAACATTTGTGGTTTCTGGCATGTCCCTGACAGGTACAGAACTTGTACAACTGCTGAGTCATGAGCTGTGCAGGGAGTGACACAACACACCCCACAGTCAACTTCCAGAGGTGGCCTTTGGCTGAAAATTCACTGGAGGAGGGAGAGGTGAGCACCAAAAACATCTGTGGGGATGGTGCGGGCCCCGGGCCAGCAGCAGCCGGGAAGAGGTGGCCCTAACCAGAAAGGGGTGTGTGACTTCCACAGCCTTGTGGAGGATTAGGCAGAGCTCCTGGGCAGGACAGCTCACTTGGAATGCTGCTCCTTCCGTGAGTGATGGCTGTGAAAGGGGTAAATGGTGTCACACCTGCCTGAGAGCCAGCAGCAGAGACAACTCCCACTCCTACCTACCCAAACATACGCATCTGGCATCCCGTCCTCTCACCCCGTGCACCCCAGGTCACTCCTGGCAGATTATTAAGGAATCTAATTACAAACACTATGAAGAAAAAAGGGTGAAAAATATTTAGTCTCCATCAAGGACACATTTGGAAGGAATTTGTTTTTCTGCATCAATTCTCTGATTGCCAAAGGACTCACTCTATGGAAAGCATCCAAAATCCACAGCTGGAGGTCTGAGCTGCTTCTCTCTGTCTTTTAAAGCAGAAGGGAAGGAATGGCTCTGGAGAGACCCTGCCACTGCTGGGCAGCACAGAAACACCCTGGGCAGCTCCTATTTGGAGAGGTACATCTGAGATATCATATTGAATGAGGCTGGAAAGGATGGAGGTGCAACACGAAACCACCAGCACCATACGGACCTCGTGGCCACAGTGATCTGTTGGTGAGGGACCACAAGTACATGGTGCAGTTTGCTTTAGGATAAACAGGCAGCCCAGTAAATTCATCCAGGGTTAGTCACACCAATAGCAGCCACTGCCTATTGTAACATTACCAGAATTCATTAGGTGCTTCCCTGCCATCCATATGAGTAATAATAATAACAACGATTAATACCTCAGACATGAACAAGTTAATCCTGCTCTTTTAAAAGCAAAAATATTGCTGCCCTTATTTTAAGGGTGGGAACCTGAGATAAGCAAGGAGGGTGACCTAATCATTGTTATTCTGTGAAGTACATGATCACTGATGGTGTTTTGGCGCCTGGTTCATTTAGGTAATTATTTTTGTGATCCACCCATAAGTAGAACAACAGTGGCAAAGGTTTGGAAATAGAGAACATGCTGCTCTGTAGGATACTGGGTACTCATTACCTCTGACTGGAGGCAACAGATACAGGAGTTTTGGGGAAGAAAAGCAGGATATGATGGAGGAATGCCCCCTGCTTTGACCTTGGCTCCAGACCTAGTGAGCACCACAATATTCATGCACATCTTCACTCCAAAACTCTTGGTGTCAGGGACAGGCACAGAAAGGGGACAAAGATTTTAACAACTATCTGGAATTCAGTCTTCTGGGTCCAGAACCAGACCTGGTTTCAACTAGGTGGGATTCAGCACGATGTAGAAAGACAGAGAGTTGCTCTCCTCTGTTCTCACAACCAGCATGTGAAAACATTTCCCACCAGGCAGTCACAGCTGTAGTTACAAATCACTCTGTACTTCTAATAAGCTTGTCCTGGAAAACCCTCCAAGTACTACTGACCAATCAATCTTTCCTACATCTTGCTTTTTGTGATGAATTCACTGAGCACACAAACCTGCTACCACTTTTACCCACCTCATAGCTGTTTATTTGAGATAGCAGAAACTTCTGCTTTTATCTTTCAACACTCAATCCCTTTATAAGAATAAAATATTTAAGCCTTTATACCAAAATCTCCAAACACTCAATAAGCACTACAGTAATCCCCATAATACATCTCCATCAGTCCTACAATCTGTACACATCAGAGCAGTTTTCCTGGGGTACTCAGGAGTCAGTGGATCCCTGAATCTCTGCCTTGCTCTCTAACCCCAGAGGTGACAAAGGACAGGTCAGGAGCTGCAGGAGTTTCTGTGTAGTCAAGGAACCATTTCACCCTGTGCCTACATCTGGCACATTTCAGGAACACTGGAAGCTGCCAAACTGGAGAAAAACTCCCTGAAGGAGGCACTCAGAAAGCTTGTGACTTAAGCCAGCTTACTCCTGACTCTGTTGGAATGGCCCCCCTCAGCACACTCAGACCTGAGCCAGGGTCCCACCAGAGCAACAGGAAGCAGTTCATGGGGATATTTCTCACACTTGTACTTTCATCTTCATGCTAAACTCGGTCCTCCTCAAAAGTGTCCTGTTTTCAGCTGGGATAGAGTTAATTTTCTTGTTATTAGCTGGAACAGTGCTGTGTTTTGGATTTAGCATGAGAATAATGTTGATAACACCCTGATGTTTTCAAGGACTTTCAGTTTCCCACGTTCTGCCAGTGAGCAGGTGCACAAGAAATGGATGAAGCACAGCCAAGAGAACTGACCAAATGGATATTCTGTACTAGAGAACCTCAGGTTCACCATATAAACTGGGGGGAGTGGGCTGGAGTTGCCTGGGGATCAGTCAGCACATGGTGATCAATTGTATTGGGTTTTACTCCTCTCTCTCCCTCTCCTTGTCCTTACAATTACTATTATTACAATTAGAATTAATATATTACATTTTCTTTCAATTAATAAATGATTCTTATCTCAACCCACAAGTTTCACTTATCTTTCTGATGCTCCTCCCCACCAGGGGGAGAAGGAGCGAGTGGGTGTGTTGTACTTTGCTGCCAGCTGGGGCTATGCCACGACAAAAGGTGACAACAGAAACCTGTGATAGTGGTGCACGACAGAGAGACACAGTCAACAGTTCCTGGGAAAATCCACCCTGTCCCAGTGTGTACCTTTTCCCACTGACACCTCTGCCTGGGGGCAGGCACGCTGCTGCTCAGTTTATCTAAACTGGTGGCACAGGCAGCAGAACCACTGACTTTGGCACATGCTGCTCTGAGATTTGTGCAATCGTATCCAGCAGTTTCCAAAGCTTTGGGATTTTGCAAAGGAGTTTGCAAAGCAGCAAGAGACCTTTGAGAATTGCAGCCCTTGAAAAATCAACTCAACCACGTCCCCGTTGCTTGCTGGCAAAAAAACCCCAAAACGTCACCTTGGTCACATGCTGAGCTGTGGCTAAAACAGGCTGTTTGCTTCCTGCCCTGCTAACCACAATCTGAGAGATGTGAGCAGGATCATGTGCTCTCCTGCAGGTTGGGGCCAGTGGAGAGAGTGAGGGAGGATGGTGGAATTCCAGATTGGGTTTGGACATGCAGCCTTGCAATGCCAAGTCAAGAAATCTCATTGGGTTTGAGCAATGAACACATCTGACAGGGTGCCAGAAGAAAGGGAAACCCAAAGGGATGAGGAGCATATTCAAACTCCATAAGACTCGTGGAGTCCTTTTCCAGAATCCAACAGTCACTGGTGCCAAAACTCTTCCCACTCTGGCCCTCCCCTCATTACCTTGCCAGTGATTTGCCCCGTTGTGCTGCTCCTGAGCCGGAACAGCAAAGGTGGGAGGCTCTAACTCCATCTGACTGCAACATCTTTCCAGGGAGCCCACAAGCCTGGCATAGCCCCAAAGCATTACCAGCCTCACCCAATTCCCAGAAAGGATTTTCCAATGGAATGGCAGATGCAGCTTCTTTCTACCACACTCAGGTCCCTTAATTCAGGAAAAGACCACAGTACCTCCCTCCTTTCTCTTTTCTCTCTTTCCAGCCCAGAAGCCATCAGTAAGGGTTTGGACAGCAAGGAGCAGTGTGGTACTTCATAAAGGAGAGTGGAATGACTTTCCATCCCAAAGCCCAGGCCAATCCCCTCCTCGACACTCTGTCCACCTTGTTCAGCCATGACTGATGACTGCCTGAACTGCAGCTTCCACCAGACACAGCAAACCAATACTTTAGGGGGATTTCTATTTCCAGTTACACTCTAAAACAGTCCATTATTTGCAGAACTGGGGTGGCAAAGGGGTCAAATGAACCTTTCCAGCATCCAGACAACAAAGGATTCATTTGATTTATGAAGTTATCATTGCATTGCATCACACACCCCGTTCTCAGGCTGCAGAGACCCCTTTTCTCCCCAGCAACTCTGGTCAACACCAGACCTCTGCTCTCAGCCCCTGCCCTGATTTGGGCACAGGGTGAGGCTGATAATCCTCCCTGCTCCACACACACATGACCTGTGTTGGAGACCAGCTGCATCAAGCTGTGGTTTTGCCACCTACGTGATATAAAAGAGCAACCCTGTACAGCAGAGGACTCTGATGGATCAGATTGAAATAGCAAACTAATGCTGATCTATCCAGGCCACTAAGAATCAGAAATCAGATTAGGGAGAAGTCACTTACTGCACTGTCCTCCAAACAGGAGGAATTATTCAGGAGATATAATTGAAATGGAAAGACTATTAGAAATTAAATTAAATGACCAAACAATACTCAAACACAGGCTGAAGTCTCCATCCACTGAGGCACATTGCTGGGTGAGGGCTGAGAGCAGCAGCTTTTAATTACCCCCAAACATGGCACTGTTGCTCTCTTCAGCTACTGGAGCTGGCCAGGGTGGACACTGGGCTGCATAAGGGTTCAGAAAATATTAATTTTAAATAGTTGGGAACATAATAGTAAGGACCTTGCACATCAAGATCACATTTCCATATGTTCAACCCACAGCTAACATGACTGCTCCAAATCCGGCTGGCCAGGAGACTCCTCTCACATCTCAGAGGGGTGAGGATCATCCATGGCTCTCTGTTGGAACAGAAACTGCCTCCCTGCAGGAGAGCTGCACTTTTTCCTTGTATCAAATGATCAGAGAACCCAGATATGCACTGGCTGCGTCTTGTTCTGCCCCAGCTGCCAGCACTGGGGCACCCAGGAAGCTGGGGTATCACAAGGGCTGGCTCAGCAACCAGCCAGCCTGGGGCCAGCAGCCTCAGGTTGGAAAGCATCAGAAAAAACAGACCATGTCCCAAAGACATTCATTTTTTGGATTATTTTGGAGTTCAGCTGTTTATATACAGCGCTCACTGTATATAAACAGCTGAACTCCAAAATAATCCAAAAAATGAACGAACCCTCAAAGCTCTCCTCCCTTGACCATCAGCCACACTTCGTCGTAGTATCCGGGGCACCACAAAGCTGATGACTGGAGGGAATAAAACAGAGCTCTTGATCAAAATCCAATCCTGTTATTTTCCAGCTTGTGGAACAGAGACAAAACAACATTTAAGTGTCTGTCATTTCCCAGTGACCTTTGAGCAGAAGTGTCCTGACAGCCCTTGTTTGTGTTTCCATCGCCATGAGCTGTTCCCCAGCTGTGTGCTGCCAGCGTGGGGAGCGCAGCGAGGGCTGAGCCCACGGGGGTCTCACTTCTGCCACCACCTGAACCCTCAGGAAGTTTAAATATCCTTTAACTGCCGTGTTAATGCTTTCAGAGCAACACAGGCTAGCTAAGAAGACCCAGGTGTTTCACAGGCTGCAATTCCATAGCTCTGTGCAAAGCCAAGAGGTCCAGGAGGTCCCTTTGGTCTCATAGAGTTTAGAGCATGAGCCTGGCTGGATTAATCCTCCCAAGTGCCAAAAAAACCTTTGGAAAACAAGAAACGCTTCCCAAGTCCTGAATATTACCACTGAATATTATCATTATTAAATGCAGTCAGCTGAAAGCACAAGGACCTGACAGAGCAGTGTAAGGGACTGCAAGTCTCCCAGATTTGACAGGGTTTGATACAAAGCCTTTTCCAACTGGCTGAAAATACTGAGATGAGACTTTTTAAAAAGATGTGAAATATCAAAACAATACTGCTTGGTGCAAAAGCTGTTTGGAATTTAGATACATCCAAATAGCATAATCTTTTGTAGAACACTTCTGAATAGGATAAGATTCATCAAATATAATCCTGAAGAAATCCTTAATTATGTCTTAAATTCACCTTAGCAATTTTAGTTATTCTGTTAAAGAAATCCCAAAATTCACAAGAATTTCAATGTTAAATAATGTGTTAAAATAAAAATGAGCCTCTGATTGATTGAGCAATTTTAAGAGATTCTCCTGGAAGCAAATTTGAACCCCTGATCCTGCACCACTTGGTACTGGTCTCAAATAGTTCTCCTTAATGATTTCATTTGTGAGGCTACAGCAACTCAAGACTCTGTGAAAAAAACCTCATTTAAAATAAAGGGAAGAAGAACTGCACCAAAGCCCAGAGTGAGACTCAGAGATGTAGAAAGGCACAGGTGTTTACATCAGCCTCACATGTCGAGGATGCCCGTTCATTCCCTGTGTGTGGCTGAGCCCGGCCGTGCTCTCGGACACGTGGCCGGTACCTCCAGTGACCACCAGTCCTCGTGGCCAAGCAGCTCTTGCAAGCCTGGGGAAATCAGGGATTTCACACAAGCTCATACAATGCCCACAGCAGTGACAAAGTCAAATGGGAACCAGGGATGACTCTTGGGACAAAAAGCATTTCCTTCTCACAAGGCCCATCTGTGAGGTCACTTCCCAGAAGAGATTTTCTGGGCGGTATCTTGGGCAGCCCCAGCAAGATAAATATCTCTGTCATTGCAAGTAAAAGCCTGGCTTCTGGAAAATGCAATGTTTTCACTCCCTGGGAAGAGCTAGGACATGTAAGACATCCACAGCAGCATGGTGTGAATCCCCTCCTTTCCAAGCCCACTGGCCACTTGGAGATAGAGCCACCTGAGCTCAGACAGCATCCCAGAAACACCAACACTGGCTCTTTCTCTTCTCAAATAAAGCAGATCAGGACACAGGACAGACTGCCTCTGGGAAACCTGTGGGTCCAATCCCACCAGCTGCACCAGGTAAATTCAGCTCTTTCTGGGGCTTCTGCTGCCAGCAGGAATGGCAATGCTCCTCCACAGTCTGCACATCCTCCCCCTGATACAACCTGTGAAACCAATCCCTGTCCCTTCTCTTCACCCTGTATGAGTAAACCACTCTCAGAGCCTTCAGGCTTCCCTAGGGAGCACAGTAGAAATGAGGTTTCTGCCAGGGTTACTACAACTCTAACTTCACCAAAGAGCAGTGGTGAAAACTGTCCCTGTAACTGGTACACGGGGTATTTTCTACCTTTATTTATCTTCCTTCCCTCTCCCCCATCTCTAAAGTGTTTTCCTCAAAATCCCAGCACACTTGCCCAGTGTGTCACAGAATTGTGTTCTGGTGGATGATGGGTCATTTTTCATCATATGCACTGTGGCAATGCAGGGCAGATGCCCAGAGCTCTGCTTACAGTTCAGACACACTAATCAGTAGGATCTGTGAAGAAACTTATGGTCTTTCAAAACATTCACATGATTTCCACCAACAGAGTATATTGCAACAGGACTCTGTGGTTTTGTGTTTCTTCATACTACGACACTGCTGGAATAAAAGCATTTCATGACCTCAGGATAAAGGGGGGAGGATCTTACAAAAACTACAACAAACAAATGACACAACCCCTCCCCTAGGCTGTGGGATCCTCCTTCCCCTGCTCTTTTTTCCACTTTCAGTATTTGCACTTGGATGTGCCCAGGTCTCTGGTGAGCTCAGGCATTGCAGCACCAGGCAAGGAGCTTGGTAAAGCCTCATTTGCAGCCTAAATACTGATCCAGCTCTGAGAGGACATGAGGGCCACTGCCCAGGACAGCCACTGACTCTGGTAATGAGCTGCTTTACACATGCTGAATTAAAAAAAAAGAGAAACTCTGATACCACAGGGCATCTACAGAGCCAGAAGCAATGTTCCTGCTTCCTGGCACCAGAAAAGACAGAGGCACATTAAAATAGGACTTGTTTTCTGAGAGGGGACACTGCTTACAGAAGCTTCTCAGCAGAGCAGCTCTCTGGGGCTCTCATCCAGGCTGCATGGCTGTGATCACATTTTGCCTACACTGCTGAAAAGCACTGAGCCAGTGCTTGCAGCACGTTTTATGCCTTGCCTGACTTTTGAGCAGCAGCACACAATCCCACATAGCTCCAGGTTTAACCCAGGAGTGCTGGCTCATGAGCTACAGCCCCAAAAACCTGCAGTTATAAACCTCCATATCTGCTCCTGGGAGTCCCACCAATATGGGTTTATTACATGGAACAGAACAATATTCCAGTTTGTTTAAGGCTTCATAGGCAATGATCAGACCCAGAGACAGGACAGAGGTGAAAAAGGATGGCAGATCCTGAGGGATGCACATGTGCTGACCTGGAGCTACTGACTCTTATCCTTCCTACAGTACAGCACAGTGGCAACAAGGCAGTGTCACTTTGAAATTTTCAGATGGCATTTAAGACACTTTCACTACAGGATAAATGGGATTTTGTGCTCCAAAAATATATTAGTGAAACATTACTGCCAGTTCATCTCCTGTTCTCAGAGTAGGAGATGTTGTAGGCTGATTTCCTGACAATTCACACTGAAACAGAGCAGGAAACCAACAGATTTCTCCTTCTGGTTCTGCCTGTAGGGAAGGAATACCTTTGCTGCCATCACTGTGTTTTCCAGTGCCACTATTTTAGAAACCCAAGCATCTTGCTCCGGTAGCCACTGTCACAGGTGAAGAGCAAAAGAGGACAGAGAATGACTGACTGACTGACTGCTTCAGAAATCTGCCACATTTGGAAGTTCCCAAGTCTCTCTTGGTGAGTTTCCCCACAATTAGTGAGCCCTTGCTGGAAGCACATCTCGACCTGGACACGGGGACTGAATTGAACTGGCAGGGAAAGAAGAGAAGGGAACAAGTGCTTTGAGCACAGGGAGTATTGGAGACAGGAATGCAATTCAGCAGGCAGTCATGGTGGGTGCAGGAAAAAGCAGAGAGGGATGAGGAGAGAAAACACAGCCCTGAACACTCTTACAAATACAATCCTTACTTGCCTGAGAAAATGATTCAATCTTGCAAACCATATCAGGATTAGAAGGAGCTCCCACGCTTTCCTTTACACAGAGGTATTTACATGTAGCATTATTCTCCATGTTGCACTAAGATATCATGCATTTCCCCAAAAGATTCAGGACTATCAATAAAACTTAGGATTCAAAAGCACAAAAACTATGCACTTTGTTTTTCCTTTCTGTAAATGCCCAGCGCCCCGATCCTGGCAAATGACCTAGATTCCTTGGAGAAGAAATTTAATCACTCACAGGGAGCTGATGCTGAAAAGATCACAATATTTGTTCTCTGATCCAGTCACAAAGACGTCATCAAGCTTACAGCACTCCAACTCCTCCTGAATAATCTGCACAGAAATATCATCCAGGAAGCTCTGTTCAGAGAATGGGAATGTGCAAATACTATGCTGAGATTTTCAGCTCCATGGGCATGTGACACTGTTTTAATTTTATGTTCAGTGTCCCAGCCAGAAATCTCATGTGGCAGCTGGTCTCCAGAATTCTGTAATATGATAATTAAATGTCTGCCTATAAACAAGTGTTTGTATTACAAGTGCTTTCCCATGGTATTTATCTGTACAGCAGGAATCTGAGGCAGGCACAGAGGCAGTAGCAGTTTTTCTTGGGTCTAAGCAAGTCTCCTATCCCAAGAGAAATAGAATAGCACAGTCCTAGCAATAAAAATAATTTGTTCTATTACATTTATATGGGATATGTATCTTTTATTCCAAATAATTCTCAAAGCTATGTACTACCTGCATATCTGTCTCAGTACATGATATTGCTGCTCCACCACAGGTTCGTTGCAACCTCAAAGTCTCATGGGGAGTTTGCAGAGGCTCTTCTTTGGAAAGGAATGCAATGGTTGGTACCAAAACCTGTGGAAGGAGGGGGGGGGAAAAATCCCATGGCATTAAATCCAGCCACTTCTGAAAGACAGCTGTGCACAGAAACTGAGGAGTCCAGGACAGTCATGAGAAAAAGTGCCCAAGGCAGCTGGAAGCACATGCTGAGTTCAGGTGGCTGGGAAAGCACCTCCTCCCTAGCAGAGTCCACACGAGGGACTGATCCAAGAAGTGACCCCACTGTCCTGTACACACCAGCCAAAGGCTTGCACAGGAACCTACCTGCAATTTCTCATGCTGTGGGTACTGCAAGGCTGGGACAAGCCTGACACCAAGAAATAGCGGTACAGGGACTCTGGCTGCCAGCTGTGACCATGTCCTCCCTCAGTCACTTCCACGGACTTTCTCACGTGGGCTGGACACTGCTCCTGGGCTAACACACCTTTTCCAAACCAGCAGAGCAGCGCAGAGCATCTGAATGGCAATTCCCTGTCCTGGGTGACTGAGCTGATACTGAGCCTGAGCTGAGCCAGAGCAAAGACAGAACCATGCTCACATAACCTCCTGAGCCAACACACCCTGACAGACAGGAGCACTGACTGTAATTCAAATTACCAGAGACCTGACTCTGAGCTATGGACACCAACCCTATCCCAGCCAATGAGCAGTGCCACTGATTTCACCAGTTCAGAAAGGTCCAGGTGTAATTCTGCCTGCTGAAGGCAGGACTGTATTTTAAGTGAGAAGAGATTCAATTAGTGCTATTTGAACATGATGAGTTAGAATTAGGAAATTAGGAAAAGAATTAGGAAAGGGGGAAATAAAGGCAGACAGAGCTCCAACAAGTATAAATTTTAATCTCCCCACTGAGAGCTTAAAAAATGTGGGGAGTTGAGGAAGAGAAGAGAAACTGCCAAAGGGAAATAATGTTTCTCCTAAAAAGATGTCCCGGATTAAACCACAACACAAGATAATGCAGGGTTTGGGAAATAAAACCACATAGAAAACGCCTGGAGTTAGGAACCCTGCTGCTTAAAAGCAGCCCTGAATTCCCATCACTGCAGGTTATACTGGAGTGGTTCTGCTTTGCTTTGTATTTAACACTCCACATTTCACTCCTGCTCCCATGGAAAGCCAAGTTTGGATGTGGGATTACGGCACAATGGCTGATGACCATGTTAGCCATCTGGTCTCCTGCAGGTCCAAGCACAAGTCCAGGTTCTTTCTCAGCCAAGAGTCATTGGCTAAATGAGGTGACACTTCTGATTTGTGTGTCAGACCATCCCCACTGCTGCGCCTTCGCCGCTGAACCCGCGGGAAGGAAAGCCCAGCCGAGCCCAGCCGCTAATGGCTCACCTGGCAGAGCTGCTGCCCGTGGCCAAGGCAGCCCTTGCCAAGCCCAGGCACGGCTTGTGATGAATGCAGAACACATGCAACAAGTCTGGCTGCAGCTGAACAGCCTCAGCCCCCTGGATGGGAGCCAGGGGATGCAGCCCCACGCGTTTTACGGCGCGCGGGGACGGGGAGCGTGGTCGTGCATCCCCAGCAACAGGCTCAGCATCTCTTCTCCCTTATTTATGGGAAACCTGTTCTGCCCAAGGTTCATGCTCCAAAGAGCTAAATATCCACTGACATAAACCCCCAGTGATACCTGGAATTAGACTGAAACACCATCCTGGTAATTTGCAACAGGGCAGGAACTTTTATCTGCTGTAAATCGGAGCAAAGGGGAATGAAGCAGTTCCAGGCAGATCTGCTTTGTAGCGGAAATGCCTTAAATGCCCAGAGGAGCAGAGTATAAAAATGGAAACAGCCTGATATAAAACCTCTGACGTCAGAGGGGCTGTTTCCTCCAGCCTCAGCCAGCTCTAATAAAAATCCACTGAGAAGTTCCAGAAGCAGCATTTACTTTGGAGTCCAAAAGACTTATTCAGTCTGCTACAAAAAGAATTTGGAGAAATGATTTATGGGAGCTGGTGGTCGCCCTGGTGTGCTGCCCAGTGCCTCCTGCTGATGCAGACCAACCCACAGCCATGGATGGCTGCCCAGCCATCAGCTGTGTGCTTGCTCTCAGTCCCCTGCTCGTGGGGGGAAAAGTAGCAAAATAAATTAATAAAGTGCATTTCCTGGAAGCTGCAGTAATAACTTCTTTCCCTCAGAACTCCAGTAGGTAAATCCCCCATACAAGGGCTGTTTCTGTCTTACCACATCACCCTGCAGAGAGTCACAGTCCCCTTCCATGTGTCCTTTGTGCATGCCCCAGGGCAGATTCAGTGACACAAGGGCTGTTACATCTCACAGCTCACCCTGTTAGTCACAATCCTGGCTGTTTTCCTCCTCTCAACATCCCCAGCCCTTCTCTGAAAGACTCAGCTTGCTTCCATCCAACCCAGCTCTGAACATTTTCCTCCCCACCTCAGGGAAGGACTCCCACTGGGGGACAGATGAGCTACGTAATGGCCTCCTGACATTTTTGTAAGGCAATTGGAAAGGTGAAAAAGTAAATGAAACCCTCCTGCCTGGGGATGTTTCTCTCTGTGGTGGTTTGCACAGCCTGGCTGACTGCAGGCTCTGTATGGGGAGGAGCTCCCTACAGAGCACACGTGTGCCCACAGTCTTCCACAAGAAACCAGGCCAACTCCCAGAGTATTTATAGGTCTTGAAAAAGAGCCAGAACCCTCTCTCCAAGAGGATGCACAATTAAACATTGTGCAAAGTCATTAAGCCTCACAACACCGACTGCACAGCCCTGGTCTGGTAATGGGGATGGCAGCTCCTCAGCAGACTTCATTAGATTAGTTCACATAATTGCAGGCACCCTAAAATACCTGTGAAATCCCACTGATCCCAAACACAGAATAAAACAATTGCTGGCAACGACAGAGGCATAAAGGTACCTTTAAAGTTTAGCACAGGCCTCTGCTGATGTCAAAGAATCTAGTGGAAGAGACATGAATTTACATTTTCATCACACAATAGTTCTCTGCTCCCACCTTTATCAGAAGGAAATATTTTACAGATTTTAATTTTAACTCCATTTTGAAGGATTTCCAGCCCTCTGACACATGCTATCCCACATGCAGAAGGCCTTTGCAGACAGCCCCAGCAGATAATGGGGATGAAGTTGATGGTCTAAATTAGAATAGTTCTCTCTTACCCTTGGACTTTCTTTAGCCTGTCTGACGGAGGAGATTAAGGAAGTAAAAGTTCACAAACGGATGATTTGTCAAGGGATTGCCACAGGTTAGCTTTTATTTAAAGCTTTCTCAAGCATCTTATCTTGCTGGGCTTTAAGGCTGAACAGTCACCTTGGCACCCACCTCTGTATCCTGAAGTGTAGTTATAAAAATGGCTGGGGATGCCACTTGAGCTACCAGGACACTGACAGCCTGTGACACTGCTGTGCTAACGAGGGCAGATAATCAGCAGGCAGCGAGGCAGCCATCACAACCAGGCTGAAATGTAAGATCTGTGCATTACAGTCCTGCTTCCAAGAGCCACAGGCACCCAATCCAGCAGATTCCCAATTTTCAGCTACTCAGAAGTGGCTTTTTCAATCTCTAGACCATAATATAACCTTGAAATATGAATTAAACATATCAGGAAATATCTCCTTGGCTCTAACAAAAGCCTGAGTTAGAAGCTCCACACCCTGAATTCCCTCCAGCCCCTTCTCAGCAGCACTGCATCCTGTCCCATGGGACTGTGGGTGCAGGACCACAGGGGATCTTTAAAATTTGGCCAAGGATGTCCATGCCCATTATTTGCACTCTCTTTCCCCACTCCATTTCCATGTTTCAAAAGTTTCTGGATGCAGAATATTATTTCAGTTCCAAGGAGTGTTACTGCTGGTTTGGTTCAATAGAGCATCACTGAACTCACTGGAGCTCTACCAGAGAAAAATCTCACCTGAAATCACCCATCTGGGCTTCTGAGCAAAGCCATTAATTCAGCCAGACCATGGACATCTAACTCCAGGCCCTCTATTGCAGCCTAAAGGCTGAAGGGACCTCTGTGAAGGACTGACAAAAAGCCATGCCAAAACCTGCCAGCATGAGAAGGGAACAGCTCCTAAGCAGACCACGTTAGCTCTGAAATAAATGTTGTTTGTTCTTTCCTTTAACATCTTCACTGCAGTCTTAGCAGACTGCACTTCATCCCTGCCTACTACAGCTCTAACAAAAACAAGTTCTTTTAATTAAAAAATGGCTACAAAGCCTGAAACTATAAGCGATGGACAGACAAACAGACAGACATTCTGACTGAAGGTTCCTCTGTTTCATTGCTGTGCCCCTTTCTGACTCTGTAGCAAAGATCTGTCTCCTGAGTGGCAAGAAGTGAGATTCATTTGATGTCTGTGGTTATCTGCCACTCAGATTCAAGTCATTCCAGATGATTCCCAGCACCACACTCCAGAGCCCCTTCCCTGCCACGAGGGGCTGGATGCATCCCATCTCCCCACATTTACAGTGTGTAACTGGAGCTGTCTGGTAATGCTCTGCATATGGGCTTGAAAGAACATTATTGACAGCATATTGCTTAAACCGGGTGAGCAGCTACTTCTCAACCGGTTTTCAACCTCATAATTCAGCAGTGTCCAAATTAATTTTATGATAATCTCATGCATCAATAAATTCAACTCACAGGTGGCTGACAGAACCCAAGATTTTGAAAATTATGTGCATTCCCCTTCAGGGAACAGACACGGGCAGAAGCAAAGGCTTGATTGCAGCCTGTGTATTTTTAGACACGTTAATTAAATCTGCCACATCATTTTAGATAGATGGCTCTGCAACTTTAATCCCAAGGTGCTGCCTTTCAGAGGGATTCCTGCGGGAGTCAATTATATTTTGTTTGCATGGTGTTAACAGGTGGTACCTGCAACTCTAAACTCTGGGCATGGAAATGAAAATCCAAAGAGCAAATTCTGTTCACTTTGCTAAAACAACTGTAATTGCATGCAAACATCCAAAAGCCTCCTTTGGATATATTACCTTTCCCAAACTCTTCTGAAACACAGTTTTCCCATCTATCCAACTGCTGGTCAAGCCTGGCTCAAAGAAATTTAGGATTGGTTCCCCATTTTCTCCCCAAACCTCACTGCTTTTGGTTTCTTATAGAATCATAGACTGGTTTGGGTTGGAAAGGACCCTTACAGACCATCTTGGTTCACCCCCTGCCATGGGCAGTGACTCCTTCCACCAGCCCAGGTTGCTCCAAGCCCCATCCAACCTGGCCTTGGACATTTCCAAGGATGAGGCAGCTCCAGCTTCTCTGGAAAATCTGTTTGCCAACACCCAGGCCTTCCCTCAGAGCCCTGGGAAACTGCTGAATTTTCTCCATCAGCAGAACTTTAGCGAGGCTGAGGAACCTTTAAAATAGAGATGGACATCTCAGGCGTGACATTTTACACAGATCATTGAAGCTCTGGATCACTAAGCTGGAATACAGGCCTGGCAACCTAAACTAGAATTGAAAGAGGTATTTGTGCATTGGTTGGGATTTTTGTCTTCTTCCTCCACAGAGGTCCACCAGAGGCCAGAGTGTCCCTCACGACCACGCCTGCCCCAGGCAGCACACAGCCCTTTTGTGGATATTACATTACAAAGTTTCCACATTGTTTTCCCACCAGCACAGAAAGACAGGTGACAGAATGCAGGCAACAGGGTCACTACCAGAGATGCCTCTTCCTCTCCAGAGCTCTATCAGAAAGCTGACCAGTGGTCACCCTTATTCAGCAAGTCATCTGGGCTGATTTATAAATGATGACAAGCAACCCTTTCAGACCCAGAGTCCAAATTCCCCAAGAGGCTGTTTGAGGAAGGGAAAGGAGATTTGGAATACAAGGAATCATTATCTTATCAGCTGTTGTAGTTCTGATAAGCTTCCTTTCTTAGGGTTTGTTTTACCAAGGTTTCTCCATACTTAAACCTCAGTTCTGCATCATTTTGGTTGCATATCAAAGGGTGAGTCAAAAGCTTCATCAAGTGGGAAGAGAGGTGCATACGTGCAAAAACAAATGTGAAGTCCTCTGTACTTCACTGACCTTGGGATCTGAGGAGCATGAAAAAGCAGAACAAAACCATGGGAGTAAAGCATTTAGCCAGATCACATCTGTCTTCACTTTAAGATTTCCACAGGGAAACCTGAAAACCCCAGGAAAAATGTCATCCAAATTGAAATCTTAAAAAGAAGAATGAGAATCAAATTGCAAGTCTATTTCACCCTTAGTGTGATTCCAGGCCAGTTCCTGGCTCTCATTTATTACCAACACTGAAGAGTGAGGCCCAAACCATTGAGGTTCACTTCATTGAATGGATTTTTATTCCCATTTCACACAGCACCTTGTGCTGGGTTTGATTCATTAGAGGCAGGAGACCTGGCTTAGATTTTAAGGACTGAGCCACTTCTCTGTTCTGCACCTTAACAGGAACATCATCTGGAAGATGCTCCTCTGAATTGCTCTCTCGGTCTCTGGTGGAAGGGCACACACTCTATTGGCAGATGGAGCGTATTTAATTTAATAAGGGCTGATTTTAATCAGACTTAGAGTTCATAGCAATTAACAATTAAGTCCTCAGTTTCTGCAGAGGTCGTCAGTGGTGTCTCTCACAGACAGCTGGGGTGACAGGGGGGTGCAGGGAGGTGGCAGCCAACCCACCCTGGCCTGTGTGCTGGGATCAGGGAGCACCACACACCCCCTGCACCCTGTCTGAGGAGCCTCAGAAATGGTCAGCTCAGTGAAAAGCACTGCCCTGACCCAAAAACATCCTGCACTGGGGTGTTTTCCTGAGCAGGCACTCCTGACAACCCCCACAGGAAAGTGATGCAGCAAATTTCTGCAGTGAAAATGAAATGGACAAAGTGCTTGTGAGCTCTGGCTGTTTGTGTTTATACACAGGTTTGTACCTGAGGCCACACTTAACCTGCTCAATGTGCCACACACAGCACAGCCAGACACAGAATCAAGAAAAGGAAGCATGAGAGTCACATTTCTGCACTGAAAAAACACAGCAGGCTTTGTGGAACTGCTAAAAAAAGCTCCACAAGCTACAGGTGTTTTCAGAAGCTGAGCAACTCAAACCCAGAGGTCGATTTCTTAGATGTCTTAGCAGCACCTGCCTAAATCATCACATCAGTTATTGTCCTGCCTGGTCCCCTGACACTCACTTCTCTCTGGTTTGAATAACTTCCCAATACTTCTGCTGCTACAGTAAATGGTGAAAAAAAAAAAAAAAAATAAAACCCACACCAAAATTCAAGACCAAGGAGGCAGCTTTTGAAATAACAAATGACAGAAATTACTCTCCCAAAGAGAATATGACAAAAAACAACACTGAGGACTGTACATACCATAAATTTGCTCCCTGTTTTCCCACTACATCAATAATGCTAAGATTAATGTCCAGAAATCTGAGTATTTCAAATGCCTGAGAATGAGGGGAATTGTAAAGCTGACCTGTATGTTTGCCAAGTCTTTGTTTCTTGCATTATGCTTCCAGTAGCTTATGAAAAATGTAATACAAAGCTCTGGATGGCAAACTGCATTCTATTTTTCCAGCATTCAACACCATTCAAAGCATAAAAGCAAAGCACAAGGTGGAATTTTCCCCTAAAACAACAGCAAAAGGAAATCTTATTTCTGCTGCCGTGCTCCCCTTCTGGGAAGACAAGGAGGTGCTGTTGTCCCATTAAGCTGCTTGTCCACCTTCTCAGATAAGGCCAGCTCACCTCTTGAATTTGCATGTGAAAATTACCCTGCTCAGCTCTGGAAATGATGCTCGTAGGTGTAAAGAGAGGAGCTTTGTTGCTTTGAAGTTTGCAAGGCAGCGAGGATGAAGGCAGGAATTAACTCAATACCGATTACAGCTCCTGGTGTCCTCCACATCAGACTTTTGAACACGGCACAGAAACACACTGAACAGCCAGGTTACACTTCTTTTTTGCCATCCAAAGCCCTCAAAGAGAGGAGAGGAAAGCTCTGTTTGTTCCTGGAGCCCAGCCTTTCCTCTGAGCTGTCTGTTACTGACTCAGGCTTGTGTTGGAAGAACACATCTTCAGAGAAGTGCCAACATCAAACACACCAGAGATTTTACAGGCACACACATTGAGGCCTCTCTGTGAAGTGCTGTTTCCCAAGGAAAGCACCACCAGGGAAAGCACTGGAATATTTTAATAGTAAGAGGGGCACTCACATTCTTCTCTGGGCTGCTATAAAATATGGGCTAACCTTTCTCTTTTCAATTTTCTGTTGCTAATGGCTTCTTAATTACCATCACAAAGTTGTAATTTGGATCCTGCACCAGGAAATCACTTAAACATGCACTTAACTCCTTCTTCATTTAAACAAGCAAACAAAAAAGCTTTGCTTCACACCATTACTGAAATAGCTAGTTATGCTTTTCCCCAAAGAGGGGATCCAGTGCCAAAATCAGCCCTGAAATCCATCTTTGGAGCAAAAGGCACCAGTTAAAGGCACAACAGCTCTGGGCAGCAGAGAGGAGAGGGAAGCACATCCCCAGGCTGTGGGCTGGATTCACTCTCATGGTGGGCAGCTGTCAGATGAACCTTGTTGGTCCCCCAGCCCAACCCACACTCTTCTGCAAAAACTTAATATTAAAAGCCCTGGCCAGGATGCTCCTCACTTTCTGAACTTGCTGTCCTCTATTCTTGAGGACCTCTGCATTGCCCCAGAATGGATCTCAGTCTTCTGTGCTCTCTCTACTTGAAAAATGCCACCCAAATAAGGCCACCTAAAAAATAGATGAGAAAGGCTTGGATATTTTTCTCTCCCAGACCCTGAGTGCTCAGTGTACTTTCAACCATGAATTATAAGCAAATTATTATGTCTCAAAGAGATGAAAAAACAAAACCATGTGGAGGAAAAACAAAATTATTCCTCAATATTTTAATAATTATCAGAGAAAAAAAATACTGAAATACTGCCCAAAATCTGGAACAATCTGACCACTTGCTGCCTTCTACTTTGGTCAGTGTTTGCTCTAACCCATCCCAAGGTTCTCTCTGAAGGCTCTTTCAGAATATAATTTCTGGAGGATTAGATGGCAGCCCATCCTTCTTGGCCATTATTTGCCTATTTGTTCTCATGTTTACCTTTGATGTGCTCCTGACAGCAGCCAGAGTCAGGCACACATGTTGATGAGCTGAACAAGATGAGCTCTTTTGATCTTCCCATGCAGGTTTAGCAATTCCTGCCAGATAAGGACTTTGAAGGTCGCACCAGGATGGATGTGAAGCCTGTGCCTCACCCAGATGTGTGTCTCTTACAGCCCCCAGCTACACCAGCAGGATATTTGGGTCATGGGTTTGTGGAGATTTATGACCACTCACCCTCTGAATCCTGGCTCTGTTATCTAAGTTAGTGATCGCCTATCAGCAGCAATCTTTAATCAGGGTGTGGAAATAGGAGGTTAAACTGAACCAAGGGCTGATAGCAGAACAGGACAATGGTAAATTCACAAAGGAAAGGAACTTAAATAGTCAGGCTGAGCATCCAGCTTAAAATCCACACTGACACCTACTGAAACTTTGACAGCAGAGAGCTTTTTCCCTTTGCTTGCAGAATGGCACAAGCTCGGAGGGCTCTCAAGGCCAAAATTGACTTCTTCAGATTGGCTAATTTCAGCTGGCCCATTAAGTATTCCTGAAACAGTCTTAGATAGTCAATTGTAGTCTAGAAATGTTCTGTAGATAGGGCTCCAGCAGGAATCCTCGAAATAAACCACAGTAAAAAGAGAAAATGATTGTCCATAATAGAATCACTCCATTCAACATAATAGAAAATAAAGCATAATCAGTGATGTGAAGAGTGACACACTGTACTGAGCACCACGCATTGCTCATTCTCTTCAAGTGATCAAAATTGCCAGGATTCTCTCATGTCTAGAGACCAAACTACCCCATAAAGAAACTGCTGAATATCAAGAGGGAGATTTTTCTCTACCAAGAAAAACACCTTGGCGGCATTAGATTCTCACAGCCTGAATCTTAGAGGCTGCAGACAATATTCAAAGGAACAATTTTTGTGATGATGGCCATGAGTGAGCTCCATTACACCTCTAAGGCAGCTTCCCAGCCTCCAGGCCTCACCAGAGGAGCATTTCTAGAAGAGAATGAGGAACATTAAGCTCAGAGTGAGAGTAAATCTACCTGATGTATTGTTAAACTTGTCAAGCCTTTGTGACGAATCCCCGGTACCTGACCCCGAGCTCACGTGGCGTTGTCAGAGAGCAGCTCTGGTGGCAGAGTTTGCTCTCCCTGCCTTTAGCACAGAGCACACATAAATCTTGTTAGTGAACTAAGCATAACTAATGCTTTGTGTAAGCACTTGGGTGTATGATTTGAGTATTTAGGAATTCAACCTCCCATAACAAACTGGCTTTCACATGCACCCATGGTAGCTACTTAGTCAAGCCAACAGTGGCTAAGAAATGCTGGGATGTCAGGTCTTAAAGGAGAATTCCCCTGATGTTATGAAGTGACCTTGAGTAAGAAAATACAAAAAGAGGTCTCATTATTCCTAAATACTTCACGCTCCAAGCTCTGCAGGCTTGCAGCTGTTGTCCCAGACAGTCAGACCCTGACGTGTTCACCTGTGAGGAAGCATGCAGAGGGCTGGTGTTCCCAGGAAGCTGTTTAAAGCTGGGTGTGAAAGAAGCAGCAAGGAAAAAATCCTCCTCCTCCTCCTCCTGAGAGCAAATCAAACATCTAATTGAGAGAGCATCCCAGAGCTACTGGGTCCCTTCAGTGTTGAGCAAGAGTTTATTCCAACATCAAAGTGACTGCATATGAGCCAGCCATTGGTGTTCCTGTTCCTTAGAGAACTGTAAGCAGTAAGGAACAGGGGGTATAAGAAAGTCTACAGAACCTCTGATATAAGCCATGAGAATCTGCAGGATTTACTGTCAGAGATAACTCAAGGCCTGATTTTGCCACTGTATGGATGCCTTCAGGAGCTTAAGCCATCAGCACAGCTCCACAGTTTCTTCACAGCAGAATAAATATTTCCTCTGCACATGTGAAAACTTGCACTGGAAAGACTTTGTTATGTTGTTAGAGAAAAGCTTGAAAGGCTTGAAAGGCTTAAAGGTCCTGCCAAAACTGAGAACAGACAGATTTTTCAAGCCAAATACAAATTTCTCCCAGAGCTTTGGTAGCAGTGGCAGCAAAGACAAAAGGGTTATTGATGTGTCAGAAACCACAGACCTGCCTGAGAACGGTCACAGAGGAATTAAAGATCTCTCCTGCCCAAAAAAGGTGATGAGATCAATAGCCCAGTTGAAGATGATGAGATCAATCTGCCCAGTGCAGGCAGTGTGGGCAGAAAACAGGAGGAGCTGAGACTTCTTACTAACTCAGCAGATACCTGAAAATAGTGTTTCAGCAGAGAGGAAACAGCCCAGGAATCCTGTGCTCAGTTTTGGGGCTCTCACTGCAAGAAAGGCATTGGGGTGCTGGAGGATATCCAGAGAAGAGCAGCAGAAATGAGGAAGGGTTTGATTAGACTTGAGAAAAACGAGGCTCAGGGGAGACCTTACCACCCTCTACAACTCCCTGAAAGAAGATTGTAGCCAGATAGGGATTGGCCTCCTCTCCCAGGTAAAGAGGGATGGAAGAAGTGGCCTCAAGCTGTGCCAGGGAAGGTTTACATTGGATATTAGGAAAAATTTCTTCACCTAAAGGGTTGTCAAGTATTGCAACAGGCTGCCCAAGGCAGTGCTGGAATGACCATTCCTGGAGGGATTTGAAAGATGTGTCTAAGTCACCTGTAATGAATTACCCCCAAAACTGAGCATCTCACAGTCTTTAATGCATGAACTGTCAAACATTCCTGGAAGGTAGGGAAATTATGGTTTTCTAACAAGAAAAGGAGGCACAGAGATGATCATTGCAAGACTTTCATCAAAAACAAAATTTAGCAATGCAAGTCTGCCAAAAGACAGGGAGAAACTAAATTCTGTTAGTTCCCTCAGCTAGTCCTCAAACAAGGGACTGATGTTGCTCCCATCTGGAAAATAAGATGGATTATTTATGCAGAGTTGCATTTTTTTTGTTGTGAGGTCAGAAGCTGACAACAAAACAAAGATTAGAAAACCCAAAGCTGTTCCTCTGCTACTCTTCCACCCCCCTCAGCACCACGCAGTCTCCTGCTCTGCCTGCGCTGTGACACCTGACGGGCCCAAAACCTTTCTTTGTGATTTAGCTCAAGGAGGGGATGCTCATGTTTTACATCAGGCTGTTGAAATTAATCCCTGCTTTCTCATCCTTCTAATGCACTACAGGGCTCTCGGATCGATTCGCTCCTCCCCGGCCGGGAGCAGGAACATGTTCCCAGTTCCGCTTCGCTGTGTTCCGCTCTGCAGCGAAACAGGAGCCTGTCACCCTCTTGTCATGTTAGGAGAATAATATAATTTAATCTTCCTGGGCAGTTTAAATGAAGCTGCTCTACCCTGAAATAGATACATGGGTGTACAACATGCAAAAGACAGATCCTTCAATAAACACGTTGCCTGTGTCTATCACACACAGGGGTACTGGGGATGGCCAGGGTTGTGTTCCCCCAGCACAGAAAGCTGCTGCCACATATGAAAGTGACCAAAATGCTGTTTGTTTGTGCCACTTTGGGAGGTCAGACTGATCTGCAGATTTCCATTTCAAAGCCTTTCCTTTGGCAGAGGCCACTGAACACGACTCCCCTGTCACTTCCTCACAGAGGACAGATTATTCCCCTTCTCTCCATGCCCTCAATAAGATATTTTCCACCCTCCAACTTCCTCCTGTACTTAACACTAGCCATCCCAAACTCTTTCCACTGGAGTACTTCCACTTACTCAAACACAGGAGAAATTTTCTGGTCTGCTCCCATCACATGGCTTCTCCTCACCCTAATCCTGTCTGATCATCCCTTTTCCTGTCCCCCATCGCTGCTTGGCTGTGCTGGCAACTGGGAACACAGCTTCACCATGGGGACAAGAATGCTCACTGTGAGGAATCATTTCTACTAGAGAAATAAAAGGAATAAAATATTAGTTCACAAGAATCTGGAGCTCAGAAGGATTAGATTCTTACTCGGTACATGACTTCACACAGATAAAAATTTTCTACCCTGCCCTTGTTATGCAAACCTAATTTCTGTAATTGCAAGTACCCACACCTATCACAGAAAACCCATTTGGTGTGTACAGCCCCTGCCAGACAGTGGGCTGAGGTTCCCAGTGGGAAAGCAGCAGAGCTAGTGAGCCCTGACCATCCCTTGCAAGGACATATTTGTCACCTATCTGGGGGCTTTCTAAAGATGCCATTGAAATGCCATCAAAAACTCCTTACTGCAATTTCCTTCCACTTTAGCTTATAGCCAGAAAACACACTTGTCCTCTCCTGAGGAAGAAACAGAGCTGCAATCAGCTTGAAAACACTACATATTTCTGAGATGGAAAGTGTAATCCCGCTTCAAACAAATACCTATTTTCCTACTACTCTAACATACACTTGGTGACAACACTTAGATTTGGAAACAAACTCCCCTTGCCACCTGAGAGACGTAGTTTGTGAATTTGGTTACAACAGGCCAACAAATGGTGGGTTTTCAATACCAGGGAGACCCTTGGAGCAATCAGTGGCTTGTAAAAGAGTGTTTCTACCTGGTGCTCAGTGGTTTGGGGGCTTTTATACATTTGTAAGTGATTTTTGCATTCGTGGTCTTGGGGGACAAATAACACTGCTGGAACCAAGCAGCATGACTAAGTACAACACAAACTTCTTTGCAAGTCTCTTCTGGCACAGCTGAAAATTCACCTCCAACGAGGCAGCTGTTACACAGAGCCCCTGGGCAGCTCTGGAATGAGGGCCAGGCACAGGCTCAGCTGCAAGAGCTGAAGTATGAGAGTAAATAATCTCTCTGGGGATTAAAACAGATTGCTAACTGCAGAGAGCCTCCCGAGGCAGTTTTAGGGACAAGTGACCAGGGCAATTGCCTGGAGCTGTAGCCAATGAGACAGTGTGACAAAGTGCTGGTCACTCAGGAGTGGTACCTGCCTTCCCCACAGCTCAGCATCAATTCAAGCCTACAGGCAACTCCACCTAATTAAAACCCATTTTCTTCTAATGGGTGTTTCCTGATCACAGGCAGGACAAATCCCCCACCCATCAGTGGGAAAAGTCCCTGCTTCTCTCCCTTGAGGAGTGCAAGCGTTGAAGCCACAACAGGCCATTAGAGCATTTACTCTGGCATCCTGTATATCATCACCTCCTTAAAAATCTCACAAATCTTGTATGGGAGCCAAAGGCTGTATGTGAGAAAGCTCCTCTGCAAGAGCAGCCCCAGATATTACAGCTCCTGTTCACACTGCTGACATTTGGCAGCCTCAGAAGAGATTCATGGACGTGGTTGTGGAGAGAGAAGGGTCTGCTGAAGTGGGTCCTGATCTCACTCCTTTGAAGAATGAACAGTGACAGCAACACTAAATAAACAGCTTAGCAAGTGTCTTAGGTTCTGCCCTGCAAAGCCTGGGAACTGCAGGTGTGGAGCTCATCAAGTCCTGGGACACACAGTCCCAAATGGAGGGTGCAGAAACCTGAGCACACATCTCTGCCCTACACACTGAGAGACAACTGCGGTAAAAGAAAAGCAAAGAAGGAAAGAGAAAGTTCTGCTCTGGAGCTGCCAGTCCTTTGGGGGTTGCAAGAGGTTGGAGCAAATGTTTCAAGTGCAAACCGTGCATGGAAATTCCAGCCTCAGTGGCTCCAGCACGGCCCTGTGGGTTGTTACTGCATGAGCTGTGCAACACTCAAACATGCTTTCTCAGAGTGTCTACAAGCAACAGAGCAGGCACTGTGCAGGAATTCAGGTTATGGCCCAGCTGAAGGGGACTGTGAGCCAGCCCAGTGCCCAAGAGGTGATCATGGGGTCGAGGGCAAATGAACTGCAGCAGCTCTGTGCTTCTCCATCCATCAGTAGATGGCCTCTGAGCTCTCAGCCTGCCCTGGTCACACAGGGAGCTCTGTTAGCTAAACCTCAATAAAGAGATTCAGAAAACACAGCAAACACTCTTCTGACTCCAGAGCATGATGAGGACAGTCAGCTCCCAACACAGAAGATGCGTCATGACTTTCTGGTATTCATTGAATTGTCACCCAAAGCACTTGGTCAGAAATTTTCAGGCAGCACACCATGTCAGTGGTGTCTCCTTGGCTGAAATTTCCTGTGAACTTCCAGCACATCACAGTGGGTCTGTGGGCATGGATTTCAACAGCATTACTGTATGGGAATCCTGTTCTCTGCAGGCTTTGCTAGCAAAGCTGGGCTTCCAGGGCCTCTGGGAAGGTTGAGTATCCGAAAAAGCAGGAGCACACAGGAACTGAGAGGTGTGACCATAGTGGAGCCATGTGGCACAGACCATCCCTGGGCATCCCATGGCCTTTTATCTCAGAGATGTTATGTTCCAGAAGTTCTGATTGGTTTTCCCTCAATCCCAACATTTTTGGGTTTGAGACATTTCTAAACTTTTGGCTTCATTTTGTGATAAAAATCAGCTTTCAGAAGAAGCAGGTGATTGGCTTTTTTCATGGCAGGATGTTTGTAAGGTTTTCATTGGACTTAGGGGCAAGCATTGGTGCTGGACTTCTCAAAGGAGAAGGAATTCTATATTTCACACAGTCCAAGGCAGAAGGCTCAACCCCAAAAGACTTTGTAGGCATTAAAGAAAGTGAGCAGAGTTAATGATTGACAGAGCCAATGAGATACTGGTTTTCAGAAGGAAAAATATTTCTAATTCTCTAGCTTCATTCTGCTGACATACAAGAAGCTGTATTAATTCTCAATAAAATTAAGAAAAGAATGAGGTGCCTTTTAAATGAAAAAGCCTGTAACTACAATAGATACTGACCATGAATATAAATGGGAACATATAGAAAATTAGGCCAGGCAAATTAGCCAGTGCTAAAAGCCTAGATATAACCTGCACATGCCAAATATGACTCTGGAGAAATCTTGTAATTGCTTTAAGGACAGGCTTAAGATACTGTAAGTAAAAGCCATTGAATATGCCAGCAAAGTACAAGCAGGCAGCTACAGGAATATCATTGTGGAGAAAATGCTTCTTTCCATCTCCATCTAGTGGGTCTGAAGAGCCATTGCTTTATCCACGATGCTCTTACAGCACCACACGAGGAGATTTAACCTCCTTATGTAACAAGCCTTTTGGTCCCCTAATGCTTTCCCCATGGCTTGCTGCTGTTCCCCCAGCTGCAGCTCTCTCCCTGTCTCTCTTTTCATCACGAAAGAGTGATTCTCTAAGTTTCTCCATTTTGCTTAATAGAATTCATTGTACATTTAGGGCCACTTTACAGTGAGATTTACAGCAATGTCACCAATAGAGAAAATTGTTGTAAAATAACGGTGGACAGTGTTATAAAGTAGCAATAAAATCAGCAATAATGCACAGCTGTGTATTTATGTCTGCCACCTGTTCACTTTCCTTTTTTAAGCCACCTCTAATCAGATCAACCAGTTGAGCATAGGAATGATCTGGTAATGTCACAGTGGAAAGCAGAGGTCCAAATTTCACACAGACAGGCACAAAGAGAGAGTGCCCACGTGTACAGGCACAGAGATCATCATCACCCACATTACCCAGGAGTCACATACTAAATAACCATCCCTACATACAATATATGCACAAAAGGATACATCCCTGCAGAGACATGCACTGTAAACATATCTGAGCATACACTCTATGCACATATATCCATCTGGGCTGGCATTCAGAGTCCTAATCCCCAGTTCCCAGACAGCAACCTCTAGATCTCATGTGGGACAAGCATTTCCTGGCTGTGGTCTGCAGAAAGCTGGCTGACCATTGGGATAATTCCACAGTGTAAGAAGGAAAAAGATGTCAGCTCAATATTCAAGCCCTAAATGATCAGTCAGTGACAGGGGGCTCAGCATATCCTGACCACTGAATGATAACCAGTGGCCACAGGGGCTCCGGCCCAGCAGTCCTTGTGTTGGCTGCCAAAGGCTGGTGAATGTACAAACAGCAAGGCTGAAAGAGATTATTTTGTCCTCTAGTCTGATTTGGACAATCCATGATGGGCTGCACTCAATATTTCAGCTCCAAATATGTCTTCTGCTTAGTGCTGGATGACTTGCCAAGAGCATCCTCCTCCTTGAGCAAGAGAGAGTGGACTGAGACAGCCACTACTTGCAGAGAGCAGATTTTGTACAATTTGCTTTCCACCTCTGGCAAACATTTCTACATGCAACACTCCAAAATAATTGCTGTGGGATCTGTGAACAGCCTGCTGCATTTAGATATCCCAATTTGCTTTATGGATCATTTTGTGATGAACAAGGGCAGAACAGCAGCCTTGGGTAACATCCAACCAACAGTGATAAAAGGCAGCCCTGCATGCTGTGCCACTTAGGAGGGATGTGTGAAAGGGTCTGTCAAAAAACATTTGGATAAACTATCAATAACCCTTCTTGTGCAGCCCACAAAACTCTCTGGAATGGAAAGTGCATGGGCTGAATTTTAAATTCGGTGCTTCACCACAGCGCTGGCTCTGTCAGGAGGGGACTGATGGTGACACTTGGGGCAGTTTTGTTTGGGCTCTGCCTGTAAGTGATGCCTGGTGTCTGGTGGACACACAGCTTTCATGATCACCTTGGAACCGGGAGGCATTTCCCACTGCAGTGTGTTATTGCAGCAGGTCCCCACGGGGAAGGGGAGAACACTGTGCCTGGACTATTACTTCTAAATATTTGGTATATTTTCATCTTTATCAGAAAACTCCAAATTGTCCAAGTTTAGCAAAACCCAACCTCTTCCAGCCAAGAGCCACAGAACAATTCTTAGTGAAACAAAAGCTATATCATCACACAGCAGAACAGTGCACAAAAGAACTGCTTGAAGCCATATTAGCCTTGATTGTATTCATCACCAAGTCACTCACAGACAGAGAATTAGCAAACACTTTCCTTTCTCTGCTCCTCAATTCTCCCACCCCTGCCCTGGGCATAATGAAGTTCTCTAACTCCGAAGCTTCAAGGCTAAGTACATTAAGAGTTGTAAAACATTCTTCCCTCAGCAGCTAGATGAAAAGGATATAGAAATTAAAACAATGTATACAAGATTATTGCAATAGGGGTGATATGAATCCCCTTGTGGAAGCGCTGAAAAGCCACTGGATAAAGTCACTCAGTGATGACCCTAAAGCTATAACGAGCTTCTCATCTCACACAGCTTCTGCAAGGAATATAATGTGATGGGGAAAAAAAGGAATATCAGGCTTTTGTGGACCAAAGCCTGAAGGCAAATCTTTCCTCATCACAAGTTCTGCAGGTCAAAATGGGATCAAGAATCTTCGTCACTCACAAGCAAATAATTACCCCAAAGGTGAAAGACAAGTAACTGAGGACCCATCCAAATTACACAGAGCTAGAGCAGCACAAAGCAAAAGATTTCTAATGTGGTGATCTTTCTGATGGTTATTTGTCACAAGTATCCCTTTATCTGATGGTTTTCTGAGGAAAAGAGAAGGATCAATTCTGGCAAAGAAATCTCTGCCCTGCAGTTGAATTTTCAAAGCTATGATAGATCATATGGACATTGTACAGAAATGAAAAGGAGGTCAGGAAACACAAGCAGCCAAGCAGTTGGTGTTGCATTTGAGATGCACGAAGGATCAAGCAAGGATAAACTGGATACTGCACAAAAGTTACCAGGAGAGTACACAAAGTAATAATGAAGCAAAAGCTTCAAAAGAACAACCCCATTCCCATCCACAGAGGCACTCAGATTCAAACTGAAGTTTGCATAAAGCTTGTGAGGAGTGTATGTGGGCAAGAAAGGGGATGTGGAAATTAAAACTGACCAATTTCTACTATTTAAACATCATCACTCAAAAATCTGTAGGAGAAAAAAGTTAATCCACCTCACTGCTCCTAACAAGAGCTTCCTTAATGCAAAAGCCTTGATTTTTATTTTTTTTTTAAATTTTGTTTTCAAATTTGAAATTATTATAGCCTCTTTAGGTTCAGCCATCTCTTTTCTGCACAAAGCTCACCAGTGCTGGAGATGTTCAAAGGTACATTAAATAAAAATTTTTAAAAAATCAATGAAATTAATTTTCCATAATCCCAAATCTTTAAACACCATTCCTTAGACAGACAGCAAGTGACCTGACCAATTTCAACCACGTAATGTACTCAACTCCTGCTCACTGGGGCTGCCTCTTGTGCACATTAGACCACACTAGATGCACAGCACTGAGGATGAGCAGGCCATCAGAAGATGGCTAAACCATCCACAAAACATATGATAAAAGGGAATTTAATGCTGAGGTCCGTAGCTGCCGGCACCTCTGACACAGCACAGCTTGTGACAAGATGCCGCTCCGAGTTAGCAAGTCACAGTATTGTCACTGTTTTATTTGGCTGCTGCAGAGGCAGCCTTTCAAAGCTGAGGTCAACATCAACCATTTTTAGAAGCAACATCAGTGAAGAAGGGAAGCTTCAGCTGCAAACCCAGCTCTTGGAGTCAGGCCATGAACACACTTCTCTGGCCACACCCCAAAACTGGAGGCACAGCTACAGCTGGAACATGGGGCCCAGGTGTTCATTTCCTCCCCCAAGTCTCCCAAATTATTTACTGGCACTAGAAGTTGGACTGGCCAAGAGCAGGTGAGTAAATGTTGCACCCTGGGCGTTTTGTCATTCCAGTCGTGTTCTGGATGAGCTGACATGAATGAATGACATCATTCCTTGCCAGGCAGGTGAGACCCTGAGGGAAGGAAAGAACTAACAGCTCCACATGCCAAGGACCTGATTCACCCTTGCTTTGCACCAGCTTTCTGTGCCACTGCACTTCAGTCAAAACCTGTGTGAATCACACCTGTGATTTTTATCTGGGATCTAGCTGGTTGGTTATGTCTCAAATAAAATAAAACATGGGGTTTATAATCCTGCTCCTGCTACCATGGATGAAAACTCGGAGGTGTCTTCAGACAGTCTGGAAGGGACAGAACTCTCTGTGATGCCAAGTCACCACGCTGCTGAAGGCAATGGAGCCTGGATCTGCCTTAAGGATTCCAGAGTCCATAAGTCACCTTCATCCCACTGTTTAGGTCCTTCTCCACTACATTTTTTCCTACCTTGTCAAAAGCTACAGGTTTTGTCTTGCAAACACAACTCAAGGGTCACAACTTCCTGCACTGATTCAGCTACTGCAAAAAAAGTGTGAGGGTTTCCTTTTTCTTTCCCTCTGGTAACGTCTCAGCACACACTGGGTTGTCTCTGAGGCCCTCTCCTGTCCTGCAGGTCTGACTATGCTTTAAGCCACGTCAAAACACAAGAAATACCTGAAACCATCCTGAGGCAACAAGGAGGAACCTGACAGATACAGTGAACCTGGTGAATCCCCATTATCAGGCTTGCAGTAGGAACACAAAAGCTCCCAAAGTAAAAAAAAAATAAAGTAAAACTTACAGAAAGTATAACCCACGTCTGTAAAACAAAGAAAAAGAGCAAGGGACAGAACCACTCAGCAAAGAGAACTGTTATCTGAGAACTGCTACCAAAAGCCACACACCCCAAGAAATTCCCCACATGCACCAAGATGTCACCCAGCAGCAGGGGCTTGCTCTCATTCCCCTCCCAGATGTAACTGCAGCTCTGACTCTCACAAGTCCCTCTCTTCCCATTCATTGGGAATCTCAGCCACATGGAGATCTTGGCCGGATTTGCAGTGTTTAGCTAAGATCTGTCTGTCTGCCAGGGCTATGGCAGGGTACTTGCTGTAGGTATTAGGCAGTTAGTCATCTCTGCTGCTGAGCCTGCAGCAATATTTCTACAACTTCAAAGCCCTTACAAAGAATAATATCTTTTGGCTAATGAAATCAGGATATAATGTAACAAAGGTTTTTGGCTTTTTTTCCCTTCTCTTCCTTGAGTTTCTGCTTTCATAACTTAATCAGGCATTTTACTGGGTGAAACATCTCTATTAAGTCTCATTTCTCAGCCACATGATACAAAAACAGGATGATAATTGAGGCTGCATAATTGATGTGTGCAATGACAGAATATAGAAAAGGGCTCCATTAGCCAGGTCACATCATTAGCATACATTACGTTCAACAAGATTGCTCTCTTCACCTCCTATTTATTAATGGGTTAATCCAGTCCCATCAGCCTGAATACATCACTGTTTAGGTCTTTTCCTGTAAGATACAGCAGCTCAGTTTGACATTAGGGAAGAATTGCTACCACAGGCAATAAAATCCTGTAAGTGTCGGCGCTGCAGTGGTGCTGTTTGCAGGAGCCCTTGGCTCCCCAAGAAGCCAAGGATGTCCTCAAGTCTGCAGCACCAACATCCTTGGCAGCTCAGGCCTAAGCAGAGAGGGAGCTCCAAGGACACATGAGCTGGTGCCAGACCTGACCACACATGGACTCCTTGAATGACCCCTCTTTCCAGTCTGTCTTCAATTTCCTGCCTGGATTACCACACTTCTCAGGGAGTTTACTTCCACTGTCATTGACACAGAGAGGTATTAGCTGCTGCTTGAAAAGAAACTCAGAGCTAAAATAATGTTTAAATCTCACATTTAAACATCCCTACAGTGGTGAGGACACCTGGTTACTTCATTGCCTGCCTCTTGGGGTGAACCTGCCCCAAGAATTTGCTACGGGGTCAACCACAGCTACCCATCATCCCAAAAGCTCTGGAGAGTTCACATCTGTTAGCACTGATGCAAAAGTAAAAGCCTGGTCTCCCACAGAGCTCTGATAGCCAGTGGAGGGAAATGTTCCTGAAGACAAACAAGAAAAACCCGATGCAGTGGGGGAGCTTTCTGTTTCAGTCATGATGCTAAAGAAACTGGACTTACAAATTTGGCATTTATTTTGGTGCCTTAGATCAACCTGTATGAACAGCCATGATTCACTTCCTGAATGGGTGTCCAAAGAGCTCATTGGCTTTAACGGAATATTTCAACAGCCACAAACAAATATGAAATGGGATCTCTGCTCTAGTGCTCTCTAGGCCACTGCCTGCCCTGTGCCTGGTTACAAAGTCCCTTGGGACCTCAAACCTGACAGTTCAGAGTCAAGTCCTGTGTCATTTCCATGGAACTGATGCCCAGTCCCTGGAATTGTTCATGGCTAGGCTGGGTGAGGCTCTGAGCACTCTGATCTAGTGTGTGGCATCACTTCCCATGGTGGGGAGGCGAACTAAATGATCTCTACAGTCCCTTCTTACCCAAACCATTCTGTGATTCTATGAAGTCTTGGTCAACTGAAGTGTTCATTCCTAAGTTATCTTTTTGGCAATAACCTATGCAGGATGTCCCAAAGCGCTGCCATTTGTGTACTTATCCAGTCCACTGTTTCAGCACACAGAGAGGTCAGCTGTGCTCAGAGCTCCCTCGTGCTAGACACAATATGGGTAGATAAAGAACAGAAGAAAGCAAACACTGTTATTCTCATTTTACACCTTGGTTCAAATAAAAAACCTACATGACTTGTCTAGTCACGTAGAAAGTCTATAAAAGAATCAAACAGGTATTTTTGATTGTGGCCACGCTCCTCACCATGGCAATAGTTACCCACTTTCCTCTCCTGGCCTGTCATGCTCCACTCCACCAGGAACAGAACAGAACCAGGGAAGCCAGGCTTAGGCACGATTCACTTACTGCTCCTTCAGGAAGAATGCAGTCATCATAAACTGACATTTTCTAATTCTGGGGATCTGCAGATGAACCTATTGTGTTGCTTTTCTGAGTGACACCTCTACAACACAGACACTACTGAGACCCCACAGTTAATCATCACTGCCAAGTGCTCTTCTGCCAAACAGTGCAGCCTGCTCAACTCCACTGCTTGAGGAGAGGCACAAACCCTTCTCATTCTCATACCTCATTCAGAAAATGTCACAGAAAGACTCTGTGCTGGAAGCTGGTGATGCATTGATATATTTACCAGCATATCATCATCAGTACTGAGGCTGAGACATGAACATAATCAATCTGCTGCACTGGATCTCTCAGACATGTTAGAGTTATGTTAATAAGACAGCAGGTTGTCAGCTTTCCTAGTGAAGTACCAGAGTATATTTTTTTTTTAACACCTAATAGTAGCAATTCGGAGTTCAGAAGCTCTGGAATAAAATAAATGCTTGTACCTCTTAAATAGCCTTTCACTCATACTCCTTTTCTCAGAGGTGGTGTGGGATACAGCACAAAATAATTACTCTGGAGACCACTAGAGCAAAGCTCTCATAACAACAAGCAAATGGAGCTTTCCAGCTACCCAAGATGCTAAATTAAACTATATAGAGTCCACAGAAGTCCTCAAGTGCCACTGTAGAGTAAAAAGGAATTTTTATAGTCCTGCTTTAAATGAAGTGGGCATTGTCATTCCAGCTGGTGTAAACAGAGAAAGGAGGATCAAACACTCTCTTTGTTGCTGGACCTTCTCTCCAAGTCCTCAGTTACAAAATTGATAAAGCTATTTTTCTACAAAAAATATTATCCTACATTCAGCTGGAATAAAATGCTTATTTATTTTATATTTATTTTAATGTGCATCATTTAAATAATTTTCATTCTGGTTTTCACCAAAAATAGTTCATATCCAAAGCCAAATAAACCCTCACTGGAAATATTTTCCCTGTCAAAACTATCCAAGTATCAGATTTGAAAGTACAATCAGCACAAAATAGCACTGTCTGATTTCACTCCTCACCCTTTGTGTCTTGATTCAAATCCTGCCTAGGCCAGGGAACTGCCCCAGGAATACCCAGCACCATCCATGGGTGTCCCCAGCACTCCACTGACACCCAAACTACGGGCCCTGCCCTGGCTCACAACAGCATTACTCAGCAAATTCTGGCTGATTTGCATGGCAGGAGACCCAGGACCTGACTGTGAAAAAAAAAAATGCATTATCTGGAGATTTGGCTCGTCCTAGGAAGGGCAGATTGGGGTGCTAAGTGCCAGTCCTGTAAATAACCATATCCCTGACAGCACTGTCTGCAGCAGAAAATCAGGGAGGCTGGATGCACAGCTCCATCTGCCTTCCCCCCTCTTCTGAAAGGCACAAGCAACCAAGACTATTTATTTTCCCAAGTGCACAAGATCCTATGGACTCCCAGCCTAGAGACAGCTATAAGGAGTTAGGGTTTCTTACTGCCACGCTGAGTCAGGTTTCAGTCCTAGGAGAGTGGTTTTAATCTCTGGTAAGGTCAGCACAGCTTACTGACAAAAAAAAGAGAAAGGAAAGGGCTCTTTTAATTGCATTAATTATGATACATTCGCTTTTGTTTCTGATGACTGTTGCATTTTAGGATCCAGGAATGGTATCACTGAATTTTAATCAGAGATCTGAACAAGCTACTGAAATATGATTAGTTCTTCTATCTGACACTGTGATTACTGCTTAGGAGACATCTGCTGCTGCATAAAATCAAATCTTCCCTTTCTGTCTTCCATTGTGACAATGCCAGAGCTTTTCTCTTTTTTTTTTTTCCAAGGAGGTGGAGATGATCTCAAGGAAAGCAGCAGGGCCCAGCCTGTGTCTGAGGAGCACTCAGACACACCCCGTGATGGTTTTTGCCCTTTGCCAGACCCCTGGGCTGACAGATTTCCCATTTTCACAGCAGGGGCACAGCTTTATCTCTGTGCAGTTGTAACATTTGCATGTGCAGGATGTGGCCCTTCCCTCTCCCTTCCCTACACTGCAGTGAGGCTGCCAACCCTTCCCATTGTCCTTGTGACACCTGGCTGCAGGAATCGCTCCAGCAGCCTCCAGCTGGGTCTCCACTCCTTCAAAACAAAACCTGTCCCTCTCATCTGTGCAGGTGAAAAGGCCTTTTTCAGGATGGCTTCATCAGAGGGCAGCTGGTGGCTTTAGGGTACACCTCAAAGGGCTGATGGAGTGAGGTGCTGCTCTCAGTCCGGGGTGCAAAGACACCAGAAACTGAAGGCAGCAGCAGAAGGAGAAAGAGAGCGAGAGAAGTAAAAGAAAAAAAAAACAAAACACAACAAAACAACAAAAACAAGAAAGAAATCAAGAAAAAAAAAAGTAATATTTTTTACATCTGACCTCAAAGCTGCTGGGACTGCTGTGAGGTATTTTTCCCACTCAGGTTAGTCTGCTCTAAAAGGCTGTGGGCATCAAAGAGAAAACATTATAAAATATCTGTCTTCCACTTGCCTGCATTTTGCCTGTAATAGGTCTCCTACTTACACTAGTTTTTTTTTTCCCCCTCATCTCAACATAGAACAGAGGACGGCTGCTCACCAGGCTCATTAATATGCATAAAGTGCAGTATAATTAGTTGCCACAGGTAACCCTTCTATAACTGTGTGAATTGAGCTAATGTGCAAATATACGAAGCACTGCAAGTAGGACGGTGTAAGTAAAAGTCCCCCATTTCATAAAAGGAAATATTTGAATAATATGCAAATGCACTGGATGTTATTAACAGGATGTCAAGGTTTGACAGTCCATGTTATTGTGGAAATAAATGAGTTTTGACACAAATAACTTAGATATGCATTGATTTTTTGAGCAAACGTTGTAATGAGATGTTATGTATTGTAGTGCAGGTTTATACAGATTTTGATGACTATTAGGGGAAAACATAACAGTGGATCAATTATTAATGTATTCATTAATATGCTCCAATGTGTAACAATAATTATTTTCTTTCTTTTCTCCCCCCCCTTCAAAATGCAGTTCCTCTTGCATTTTTAATATACCTGCTTGAAAGTGTATGGAGCAGAGTCAATACAGCATTCAAATCACAGGCGTCAGGGAAGATGAGCTGTACCTAACCACTGCTGACAAACACTACCCAAATGCTCCTTATACTCTGCATTTCTTCATTATAACTCCCCAGAGGAGGCATTAGCTTCTGTTCTTTCAAGGAACCCAGTTCACATACTGAAGCTCATTGTCAGGTCAACAGTTCCTAATGTTGGTCAGTGAGTTTATGTGAATTTCCATTGTGCTGGCATTTGCTCCTGGGAGACAGAGGGAAGAAGCATCCAGAAAGCATTCAATGCCTAAGGACAAACATCTGCTGAAATGGCTTGCTGGCCAAGTTCACCAACAGGGGAATCTGCAGTTGATCCATTCTGCTGAACCTGCCAGATGTCCCTGTTTTGTGCCATCTCGTCCTGATTTCTAAAAGGATTGTCATCGAGTCCCAGTAGGTGCTGTGGAGTCCTGCATGGAAGGACGGTCAGAGCCCTGCTCACTGTTCCGACTGCCACGCTCCAAGGAGTGTTCCAGAGGCCATTGGTGCGTGGAGGGGGACAGGCACGTCAGCATGGGCAGCCCAGCAGCAAGAAATCCTGAGCTGAAGTGGCACAGACTCAGCTCAGGCTGCTTTGGCTTTGCTGCAACGCTGGACTTGCACAGTCATTGCAGAGTGCAAAGATGATGCAGGAGGTGTGGAATCCTCCTTCACCACAATGGCCACAGGAAGGTGTCCCAAAAGGCCAACCCCTTTTTCAGGAGGATGATAAACGACTGAGCCTTCATTTCGTTAGGGTATTAATTGCTCTGGAGGCAAAAAGGGAAAATAGCCAGAGAGAAGTAACCTAAGCCTGGATACCCCAAGATGTGAAAGCATAAGAATACAAGACCAGATTTAAAACTGGCTAGAATCACCAGAAGAATGAAGAAGCACATTTGCTAATTGTGTGCATGTCATAAATACTGGGATAGCTGGAGACTCACTGCTTAAAACACTCATTTTATCCAGCCAATTAGCATGCTGCCTAGACCATTATCTAGCATTACTGTGGGTTCCACGGCACACAATGAAGAGGTTCATGTAATTATAACATGATCCAGGTGACCTTCTGTACCACAGGTAATACACTGTGCCTCTTGCACTGCCTAATTCTGGCCAACAGACCCGAGACAACCCTGAGTTGTTAAGCTACAGACAAGATTTCAAAAGTGTTTCCAGCCTTCAGGCATCCAAAATAATAAGTCATTTGAGGTCTTGTGTTTTCGAGAACAGGTACTGATTTTCAGGGGCAGATTAGATGCCTGAACATTTGAGGCTTTTGCTTTGGAGATAATAACTCTCTGATGGATTTTGCTCACAGTCATCATTGCTGGGTAAGTGAATCTGAAAGCAGCATGAGTGTATAATTGACTGCACACCGGGGTCTGGCTCGGCACAGTGACTTAACCGAGGAACAGGGAAAAGCTGCAACTGCCAAGGAAAGGGAATATTCTCCTTAGCCCATAAAAAATACAGTCACCCAAAACTGCAGGTTTAAAACTAAAAGTCAAATTTCCACAGATGACTATTAAAGGTAACAAACTCCCTGAAAATCAATCCCCTTTTCTCTTAGATACTTTAAAAATTCCGGTGTCACACTCATATACAGGTGAAAATAAAGCCAGCAATTCCTACTAATATCAATGCCTCTACAGGCACAGCTTTAGTGCTGCAGAACATCTCCTGTCTTTATCATTTGCATTTATTTATAAGGCTGCTGTTTCCCATCCCTGGGTAGCATCACATGTTGCATATTTGTGTAATGCAGCAGAAGAGAATAACTGGGATTCCTGCTAGAAAACCCAGAGAAATCATTTTGTGTTGGTTTTTTCCAAGCCAATAATAATCCCGTACAAAAACACAATACTTTCCCCACAGCAATATTATGAAGCCTGCAAAAGACCATCTCCCAAGGAACAGACTGACAGCTAAGAATTAACCCAGGCAATGCCAACAAGAATCAGAAAATACTTTTGTGTAACATTTTGTAGGATATTACTAATATTCTACTTATTACTTCACACTTTTCGGAAGGAGATGATCAAGTATTTTCTAAAAGGACGGAAAATCCTTGCCTGCTTTTTACAGGTGTGGAAATCAAAGCAAAGGGAGATGAAGTGAACTGCCTGTGATCATCCACCTGCAAAACAGGGAGAGATCAAAGTGTTCTGGTGATGTCCAAAGTGAGCAGTGAGCACTCTCCAGCTCACAGGGCTCCAGGCCCCCCTTAGCCACTAAGGGCTCCTGGCCAGGATGTGTTACAGCTTCTAATATTCATGTGCCCACATTTCTTCTGTTCAGTGGGAAGCAAAGTGCAGGTAGGGACAGAAGACCCCAGGAGTGATGTGTGGCTCCTCTTGGCCTCTGTATCCAGCCTGGAAGCTCAGACAAGTCTGGCAGCCCAGAGGTGCTCCCATCTCTCTGCACACTGGATGGATGATGCCTCTCAGCTGCTTCTCCATGACTCTCGAACAAAAGATCCCCTGAGCAGCCTTCTCTGATTTGAAGAGACATCTGACTCACTGTTTGTTTTACCTGAGGCATCTCTCTTCTTACTTGTCATAGTGATATAAAAACCTGGGCTGTTTCCAGCTGCTGATATCATCATCATTTCAGCTCCATCATGTAGTGAAATAACATTCCTTCATCTTAGCAAGGACTGGTCCATAGGTTTTTTTCCCCTCTGCTGAACCACTCTAATTTGCTTTGACTGACTCTGAGTGAGGAGGAACTTGACCACTGGAATATTTTCAACACTCCAGTCCACCCAGAGGCTCCTCAACTCTTTCAGATCTCAGTCAAATGAGCTGATTTCTAGGAGCTGACCCTCAGTTGTCCCTGTGGCTTGAGTCAAGGTACACCAAGGCAGTTCAATGCTCTCCACAAAGGGTGACAAAGCTGGCAATGGGATTCCTCTAAGGAGGATTTTTCCAGAAGGGAACAGATTAATTCAGAGCATGAAGAAAATATACAAAACTCTCCACTATTTGCCCTGTCCTATTGTAGCTGCACTAAGTAGTTACAATACACAGAGCCTTGTTTCACAGAAATAATTTTCCTCCTTTTACTCTCTCCTTCCTTACTTCAGAATCAAATTGAGCAGAAAAAAAAACAAAGTGGAAATGAAATGGGGACACAGTGTATGGGAAGGAAAAGCAGGAACTGAAAATCAGGCCAGAAAAATATGATCGTTTATATTCAACATTTCTTTCTTTTCCCAAGTATTCAGTGAATAATTTTTGAGCATTCTTGAACTTTTTTTTCACCCCCCCACAAACCTGATTTACCATTTTTACCTGCTCCACCAGACAAGCAGGCAAATAGCTGCAAGCCTCTCCCTGAGAAGCTTTGCTCAGGTTCTTGCCCTCTCTAATGTGATTGCCAACACAGACTGACAGCTGGTACCATCTGCAGTGCTGGTTTTTCTGATCTAAATAACTTCTCACTCTTCCAATGAGACAAACAGGTCATTTCAGATTAGACATCAAACCTCACCAGCTTTTGGTCACTTCTGGCCTGGGTCACATTTGACTACAACCTGTCACTTGCAAGTCATCTATCAACAGGTTGTTCCTACCTCCAAAAACACCAGGTTCAATCATTCAAGTAGTAAACCACAGTCTCAGCCCCTGTAGGCTTTAAAATACACACTTAAATGAAGGAGGATCTTTAAGGAAATGTTTTAGGGCCCTTTTTATTAGTCTACCACTTCACAAGAAACTTGTTTGTTTTATTTGTGAAGAGGGGTGGATTTGGGAAAAAACAAATATAAATAAAATGCAACTATATATAAAATGGTAAAACTCAGTGTCAGGCAAAGAGCACGTGGTAATGAAATGGTGAAGTGCAGCTCAGACAACCTTTTTTCATCTTGCCTATGAGATGGAGGGTACATGGCTCTCCATCACAAGTGCTTGCACACACAGACCCCCTGAGGTCTTGCCTTCAGCTCATTCAGTCTGAGCAAAATGGGGAAATCAAGAACACCAGAGCACCAAAGGTGGGGGTTTGCAAAGATGCAATGATTGTCCTTGTAATTAAATACCTGCACTGTGCACAAGGAGCCTTCACAGATTTGAGAGCACCACTAAAGTGGGCTTATGCAGTTAAAGAATATTTAGAAGCTGATAAAGACAGAAAACCTTGACAGTAGAGAAGTAGGATGCCTGCAATGTCCTGGCTTCCCAACCTTGTTTTCATGGCTGTGCCCACCAGATCTCTCCAATTCTGCATCTTTAACATCAGACATCACCTTTAACATCACGTTTGTCATGGCCCATGGTCTCACCCTGCTGTCCCACCTACTTACAGACCATTTCCCTTCATTTCTAAAATAAAAACTCAGCTTCTGAAGGCACCTCATATGACACTGTTTGCTTAATAATATTTTAAAAGGACTTTAATTGCTTAGGCTAAAGTCTTCAAATGTGTTTCAATACCTTCAACATCAAATCCCACATTTTTTTGTGAGCTCAGGTTTAACTCACTTGAAAGCCTGGACTACAAAGGAAGAGAAAAGAGAATGACTGCTTAGACTTGTATAATGCACAGGGCATCTCTCTCCCATCCCTAACAGGAAAACACCAAAGAATAAGTGTATTTTTCAGAAAAGCTTCTTGTCTTGATATGGAGACAAGGGGAAAAACATCACTATTACCATTAACTTGTCACTGCTTATTTACCCTTGTTGAGATAAACACATGCCTGAGTCATTTCACTTCAGCATCCAAACACTGGTTCTTGTTATAACTTCACAGATAGATTAAAGAACCTCTTACAAAGTAGTGTTTTCCTGCTGTGGAGGCACTTAACACTGAAGACAAGTCATCTCTCAATCTTATTTTTGATGAGCTAAAAAGATTGAGAGTATCTCGTGGCAAAGCATTTTCCCCAGCACCTCTTTCCTGCCTCCTCTCCAATTTACCAGTATATTTTTCAGAATGGGAGCATGAGAAGAATCAGGATAAAGCAGAGCACCACTGCCTTCCCAAAGACAAGGGTGAAGATGCCTTCCCACTTCACTGCCTCATGGATTAAATGTCCATGACTCCTGTAGCCCTTGCAGGATGAGCACAGGAACAGGGGGACTCTGCAGACACATCCATAGGGAAGGAAAGAAGCTAGAAAAGGCCATATATTCTCATGGGTTCATTTAAAGTTATTAAAATCTATATATTCTTGTGGATAGGATCTAGTTTGCCCTAATAACCAAGCTGCAGCTCCAAGAAGGAGTTTGCTTCATGACTCCCTTTATTCTGGATGGAACTTTTCACTGACTTTTTGCACTGGCATTGTTGCAATCCCATTTTTTAGCACTGGACCGACAAACACGTATCTTAATCATGTTTTCATGGCTGCTTTTATGGTTTAATGGCGTGTTATAGTTTAAATGGTCAACAATTGAATGGGCCTTGTTGGTTTATGAAATAGTTGTTAATATTAGATTGCACAGTTGGGAATATTACAGTGTGCACTTGTGCATTAAATATTAATTTGTCTGGTGAGAGCTGAGACTATTTGAAGTGTAAGAATTGAAACTTGGGCAGGGCTTCAGTGTGTTGTTGCCAGTGGCTTAATGATGTATGCAGTGTGTGCTAGCCTGAGTCTTTGGGGTACCACAGCCCTCAGTCCAGGCCCTTGGCCTGTATTTTCCTTTTTGTCCTTGTCATGATGAGTACTGAAATAAAGACATACAGATTTCTGTTGCATGTTCCCTCTTTCAGCTATTCCAGGGCTTTTTCCAGATGATCAATCTATCCCTGCTCAAAGTGGGTCACACAACACCATGGCAAATATAATTTCTGCTGCCAGAAGCCTCTACATAGTAAACTCTGCATCCCCCAAGGACAGCCTATTGCCAGCTCTCTCCTCTTTTGTGTAATTCTTATTAGAACAGTCAACATAAAGCTATACTCATCTCTCAAACACCATCAGAGACTCAGGAAAAATCAAAATCAACCACAGAAGTACTCACATTGAAAGGGGTTGTTGTACGTGCCAGTTAAGCAGAAATGGGATGGGTGCATGTGAATAACTCATGAAGCAGCAATTTTTAGCTTTGGTGATTCCAGGTATTGCATATTAGCACAGGAGTTGCCAATATGTAACACTTGTGCACCTGCAGAGATATTGGAAGTCTTTTTACTGCTCAGATGGGCGCAGTGTAAACTGGATAGAGACTGAACTCATGGCACAGCTAAAAATATTCTATTCCATAAATCCAGAACCTTGGTTTTATTAAAAGGACTGAGTGAAGTTGTTCAGAGTTCAGTCAGCTTAGCTAATGTGAGTTGAAAATGGATTTGGTGCCTTGGCTACTCCCTGAGTTATTTCTGCAGCTCTACCTGGTGTTTACCCATTCACATGTTCATGAATTATCTGAAACCTGTGAAATGCACAACCTACCAAAGTGTCTGTTAAACTGTGGAATACTTGAGGCCATCTCCCTGTACCACAGCATTCTGCCTGACAGCCAAAACTATTTCAGGGTGGCTTAATATCAGTATTTCTTATTTACTTTGCTTGTTAGGGAACTGGGACAGCAGAGTAAATGCTAATCAATTCTTCCAGGAAAAGTCAGACAATTCCTTAAGTATCAAAAATGTACCTTAGTAACTTTACACACAGTCCAACCGACTTCCTACAGCCTACCTGCAGGGTTTATACTACACAGAATACACACTGGGGGAATCAGATGGTGTTACCCTGAAGATTGCAGAGGATGGGACATTTCTCTGACTCAAACTACTATAAATTCAAAAGCCAGACAGCATTTTACTCCAAAGACATTCAGTGCAGCCTCTCTAGGTGTGGTCAGTAGAGTGTGCAACGTATCCTGGTCCACTCTGCTCAAAAACAGTTTGCAAAACTGTGTGAAGCAACACTGGCAGTGGACTTGTGGAGCTTGCTGCCACAGGAGGCTGTGGAGGCAGAGGGTATCTGCAGCACTTAAAGGGATTAGAGAAACTCATGGACAATAGGTGCAGCAGAGGCATGGACAGGAATGCACCCCCTGGCATCCTTAATCCAGTGATTACAGATGCTGGAGGCATACAAAGGGAAAGGGCTGCAGAAGGTGGCTGGAGTCACACACTCCTTCTGGACAACAACTTTTGGGGGCAGTTTAAGACACCCAGGCTGGGTGAGTGATTGCTCTGACCCAACCTGTGTTTCCTAAGCCAGTTGTTTATCTCCAAAGCCCTTTTTTTTACCTTGCAGTTGAAGCCAGACCTGAGTGTATTTGCCAGAATTGGAGGGAGCCTTATGGTGCATGATCCCAGCATGGCTGCAGGTGGCTTAAATACCAGAAAAACATAATAGCATCAACAACAGCAGCACTGCCCACTTCATCCAGTTTCATGTCACTCCTGGGGTTTCTGATAGAGTTCAGGACACACATGGAAAATGCAGAGACCTCATACAGCTGCTCTGATATCTGTCTCCGTCTGGTGAGTCAAAGTCCCTCTCAGAGGAGATGTCTCAAGGACTCTTTCTCTGATATTTCCTGATTAGCATTTCCAGGAGTAATTTTGCTTTATAAGGAAATCCAATGAATAGAATTACTGATAAGCCTGAAACTTGCTTCCCATGATTTCAAAAGTGACTGATGATTTTGAGTACCTCTGACTGCAGCTGGACATTTCAAGATGCTTTAAAAGGCCCCCAGTTTTAGATGTCAGAACCCCTAGAGAGGGGAAGATTTTTGCCCCCTTTCCACATCTCAGACTCTGCAAAGAAAAGAAACCAAAATCAACAGCCTTTGGAAAAACCTAAAACTCTGATTTCGAGATGAAGCACAAGAATTAAAAGGGTAATTACAGCTGCCAAGAGAGGAAAGACTTCACTACATGCCTTCAGGTGAGCAGATACTCCATCACTGATGAAACATATGGCTTTATCTCAAATACACCTTTGACATTTCTAGTGCGTGTGTCTGGGTGGGAATGGGTGTAAAACAGAACACAGTTCCTGTAAAAAATGGGAGCAGACTTCAGAGCCAATTGGGAAACACATGGCAACACCAGATAAAAGAGACAGACAGAAAATAAAAAGAGCAAAAATTCTGCCAAAGGGGAAAATCACAACTCACATCCTTTGCTTTGGAGATGGCTCTGTATGATTACATGCACGCTGTGAATATGGCTGTTCTGATAAAAACAGTCTGCACCATTCACACAGCAAAGCTCTTCTTTGGGGGGTAAAATATTCTTAGCTTCTGGTTTTTTCTTTGCCCCAAAAAAAGCAGCTTTTGGGTCCAACCAGCCATGCCACGTGCAAAGCCCAGCCTACGAGCAGATACCCAAACACACACCCCAACGCCTAAGCACATATTCATTTGAACCACAGTGACAGCCTCATTTGGAAACAAATTAGGGGTTAACTAAGAAGTCCATGACGGAGGCAGAATCGAGTTTCCCTTTTCCCCTCACTGTCTGTTGGAATTAGAAAGTGTCTATGAGCAGTGTGTGTCAAGAATATGAACATGAGATGTCATTTCTCCTGCCTCTAATTGAAGCTAAGATAAATGAAGTGGAAAGGCGGCGTCCAATCCAATCAAAACATGAAAAAGGTATTTTGACATGTAAATTACAAACTTCCTGTGTATTTTGTCTCCCCAATTACACCCTCCCCTGTCATGTTTTTTTAAATTATATCTTAATCTCCCAGTCTCCTAATAATTATGTCATCATTCTTGGGCCTTGAACACTGTGTAATGGTATTTTATAGGATGTGCCATTCATTATTAACTAAACTTACTCTCTGTCCCCGGTGATGCTATTTCTCATGGTGTTCAAATATGCATTGTGTCAGTTCTCCCTTTGTAAATGTTAGGCCAGTTCCACTCACTGCTTCCTGATTAAATGGTGTGGAGTATGTGAGACACTTTCAGACAGTTTATTCTGCCCATCATTATTTCATAGGGATGCACGCTCCCTGGTATTTTTTTAATGGAATGGGTAAATGGTTTCAAGTGTAACTTCTCAGTCAGTTTGGATTACTGAAGGAGCTCCGTGCCTTTCATGGTGTAATTGACTGTGTTTTCTCTCCACCTCGTGAAAGGGGAGGCAGCATTGGCTCAAATTAAAATGCACAGTAAGGGATCGGGAGTAAGATCAATGCAGTGCCTAACTACACCTCCATGAGAGTATTTCCATCAGCTGCTACAGTCTTTACATCAGATCTAACAGAGCGACACCAAGGATCAAATCCATCACGTCTATATTTAGATGTTGTGAATGCTACATCTAAGGGAGTCAGCAGGACCAAAATAAGCACTCCTAGACTGCAATTCATCTCTGTCCTTTAAATGGCTATTTTTGGATGAGATTAATAACACCTTAGAAGTGCCTTTTTCTCTCAGAAGACAAGAGCAGGATTCCTCAGGACTTGTTCAGGCTGTGGAAGCCCACCAGAGGAGGAATCCCACCCCAGGTGGAAAGGATCCCATCCCTGGAGTTAGGGACTGCCATGGTAAAGGGGAGAGATGACTGCAGGGAGGAGGAGAATGTAGGTAAGTCTTGTGATACTTGATCTTGTTATTAATGCAATCAGTTACAGGCTATTGATGAGCAGCACTCACGCAGCAGTTGCTCAAGTTTCTGAGCTAAAACACCACCCACACCATCAGATATTCAAGAATGATAGCAAATCAGACCCAATATCAGACTTTGCATAAACATGCCACACTTTCATGTTCTAGTGATTATCAGACGAAAAATGTTTAGCCCTTATGATGTAAATGAAAATACTTCCTTATGTATAGCTAGTTCAGCAATATAACTTAACTCCTGATTTTGAGAGCACAGAAAGTGCTCCCCAGACGTGACTTACACATAAACAGCTGGAAAAATTACAGAGAAAATTACTAATTGGACTGTATTTAAAAGTGATGTTAAACAACTTCTGTCTGCACAGTCTTATGTTCTCAGTCAAGCCTTCAGTGAGACAGGGAAGCCTGTGAAACACTTTCATCCCAGACTTTCTGCTACTAAAGGCAGCTGACACACAAGCCAGTCCTGTTTTTCAGCACCCACCTGCATGACAGGAATTTTGCCCTGGATTTGAACTGCTCCTCAGCTTTGCCTACGCTCTGTGTTAAGTGAATAATGATCCCAGTGTCAAAGATGCCATATCAAAGTTTGGTTTGGGTACACCTGGGCAATCTCTTTTTATTACTGTAGCCAGTGAGTGCAGCAGAGGAGCTGCACAAACTCCTGCAGTTTGAGTGGGACAAGCTCAGGACTGAAGGAAATGGAAATTCCTATTGAGTTTCAGCACCCCTTCTCTTTGCAAGGAGATCCAGATCTCTGGAAAAGCTCTGCTCTGCACCTGCACAAATAAAAACCAGGACCCCTCTCTCTCTCTTCCCTGCCAGAGCCCCACTTCATCAGGCCTGGGAACAGCCTCTTCCCAGGGCCTCCTGACATGGACATCTCCTCTTTACTCCAACAAAGACAAAGAACCCAACTCAGCAAATACTGCTGGTCACCTCAGACTTATTTCTTCCTGGTGTGTTTCCTTCTGTTCTTTTCCCCAGACCTGTGGAATAACAGCTGAGCTGAGGGGAGACAGCTGTGAGCAGGGCAATGTCCTCTCCTTCCCACGGGCTGTGGAGAGTCCGTGTGTCTCTCATCTCCTCGCCCTCCTCTACAGTGTCCTGTTTTATCAGTTTTACCATTGCTGACCTCTGTGCTGTAAAAGCCTGCACTTCTGCTCACCTGCCCCCAAAGCACTCCAACAGCAACTTGTGTTAAATTAACCAGCAAACCCACGCTAAGGCTGAAATATTTCAGCACAGAGCCCCCCTGCTGAGGAGATCCCACTGCTCTCGACCTGGCCCAGTCACACCACAAGCATCCATCCCTGCTGGAACTGCATTTTTATATATTCCCAGCACAGTGTTGCTGCCCTGCTCATGCCCTGGCACCTTGTGCACGAAATCCAGCTTCCCTGGAGATGACCAAGCTCTCACATGCCATTATAAAACACTTTCTCCAGCTTCAGACACGAAATTTGGTTGCTCTCCTGCCAGGAATATCCAGAGGCACACGCACCTTTCACCCAGTTTCTCTGGGAAAAGTTCATCTTTCTTAGGACTGGACAGCGGATTTTAGGATTGAGACATCAGAACTGAATTGTTTTAGGCATCCTGTCATCTGAAGGTTCCCTACCTGACCAGGAAGAAGGATTTATTGCACCTCCTTCACCTGAGCTCCTGCAAGTGGCCATCAGGCTTTCCCAGCACAGATTTGCCAGGCTGTGCTTGTCAGTCCCAGATGTGCACACACCCACACCCCAGATGTGCACACACCCACACCCCAGATGTGCACACACACATGTTCATTCTTTGGAAAGGAACAAGGAGGTTCCTGCCAAGCTGGATTTAACCCTGGGAACAAGACTCTCCATGTCCCTGCAGTTGGCCTTCTAGCACCAGATACAAACAACAGGCAGGAGTGGTAGCATCAGTCTCACCTTAATTAAGGCCACTTGAAATTACTGAGTCTTTCTCTTCAGACACACCATTCTTTCTGTTCAGGGTTCATCTCTCCATCCAGAAACACATAAACCACCCCACACAGACATAAACCTCATCCATCTCTTGGGGTTCTCACTTTTAGTGCGTCACACATCTCTACCCAGATGGAGCTGGGGCATCAATAACACAAATTAACATCCAGTCTACTGTAAGCTGGGACAGTTTGGCTATGACCAGCAAGTTTGGTATGCTTTTGCTTAGTCTGGATAGTTTTTAAATAATTTTTTGAGATATAAAGACAATTGGTTTAGCAAATTATTAACATAATACTTGCCAGAGCACTTCTTCACATATTGCAGCAAACCCTTGACCTGTGTATTTAGATGGAAATACATGAAAAGAAAGTTTCCTGTCACAGCTTTTTGTGTGGCACAGCCAGGATGCCTTTGCAGATGAGCTGTGCTGTTACTGTACCTCTTATACAACCTGAGTGTCCCCATAAAGTACTGCATGTACTTCACAATGACGCTTTTTATGCACTCCAGTATTCTGAAATGCCTTCCTGTGTCCTTCTCCCTTCCCACGTGCTCTGGGTAGATCTGCACTTTGATGGATTCTGCCACATGCAGCCCAAAGTGCTGAACTCTGTCAGACACAGTTTAGCAGGCCCAGCACCAACCACTGCTCCACCACGGCTCTGCAGGATTTGTTCCCAAGGCCCAGGACGATGTGAAACATTAAACAGCTCCTCTTGGGCACAGAGAATGATGGTGGAAAACCTGCCCTGCCTCCCCCTCCAGCTCTCCAGAGCTCCTGCAATCACATCTCAGGTCTGGCAGCAAACCCTTGGCACAGGCCTGGGGAAGGCAGAGAGAGAGGGGAGAGCACAGAGAAAATGTGGGAAAATAAATGCAACGGGAGCTTGTACAGAGCTTTCCTCACAGTGTGTCTGTCACCATCATAAATACATAAGTATGTGATATATATATATATATGGCTGCAAGTCCAGGTTTGCCACAAAGAACCACCCCCTCACTGGAGAACCATCAAGATCTCCCCATTCTCCTTTTGGTGATGGCATCCCCAGCCCTGGACACTATGGAAAGAGGCTCCTGCTCTGAAATTACAGGCCTCACTGCATAAACTTTTTAAAAGTGCAGTTTTAACTGAATGACAAATTCTCAGCCACTCATTCTCAGCCCTCCAGAGAATGTCGCACTCCGCCTCCCAGAGTATTCATGCATTTGCACTGTAGTATTGCTTTTAATTCACAGGTCTCTTTATTAGAGTGGATTTAAAAATAGATGATATTTGTAACATATTTTTAACACTAAAGAATTTAAGAGAGAGAGGGAGAAAAGAAAAAAATCAAAATCGTTGGTGAAGAAAAACAGCATTGCTATTCAATGAGCTACAGACCCAGTCAGAATGTGCTTGAAATCTAAAATTCTCATAGGTTCTATCTCCCCTCAGAACTGCCATTTGTCAACCATTAGCACATACATAGATTAGGGTTTGGATTAGAACCCAGTTGTAACCAAAAAGCCCTTTATCTTCATCAACATCACCCCTACCACAGCTCTTTTGCTAATAAGACGACATGGAGAGTGAAAACACTGGATGCCATATCTCTACAAATCCCTCCTCTTCTCTTTCTTTTTTTTGCTATCAAATCCTTGATTTAAATTCCAAAGCACAGAATTCAACACATACAAATTCAATAGTACCTCGAAAAGCAGAGTTTGCTCCTGCTGGGCCAGATCCTCTGCTGGTACAAATCAATACGGATCTCTTTAGCCTAAGTGCATTTACATTGTGAATCCGGCCCCTGGGATCCCTGAGCTCACATACAGGAAAAGTCTGCTTTTAATTAAAAAAAAAAAAAAAAAAAAAAACCAAAACCTAAAAGCTTTGCAAATGTGAGCTTATAGAGGGAGAAGGCCCCACTGCAGGTTTACTCTGGTTTATTTGTATTTTCGTAGCAAAAAAATTCATGGCCAAACCAAGTGCCTGGATGGTGACTGCCTTGGTTGAAACGTCTTCATAATTTAAGTTTTGGCAGCACCATGTTCTGGGAAGCTTGCCCCAGTCTCACCAAATTCTTTTCCTTACAGATAGGAAAGGAAATAATTTTTAAAACCAGTTATTTTGATATGTACAAGCCAGAACTGAACTACAACTGTTTCACTTGGCAATTTCCTTTATGTTAAATGATTCAAACCATCCTTCAAAGCAAAGCATTTATAGAACAAAACAGTTGTTTTGAAGAAAAATAAAATATTTATTTTGACACAAGAGTCTACTCCTTCCCTTTTACTATTTGATTTCCTAACTTTTTTTTTCATTTTGCTTAAAAAAAAATATTTATTTTCATTTTTTTGCACTGCCAGAGAACAAAAATAATTAATTATTCACTCTGCTCTAGATAAACCATGCATAAATCATGAATAAAAATATACATTCATTCCCTCTGCTGTAAACTACTATTTGGTGAAAAGTAGAACATAACAGGAGCCTGAACTTATCCTCTGCCTCTCTTTGTCTTGTTTTTCACTTAAGATTCGATTACAACAGCTTGGAACCTGGGACAACCTCAGAGCAGCTGCACTCCTTCCACGTTGTTATACTACCATCTACTGATAAAAGGATGCTACTTCTCTGGGATTTTGCCTGCTGTCCTCATCCCCTTGGTGCAACAAGCAGTATTTCAACTCAAACAGAGCTCAAAAATGAGCATTGAACTGCTGCTCCAAGCCTCAGCACCTGAACGCTCTTTGGGGGCTCACGGAGGCACCAGCTGCACTCCAGACCCCTTGCAGGAAAGAAGGTTTTGGGGGATTTGTATTTGTTACTCCCTTTGTTTCTTTCAAGGGAAAAAAGCTAAGAGATGGGAAATGATTATCAAAAGCCCTTTGGCAACTTGAAGAGGCTGGGCTGGTCTTACGCTAAAGAGAGGAAACATTAAATTGCTACTTTAAAGAGGCTTGAAAGTGCACTACATTAAAAAAAAAAAGCCAACAGTAACAAGTTTAGTTCTATAAAATGTTAATTTCCCCCCATTATTAATAGCAGGGAAGGCAGCAGCTTGGCTTTTTGCAGCATCCTCACATCCCTCTTGGGGGTTCCTGGAGCTTCCAGCAAGCTGTCCCCAGTCAGAATCCAGGACTCATCTGGGATAACTGATCTGGTTGACTGAGGAATGGAGAACAGAGAGAAAAGCTGAGGACTCTTTGCAGGGTCTCCAGATGAAACAATTGGAAGTGCCAGTTAATTTCACATCTTTTGCCCTTCTCAGCTATACCCAAAATAGAAAGAGTGGCAGGCACCTTTTAGTGTAATCATTGCACTACAGTGATTTGGGGCTAATTAGATGTTAGTAATTAAGAAAAGACTGCTGTGACGGATGTTCTCACAGGTTGCATTGTTGATTCAAGAAATAAGACTGTTCACCTTTAAGTATTGTCAGTCACATTTCCTTAGCTGGGAAGAATTAAATGTCAATTTTATCTTGCTTCATCACTGCTCTTTAATCAATGTCGATGCATCACTTCCCACTATCATTCCTCCATCAAACACTGACCTGGAAATCTGACACTGAGCTTTTCAACACCAGCTCAGCTAATTAAGAACTTTGTTATTCCACCTTCCATCTTTTAAAGAAAAGTAAGAAAAGTGCCAAAGAACCTTTTGCTTTCATGTGGAAAAGCATCAGCAGGGGGTTAATAATAATTATTAAAATGACTGACAGCTGGGGCTGTGCTGTGATTTGGCCCAGCCCTGTGGTCCTGTAGACACAGAAAGGTAAAAGCTAAGAATAGTCAGGCCCTGAATTACTACAGTGAATAAATGGAGTTTTAGGAAAGAAAATAGCTTCCTACCCTGAGACTACAGGAGAAAGGTGCTGATATTTATTTTTGCATCTGACCCTTTCAGCAGGGCAGCCAAACCCTCCCCACATCACTGGGAAGCAGGAGGAGCACTCAGAGCCTTCCCAAAGCAGCCTATCACAGACACTGTGGGCCACCAGCAAGGAATTAAAAAGCAGGGCTGAGCTGTATCCAGATGGGTTTACTGGATTTTCCTGCACGCAAGCAGAGGAGACTGTTTAATGCATGCACTGCCACACATTCTGGGAGCCCTAAGCACAGATTAAGATCTCACTATTCTGGGGCCTGCACAACATGACAGCCCCAGTCCCAGAGATCTCCCAGCCTAAGCGTGAGAAATAGAAAAAAAAAAACTGGGAAAACTGCAAAAGCAATTAAGAAATTTTGATTGGTACCGTGTCACTGCCACTCTGTCTTTCACAGGCTTTTAGGGTTTAAATGTTACAGAAACACCTCCTTTTGAAGATACTTCCCACTTCTCCCTGAGCCCAGGGGGAACTCATAAGGCCAGACACTGCAAAAGTGTTTGCTAGAAAACTTGGCTGGTAGAAAATCAATTAGTTGTGGCCTGTCAGAAGTGGGCATAGATTTGTCAATACTGAGTAAGAGTGATAAGCAGGATGGATATGGACTGTGAAGGCTCTTCAATAAAGAGATGGTCAGGACTAGCAATGAGGACCTGAGAGGCAGAAACAGGTCAAAGCTCCTTGGACATGGAATCCAGCAACAAGGCAAATCTGGGCAAGGAATCTGTTTGTTTCTGCTTCTAAAAGAGAAATATTAGGTGCAATTTCTGAACACAAGCAAGAAGAACAACCAAGGCATATATTTGGCTGATATCTGTATTTTCTTAATCAACTACAAACACTATCAGGAAGTTCAAATTTGGCTGATCTGACTTCTTAGAGGTGGGGGAACAAAAACACAAGCACTTGGCACAAACCATTGCTTATATTATCTCACCCAGAAGACCTGCAGATCTAACGACCCAAGCAGATTCTAAAGCTTTCACAGGATTACTTGTATGAGAAAGACCTTCATTTTGCACAAAAATAAAGATTCAGAATGCCAAATATATTTTGAGGGCCAGATTTCTGGTAAAAGATGGAGAAAATATGCAAGTGGCAATCTTTGTTGCCCTTTTCCAGACCAGCATTTTCTTTGGTAATTCTTTCCGGGGAAAAAAAGATTGCTATGGGGCAAGACATGCTTCTTAAAAAGCTTACCACTCCTCTCAGTGTTCTCTCCTAGCTCCAAAACAGGTGTTTGCAGCAGCTCCATCCTGACCCAGCCCTCATCCTAAGTCCTCAATTCAAGTTGGACTCCAGGCAATTCTGGCTCTGGAGGCCCTCAGTTCCCAAAATCAAATGGTGAGCCCCCCCCTCAGCTCCATCTAAAATCCACCAAATTACACTGCACACGCAGGGAAGTGCAGAGCCTCAAGTTTTCGAACCTCTTTATTTTTTTCCAGTCCATGGTAGGACATCTCGGAGAGAAAACACCCAGTGGAGGCACTGAGAGTGCACGATCAGGTCTTGGCACACACAATTTTTCCATCGGTAAATCACAGCCTCTCAGGAGCTCAGCCTCTCATCTTGCAAAGGGAGGTTCCTCAATGTATAGATTTTGTGAAGATCTATTCTCTAGCATCTGTGAAAAGCAGCATTAGAGGATCTACAAAGGCACCTCAGTAACCCTGTGGTGCCTTCAGTCCCACCTCACGGATTGCACTTTTCCTGGAGCGCAGCGACCTTGATTCTGCAAAGTGTGTGAGCACAAACTGACAGTGCAGCTGGATTTTCCGTGGTTTGCAGAATCAGGGCTGATACATCCATCAGAGATACATCCAAACACACAGCTGACAAAATAAATATCTTCTTAGCGCTCCTATTATCATCCAGTGTTTTGGGGCCGGCTCATAAAGGCGCTTATGTGCAACAATGCCTAAGCAAACTGGGCTGATTTAAGAGGGCTGAGGGAACACTTAGCTTAGAATTTCCTGGCTTCAGTTAGATGCAGTCAGAGTGTTAAGATTATATTTCAGTGTCAGTATGTTGTTTTTATTTGCTTTATTAAATTTGCTTTAACTTGCATTGACATTTTCTTCCCCTTGCTACTCAATCTCTCAGCTGTAAAGAATCTGTTTTGCTGGACTGTTTTGCCATTTGTATCAAAAATAAACATTTAATTCATTAGGAATTCCTAATTTTTTTTATCACCAATAAGTGAAATCAAGCCCCAGATAATGATGTTGCTTGACTTCCAATCCCAGCCTGGCCAGACCAGTCAAGAGATTTTTGATTTAGAGGCAGCTGTACCACCACAACACAGAATTTGTTCTCTCACGCCATGCAGTTACTGCATGTGGGCACCAAAGTCCAGTTTAAATTCCCCACTGCCTCTGTCACAGATGGAGCAGTAGCACTGTTAGCAACAGCACTGCTGTTACTGATTGCAACCATGGAAAAGCATCAGAGTGCCAAGTTTCTTAAAGGTAACTTCAATTTCAGTGCACACAGCGTTGTACCTGTAAGTGTTGCTGAGGGTCTAAGTGACAATGTGATGGGATTTCCTTACTGGAAACTCACTTTGAAAATCAATGCACATTTAAGTCACACACTGGTGTACAGTAGTACATCTCTGCTTCATACCTGACACAGAATTCGGTTCTGCAAGAAAACATTCTTTTCAGCTTTTTGAAGGCCAAATGCTTAAAGCTTCAGATTTGATTGTAAGCAAATATCCAATGAAGAGAGAAAATGTCCACATAAAACAGAGCTTTATATCAAGCAAGCAATTGTTCTAAATTACCACAATTTTGTGTAAGTTAAGCCAGTCCACTGACCTTGAACATTCTTCTGAGACACTGGATGAGGCTTTGCAGAGTCACAGGAACTGACCCTGTACCACAGGAGGGGTTTAGCCAGGGCTACTGCACTCTTATTGAGGCTCTTCTGTATATAGGAGTCCTCTGGAGCCCAGTCCCCAGCTCCAGCTGTGTCCAGAAGTGGAATCGGGACTGGACAGAGTCACAGCACAAGGCATGAAATGCTGCACTGCCCCTGGGCACAAAAAGTGAGTCTTGGCATAACCTGTCAAGTAATGCACTGTGGAAATCAGACCTTCACCCTTCCAAGTAGCAGAGGACAAGATTTAGGCTTTTTTCTGCCTGTCTCTCCCAAGATTCAGGGAAGGGCATGACTCCCTGGCATAGCAGGCAAGTGATAAAGCTCACACTGGCTGGCTGGAATCACCTTGCCTGTGCAAGAGGAGATGAGACATTGGTCTCATGCCCCTGGGTTTGCCAAGAGCATATGCAGGTCTCACCAGGATGCTCCCCTCTCACCTAAATCCTCCTCAGTGACAGAGTCCAACCATCTGTCAATGCCACTGTTCACCCAGCTGAGTTTACTTTGAAACACCAAACTCCAGAAGCCTGTGGAGATATAACTTCCCTCCAGAGAGAAGATCCCAAATGGTCTTTATATGAGAACCTTGCTGTACACAGGTATAGCAAACCACAGATGCAAGGGAAAAGGTTCACAGTAAAACTGCCAATATTCTCCTTGTTTTGTTTGCTGAAATCCCAGAGAGGTGGTGATCTCCTGCACTGCCAGTGCCAAAATGCAGCCCAAAGAGACTGGGGATGAGCAAGGAACAAGCCACAGCTTTTAGGTCTGTACAGATACTCAGCAAACTGGTTCTGTAGTTTTATTCCCAATGTGCAGAGATTAGAAACTGTGCCTGGCCAGCTGTACAGCTGAGGTGTTCTTCAGTTCAACCCAGTTCCCAATCCACTAGCAATAAACCCCATGGCAATCAGCATCAAGATGCTACAATGGGAGTGATCCATGGTTCTGAAGACAGACAGACTGATGAAAGTTAACTTTATGGATATTTTCTGTGAGAGGGAAGGAATATAACTAAAGCATGGCCAGGATTTTTAATGGCTGGTAAAGAATCAAGCCCATGATTGGGCACCAGTGCTGTGGATTGGGCACCAAGCTATGTGAGAACTAAATGCATCATCAACACTGTGCCTTTAATCCACAGTGCAGACATTTGATTTGCTTCAGGCCCAGCACTTCTCTGCCACCGTTGCCTGGGATCTTGCCCAGATAAGTGAACCAAAGCACCGGCCTCTGCTCTTTGCTCTGTGAACACTGGCACCAGTCCTGAGGATGCAAAAGCCCTGACACCAGCGTCAGGAAGCCACATAAAAAGGTGAAACATCAAGTGATCCTTCTAAAAGAAATCACTGCAGGTGCCTTTCATTCACCTTCAGCTTCCTGAACCTTGAGGGCACACTTGCTTTATGCTGCTCATCTTTCCTTCTTGGCTCCAGAAACTTGTGCCTTTTAAAACAAGAGCTGCAACTCTTCTTCCTTCTCTTCCAGACAGCAGCTACAGCTTCCAGAGAAAGACCAAATACTGCAGTGAAGTTTCCAGGGTTGGCAGAGGTTTGTCCCTGGCTGTGTCCTGTGAACAGCTGCCCAGGGGAGCCACACGTGCAGACACAGCAGCTCCTCTGGGTCTGCACCGCCTTAAGGATGGAGTTTTCTTTTGCAACTCCCATAAGAGGATTTATTTATAAAAAGGGTTTTTGCTAGTAAAGCCTGCCAGGAGGAACTGCTGGTATTTTTATGTCATGGTCCAAAGGGCTGATCAGATTGTCACAGACCCAAGGCATCAGCCCCTTTGGAAAAGGATTCATGCCACGATGTACAGCAATAAATACCCCCCAACGCTGCAGGAGAGCAGTGTCACGTTTGTTAGGAGGGAAAAACTGTCAACATGCCTGTGAGGCTACTCCTGCATGTCCCCTGCACTGAAGATCATTTCCAACCCATTAAAGGCTTTTTAAGGCCTGGTTTCAGACCCAGCATGACCCTGTGTAACGTGGCCATTCCCAACACCCATGGCCTGGCTCTCCCCCGGGCAGAGCTGGAAGGATGGCAGCCAAAGACTGGGATTGATTTTACTGCTTGGAGGGAGGACTGATGCCTCTGCACTGAGATTTCTCTTTCCAAAGGCCAGAAAATCCCTCCTGGTCACTGCAGGACTGAGCCCAGTAACATTCACACCAGCTCTCAGACTCACAGAGCCAGGTGTAGCCCAGCCATGGTAGAATTTAGCTTTGTCTTCCTCTTTTAAAAGTATCAATAGGGAAAAAAAGAATTTTTAAAAATCCAGTTCTCGGGCAGCAAGAGCAAATTAGTCCATCTCCTCTCTCCATGCTCCTAAAGCACCCCAAAAGGGGATAACCTGACCCACACAGCCTGTCCTGGAGGGCTGGTGGGGAATTTGGGCATAGACACAGCCTCAAGCTACCAAATTAAATGTAACACTGACCTACCCAGAGCCCCCCAGCACTGCATGATGGACAATTGGTTCAGACCAAGCCTCCTGCTTGGTCTACCACAGCAGTCTAGACATTGCAAGTACAACATGGCACTTTTTCTACACTAATAAACCCATAAGGGCAGGGAAGGCTGCAGGAAAAATGAGAACTACCAGAGCAGAACAGCCCCCGAGTTTTTGTTTATCGCAAACTAATTAAAACAAAAAGCATACCATAACTCAACCCTTAATAATAGGTAACCAGATGTGTCATTACTTGACCATGCTATATTGCAGCACATATATAAAGGTTATAAGATTGTTTTTCAAAGCAATGTGCCACTGCTAAGGGTTTCCTAGCACTTTCATAACACACTTAGCACCTGAAGGAATTTTACCTACCAAGGCTAAAGCAAAACATGGCTAAAGCTAAAGCACACAGTCCCTCAGCCCAAAAATGAAAATGTCAGCATACAACATTGCACAGTACACCATAAGACACCATTCCTATTAATAGGAGATATTTCCTCAAAGGATATTTTTTCTGTTGATTATAAAAAATGTCCTGAATAAGGAAAATGCTACCAAAGTGACAGCAGTGGGCAGTTTTTCTGTTGTTTTTTTTTAATGCACAGAGTTTACTCAGCCCTGGCCAAGCACAGAAGAAACCCCAATATTTACAGAGGTAATAAAATATACAGTGTGAGCAATTTACCTGATTACCAAAAGGATCAGGAACAAAAGTAAAAAGAGAACACTAGAAAAAATCCCAGGCCTAAATCCAACAAAGCCTTTAGGTTTCTAAGACCCTGCAGAAACCCTGTTTATTTCATATTTCTCAATGAGGGTACAATGCTTGTGTATAAAAACACGTGGCCAAATGGCCAAACAACTCAAGATCAGCATGTTATTAATTTCATCCCACTGTCAATCACTTTTCAAGCCACCTGACTGGGGTTTTCCACCCTCATCTCCAACATCTTTCCTGTGGATTGAATATTCAAACCCCCAGCACTGACAGAACTCTCTCCCCATTAAAGCCATTGTGGGCAGCGAGAGGACCCAAGCTGAATGCTCTGGGGAATGACAGGCAAGAGCCACCAGAGGCTGCAGGTGGGTAAAGAGCCTTCCAGCATGGCTGGAGCAGGAAAACAGCTGGGAAAATGCCACTTTCTGTAGTGGCCTTGTCTCTGCTCTATGGTGACACAAAGCAGCACTGCAGCTGGGCAGACACAAGCTGTGGGCAGTGGAATGGCTCCAGAACTGGAAATGGGAGGTCTGCTGGGTCTGTCCTGGGCAGCATGGAAAGAGATCCCTGCAGATAAACTTATTTTTGGCTTGGTGGTTTATTTAGGCCAAGTAAATAAACCAAACATATACATAGGCTTGGCTTAGAAACAAATGAAAAACCACAACAGTGCCTTGAACACAAAAACTGTTCTGACTGCTGCACCCTGCCCAGAACCTCCTGCAGTCTGAAACACAGGCTTTTCTTTCTGAACCATAATTAATGTTTTTGCAATATTGCCTCAGAGTTCGCCCAGGCCATCTGATGAATCTGACTAATAGGGGAAGATGCTTTTAACCTGTGGGCTGCCAGACAGCTGGGTACCTCCTCAGCCACATATATTTGGCTGTCAGGTTGAAAGAAAGGCAGCAGATTCAGGGTTAAGCACTATTCCTGTCATGATTGCCCTGAACTTGCCCAGTTAAATTGCAACAGCATGGGTCTCCATAATTATCTAATTGTTAGTGTTGTGCCTTTACGTAATTTATGATGTAGCATTAAAGCCTGACCTCTGGTTTGAGATGAAGTGCAGTACTGCTGACATCCAAGCTCAAATTAGTAGGTAAGTAAGCACCCAATTAACGATTATGCCACTGAGCTTTCATTTCAATCTGACCACACTGCTACACTAATCAGTTTTCTAAGCCTTTCACCTTCCCCATAACTAATAAGCATTTCTCCTGCTTTTTATGTCTGCAAAAGCCTTGTTATCCTCATAAAAAGCACTCCAAGATTGCTGCTTCCAGTAATTCCTGCATTAAGCCACTGGGCCAGTGGCATATTACCAGCTCTGCAGCCACCTGATCAGTAAAATCCAGGGCATAAAGCACAGGCACATTGGCATTCTACAGCAGGGATAAAATCCTTGCAGTGTAGAGGAGTTGTCTTAGACCCAAAGCAATGCAATTTAAGTGGGAATTTGGCCCTGCCAAGGATCCCTCAGCTTTGCAGGAGTTTAAGGATGCAGGACAAAGGGACTGAACATCAAATCTGTTCCTTTAGGAATGAGATCCCCAGTTTTATCCAGATATAACAAAGATACAGTAAGAACTCAAGGCCTGGGCAGTAATATCTGCATGGTGGGTGAAGTCAGTGCTGGATCATGAGCCTACAGGGAGAAACAAATTCCCACTTCCCTGCAAACCTATACTCTTCATTCTCTCTTCCAGAGCTTCTCTAATCTCTAAAATGTCTATTTTTATGGCAGGCACTTGTAACTTTTTTCTTAGTAGCCTGCTATTTAAAAATCTGATCTCAACAGTAAAAGGTACAGCTTTGAGAAATCCTCTTTTTTTCAAAGGAGGAAAGATTCAGTCAAGACTCACTGCCACTGGGCCAGAGAAGCACTAGAAAGTGGCAATTAAATGTCAAAATGTGCTGTAAAACACACAAGTTCTAAACCAAGTGCAAGGAACCAGCACTTGGATGGAATCACATGCAGTTAGAGACACTAAGGTATAAACAGGTGCAGTCAGCAATGTCAGGAGAAATTTTTAAAAAATAAAAAACATTAGCACATAATTAGTGTCGGCCCAAGATTTGAATACCACATTGGGGAATGCAGTATCAAAATAATGTTACTCACAGCAGGGAAAAAAAAAGGGTAGGAAAAAGCTGCACATTATAGGAAATGAGTTGTGTGAAATGTGTAAAAAAGCTGACAGAGTCACATAGCTATAGAGGCTAATTTCCTGTTTCACTGTGGAGACAGCCCTGATCAGCTGGACTTAATATAGCCTTCTCCATGGCAGCTGGGTCAAAATGTGGCCTAAGCACTAGAAAATTGCCTGCCATGTGGATGAGTTTAGTGCACAATGAGCTGTGTGGTAAATAAACACGTTTAGCCTGGTCAGATAGGACACTCAAGAGTTTTATGACACATCCAGATAGACACAGCCAGAGAGCTGCTGCAAATTGGCTGATTCAGGGCAACTCCTTCACATGGCCCAGTTTTAGGGCTCCACAAGGAATTTTCTGCATGGCACCAAAACGTTCCAGTAGGACCCACCCTTGTGTGCAAGGACAAAACACCATAACTGCCTCAAAACTCCACACAGATACAAATCCTTACAGCAATGCTTTCAAACACCAAATTTAGAAGGCATCACTGCAAACTCTCCTCGGCTGGTAATGCCCACAAGTCAGGACACGGTTCCCAGCAGGTTTTAAAAGCTGCCCCCTCTTTCTGGGTCTGGCTCTGGTGCTGATTGCCCAACCCATCTTCTGTCAGCAGCTTCATCCACCAGCTTACCCACCCGCCCCGGTGTGTTTTCCATGGCACTAATGAGCACCCCGGTGGATTAGGGACTGACTGCCCACTCATCTCCTACAAATTACCACAGATTTAAAGGAGAAAAACTATTAAGGAATCTATAAGGACGTAAGTCTGGGTTTTATAGCTACCCTTGCCCTGGCTGAGTCAACAAGAAAGCACTCTACCTGACTAATTGGGAGTCACTCTGCCTTCTGACATCCGTGCCTTCAGCTCTTATTCCGAGCTACGCAGAGGAGACTTGGGAATGTTTTAAATTATTGATGAGGATAGGAAACCTATCTCTGAAACGCCTTTGGCAAACTCTTAATATTCTGGGATTTGGCATCAGGAAAGACAATGCCTCTGTCTCACTCATGCTGTTGATGCTTCTCATTTACTCACACTATAAAATTACAGTTTCTGATAATTTCCATATTTGGATGGAGAGGCAAATGGAAATAGCATTGTTTATTGCTCTGAAAGCTTCCAGGTAATCCATCTTTGGCGCCGGAGTCTGCAAACCCTTCCATTTGCAAAATTTTCACTGATGACAGGAGTCCTCAGAGAAGCTGACCCAAAGCAGTCAGTTGCCATAAACACATTGGATAATTATCTTAATTATTTATAATAGCACCAGTAAGCAAGCCAGCACTGAACACAGGGGTCCTGCCCTGGACAGCTCACGTTTTAATCAGACGTGAGCACAGTGTGCAAGAGGCAAAGCAGGGATGACATAGAGGCTGCCAGGTGAGTTTATTAATATTTTAGAAAAGGATTCATCAGTAAAGGAGTATTAATGTTTTCTGGCCCTTTGGCATTGGAGTGTTAAACCAAGCATCACATAGCAGAGATATATTTTCCCCCACATTTTTAAAGGCAATATATTCAAACATGACAAAGCTCTACAAAAATCTTCTAATTATTTTCTTTTGTCTCACATGGTTTCAGATTGATGGCTTTGGCTCAGGATGTGCTGTCCTCAGAGTTAGAAAATCTAAGCAAAATCTCCTTTGTTGCCTTGAGACTGGGACCAAATTACCAAATCCAGAGAGAGACTCACCAAATCCAGAGACTCTGCTAACTTTCACCTTTGGTGGTTCAACACATCATTCCTCACAAATGGTATCAAGATTGGTACAAAAGTAATTAATTACACCATCCTCTCAACAAATGCACAGTCTATGCCTGTTATTATCTGAAGTGAGGACAGCAGCTTGTAACTATTAATGGGAGATGTTTCACCCCCTTCTTTGAGAAGGGGAAGAGAAAAAGCTCAAGAGGGGAACAAGAACCCGACTGAAGTCATTTGGCAGCCTGTGGATGTGCCTTGGGACTGATCTCTCACAAGTCCCAGATCTGCCAGACACTGGTTTGCTACTCAATCAAGTTTCCTCAGGTATTACATGTAAACACAGCCCCCCAAAATCTGCCCAAAGATACAGCTGGCAATGTGTGTTTATCTACACACATGTACTACACACACACAGGGTCTGGCCTTTCTTCATGAAAACACTCCTACCTGGTAAGGGCACATAACCATATTGAGAGCAGTGACAGAGGTTGAATTTGTCTTTAACCTATGGATTTTGCAAGTGCTGACTGCCAAAATGTGTTTTTTCAGCTGGTTGGTGTGCCGGTTGTTCATTAATCAACCACTTTTATTATCCATTAGTGTGCATTAAGCTAAAAAAAATTAATTTGGAGCAGGGATCCCATTCTTTTTCTCTTATCTAATTTTCTGTTCTCAGAGGAAGTTTATATTTTTCCATTTGAAAGAGATAGAATTACTGCAAAAGGGTCTGTCTGCACTGACAGATCCAGCTTTCGTTTCCTTCTCAACAGCTGGGTTATTATTAGAACTGGCAGAATAATTCATAATGAATAATTTGACACCTATTCTTCCATACATATATCACAAGTTGCCCACATTTATTTGTTACTCAAAATTATTAACCATAGACTGTGCCAACAACTCCCGAAGGGGCATTAGTGATACAATATATTCCTTGTGTTTCCCCCTTGCCTCCATCAGGAAATCCTTTCATTAAAGTCAGAGTGGAAAGCATTAATTACCCCTTATTTAAAGGTAATAACTCATCATCTGTAATCATTCCTCAGAGACAGATGCTCATATGATGACCCAAACTACTGCAGAGTTTGCATTCAGTGTTGGATGCAGATGAAAATTCACTGAGAACCCAAGGAAGAACAGTTTAACTTTCTGGGTCACATCCTTGCAGAGAGACATTTCTGCTGGATTATGGCCTTTTCAGGACTTCCTGTCTCCATAAGAGATCACTTCTGTCTTGCCTAAATAACTCAAGAGTTATCAGAGTCTTTAAGCCACTGAGTGAGATGATTGCACTATGTAGGCTATATTTTCAAAGGTTAACTGGGATTTTAGCAGGGAATGAACCTCATTTTGGTGCCAGAGCAAGGAGAGCACAGGCAAATATGATGTTTGGTAGTGTGTTATGTGCAATCCCTTTTGTTACTCTTAATTTGTAACAGCTCCAGGGACACATTTCTGCTAAGCCCTGAGGTAAATCAGCACACAATGAGAGGAAAAGACAGCCCATGGTCACATCCACTGAGCCTCCAACCTTGTGCCTCCTCAACAGAAGGACAAACAAGCATTTCTCATTTCTCTAAAGGACAGAGAGAACAACACCATCTCTCTCCAACTCCACCTTAGTGGTTCATATGAAAAAGAACCAGTCGAGACAATCTCTGCCTAGAGTGGGTACATTACTCTTGACAGGTCTGGACAGCCTCAGGTACCTACTGGCATTAATATACATTGAAACCACTCATAAAATATCCCAGCAGCTTTGTAAACCAGAGACAAATACCAGCAAATGTAAAGGAACTGCCAGGTGCAAAGCCAAGTCAGCCTGTGGCATACAGGTACAAATACAAAAACAAGGGCCCAGCCCAGAGCCTTAGAAACTACAAGAGCTCACTCTTGTCTGGCCCAGACTACACAAAGGCTTTTAGTTATTTCAAGTTCAACAGGTGAATTTAAACAACCTCCTTAACACAAAACATAAGGCTAAAAACCAGAAGTAAGCTAAACATATTGGCATTCTGGCACCTTATGCTGAATAATTCATACATAAGGTACTGTAGAAAAGAAACATATGGTTTTGGTCCTCAGTGACTTTTTAAGCAGAACATTTAAGAACCAACCTCAAATGTATAAGTCCAGCAAAAGCCTTCTTGTGCAGAATGAAAAGAGATCATTACAACCACAGTCTGTCTCTCCCTTCAACATTTCCCACAGAGATTTCAACGTCTTTATTTGATTTTGTCCCAAAGCAAAAGAGAAACACTTAGAAAAAGCTCACCTAAGACAAGATTTAGGGTGTTATCCCTGTTACCCTACAACTCAGCTTATCTCATTTTGACACACTAATGGCAGATGCAAATTTGATGTATTAGCAGATACAAAGACCTCCCTTCCAAAAACGAGCATCGGTTGAGGTCCAAACTGTCTCCAGAGTTGTCGTAGTACAGCCATCAGTGCATCAATTCTCTCCTTGCTTGCTCTGAATACAGGCTCCTGCTGAGCACCATATGCATGTCTGATAGCTGCCATTAAAAATCATCATTGCACACACCAGTCCCTCAAACACAGTCAGTGGAAAATAAACTCAGGAACCCAGCATGGGAACTGCTGGCAAATGAAGACTTTTAGCATTTTACTCAGCCAAAGTACACAGCTACTTTACTCTTGGCTAATGCCTCCTCCTTTCTGAGACACCTAAACCTACGTGCAAAGTGACAGCACTGCTGCAGTTACATCTTTAATCACAGCAGTGGTTAAAAGCCAAAAGTAAGCTAAACATATTGGCATTCTGGCACCTTATGCTGAATAATTCGTACGTAAAGTGCTGCAGAAAAGAAACATATGTTCTTGGTCCATAGTGTCTTTACTGTAAAATATTTAAGAATTAGCATAGGATGTATATAGTCAATAGCAGCCCACCAGTGTGGTGTCAGAGTCTATCTGTACCTTTATATACTCCATCACTGTGTTGATACAGCTCATATATATTCATATCAGAGATTCAAATCCTCTTAGCAAGCAAATGGTTCAGGTTAAGCATTTTGAGCACTTCTTCACAGTGGACATGGACAATAACCTTGACTTCCTTATGAGCAACGTGCAAAGCTGCCCTTCCATGCAAACATGCAACAGGGATGCCAAAATTTACAGCCCTCTGCAGCATCCAGTCTAACTGATACTGCTTTACATTTACACACAAGGCTTTCAATCCCAGCTCATCACACCACTGAGCTCAGAATCGGGTCCAGCAGATCTGGAAAGGCACCCAGACACATGCACACACAGAAGAAACCTTCTGGCATATCGATGAAGAATAGACCTTCCAAAAAAACATCCAGTATACAGATGAGCCCTCAAATTAGTAGAGAAAGCATGACGACTTCAGCGGTGGTGGCTGATGAAGAGACACACACATACACACCTCTGCCACCGATCGTGCTGCTAGGGCATTCATCAAATTAAGTACCAAGAGGAACAACACCTCTGATATCTCTTCATTTGGGGCTCCAGTAAATGAAGCACTAGATTAGGCCTGACAGAGGCCTAATGCAGCTTGAGCTTTTCCTGGTGTAATTAATTGGAACTTCGCCAGCTTGACAAATTGGAATGATGAATCTATCTTGTATGAATAGAAAAAAAATGCATAATCAGTCAAAGATTTAGTTAAGACAGCTTCTCTCTGACTCCCTGCCATAGCTAAATCCATTAAGGCGAGGAAACATCACTTTAAGAAAGGCACTGCTCTCCCTATGTTCAATTTATAACTTTTTGTTCTTGAATTTAATGGAGCAGTCAACCTGGACAGATTTGACTTTGGAGGGGAGAGGAAGGGGGAGGTGGGAAAGGTTGTTTTATTTTTAGCATTCTAATCTTCCCTGTGCCTGGGTAGTCTGGGAAAGAAAATAGTCTCTTTGGTCTGAACATGCATTCCTGGGGCTGCATTTTAAATCTGTGGGGTTACACAGGGGAATCTAATAAGAGCACCCACATACTTTGCCACCAAGATGATTCGGTGATAAAACTCACTTGTCAAGTTATTCCCCTACTAACTTGTTTAATTGCTGGTAACATTTAGGCAGTAGAGAATGTGATAGATTGACTGCTCTGACAGCATTGCTTTTTACTCTCCAATTACCACCTAGTTGTAAAGGCCCTTTCATGACACATTTAATGGAGAAGCAGAGAGAAAACAGGTTTGCTTACTTTTAAAATATATTTTTATCATTTGGCAGTTTTTTTCCATATATTTAATTTAAACCATGTGCTTCCCCTCTCCCTCCATCTCACCTGCTCAGTCATGAGACCCAAATTTTGAAGAATCAATTAAGCAGCTAATATCCCCATTTGTACTGGATGTTTAGAAAAACTTTACATTTCCTCTTCGAGGCTGTGGGCTGCAAAATAAGTTCCTTACACGTGACGTGGGAGAAATGCTTGTTGGTTAAGTGAGAGCTGACAATGATGGTTTTCATTTCAAACAACCCAGAGTTCCTCCTTGGCTCGCAGACGCAAAAGTGCCAGGCAAATGTTTAGCTGACATAACGCAAGTGACTGGCCATAGATTTATTTGACAAACAGTTGAGCAGACAGCCCTATATTGCACTCACTTGTACCCCACACAACCCCACCAGAGCCAGGAGGATTGTGCTGGCAGGAACGAGAGCAGGATTAAACCCAAACACTGTGGTTCATGCATCGAGCCATTTGCTTTTGGCCACTGGCCAAGCTGACAGCCACATTTAAATAAGCCACCTGCTGAGTAGGGAGTTTAGAGAGCTAAGTGCTCAGGAGAGCTTTAGCCCAAAAGTATATTGAACTTATGCAATAAGGCGTGAAGTGAAAGGATTTCAGTGACAAGGAGTACTAGAAGCCATATTATGGTTGTGACCTCTTGTTCTAGGTCAGATACAGAATAGTTGTTGGGATCCTCCCTTCCTTGTCTACACTACCTAAAATATATCAGACAGAAGCTCCATCCAGAGGACAGCATTCCATACGTGTCACAAGGAGTGAACTAAACACAGTGGATGCTCAAATTCCATCTTATTATCACTGTCAGTGCTATCAAACAGGATAAATTATTTCCCTCTAGATATTGTTGTGATTTTATTCTTCAGAAGAACTGGACTGTCTGAGTCAGAGGCAGGAGTTCTTTCCCAGGATAGCCATGAGATCCCTCTTTTCCCATGCACTCCCTTAGCACTAGGCCTTGTCAAGGTCACCTCGTCATCTCTTTCCATTCGGTTCTCACTCTCTTTATCAATTTTAACAAAGATGTCTGTAAGCACCTGGAGGCTGAAACAGGACCGTGCACTTTCTGCTGCTGATTATGTGTGAAAAAATAACAACTTCCTGGTATTACCAATCCAGTGACAAAAATCTCTCCAAAGAGAGAGGCTGAACAAAGTGACAGCAAGGCAAGCAGTTCTGCTGTTCCAGCCCAGAACAGCAGCAGATTGCAGAAGTGTTATTTGGCTTTCTTGCCCCAAATTGGTCAAATTGAACCTAACTAAGTTATAGCTGTAAAGAGCCCTGGGAGGAAGGCCTGCTCAGCATCAGACAGGACAGCCCCCCCAGCACTCAGACCCTTTAACCACATTGCTTTTCCTCTGAAATTCAGAGGGGCACACCTGAGGTATTTGAATTATCCACAATTGTGCAGATATCCACCCATAATTGTGGATGCAATTTATATTCTCACCCTTTCCACATTTGCACTGTTGCTGCTGCTTACCTTGCCCCCTTCTCAGTCTTTGTTCAGAAGGCCCGGATATGGCCTTCTACCAGTGGAAACTACCAGCTTATTTTTTACTTCTTTACCCTCAAAAATGTCACACAAATGACTTCTGACTTGGTGGCGACATGGAGGTTGTCAAGCCAAGTTTAGCAGCTGACTCACAGGCCATTACTCACCCAACTGCCATTCCACTTTTAACCTCCCCAGCCTGTGTTTAAAGCTGAGTATCACACCCTGTAGCTATGCTGCTAGGAAACACATTAAGAGCTTAATTTGAATAAAAATATGTTCTTTTCAGTGCAGAAAAAGCTCCTATTTAGATATAGGAGATGACAAGCGAATTATTTTAGTGGCAGAGGACTTGAACCTTTACTCGTTACAGTATAATATGTCATGGCACTGATTTTATGCAATGGGCATTTAAGAGTTAATGATTTGTCAATTAAACAGCTGTAACCAAAAGATCTAAAAACTATTATAGAAGCAGTTGTCACAGAAGGTCCTGCTCCCTAAAGTGGTTCTGCAAGCCTTGTCCAGGAGGGATTTGAACATCAGGTCATTTGTTTTTGGTCACATCTCGGATCCTGCCTTGACAATGGGAACGATGTGCCCAACACTCACCATATTGTGCTGTTTGTCCTTTGCTCACCAAGGAAAACAGGGCCCAGCAGTGGATTGTTTAACCATTAGAAGGGCTGTGGTTGTGTCACCTCACACAGCACCACAGGAGGTCCCAGAGACTACAGCAGTGACCTGTGAAAACATCTCCCTGCACATCCACCTGCACACCCCGCCTCTGCCACTGCCCTCAGCTGCTTCCTGCTGCAATCAGAGACATGCACTAAAAACATACAACCTGCAGAACAGAGGCATGAGTTTGGAATGTCTGTGCCTGAATTTCTTGCTCCAAAAAGGGCATTTCAGCCTGAAAGAACAGTAGAAATTCAAGTTTTGAGTTCAGAATTTCTCCCTCTCCACACACAATGCCCGATGCCCATGCACACACCTGCCCCTTGTACGGAAGGTTTCCTTTTTACTGGAGAGATTTCAATATAAGCTTTGGGTTCAATTTTTCTCCACCTCCACACTGAATACCCAATCCCTCATACATGCACACACACCTGCCCCTTGTACAGAAGGGAGGGGATTTTGTTTGTTTTTTTAACTACCCTTTCTTGGCAAGGATGATCAATCGTCTCTGTCTCTTGCTAGTCATGTCCCTATTACAGAAGATCCTGTTCCAATAAATGATTAGTATGTGCAGAATGCATTAAAATGAATTATAATAGCAATCTGATCCCCAGTGCCTCGGCAGAACCTTTCCATCACAGGTGACAGCTGGTTCCCTTGGGCTCAGCTCTGGAGAGAGAGTGCCAGACCTCAAAACTCAATCCAATAATTTGGGATGAACCTCACCAACCACACGGAGCATGGAGTTCTCCCATTGTCTCCAAACTAGGAGAAAGATACCTGAAAGGCTTCAACAAGCTGGTGTACACAACCTCATCTCAAATAAATGTGAATGCTTTTTTTCATATATTATGTGATTACAGCCCAGCCTCTATCTGCCTATGGTGCCATGTTTTATTACAGGCCACCAAAAATAATTAGTTGGTGACCCAGAAAACTGATATATAAAATCCTTTTAATCACCAGTATGGCTTTCAATTATATAGTGTAAACTTATTAACCTTTTTACTGCTGAGATTTGATTTATGGAATTCCAGCTGCATTAACATTACAGGAGGAGATAGAAAGTGTCTCCTATGATGTGCTGGGATTAACAACTGATAGCTGGCTGTGCCATCACAGAGTCTCACAGAGCACTAGCAGCATCTTGAGTCCCCAGGGGCTCATTTCTATCCAAGCTGTGTGAAAAGTTCGGTCTGTGGAGTGAGACGGTGTAATTCCTGTCACTTCATATACAAACCAGAACACACAGGCCAGTTGTGGCTTTCAGCAGGAGCAGGGGCTGTGTGAGCACTGGCTGCATTAATAAACAATAAGGGCAAAGATAGGGCTCCATTTGTAACTCTCCTTACTCCCGTGGTCAGAAAATACCTTCTTTCATTTCCACTGGGCAGGAATTTCCCCTTTTGAGTTGTAAGAGATCTCCAGAAAGTTCACAGAAATTTCTGTATTGATATAAGAGTATTTGTTCTCTTTTTCATAATACAGAAAGAACATTTAATGCTTTGTACATGTTTTTAGGCATTCCTGGTCATCTTCCCATGGGCTGTGTTCTACAGATAACACAGAGACCAGCAGCAGAGACAAACAGGCCATGGTGATGCCCTGCTAATTAAAAAGCTGAAATACTAATCTGAACTACATAATGCATCACGATCCAATAAAACACATATGAAAAAGATAAATGCTACCACACCAAACTTGACTGAAGGATAGAAGAAGCTGTATTTCTAGCCCACACATGTAATTTCTTTCAAGCCTCAAGAACAAACAGAGAAATAATGAATCTTGCCATAACTTCCATTCACAGTTCCCCTCCCATTTTTTGCAGGCTCATTATTTGTAGTTTAATAACAATAAAATAGAGTAACAATGTTCTGTAAGATCATTTCTGCTATGAACACCTAATCACCTCTTTTATAATCTTGGGAGGGCTAAGATATTTAGCATACTTGGTTCAAATTTTGCAGATAAATATCAGTTTTCATTTTTCAAACCTTACTCTCTTTAATCTTAGAAACCATTTTACAGCTAACCTATTTTTCAGCAATTTGTAATGTGCAAGCATCCCTAAATGACACAAAATAGCAAGGTGAAATAACACACATTCCCCACAAAATGAACCAGACCTTCATCACATTTGCTTTGGTTTTCTTCTCCAAACTCGAAAAGCTTTGAAAGTCACAGTGAGGAGAGGCTGTGTGAGTGGCTGCTGTGGTAGCCTATGCAAGAGCCTTAATGTGTAGAGAAGGGAAATGCCAATATTTCATAGTCATGCACTGATTTGGGTTGGAAAAGACTTCAATGATCATCTTCTAGCTCCAAGCCTCCTGCCATGGGCAGGGACACCTTCAACCAGAGCAGGCTGCTCCAAGCCCCGTCCAACCTGGCCTTGAACAGCTCCACAGATGGGATACCTGCCACCACTTTTCTCAGGTTTAAATGCTGTTAAATGAGACACAGCTCCCCACACAGGCATTTCTCTGGCTGCAGAACTGCAAGCCCCATTCCCTTCAGGCACCCCCCAGGCCAGTGGCTCCTTTGCCAGCAGGTTTGTTGTGGTTCACTGGGCAAAGACTCCCAAATCCTGACTGCCCAGGTCATACCTGGACATCCAGCAGGTTCATCCCAAGGCCAGCTCTGGCATCTCTGTCTCCACAAGCTGAGATTTCCAGTGCAGCCCATGTGCTCCAGCCACACCAGCTCCTCCAGCTGCTAATGAGGCCCTCACAGACACAGGGAGATTTTAAAGCATGTTCTGTGAAACAACAAGAATAAAAATCAATGGCACTATATAATTCACCCAGTGCCTTTCTTTGCTCAAAAATCTTCATTTAATCAGCTGGGGGAATTATGAATCATCTAAAGATAATGCAGTAAAGCTGGTCAATGACAATTGTAACATAAAGACTAATAGAGATGGTGGTGTGGATCTGATACATTCTGTTCTGCTAAAGCCTATTTATAATTTTTAATAAAAACAGTAACACTTTATGATAAGTGGACATCATTTAATGCTCAATTACAGTGAAATTCCTTTGGAAATATATATTAAGCACAGCAGCTCTGTATTTATACCAGGAGGGTTCCTTGAGATTGATGTTATCACAGGGAATACTAGGGGAATGTCAAGTCCAACACCAGTGCATCCAATATTCTTGCCCTCTGGGTCATGTACCTTCTCCTCCCCCACCCTGACATTTGAGATGAGTCTTTCTCTATATGGACAGGAACAGAATAAATTATATACATGCTGCATTCAAAAAAAAAAAAAAATAAAAAATTTTCAACACAGGCTGGCAAGGCCTTTAGCAATGATTAACTGAGACATTTTTGAATAACAATACAAAAGGTACAGCTCCTAAATAAGCAATTTTCTCTTGAAGGCCAAGAGGTTTCTAAACCCCCATGTTTATAAAACAAGCATTATTCCAGATAAAGCACAAAACCTTTACAGCAGAACCAGCTTCAACTTACTCAAGATTTCTCTCAGCAAGAAAAGTATCATAATTCCTCATCCTCTGCTTGCAAAAGCTCCTGTACTGCAACATGCTCAGCTCTACCTTGCCATAAGAGCCCAGCACGTAGATCTGAGCCCTCCAATGGGCTCAGCACAGGTGGAATTGGTTATCCTGGAAAGCAGAGGGATCTCCCTGATGCCCCACAGCTGCCTGGCTCTGTGCTTTCAGCCCCACATGTTGGGGTTTTGACTCACCACTGCTCTGTCCTGACAGGTTGTGGGAGAACTTATTTGTCCCAGAGGTATCTGAGGGCAAAAACAAGGGGATGTGAACAGGAAGGCAGAAATTGAACCCTAGCAGGCTGGACCTCACTGAAGAAGTCTGAAACCAGTGGCTCCCACATTTTGTTTAGCTACAATCTCTCCCAGCAGCAGAGGCAGCAAAAACAAAAATGGCTGGACTTGGTTTGGGAAATGCCTTTTGGGGAGCCGGATCCAAGGCTGTCCTGTCCCCCTGGAGGTATCCACAGCCAGGGCTCCTGGATGGCTGCAATCCCTGCCATGACTGCACACAAAATCTGTCACCTGAGGGGGGACTTGACTGGCTTCTGAGCTGCCCTGCTGGCTTTGCAGTGAGGACTAACGAGGCTAGACAAGGTTTGAAGGATGGCAGGCACCAGCCACAGGTCACCAGAGGCTTCAGTTCGCAGCACTGCCAGGGTCCAAAGACAAATTTAAATGAGTAGATCTCTTCCTGGACAATAAACACTGCCAATAGCTCCTTAAGCAGCTTAGGAAAAGGAAACACCAGCTGGAGGAAAGGGGGCATCCTAAAGGCTCCACCACAACTATCACTGCACTTAAATCATACTTCACATTTTCTGCTGGAACACAATTTATCCCAGACCCCTGAGCAGCTTAGACACCTGGCATAATAGCCCATTAATTACTTCAGCATGGGAAATATATTTTAATATCTTTGATGTTCATTACTAAACAATTCACATGCTCCCAAATGCACATCAATGGTTTGTTCTTCTTCTTTTTAGATGTTACCAGCTTTCTTTTACAGTTTGACTTTAATCAACATCCCCCTGAACCCTGTGTAGCATGTCATAATGTTATACCCACATGCAGGGTCACCAGTTCATTTGGGAACTCATGACAAGGTATTTATATTTTGCTGCACTCGTGTTCTCATCCTGCTAAAGGTGATTACAACATCAAGTTTTGTCCAGTGTTTCAGTCTCTGAAGATGAAAGGTGCCATGAGGTACAATGGTAGCAGGTCAGCATTTTCAATAAGCATCCATCTGTAAATAAGTCCCTTAAAATATTGCAGCAGTGTGAGAGGAAGCTGCACCCTAATTGGGTACAGTGAAAAGCCACAGGGCTTATAAATATAACGTGTAGGTGATCTGTCTTGCCAAAAAAGAGGAGGTTCGTTATATGAAGGACACATTATCCTTTTCTCTTCCTATGATTCAGCATGGTAAGTAGTCATTCCTAATTGGCTTACAGCTTAGTATGAAATATTAGGATGCCACACAATGTGATGACACAGCTGGATTCCTAAGGGAAGCTGAAGAGTGATCTGAGAACAGAAGAGGGACAAGAGCAGATGCGAGCCGGGGAAAAAAAAAAAATAGTTGTAGCTTAGAGAGTAGCATGTCATTCTTTATCCTCCTGCTCCTGTGTGCAGCATGCTGCGTGCAGCACACCGCTTTCCTGGTAGAGAGGCAAGAGACCTGTCATCTCACAGCTCCTAAATAAAACGTGGGGGGAAAAAAATGTGATTGCTGGGACTATTGGAACAGGAAGAGCGAAGCAGGCTGAATAAATCCGGGCAATAGCTGCCTCGTCATGAAAAATACACTGCACAAATTTCACCTCTCGGTGCGTCAAATGATGATTTCCTCAAATTTATTCTCGACTGGAAAGGATTTGCCAAATTACCAAGTCAAACAGTCCGTGGGTCACTCTCAGAAGTCCGGCACTCGGGAGATGAGGCGCCCAGGTCTGTGCTGGGAGTTGTTTCCTGGTGCTGGCCTTGATTCAAGAAGGTAATTAAACAGCTGCCTACCTGAAGTCAATAGGGCCATTCACATGCACTTAAGTGCTGCTGACGCCAGGCCGAGGGGAATAGGCTTCTCAGAGGGAGATTTTTGCTGCAAATACTAGTACTAATTCAAAATTCACTTTCTGCAAAGTCCTTCCCCTGCAGTCAGCTGAAATTAGCTATATCCACTGTGGTGCTTGCCAGGAAACTTGATAGAATATCGCCCAAAGTGAACATAAAGGAGAAATAAACACAGCAGAAATTAATAACAGGAGTTCAGACTGGTAGGTTGCAGGAGATGTGTTATAAATTTCATCCAGCTGTAATGCAAATTCTGCCAAATTATTGGGAACATCTCCCTTTTTATATCACTGTTTCACTACATATTAATAGCAACCAGTTACTGATGCAGTACTAAAATATTAATGATATGATCATAAACCTGAATCAGTGCCTAACTTGGCAGAACAACGTAGGGCATCTTTTCAATCACGTGTGAACAAAACCAGTTTTCAGAAACCATTTTGTAACTGCAAAACCATGTGAGCAGAAGCAATTGCAGGGCTATTTTAGGCACAAAAAATTGTTAGTCTTCCTTTGAAAATCAACAGCCCCGTTGAGGTGTACAGTACGGGTGCCCAGATCTTTCTGCAAGGCTGAGAGAATCTCAAACCAGGCAGAAACAAAGTTCATGCAATTAATTAGTAAGATTTCATCTGTGATTTCATCTGCAGCTGATATGACTGACTTTTATCTGTGCATTACAGACAATAGCATCCAGCCCCTGGGGATGAATTGTTTCAGCAGGATTTAGCCCTTTGTTCTGGACTGAGATGGAATACGGGAAAGCAAGAAATCCAAAGTAAAACCTAGAATTTTTACTCTTGCCTGATGTTAGAGCAGATGAATTTATCAACTCTGTTTTGCATCATCTGTGACCACATCAGAAATTTGGGGATGGTAAAAGGATTTAAAGGCCAGAAACTTCCCTTGCACCTTTTATGTTTTCCAGTCTGCTTTTTAAGTCTTGGAAACATACACAGACACTGAAGTACCCTTCTCAGGAGAACCAGGGGTCACTGCCAGCTAAACAAGGCAGCCTTTGGGATGCTCGGTTGGATCTATAAAAGAGAAGCAGGTCTTGAAGTCTCCACACTTCTCACTTTGCTAAGCTCTATCAGTACTGGGCTGGTCCATTTTATTATTCACATTTTTCCCTTTCTAGGCAGATGGGGCCGTGCATCCAAGCTCCTTTCACACACCTTTAATTGCAGCTACAAATTAAGGACAGATACAGAAGGATTCTGGATTCTGTACAATTCCCAACAGCAGTTAGCACCCCAGGAAGAGCTGGAATAATAAAAGAATATTTTATTTCTACATTTCCAAAGGACAAAGGAAATGTCCTTCACCCCATCAGGATCCAAAATCATCTCCAGAGAAACTCATTGCCAACATTTTGCATTGTCAATACCAAGGACTTTGCTTTAAAGGTCTTTCACTGCTGCTTCTCTAACTCATCAGTGCACAAATAAGCTGACTTTGGTCATGACTGAATTTTCTGTTTAGAAGTGCAGAGAATGGCATGAAATTAATTATTAAGGTTCTTTTTTTTCTGGTTTTCAACCGCAGTTACATAAATGAGGGCCCAAATCCCACTGAGATATCACTTAACAGTGTCAGCACCTGGGAGGCAGGGCTGTGACAATGCCTTTATTATTTGCTGACCAGAGTCACTGCAGTCACTTACAGCAATGATAATCTTTCTTCATTATATCTGCAAGCAGATGCCATCGAGGTGTAACTGACAATCATCCCTTCAGAGTAAGTGATCACATCCATTGGCTCCTTGTTTATTAATAACACAGTTGAAATTTTAGTGTTGCTTCTGCTCAGGTGGAAGATTACATTTATTTGATTGACACCTGTCATTAGGAAAGTTTCTCCTACAACTGAAGCAGAAAATAATACAGCCTGACTGCAAAACAAGTTACCAAAACAAAGACTTTCTTTGGTCTACAAGTTACCAGAGCAGGAAGAAAACTGCTTGTGCTTTGAAACTTGTTCTAGCAAGACACTGCAAATGTCCCACATCTAAAGTCTACTCTAAAAAACCAAAAAAAACCCATTGCTTGGAAGACGACAAGTCAAACATAACTCGTTCCTTTATTCTTTTTCACTCTTACCATGCTTTACAGATAATTGTTTCATCTTGTTCTTCTGTTTCCAAGAAAGACCTTTCTAAATCCTCAGGCAATATTCAGAGCAGGCAGATTTTTCTTTGAGTGTTCAAGGCTGATCTGATCAATTTAAAAAAAGGAAGGTTACAGTACATTTTAAACCAAATACCCCATAGTATAAAATCTCAGAGGCCATTCTAAAGAAAAATATATTTTGTTAGCAAGTAAATGTAAAGAAATGATAAAGGGATTAGGTACAACCCTCTTTCTCATGTGTCCTCTGGGATTTTCTGCATTGTTCTCTTGGTTTAAAGGGTTTAAAATACAAGGGTAAGGCTGCTGAAGTCCTGGACATGTGAGTTCTGTTCTCTGGCTGGAAATGAAGTGCCACAGATCACACAGAATTCTTCCTGGCTGTTTTGTTCCCCCACATCTTTGTCCTTTTTTGCCCATAAAAGCTATGGATCATGTCCAGCCGCAGAATCTCCCAGCACGTGATGCACCACAGGGCCCCACAGTCTTATCTGAGGCTCTTTGGGCCCAGCTGCAACGTAAACACTCTTCACCACTGGGACTCCCTTACAGGGTTTAGAGTCTCTCTTTGCAACTGCAAATTTCCAGTGAAGCGCAGCTGCTGCCTTTAAGTCTCCTTAAGGCCTCAGGAATCAGACCTTGCATTACATGAAATTTGCTTCTTCCTTTACAAACTGGCTAAGCTCATCTTCTTTACAGTGGGACACTCTTCATTTCCCTGTCTTTCATTGTCCTCTCCCTCTCGTTGATTCCAAAAGGAGACCACACTGACATCCCATCAGGGCCAGTTTGGTTTCCAGTTTTCCCAATAGCTTAATAATCACGTTCCCTTTGAATGCAGAATATCCAGTTTGCACCCTGGGTGTGAACAGCTTCTGGAATTATCTCTCCTGGACAAGACACCAAAGCAATTCAAAGGCAAGTAAACAGAATGAAGAAATACCCCTGAAGAGGATTGTGTCATGTTCCTAAATCCTAACCCTGGTACTCCAGTAGCCATCCATTCCTCCTTTCCTTGTTCCCTTCTGCCTAATATTTTCCTACCCAGAACTCAGTTCACATTGCCACAGCAATCAAATATATTCTGTAAAGTTACTAGGTCTGCATGAACCTCCAGAGCTTGGCAAGCTCTATTGTAACACCAAAATATGTTCTTGACAACCACTGACCCAAAAAGCTGATGTGATCAAACACATCCCCCCACAAAGAAAGAACAAGGCTGTAATCAGTTTTACCATTTTAAGGAAAATAAATCCTAATCCTTTGCTGTTCTGTGGTATTCCTCTAATTGCTGTTTCCTTACACATTCAAACATCGCCAATTTGGTTCTGTTGTTTGAATGTCACTTGGAATCAAATCAGTGTTGCAGATACAACATCTCTGAACCTTTTAGTCCAGCTGTGAACTTTGGGCTTAATCCTTTAGGGCGCCCCTGTCTAGCAAGCTTTAATGTATATTAAATTTTCTAAAAGGAGAGCGAAAGTGGTCAAAGCGAGATAGTGCAAGGTTCTGTGTTTCATAAATTAATAAGCATCACCAACTGCATTGCTTGACCCTTTAAACTCTGTGAAATTAATATAAGTAGACAACCAAAGTGCACTTGGCCCCTGAAGAGCCTTGGAAGTTCACTTAAGCAATCCAAGTTTCCTTAAAGTTTTATAAGCCAGCTTTTAAAGCAAGTCCTTTGTACTTATTACTGGTGACAGTGAGCATTACAACAGCCAATGAACCTTTGCTGACTTCCGACCCCAATATGGTAGAGCACAGTTATCAAGGGAAATATCAGAATCAAAGCTTGTATATTACATCGAGGTCCTGACTCCTGCAAGAGCCCCCCATAGACTCCTCAGAGTATGTCAGGGAAATAAACAGCTAATATTCTCAGACATCTACTTATCATGCATGGTTATGACTGTTTACTTAAGCACTTTTGGCATAGTAACACCCACGCCCACCTCCCAGATAAAAACTGAAGCCTCTCACAAAGGAAGCTGTGGCACTCCCAGCTCCTTCACAAGAAAACAAAATTTTTAAGATCTTTTATCGAACCTGGAAAAACCCCCTCCACTTGGTGGTGGTGAGTCAAGCAACACTAAGTGTTCATCTTAACCGATTAATGGATTTAAATTATTAATTGGCACTAGGTAGGCATGGTGAGGAATAGCCAGCCTTCCCTGAGCCCTGCACACAGGCTGAGACTGCCTCAAACAAAGAGGCTCTGTGTATCCACACCTACTGTGTTCTGGCATCAATCCTGCAGTCACTTGTAATACTTGAGTTAGCATCCTGTAGAAATAAGATATCTAACCACTGCCAGCTGATTATATTTTTCATAATGTAAAAGGTTCTTGATGAATTATTCAGGGGCTTTTCCCACTTTTTAATGGAAAAAAAAAAAAGAAGAAAAAAAAAGAAGAGAGACTTCTAAGGCAGTAAGGTTTCTGGGAGTAAACAGGCTGACTGGTAGTGGTGCCAAATATTAGTAATTATTATCAAACTGTAAAGCCCAATTAATGATGATGTTCAAGGTAAATTTTCAAAAGGGCAGGCAGAAATTCAAAGCCAGACAGGTTTTCTGATGAGATGAGAAATCACAAGATTATCTGCTGAGGGGCATCAAACCCTACTGCGTGTGTCCCCCTCAAGCAGGGAAGTCAGAGAGGGCACATGTTATCTGTTCTCTCCACCTGTTAACATTTGGGTGAAGATTCTGCAGACATTTAATGACACTGGCTTCCATTTGTTCATCTCATTTGTCTGCCTAGGTCTGGATGTGGACAGAGACCATAACATCAGAGCATGGAGAAAATAAATACACAGAGACATACTTTATATATATATACTATACATGATTGTGCATAAGAAATAAAACCCAAACAGAAAGCAGACATCAAGTATTAGGAAATAATTGATGTATTCCTTAGCAGAAACATGGATAACAAGAGACAGATGGAAAAAGGAGGCACTTTGAGGAATGTGGCTCACAAATTCCACACAAAGTGAAAGTTACCAGGGACAGGCTCGTGACAGGGTCACAGTCCCTGCCAGGCACTTGTCTGCTCTGAGAACAGGGAAGTTCATTTGGCAACTCCCTGATTATTAAATCTAAATTGGATCATAAGTGAACCTTGAAATACTTTGGGCCTATTCTGACACACGTTGCTCCAATTCAGATTTTTTTTGTGAGTGTAACCAAGCAGCGATCACTGAAGATGGACTCACATTAACTGGTCTTTATCAATAAAACATCCAATTTGAATGTGTGTGTCTCCATGGCCATCTACAGTGGTGTTAAGTGGCTTGATTGCATGAACCAATATTGCAGGAAATCAAACTATGTTCAAATGAATCCCATGCACTGACTGGACACAAGCCTAAGGGACCACCCTAGTGCAGCATGAGGAAGCAAATAACAAAATTGTTGACATGAGAGAAAAATTTCTACATTTAGGACTCCTTGATTTGGAAGCCAGTCACTGGTGCCTGCTGGCTTTTCCTCAGAGCTATCCATCTTCTTGCCTGTGAGTGGATCCCCAGCTGCTGTCAGGGGTAGACGTCCACAAGGAACAGGAGGTTTTTAAGGGATATGACAAAAGAGGTCTGGGTTTCCTCCCAAGAAAGGAAAGCCAACTTTGCAAATCCCAAGTCTTTAGCATCAGCCTCAGAAGAAGGCTCTGGTAAATGCTCATTTAGCTCTGGCAGAACTGGCTCTGCCTGAGAAAGACAGACTCTAAGTCCTCTAGCTCTCTTTTTCAGAAAACTCTGTGTAACACTATCTGGAGAGGAAGCGAGACAAATGTCTCTCAAACATGAAAGCTGTTTTCCTTACTTGGAATAGTTCAGTACTGGAGAACCTATAGGAGCTTGCAGATGAGATATTAATTTGTTTTCCATCTTTCCCCAGGAGACTTCCAGGCTTTCTGATGAATGAGCTCTGTCTTCCCAGCTCCCATATTCAGCCAGGCCTGTGACACATCTTTGTTTTTTGGTTCCTTGGATCAGGAAAGTTTGCTGAGTCTGGGGGAGTCTCAGAACTGCCTTCCAAGTCACTAAAGTCTTCTGCAGACCACTTTTGATTAGCCAGCTGGAAAAGAAAAGTGCCTTTTATCAAATCCCCTGGGGCTAACTCATATTGAAAATAACTTGTTCTTAACACTTTTAGAGGCAGGCTTTCAAATGATGAATGAAGAAGAATATTCTCTGTCACAGGGTTTTCTTTGTTTTTCAAGTCCTCAGAGGGAGTTTGTGATCTCTGAAACTCTGGGACTGAGAGCTCTGTCGTTTCCCACTAACTTGCCACCGTTTGCTTCTGCAGAAGGTTGGCTATGTCTTGCAAAAGAAAAGAAGAGAATCGTTTGTTATGCTGGAAGTACATGGCCAGAGCATTTCCATAACTCAGGTAATCAGTCTGGGGCAGAGATCTACTTTTCTTCCTTTCTTCAGGCAGCAATCAGTACCAAACACTGCAATCCTGACTGTCCATGAACATCCCTGCCACACAAATGGCTTTTACAATAATGGGAAATAGCCAGGGTATGTCTAACTTCACATACTGGTTTTCTGTTTTGTTTTAAATGTCTCATACCTTTGCTCTTTGAAATGTCTGAAGGGTTTACTTTTTTAATTTTGGGGTATTTTTTCTTCTGCCAGTTTAGCAAATTTTCAAAAGCTCTTAGTTATTTATCAGGAAGAACAGAATCAGGCTCTGAAATGTAATTAGATTTTTTTAAAGTTTCTAGCCTAATTTTCTTAAATACAAAAGAAAATGAAAATATGAAAACGGGTTTTGCTCAAGTGTTCAAAATTTTCAGTGGCTAAAAAAAGAGTGTTATTAACAGCTTCAAAGTTTTCCAGATTTTAAGCAGAATCCAGTACAACTTTAATGAGACAAGAAACCCTTTTCTGACAATTTTATCAGTGAAGCTTATAAAAGAAAGATCTAACAGACAATGCATAGGAAAAACACTCTACTGAGACTATCAATTAAAACCACAAATACTGTACTTGGCTCAGAAAATTCCATTTCCACAGTGAATGGATATTAATTTCAAGGACACAACTTAGTAATTATAAACAGCATTAAATGAATCACAGAATATGATTCTTGGAAGGGACCCATGAGAATCATCGTGTCCAACTCGTGGCCCTGCACAGGACACCCAAGGTTGTTGTACATGACACTGGACAAACAAGATCTAATGAGGGCAAGCACTGCTGGTCCAGTCCCCCTGACAGAACCAGACACACAACTCCTGCTGACTTCTCCTCACTCCCAAACTTGAGGGATTTTCTTGGTGAGAGTCAGCTCAGGTCCCTCTGTGCAGCACTTCCTTGGGATACAGAGCTGCACTTGGGTCCTTCCCCGCTGGATACTGAGCCCATGGATATTTTGAGGTTAATAAATCACCTGGTCCTGGCTCTGGGATCCCACCTCCCTGAAAAGGGAAGAATTTTGATTCCTTCAGAGTGAAAGACAATGGACATAAATTAGCTATTAGAAAAAATGTTTCCCTGTAAGGGTGGTGAGGCCCAGGCACAGGGTGCCCAGAGAAGCTGTGGCTGCCCCTGGATCCCTGGAAGTGTCCAAGGCCAGGCTGGAGCAGCCTGGGATAGTGGAAGGTGTCCCTGCTCATGGCAGGGGGTGGAAGAAGATGGGCTTTAAGGTCTCTTACAACCCAAACCGTTCTGAGATCCTGTGATTGCAGCCAGAGGAAGCCATGCTCCAGCTTCTCCACCTCCCCATGAAGTTCTTCACTTCCAGTCTCCTGCCTCTGGAAGAGGCAAAAGGAGAAATCCTGCTTAACCATCTGTGTCCTTAATGGGAAGCAATGGTCATCTTCCACTCCTCACCAAAAAATGTGACTGCCTTGGTGTGGGTGTGCCTCTGCCTGAGGGAATGCAGAGCAATTTCAGCTTCTCTGTGTAGGGGTGGAAGTGTCCTTGGGGTAACCTGGGTGATTCTTTTCAGGCAAATAAGGGAAGGCTTAATATGGGAAAAAATTGAGATTGGACCTTAACATGTCCCTAACTATGGACACAAAGAACACACAGGGAAAATCACTGAGGGGCTAAAACCTCAACCACTAGAAGAAGGTCTGGTATCAGCTACAAACTCTGCCAAATAACATCTTATTAACCCAATTCTGTCCAGGCAGTCATTCACCCCAACACTGCAGCTGAGCTACTGACACTGCAACAAATTTAAATACTGAGTTAGCCCCCAGAAGAAACCCCTCCCACACGGACTAAGCACATGCTACATCTCCCACAAAGGAAGGAGACTTTTCCACAGCTCCAGAAATATTCATTTGACAGTGTCTCTTTCCTTGGCTACAGCTCTAGTAATTGATCTGCTCTATTATTTTTCCCCATTCTTTCTCTCTTACATTTAAATATGTCCTTCATACTTCTGGAGGGTTTTTTTCCCTAGCCTGTATCTCCACTGTTACATTATTTTTTATCTCTATCCTCTATTCTTCATGTGTGAAAAGGGTGCTCTGTTCTCTAATATTCATTTTTCTCTTTTTATTCTCCAAGTACTTTCTTTCCCATCTGTAACAGCCCCTAATATGCACCTCCATTCGATTTTACTTACCCAGCTTGAAACCCTCTCATTCTAATTACCTTTTCAGTTTTCTTCTATTTCTCCCTTGAGATGTCTCAATTAGTGTACTTTTTCTTACTGGCTGTCACCTCTGAGCTACAAGGTGGGTCTAACTCCAACTTAAACCATGCAGAAAATAAATGAGGAGCTGTTCTTGGCGGCCCTGCTGAAGGTGGTGTTACTTTACAAACTAGTGCACCTTTAATAGATGATAAATGGGCAGAAAAGTGGCCTTGTTAATGCAGCAGCCCTTGATTTGGTTGCCATGCCGTGTCCTTTCATTACTCAAAGATACAGGAAAGGCAACCTATGCTAAGTCCTGGGTGATGTAATTCCATACAAAGAGAGTGAGTAGAGGCTAATTAACATAGTTCTGGTCAAAGCCTGAAATTAACTCTTGTGTCTTTAAAGACCAAAGCTAAAAATGTCATTTGTCTTGCCCATAATTATGTTTAGAGGTAATTATGATAGCAGAATAACAGCAAGCAAAATGAGCCTAGGAGTGGGTTTTTCTGCCCTTCCTATCACTAGCAGGACTCAGAATTCTATTTCTGTCAAAGAGAACTGGATAAAAATGCAGGTGACATCCACAGTACATTTCTTTGATTAAAATTGGCACTGTTATATTGAAGTTCACACAGAGCTTTCAGAACCCGAGGAGTAAATCTTCTCTCCACGTGTTCCCAGATAATGGAGAAACGAGCACCCTTCCCCACGGCACTGCTGCAAAGGGGAGATGTGAACCTGATTAAAGAGCCAGGCTTGGACCCCAGAACCACATCCACAGGGATGTGTCCTGCCATAGACTCAGTTCCCAGGTCCCTTCAAATAACCCAAGATATCTTCACAGCACAGAGTTACCTCCAAATTAAATAATTTCCTTCCTGGGGTAATTAATTTATCATGCAGGTCTGACCACATCATCATTTATCCAGAGCCACAACAGCTATGTCTGTGTTTTGCAGAGCAGATATACACCCCACATGTTTGAATCCACTTATTTAAATTATATATCTATGCTTTAAGAGATATTATTGTTGTTATTATTGCTGCTATTATTAAAATCCCAGTGGCATATGCTGCTGTCACCATTCAGGTGTCCTGAGATCCATCTACCTGCAGTGCCTGCTTCACCACCATCCCTGAAATTTATGGGCACATCAGCCATTAGTGACTTGGAGGATTTATTTGTGAGGTATGTAGTGCTAATTTAAAGATTTCAAACTAAACTTTAGATTTCTCCTGCACTGGGGCTGAAGGGGATAAAAATGCACATACACTGGGCATTCGTGCATGGGCTGCTGGCAGATGCCAAGGTCTGTAACACAATTGTAAGCAGAGCACATTCACTTGGTCCAAATTTGTCTGTTTCTGAAATTATTACACTTTACAGTGCAAATTCAGTGAATTCACCCAAGGGCCCATAATATCATTTTTGGCACAAGTACAAACTAAGTTATAGCCATGATTTCACAGAGATGACGATACTGCATAAAACATGTTACAGCAGCTTTTATGAAGTTCTGAAGGAGAAAAGATCACCTCTGCAGACTGTTCTAATGGTTCTAATGGAACACCTCTGCCATTTTTAACTGGTATCCTTCATGGCAAGAAGGGAATGAGGGAAAAGTTCCTCTGAGGGCACCAGCCCTAGGGCTTCCAAAGGCATTCTTCCACTGTGCTGCTGAAATCTTAGTCAGTCTTAAGAGATCAGCTCCTCTGGAATACTAAATTTTATGCACCAATTTAAGGGCAGGGTACAGGAGTTATGCTTTAAAAAAAAATAAAAACTAAACTAAACTAAACTAAACTAAAAGCCTAAATTTGTATGGCCCTTGAGCTGTCTCTTTCCAGAACACCAGAAAAGTTCCAGAAAGTTGGAGGGCTCTTGTCCCCAAAAGTTCATGTTTTTTTCCCCAGCTATATCAGTTACCCAGTAAAATGTGTCCCTTCTCCCTACAGATATTGCCTCACATCCTTCTTTAGACCTTCATAGCTATTCCATTACTACCACTACTTTTACAAGTGCCAAAAGTACCTTTATGATGGCATCTGCCAGTATCACCTGACAGACACAAGCACCAAAGCCCATCTGGAAAAGCTGCCTCTCCCCATAATATTTTTGCATACTTCATGAGATTTTCTTGCAAAATTTTTTAATGATTTGTTTAAACACCAAAAAAAAAGCTGAAGAGTTGCAGGTTACACTGCCATCTGTTACATTCAAACTCTCTTTGGGGTCCTGTTAACCAAGTTTGATCCCTAACTAGGTGGAATTCTAGAGATGCAAACCTTGCAAAGTGTCCATTTATGGGCCTGCACTGAAATTACAGGCACCTCTCTCACCTCCTAAGAGCAAGGAGAGTTCTCTGCACAATACCCAGCCTGGCTTGTCCTCCCAGTGCAGGACAAGAGTGCAAACCAGAAAAGCAGATTGTGACTGAAGTGACCCAGAGACAGCAAACAGTAGCCCAGAACCTAAACCATCTTCTGCCTCTCAGTGGCACAGCACAGAACCATCAGAACAAAGATGTGACCTGAAATGAGAAAGCTTTTGACTTCAGAGTCTGTCACCAGGGGCAAGTGTGACACTCTTTGGACCTGCACCTCCTCTACACTGGACCAGGAGCTGGATAGAGTGGGAGCAGGGCCAGCAGGTGACCATGGCAGTGAGCCCACAGCTACCACCAGAGATTTATCACTGTTTAGCCATGTTAGCCCAGGGCTGGCAAGCAGCCTTTCTTCACACAGTGAGCTCTGAATCAGGCTCTCAGATGGCTTGCACCTCTTTCTGAAATATTCCCTCACCATCTCCATTGCCCTGAGGTTTGGTGTGGCTTGATCCACCAGTGTACATATATCATAAAGAAATGTGTTCTACAATCTCACCACAGTGCAGAGATCAAACTGGAACAGATCTTAGAGGCCCCAGTGTCTTTAGCCATGGAACAAAACTGTTTCACTGCAAATCATTAGTTTGCACAGGAATGACTCATCTTCTCCTTTTGGTATTTGAAGGTCATCAGATGCTCTGACCAGCTGAGCAGCCACTGGCAGAGCTCCTTCTCCTCTGAGATCAGTAGGTCTGTGTCAGTCAGGCCATTCCACCAGCAGTGGCACCTACATCCACAGCTCCCAAACTGCAGCACTGTGTGAAGCCATCCCAAGGTGACCTGCTGCCACAAAAGGGCTCATGTTTTTCCATTCACATGATTTGGGCATGACTGATACCAGCTGCTGACCCTGAGCTCACAGGACCATGATTTTCCTCTCCTTAATAGCAATGGGATATCTCAAACAGTGAAACACTTCTACTGAGGCCCCCTACTCCACCTGAAAACAAAGATTTGTACTGGAGGGGAGAAAGCAGAGATCCAAATTTGTGCTCAGAATCCAGAGGGATGAATCCATCACTGCCACTTGGCTTCCAGTTGTTAACTTAAGCGAAGGAACTCTTATCTTCTATGGAAACCTTCTCAAATCAGCAGGAACTCGTTTGTTAAAACTGCTTCCCTGTCTCTACTGCATTTGAGAGCACCTTGGTCTTTGCAGAGCAGCACAAAACAACACAGACAACCCTAAAACGTCTCACATGGCAGCTCCAAATGCTTACAGTTTATGTAAACCACGGAGCCAGCATGATAAGATCTAATTACCAAGCGAATTAGTAAAAAAACAGCTGCAAGGTTTGCAGAAATGTCTGGAAGTGCAGAGTAAATGGCCACAATTGATGGAGTTATTGCACAGGCATCCTGAGGGCACAGTCTGCAGCACTCCAGTCCTAACCAAAATCACTGTCAACAGTTGTTGTTTTCTCCATTCTGTTAAATGAGAAGAGCATGAAAATGATCCTGGAAACAACCATTTAATATTCTCATGCACGTGAACTGCAATTATCAGCAGCAGCAACAACAAACTCTGCTGTAATGTGTTCATGGTTTATCAATTCAATTGATCACTGTTTATTAAATAAAAACCTGCTCTCTAAACTGTTCTTCCCTAAATGGCATGTTTTGGGGATTGGGTTTCTTTCCTAGCTTTCTTTTTCTTTTTTCTTTTAACATGCTTCTAGGAGAATCAGGAGACCAATTAAAGCTTTTAATTTAAATCCAAGCTAACAGAAATGTTAGCAACATATAGTGCCTTTACAAAAGCATTAGCTTAAAAGAGGTTTGAATCAGCCTAGCCACTCCCTGGAAAAGCTGCACTGGATCTGATTCCTTCCAATTCCAAAGGCTTTCAAGGCAACTTAGTAACAGCCAGCGTTTTTATCTGTGTAAGAGACAGTCATGACCAGGTCAGCTCAGGATATCAGAAGAGGGCTGTTGGTAATGCAGATTAGGGGACACACTTTATTCACATCAGCACTGTAGCATTGATCACCCCTATTCTGCACCTTTACCAAGTAGATCGGAAATCAATGAATTGCAGGCTGGAGAGATGCTGTGGATAACAGAAATCCTCTATAGCCAGTTATCTCCCTACAAGGAATAACGATCCTGCACAGAATGGAATGCTTTAAATCTACGAAGAATATCCACTACATCACAAGTTCAATGGAGATTGATACCAGGCACAGTCAGGGCCTGGCTGTACCCCAGCCCAAAGCCAACTCCAGCACTTGAACACCACACCCAGAACTTCCACCTGCGGTGCTGGAGTCCTCCCTGCCCTTCAGCTGCTCCAAACGCTGCAGAAGGGAGGAGAAGGGGAGTGTTGACACACAAAAATAACCTCGTGGGATTTAATTAAGACCACTGAACCTGTGTCACTTGTAATTTATGGCAGATTTGAACCCGTGCCTCCAGAGGGGGAAAATGAAGGCATTTCCAGTACATTAGCTGACTTCAATAGCAAAGTCAGATCTGACGTCCTGTGACCCTCAAGTGAACGAAGACTAAGGAGTCCCTGTTATCCCAATTATTTCTGACTAGAAATCTTGTGAGATGTTTGCACTACCATGGAATCCAGCCATGACCAGGTACCTGCCCTAATGGGGCAAGTGCAAAGTCTCCCCATGCTATGAAACTCTGGTAAGAGCATTAGAAACCTACAGCAAAATTGGGTCATTAATGGCGTGTTTCATGGAGAAAATGGGATGTGGGGCATATTCCCTCCCCTGCCAGCAGACACCTGGCATCCACAGGAGCTAAGAGAAGCTTACAAATAAAGCTCTGCAAATAACCAGCTTTGCCTTTTATGATCAAAGTGAAAAAATGAACTTCCCAAAAATGTTTTAAGTCAAGTAAAGTATTTTTGTTCAGTCTCATATCAGATGCTTCACCTTTGATCCCTTCAGAGACTGGGGGAAGGGTGAGAACTTGCTTTATTTATTGGTCAAAATGAAGCATATTTTGCAATGGAAAATGTTATCATTCTTTTTTTAATTATTTTTTAATTCCTTCCTTTTCAACCAGAATTAATTGCTAACTATGCAATCAACTTGCAAATAGGTTCAGCTGACCCAAAATTATTCTCTTCAGGGGTAGGAGAAGAAATCACTGAAATCTTTCATTCAGAATAACTTCTACAGAGGTATTTTGGGGAACTGAAAATTTTGACGGTCCCAAGTCAACGAGTTCAATAAAATAATACTAAAAGGAAAACTTTTCCCCAAGATGAGATGTCTTGCCTGACTGACCAGCCCTGAAACCAATAACAACACCAGGGAGGCTGAAAGCTGCAGCAGTAGCAGCAGCCTCTCTAGTCTGACCTCTCAAGTCTGACCTGTTTGAGGGAAAAGGGATTATTAGGGAATAAAATTAAATCCTTTCGTTATAGGTTCCACAGCCAGTGAGTTTAGCACACAGCTGTCTGCTGGCTGTGTTAAATCCATCTTTACCCCCAGGCTTGCCAGGCAGCATCAGCCAAATGAATTCCTGACGCTACTGGTCAGACAGCCGGGAGAGGAGGGAGAGGAGCACGGCAGGTGCCTCCACCTGGGAAGGGGCCGGGGGGGACCCTGCCCAGCCCAGCTCGGCAGAAATGTCCCCAAACTGTGCTAAAACCCCAGCCCTGTTGTCCTGGGTGCTCGCATGAACACGCCACTGAAGGGAGGAAATTGGCACCTGAAGTTAGGGTAGAAGCGATGCCGCATCAAAGTGCTTCGTAATGAGCTACAAATTTTGCTTGTAGTTCAGCAATTTATAGGGATTAGCAGGCGCTGACCTTCCCAAGGCCCCCAAACGCCTGCAGGCTCCATCCCTGGTCACAGAGTGACCTCTAGTGTTCCCTACAGCCGCGCAGATCGGGCTGAGCCCAAGGGCTGTGAGCAGCTTCCCAGCCGGGCTACCCTGGCATCCTCCCCCTGACGCTCCTGCAGCTCTGTTTATTAAAGCCAGGTGATAAAACACCTCCCGCAGCCTGTCCCAGCTGTGCTGCACTTCGGACCACGGCAGGATGGCAGAGAAGTACACAAAAACCTGAAGCTGTTGAGCCAAATCATAGAATCACAGACTGGTTTGGGTTAGAAGAGACCTCAAAGCTCATCTCATCCCATCCCTGCCATGGGCAGGGACACCTTCCACTAGACCAGGGTGCTCAAAGCCCCATCCAGCCCAGCCTTGAACACTCCTTCCTATGTCTTCTGTTTCCCCACTTTGAGAGCAATCTGCTCCTCTTACTAATTGGCAAACGAAAGTTTTAATGAATTTTTAAAACCCTGAAGAATGTTAGTGCAGAAAGGTAAAACAGAGAGCTGAGCGAACAGGTTTGAATCTATTTCCTACAGAGCCCAGGTGTCTGTAAGCAGCTAAACAGACCTGCTGTTGAACAGGATCCTAAAGCAACAGCATCCTCCAAAGGCTGCCTATTCCTGCATCTTTCCAACTCTAGTTTGGAAACCCAGGAGCTCCAGAACACTGCCAGGAGGGGACAGACACGTGGAACCTCCTAAGCCTGGCTTTCTGTTTGAGTCTGGATGAGCACTGAGCACACCCAAATCAAGGCAAGTGAAGGTCACTGAATCGCTGCCCAGTGACAAATGCTGGGAGTGAACATTGTCACACACCTCATGACAAGCATTCCTGCAGCAGATTTTCTTTTTCTGCACAGCTCCCTTTGGGCTGGGAGCTGCATTTCTGATCACAGGAGGAAGAAAAAGCTTTGAATCTTCCTCCTCATCAGTTACTGTCCCCAGTAACCATGGACACTGGACTTCCATGGAGCAGGGGCAAAACTACACTGCAGACAAACCCTCCAGATCTTCTCAGTAGTATAATACAGCATTAAATAATATAAGCCAAGTTCAACCAGGTCTTACTGAGATGACAAAAAATGTTTTCAAAACTTCACATACAGTCAGTTCAGGTGCCTAAAGATTCAAGGGCCTCATGCACTCCACGGGGACAAGTCCAGCACAAAATCTCCATGTCTGCCTTTCAGTGATGTGAAACCTCACCTCTCCAAGTCTCACACAGTTCACATCCCTTCCCTAAAAGAACATCCTGGACTAGCAAAAGTTGAATAAGTGAGCTGCCGGTAGCTGAAAGGCAAAGGGTAAATGGGAATGGTAGGAATTAGTGTAAGGGTGGGAGTACAGAGCTACCAAAAGCTCACAGGAGAAAGGGAAGGAGCTAAAGAGCAGTGGTCAGGATGATGCCAAACTGGCTGTTACTGTGATCATGGAATCTCACAGCTTCAGCTTTCCTTGTAACAAAAATTAATGCAAGTATTTTCACTTGGATGGGCAACTGAGATTAGCAGATTCGCAGTGCTGGAATGAAGTCAGGGCTTACAGATGCTTCTTTGGCATTTCTGATTCCTCTGTGCTTTTAGCTGCTACCTATTCTGTCTTCTCCCTCATCTATAAGGACATCTCAGACCACGTTGAGTTCTGACAGTCTGCTTAAATCCATGGGCAGGCTTCCACCCTCCACAGACCTGTGACACACGTCTTCTTCCCCAGATCATGGAATGAATAAAACAAAATAAAATAAACAGAAATATTTCATTTTAAAACCTTGTCCAATTCCTTTCACCTACACGAAAGAGTTGAAGGGACAAGTGCCTGTTTTAAGCAGAGAAGGCCAGAAAGTCCACCAGTAGCTGACACAGTGGCTTTTCCAGACAAAATGAAGACATGAGCTGGAGTGTCATGAATGACAGGGCTGGCATTCCTTGCAGGCCATGATTATCACTTATCAAATTACCCATGAGCAGAGCAAGCCAAGTGGAGCAGCACATCCCACTCACACACACCAAACCAAGAACCAAGGCCTCAGGAAGCTTCAGAACTCCCTGTCCTCAGCTGGAGGAAAGAAATATTGTAGTTGGGCATAAGAGAGTGACTCTGTTCAAAATTACCTGTTCTCTTCTCAGAATCATAAAAGCCACAAAAGGAACACGCTGCTCAGAGGGAAAAAAAAAAGATATTCTGATATTATACAGGGATGAGGAATAGAATAAAAGAAGGGTTAAGGAAGTGTCAGCCTGGAATACATCTGGTAATTGCTTGGTTCAGTGTTCTCAAGGACTGGCTCAATTGTCCTTGGAGTGGTTTCCATCAACTTCTGGAAGTCCTTAACACACAACCAGTCTGACAGATGGATCTCTACCATACCTCAGGTACCACTGCACCTGGAAAAATCTCAGCTGAAAGAAAAAGCAGTTTTGATGAAGGCTGAAATTAAGGCTTGTTCAACACAGGGCACTGAGTTCAAATAGGAGGGAGAAAAATGAAGTATGTCTGAAGGTGCCCTGACAAGACACAGATTCTGGAATAACAGTACAGATATTCTGCATCCATTTCCAAAGGGCAAAGGAGCTTCCATGGAGTGAAAATCCAGATTTATTCCTGACTGATATCTCCTCCTGTAGACAAACACTTGTTAACAGCGAAACACAGTGTATTGACAGGAATAAACTGTAGAATTCAGATACATTTGTTAGGGCTAAGAGAAGTGTAAACCTCGAGGATAAAATTAGGGAAAGTGTCTACTTGTAACTTGTTCAGGAACCGAGGGAGAAAGCTAAAATCAAACAGTACCAGACAGACAACTATCAGTAACCCAAACAGAGAGGTACAACAGGGCAGAGAAATAGCAGCCCAGATGGTGGTCATGTGAAAAAACACATTCCACAGATTGCAAACTACTTAACTTATTTATGATTACATGAGACAGAGAAACATGGCAAAGTTAAAGAATAAATTAGCTTGGACCACCATCACAGGCATATGCCAATTGTGCACCTCTGATTTTGACTCATTGTTTCTTGCCTTATTTTTCCAGCAGGATACTTTTGATGATTTAGATATGTCTAGAAGGAAAAAATATCTCACGAGATAATTTACGATGCTGCATGCCAAAGTACTGGAGAAAATGGTGATTTTGTTGAGAGACAGAAATTCTAAAAAATGTTAAGCTGGTCAACAGCTACTTGCCACTGATCTCCCCAAGAAAAAGCCTAAGGTTATTGTGATGAGTAAAGTGATAATGTTGCAGCTTCTCCCAGTATTGCCTAGGAGCCAGTGCCCTAACAAGAGAGAAGAATAGCCATGTCAGGAACATCTCTCCTCTTTGTCTTCATTAATTTACATTTTTGGCTGCACACCCCAGAAGTGTGCAGCAAAGAGGAATGTGCAGGCTACAAAGGGCTCAGCTGGAACTGCAGCCCAGTTCTACCATAAAATGACACAAAATTCATTAAATAAAATAAACCTGTTGTAGCCCAAGGATTGACTGACTTGCAGTTCCCCTGCTCCTGGGTTAATACAGCAGAGTTGGCACATTGATAGAACACTCAGCAGGACAATGGGGTGTGCTGAATTCAAATGAGCCTTCAAGGCTGGTAGGACTCTGCAAGGGACTCTGTGCATAGCCTGCAACTTGGAGGAAGGCAACAGAATACAGATAAAAAGGGAAGAAAAATGTAAAAAGCAGCAGCTGCACATGGACATAGATTTGTCACAGAAAATAGAGGATCCTGCACACCTTGAAGTGACTACAAACCAGAGAACACCACAAATTCTACTTTGGAGTTTAGATTAAGTGGATATTCTGCTTAAGGTATGTCTGACTATAGGTCAGTGCATTATAAAAACCAACCATCCACACATCCCAATTGGACATGGTCAGAAATCCCAAAACTACACACACCTGGAAAACCAAATCCTGCAGGAAAAAACAGTGCCTACCAGAGTGCCAGATGGCCTTGGACACATCCCTGTGCTCAGGTCACTCCTGCAGCAGGAGATGTCAGACATCAGCCACACAGAGCTGATGAGGCGAGGCTGTGACACCTCCCAGGAGCAGTGGAGCCCATCCATGAGATCCAGGTGCCCATCAGCTGCAGGTTTCTGCTCGGAGAACACCTGGTGAGAACTGCTCCAGGAGTCAGAATATACACTGGGTGGCTGCTAACACAAAGCCTTCTGCCAAAGGCAATCAGGACGTCACTCCAAAAGTTGATTCTGGTTTCAAATCAGTCGGGCCAGCACTCAAGGAAGTGACTCAGGCATTGGGTTCTCCAGGCTTGAGACTAAAGTGCACAGCACTGAGCAGGCCCCAGGTCTGGAGACATGAGAGCCAACACAACAGGGAATGCCAAGCAAGAGCAAACACCTGGAACCCAGCCTCTCCCACAGTCAGCCAGAAGGCTCCCCTGTAAAACCACAGTCCAGACCTGCAGCTGAGTCCTACCATCAGGAGATAGCACGTGGGACTCCAGGGAGGGTGACACAGGGACTTGACTGCCAAGGCTAAGGTAGCAGATCTCATGGGAGTCTGAACTGGCCTCCAGGAGCTACTGCAGAAAAGCCTAGTCCATATTGGCACAAATTATACAGAAAGGCTGGAAAGAGTTTCTAGAAGAAAAATCCAGGCTCTGGGGAAAGGAAACTGAAGACAATGAGTGTTCTCTGAAAACTCTCCCAGGAACCCCATGCAGCACTGAAAAGAGAGGCAAAAAAGCCAAGGTTTAATGCCTGGCTGAGAAGAAGGTTGAAAAGAGCATATTTGTCAGGAGCTGGGGATACTTCTGCAAGGGAGGAGGCTCATGCTAAAAGAACTGATGTCTCTGCTGCATTGCCCAACAGTCTCATTCAAAGTTCAAAGCAGGTTTTTACACTGGGGAGCAGAGGGAAGCAAACAAGTGCACAGGCACAAACAGCTTTGGCCAGTGCTTCTTTGAGGACAAAGCCACAGAAATCATGTCTTCTCATGCAGAGGACACAGCAGGGAACAGAACAACTCAGACAGAAGGACAGAAATGGAGTAGGTGCCATTTGTGCAAAGTACTATGAGAACCAAAACAATTATACAAAATGCCAGAAATCTAATAAGCGAGAAATCTGAAAAACCAACATTAGGTGAGGACATCAGCTAAACGTGTATTTCACAAATTTGGAGGACAGAAGACAACCTGAAATATTCTCTCCATATACCACCCACTCCATTTATGCACAAATCAGATAAATATGGGGTGATTTTCTCCATGCACAAGTGAAGACATTCTGGGAGAAATGCCCAATGGCTAATATTTGTTCCATGCTAGATGCATCAGCAGCGTTCTGGCAGCAGTATTAAGGCACAAAAGCAGGGTTTGTGCCTGGGTGCACTCAGTACCTCCCCTGGGAGACGCTGCCACCTCTAACTAGCATTTGGGTCGTGTTCAGCATGCACGGGTTGTCACTGCTGAATGCAACACACTTCCCATGCCTTCAGAACAAAGGCTAAATGCAAGTGTTTTGAGCTGGAGAAGAGACTGGCAGTTTGGGAAATACATTAATTCCATAAAATCATACACTAGGTAAGAAGTTAACATACCATGGTGGGCAGTATAGTACTGAAAGGTTAACATCAGCAGGTGTCCTGCCCCAGGAGATGAGGAAACAACACTGGAAATGGTGACTGACATGGGGAGCTGAGAGTTTACAAGTTCTCACCTCTGCACAGCCTTGTCTTTACACCTCTCCCCATGCTGGCAAGAAAAACTGTTCTTTTGAGGAGCTTCTCCACTTTGTCTCCTTGGTTTCTGCATCCCCTTTGTGCAGCAGCCACATCAATTTGGGCCATGCTGACCCTGGTGAGCTCCTCTGGGACACTGCAGAGCCTGAGTTAACCTGTGATGGATCTGTGACAAGCAGCCACAGCAGCAGCACCACGAGACTGGCCCGTGTCTCAGGGGGGAACTGAGGAGTGAGGACCTGGAACAGCTCTGCTGGAACACCTCAGCTTTGACTGTGTTTAAAATTACAGATGCACAGGTTTTAAGGAACCCCATGTGGGGTCATCCAGTTCTTCCTCCTGGCCCAAGAAAGGGCCTAAGTCACTCCTGAGAAACAAATTATCAGGAGAAAATACTCTGAGAGCAGAAAGACAATTGCTTAAACATCACATCTTAATGCCTATCAGCTTTCAACCTGTATCTGTGCCAGGCTGGGGTGTTTTACATGGGATTGTACAATTCTAGAGTAATTTCAAGAAAAAATTGTACCACAGGCACAGAAAAAGAGAGAGTTCCCTAGGAGGTATTTGGGTAACATAACCAATTCATACAGAGAGAGGGGGTGTGTGTATATGCAGGCAAGTACAAAATAAGCACATGGACACACACACCCACACATCACACCAGGATGCTGCAGAATCCCATGGACAGCAGCAGCTTGCAAGCCTGCTTTTGCCTGCATTATTTCTGAAATTTCTCGAGCCCTCCTGCTTTGCAAAATGGAATTATTTTAAGCCAATATAGAGAAGCAGGATTGCACTTTAAAGAGGAGGGGGATACAGCCCAACACTACCTGTATCCGTGGAAATACAATTTTGTTTCATACTCACAAATAAAGTTTATAATCCTGGCTTCACCTCACCTAGATCTGCAATTTTCCAACTCACAGGGTGACAAGACTAAATTGAAACATATATCTGAGTATGCTGACAGCAGTTTGACCCTGGCTTGAGTTAAACTGATTTTCATATCTGAAGACAATGATGATTTTTTGTATTATCAGGAGTAATGGGGGAGATGGGGGTAGAACAGAATGTCACAACGTGGGGTGCTACAGACTGGAAACACAAACTCCTTGATGGGGTCTCTGGCATGCCCCTGGTAAAATGATCTAAGTGGTTCTGGCCCATTGCCACGAGCCCTCTCCTCTGCATGTGCAGAGAAATGTGCTACAGCATTCTGAACATGTCACTGGCACCGTTAGCAGGGCACAGATAAAACCTCACTCATCTTTAGTGCAGCAAGTAGGAAAGGATCACTCCTTTAATTATTAAGCATGAGTGAGCCACCCTCCCAAAGACAGCTCACACTGGGTTGTGCCCTGCCGATTCAGAGCTCCTGAGCTGATGTTGCAGAGCTTCAAAAATATTTTGCTCTCTTTCTTCAGCTGTTTCTCAATTCTTTGTTTTTTTTCTCCTCCCTTGAACTCCCAAGCCCTCTGAATCTGAGGACATTGAGCAACACAAAGGAAATCTGAACAAAGCTGGCAGCTGTGCTGCCTCCCCTCTCACCCCTGGCCTGCACAGAGACTGCTCAGGTCAGGAAGGGTCTGCTAAGCCTCCTGCACCTCTCACCTGAGCTTGGTGCTGACCCAGCTCAGGGGAAGGAAGGGCCCAGCTGCAGTAAACAGTGTGTCCATCACTCTCCCAAGGATGGATTGTGTCTCTCAGGAAACCATGGCTCGGTAACAATTTCTCCAGCAAACACATCTCCACTGGTACATCAGCTCCTGCAGCCCAGGCTGAAGGGCCAGGAGGGGTCTGTGAAATGAAAGGGACAAGATCTGAGTTTTGGCTGAAATATCCTTTAAAGTTTTCAATGCAGCCCTGAGCTGCCCCTCGCAAAAATCTGTCCTTTTAACCACTTGGTTCCTCTGTGCTCTTGTCCACTGTGGCTGGACCTGCTCATTCATTTGGAGGTCAGAGGAATATCATTTTATGGCAGAAGGCCAGATTCACAATAAAGAGTAAACCAAAATTAATCCTTGGAGCAGAGGCTTGCCTAAATCTTGATATTTGGATAATGAATCCAATGATGTCAACTACACCAAAAGAATTGTGAGTATTCAGGGCTCTGGTTTAGCATCTCTGACTGGGTGTAAAACCCTGTGTTCCTTCCAGATCACATGTTGCCATCTGTCTCTGCTTCTCACCAACTCCTTTTGGCCACATGCCGCTCTTCAGGGCATATGGATGGATCAGCCAGCAAAGAGGAGAAATACCTGAGGTTTCCTTTTCCCTCTGCTCTTTCTGTGCTTCCTTAAGGTAACCAAGTCTGACCTCTCCCGACCCTCATAAACACAGAGCTGAGTTTGAACTAACTCCAAATCCAGGGCATTTCAGGATAGAGGAGAAACAACTACAGTGCAGGTAGTGCAAGACAAGAGCACCTTTGCTTTAGGAAAGATAACCGTGGGAAAAGTGGAGGAACAAATTCATCAACATCTGCTGTCTGGCAGGTGAAGTTGTATATTGATTAAAGTAAAAGTGGTGCAACTGAGCTTCTAGGAGCAATCACTAGAAGACAGAGGAATGCCTGTGTCTAGGTAGATGTGGATGCTCAGATTACAAAACCTGGATTAATATCAGCTAAGTGCAGAGTACAAACATAGTAACAGCTGTGCTGGTTTGTGCAGCTCTGCAGGGCAGCTAAATCCCAGAAATTTCAGGAGCTCAGATCAGACCCTGCACAACTTCCCATGGTGAGGCTTTCCTCCTACTCACCTCCAGGCCTTTAACCACCTTGCAAATGTAAAGCTGAGCCCAAGGCACAGGGAGAACTCCCTACCAACCCCACCCTCTCCATCCAGCCTTCCAACACCTTCTCACACCTCCTTTTCCTCTCTTGGCTCATTTGCTGCCTGATTTGGCTCTGTGCCCTCCCTGTGCCAGTGCCTGCCCTGCCAGGCAGGACATCTCACGTGGGCTGTATTGCCCACGGCTGCAGGGGAGTGCTGGGGGCACAGAAACGCCCTGGGGTGGCTTTGTAGCTGATCCCTGTCAACTTGCATCATTTCAGCCATCAAGCTGTCTGCTCCTGCAGTCTGTCCTCAGAGAGCCCCACACGTCATCCTCGCTGCCAGCTGCCAGCCACAGGACAGCTTCTGTTTACTACTGCAACACACAGCCAGATCTGGAGCTCTCTTGTTAAATTACAGTGTTGGTCCAAGCTATTCCATGGCTTGGACTAAACCAACACATCCCTTTTGTTATTCTGTCTGAGTTCAGTCCTGTGTTTCTCTGCATATGTTGAACTGGGTGGGGAAAAGAAAGATTAACACGGCGTCTGTACTGGATTTTTCACTCTGTTAGCTTGTGCTGAGTGAAGGGGGAAGGCAGATGCTTAACCCCCAGCAGGGTCTCACCACTGAAGTCAGCTTTGCAACCTCCTCTTCCTTGCCAATGTTCCTGTGAAGATCCTCCAGGCAATCTGCACGGAGCAGGCTCTGGCTCACCTGCAGTCTCTTGCATCTGTGAGATCAGCTGCTTGGTGGCATCTCATCCCTGTGAAGGGCTGGAGCTGCTTCATCTCAGCTCCTGCTGAGTTCTGAGGTCAGCAGAAGTTGTGAGTCTCTGCTACAAGGGGAAGCTCGGTGAGTAGCAGGGTCTCACAGCCTCTGCTCAGATGAGATTGCAGCTGCAGGTGTAAGTCAGGAGCCCCTGCCTGTTACCAGAGACAGGATTTTGCCTGCATGAAAGGCGGATACTCCTCCTTCCCATGTCCTGCTTGGCCAGGAACCGCGTTCCCCTCCTGAGCAGTGCTCACACCTACAGCCTTTCACTGCCTGCCAGTGATGCTGTTCATAGCTACATCCACTTTGTGCTGCACGCTGTGCTACCTCTGCCAAACCCTCTGAGCATTATCCACCTTGTACAGGCTAAAGGAAAGCCTGTGAAAGCCTCTTACATTCCATGGACACTACTTGCAAGAGAAGAAAGAGTAAGGACCAAAATCAGCCTTCAGGATTTCAATCAGCACACAAACAAGAATGAATTTAAATCAATTTTTTTACTCCAGAAATGTTTACTTTGCTGCCAAAAGCTTTTTAGAGCCTTTTATGGGGGAGTTATCTCAGAAACAAGAGGTACAGTGCCCCATGATTTTTTTTTTCAGGAGGAGAGCTGTGCTTCAAGACATTTCTTTGTATTTCTGAGCCAAGGCACACCTGCCTTTTATTGATCTCCTGCACAACTGGAAGGGAGCCAACACACTCCCACAGAGCAAGACCCACAGCACAGCACGATGCTCCATCAAACACTGGCCACCTACCCACTGTCATGTATCCCGTGGTTGTCACTAGCCAAGATCAATCCCATGCTGTTCAGCACATTTTAGGAACTCAGGCTAATAAATCATTTAAGTGCCTCTCACTTCACAGATGGTAAGTGCAGTTCAATGAAGGTAATTATAAAAAAAATTACTTCTGGAGCAAAAAAATCAAAACATGGGAATATCTGTCTAATAGAAAAGGCCTGCAAAGAGATTTGGGACTTCTAATAATTCTGAGGAGCAGGTTAAAGGTCTGGGAGCCTGACAGTAGGTTTTCCCTCTGATTGACTGAATCGATCCTGTCCTCATGTAACAGCTCTGGGCCCCTGTATCTATGAGATTTCAGGTCCTGAAAACAGTGCTGAGGGGAAAAAAAACTATACTGGGCCTGCTCTCACTATAATGTGCTGGGCTTTTTCCTTTGTGCAAATGCAATATCCATCACTAAGAGGACAAGATTATGGAAAGGTGCTCCTGGAGGGAGCAGGGAACATATGAAAGCAAGACCCAAACTCTGGGAACAGTGGCAGATGCAAAGTGAACTCCCAAATTCCACCTCACTTTTGTTCTTGGCTTTTGTCATGCTGTGACTGTGCCATTTCGACCTATTGCCTGCACTGCGAACACACCAGAATAAGACTCCTTAGTTCTGAGATGATAAAGGGAAGAGCAGCAACACTGAAGATTTATTTAGACATGATCAAACCACCCTCTCCAGCTAAGAGACCACAGTAAGTGATGAAACCCCTTTCATCTCGTCATCGAGGCCACAGCCACCACCATCTCTGGGATATCTCAGGCACAGGAGTAAATCAGACTGGAGAAAACAGACTTTCTAGGGCTTCTTCAGAGCTTCACAGAGATCTGTGACTGCTCAGGCTCCTGTCCTGGCCCTTCATTTCTGCTCAGGTTCCTGTCTCTGATTTCTGACTGTCTCTCCATGTTTCCTTGTTTCAGCTTCAAATCTCAGTACAGAAAAGGGCTGTCTCACCTTTCCCAGTCTTTATGTAGCAAAGCTAGGTCAGCCAAACTTAGGGTTGCTACAGAATCAGTGCTCCCAATACTGCTGAGATATAGAACCAAATACTAAATTGTTGGATTTTTTTTTTATATGTACCATGGCAAAAATGAATCCAGCAGCTAAGTTCCTCCAGAATTCAAAGCAAATTCAAAACTAAAACCCAAAATAATCAGTTTACCATTTTTCTTTTTTCACCTCAGTGAAAGAGAAGTTCATGCCCTTCCAGCAGTTTGCAAAGTTACTCTTGTTACTCCACCTGCTTTTGTATCAAGGTCTACACCCAATTTTAACAAACACCATAATTAAAAAAAAAAAACAAAAACCACACATAAGTCCTTTACATAAAGATTTGAGAGTACAGGGTGTTTACTTGATTCTCTTACCATCTAACAAGTTGTGATCTTCATTTTCATCTAAAGACATTACTTTGACCACCCCAAGGGTAAAGCTTTGTTTACAAAGCACCAGGTGAATACAAATGGCTGAGTCTCTTGCTTTCAGGACTCAGAACAAATAACCCTGTTTTGATTGCAATTACAATTTTAAGAGCATGACAGTGATGCATTCTGAGTGACCTGAAATGATTATATAAAGTAAGATGTACAAGCCAATGTGAACTACGATTCCAGAAACTGTTAGGAGATTAGAGATATGAATAGATGAATTTGTTGAATAGCTTCCTTGGACCTTAGAATTCCAGCTGGCTCTCAATAGCAGGCAGTCACAAGGCCCTTTGATTGTGCAGAGTGGTAACAGCACCTTTAAACAAAGCGGCTACAAAAGAGAAGAGTTAAGATGGGGACGGTTTAGGTGAAATTTGTCACTGTGCTGGAAGCAGGAAGGACTAGTTCTATACCCAAGACCTTGGTGCTGCTATTGTTTTTACACCTCCCTGGAGACTCAAGAGATTTTTACCTGAGATGCATCCCTGGCATTTGAGGATGCAGCCCAACTGAATCAATAAAGCTTTGAGAATTATCTAATAGGAGTTAGCAGAAGTTTTGTGATTTCATAAGTGTTTGAAGCTTTCCTGTTTAGTTTCACTGAAGTCATCAGCTAAACAAGTGAATAAACGAGGTAGCCCTGAACTCTCACTCCCTCTCCCACTTTAATAACAACTTTCATTTAATTAGCACCTCACCAGGCTGAGACTTCGCAAGGGACTTTATGAAAGCTGTCCAGTCATGTAAACTGCAGTGCCAAGGCAACAAATAAAATCAAGAAATTAAATTCCAAGAAAAGCTCCCATTTAGATTTACAGAGCAAAAGAGAGGCAAAGCAGAGCACAGGATGGATTCCCAGCAGGCACATATCAGGGCCTGGGTTCTGTTCTCCATCTGCTGATACCCCAGTACATCAACTTGAGGAGAAGTTTCTCCTTTCACCTCAGTAATGTTTCATATTTGCATTTTCAGACATTAAGAATGTCTAATTAGGAACCTTTTAGTAAGGAATTAGAAACCTAAGAAAGAAAATCTGGAAACAAAGTTTTGATGGTGCTGACTGGTAGCTCCCTCCCCCCTCTAAACCGAGCTCCAGAAGGCTCTGTGTGTGTCAGCATTATGATGAGGAAATGACACCCTTCAAATGACAAATTCAACACTTGCCCAATCTGGATTTCTCCTGCTCATCCAGATGGACACTAAAGAGGGCATGACACTCTTCAAAAAGCACAGGGGACAGTGCTGGTGTCTTGACCAAAATTCTGTGCTCAAAACTGCAGGGACATGTCCTGGCCTGTGAATTCCCAGGAAACACATCCTGCTTTCCCCTAAAGCACTATTACCATTATTACCCTGGATCATGGGGCACACCCTGATGTTCCTACTCAGATTCTGCTTGGCTGAAATGCCCAGTAAATGCTGAGAATTCCCCTTGCCCTGATATATTTTCTCACTGAAAGCCCCATTTCTGGAGGCTGTTGCCTTCAGCAGGAAGGCAGCTGAAGCTGAAAGGAGACCACAAGATTTTAGAATTAAGGTTTAAATTGAGGAGTCTACTCCAGCTTGTCAGCTGGGCCTAACTGTTGTTAGAACCACTGATAAGGAAATAAATACATACTTTCAAACGTCACATTTCAAATGCCTTTTCTCGTAAAATTCTTTGCTAGGCATTGACCTCACTGGATTTTATTATATGTTGCATCCAGCTACATTAATAGAAGTGATGTTAATGCATTAAATTCATGTCAAAAGAAATTATAACTTTAAGAAAACCTTTTCTAAGGGGAAAATGCAATTTTAATGACATCAAAGCAGAGATTCATATGAAGAACATTGCTCTGGTTTGATGAAAAGAAGATAATCAAGAGCTCAGGCATCTTCTTGATGTATAACAATGAACTAAATAAATTATACATTTGAAAAATGAAATTATAAAAAAAACACACAAGAAGAACAATGATTAGAAAACTAAAAACACAGTCTAATCTCACTGTTTCTGAATACTCAGTAAGCACACACTACTGGAAAATACTGTAATGCAACAGAGAAAGAAGAGTTAAAAAATCAATTAATAAGAATCTCACTGCTTTAAATACACAAAATATGTACAAAATGAAAGTGTCATAAAACAAAAATATTTTTAAAAAACCACAACAGGTTATATTTTTAACAGAGTTTCACTGATGTTATCAGAACTGTGTTTTTAAACCCAGATTTCTCCTCTCTTCAAAGACAATATTTGAAAGCTCACAGTTTGTTGCTGTAGAAAAAAAAAAAATCCTTGAATAACATTTCATATTATTCCCTTTTATGCCCCTTGGTTTCTGTGATGCCACTAAGCCCAGAATGTATTTTAATTCAGAAAGATCCTCTGGCCTGTCAACTTTCAAAAGATCCATCAATCCATTTTTGCAACACATTGGGGCAAGGAGAGGGGAAACCAAATTTGAAGGACTTGTCAAAGCTCATTGGAATTTATGACATGGATGGAAAGTACCTTTGACAGCAAGAAACTGCTTGCCATGAAACCACTTTGCAGTGAAATAAATACTGCAAACTAAACTGGGATGCCAAACTTCTTGCACTACCAGGTGCTGAGCAATCCATTGCCCTCTTCTGTCCTCAAATTCTGTCCCCACCTCTGAAAGAAGATTGTGAAAATTCTGGCTCTGAAAATCTCATTAACAGTAATTAATGGAACGGTCTCAAGAAAAGGTAGGAGCCATCTTTACTTTCACCCTTTACTCAAAGCACACCCACAGCAGAGGGAAGTACCAACAACAGAAATTCTGTTAAATCTGGCACCACACACACCTATCATGAGGTATGGGAATTGTAAAGCCTTGAAAAATTATCCTCTAATCTCACAAAATGACACAGGAATTCTTTCTGTCCCTCATTTCAAGGTCAAGAACTGAGAGGATGTAATTTTTGGCAAGGATGGGAATCAACTCCAAGTCTCCAAAGTAACTTAATTATAATTTGAATTAAGTAGGACTAAAAAATCACACATGGTGACAAATGCTACCAGGTAAATAAAGTCTACAGAAACAGACAAAGAAAAAGTAGGACTGGGTAAAAATTTCCCATGTTAGTGGAAGAGCTCTGTGGATATTTGGGTTTTAATAAAAGAAAGCTTTAATAGAAATGTCTTTTTCCTGGAAAAATAAAATTGTGTGGATAACATCAAAGACAAATAGCCTCTAGCTCTGATAAATAGCCAGTCACAACATTACATTTGGCAAAGTCTCTTCAGAGAACACATTACTTTATTACTGTTGTTATTTCTACAGAAAGAGGTTTGTACCAGTACTGTCAGGAGCAGCCTCATCTTCCCCAGGTTTTTGGGGTCAGAAATGAAGATATGGAGCAGCTGTCCCGGCAGGGGTGGCCAGGCAAGTCACTTAAGTGGTGTAGTGGAAACACAAGGCTGTGGTGCAATAGGGCCACCACTTCAGAAGAGGCAAATTCACCCCAGAAGGGGCAAATATGAGCCAACAGGGAGGGAACAGCCAAGCAACTCAGAGCCAGTCTGGTGACATAATGAGAGTAGGCTCTGGAAAAGGAGATTCATGAGCAAGACAGACTGAAAAGGACAACTGAATACAGTGTTGTTGGGACTTAGGCCTCAATCATTTTAGCACAATGTTTAGAGCACTTAGAACACATGAAACAGCCAATGCCTTTCCCTGTCTTACCCTGAGGCTGAAGAAGGTTTGAGGAACCTGAAACACCTCCACACCAGTGAAGTGGAAAAAGGGTTGCAAGTGGCTGCTGTAACTCAATCCAAATATTACCCAGCTAGCACTAAAAAGAATTCAGAAGATTCAAGATTAGTTGGCTCACAGAGCAGCCTAAATAATCAATCTGTGGATTGTCCCCAAACACAGCTGAGACTGAAAACAAATTCAGTTGTGAGAAAAGAATCAGAGATCCCTTTTGTAAGCCCAGTGGTTGATTAGAATTTCAGGCAGCAGGTTTGGTCATTGTTTGTTCATGTTTTGTCTGTAAATCTGAAAACTGTAATAACATTTCCTACTCCTAAAGATAATTCAGAGGCAGAGAAAAGTTAGTCTGAAAGTCTGAAAAGAAGTCCAATGACTTCCATTTCTGAAGCCCTTCATCCTTATCTCTCATTTAATCAGTGAAGGTTATTAATGGGAACAACCCCAGGTTTTATTGGTCCTTAATTCCAGGTTTACTTGTTAAAATTATACAAGAGGTGCCACTACAAACTCATCTCATTCAGCCAAGTCACAGTGAGATTTACCTTCCAGTGCTAGCTAGCAGTAGAGCTGAAAATTGTCTTTGCCATGAAAACTTTGAGGGTTTCAAATAAGTTTTAAATAGTCAACATTACCTTAGGCTAGGTCTTTATTTTCAAGTTTCAGCTATTTATCTTTTTAATTGCTCCAGAATTCAATCTTTAAACTGAGTTCAATCAGGGTGGGATGATTTTATGCATTTGTCAGCCCAAGGTCAGAGTTTGGATGAGAGCTTTATTGGCCCAAGGGCTTTAACAAGTAGCATAGGAGCTGAAGATTCCATTAGCAGCAGACAGGCCAGATTCTTTTAATACTTAGGATGTTTTTTGGGATCCAGTTGTGTTTTGGTTGCTGTGGAATGAAGTCTCCCATAGAAAAAAGAACCACCCTAGGGCACTATGTCCACATTCTGGGATGTGTTGGCAGCATAAAAATTACACTGTGCCAGTTGTAGGCTTTTGCATTTTTACAGTGTTTTGCATGCAGAGGGATGGAACCAAGATAAATGGTTGCAGATGGCTGACACAAGACTTCAGAAAACAAACTGCATTTAGCCAGTGTGTTGCACATCTACACTGCAGATGGTCCCTGATCAGCAGGTCCTGCTGGAACCATTCAAAAGGATTGCTTGTAAAACTGGCCCTGAGATTAAAGCTGCTAAGGTCATTAGTGTAGCCCAATTTAAAAAAATATCATCAGCCCCAGCTCATTTTCAAGGATTTGTGATCAGGATGTCATCAGAGCTTTCACCTTCATCTTCCTTGGGTTGGCTCTGTGTCCTAAAAACTGATGAAGAGTAACCTAATGAGGGCTATCCATCACCACCGACACAGTGCACTCCTCAGAGCACAAGTGTAGATATGAAGATATTCGAGGGGACTATCACACATCCTTAGAGTCAAAACCCACAAGAAGAAAATCCAGATTCTAATCCCACTTTTCTCCAACGAGGACAACTCACATCAGAACGGGAATTGGAAAAGATTCAGGGAGACAGTAGGGAAAACCTGTATGAGGAAGGATCACATGGATATTTTAGGACTCCAGCTTCAAAAAGAGATTACAAGCAATTTATTTTAGGAGTCTATAAAATCATGAGTGGTCTGGAAGGCTTGGAGAGAAAGGGCTTGTTCAGTATCTCTTCCAATGTAAAACTGAGAGGCCACGAGATAAAGCCAGTGAAAGCTACATTTGAATTAGCAAAAGGAGGTTGTTCTTCAAGGAACAGAAAACAAACCTGTGGAACTCCACCAAAGGCATTCTGAACACAAGGAATTTACATGACCTCAGAAGGAGGCTGGGCCATGTGAAGAGAGATTCAATCCAAAGATTCTGAATTTACCCACCTTCATCAGTGGCTCAAGATCTGCAGCCTGCCAGCACATTTCCCCCAGCATGTAGCACATCACCTGATGCCAAATAGCTTTCATTGTTCTCAGTTAAGTGGTACCTCTGTCTCCGGACAGCCCAGAATGCCAGTGCTTACCAAGAACAGGGATCAAATGAATATTTCTCTTCACTTTCGTCTCTTATAGCAACATTAATGCTTGCAATGTAAGAAGAGGTCACACGTTGATATAATTAAGGACTTAAAAGGGAATTTCAGCAACTTTGAGCAGATTTGTAGTATTCCAGCATGTGCAGGAAGCTTAAGCAAAACAAAAATTACCTGGGAGATGAGTTAATTTTTCTCTTAATTTCAGAGTTCTTTGAAGGGTAGTTAGTAACAATAAATGCCTCAGGACAGAAGTGCAGAGGGGAAGAATGTTTATGTAGCAACACACAAATTTTAGGGCAAAGAAATTCTGAGGTTCCAGGAAGCACTGCCTGTTTCTGATAAAAGACCTTGTTTACAAGCCAGAAGGTGATTCAGTATCAGGAAAACAGAAATGAAAATAAAGAAGAAGAAAAAAGGTAGAATTCTCTGCTAAAGTTGAGGTTTTTCCCTGTAGATCCAGAAGGCAGAAACTGTGGATCCTGTAATTCTGCACATACACAGAGTCAAAGCCAACAATCCCAGGGTAGTTCCCTGTACAAGAGTTCATGACCAAAATGGTGCATAACCTGCTACTGCTCATCACTGAGAGACTCCAGCCAGGTTATGCAAGGCTTCCTATGATAAGATTAATAACAAGGGACACACTGAGCCTGGAGCAAAACAGCATCTAGGTCAGGGCAGGATAACTTCCAGTCTATCACAATGGCTTCACAAACTTTGAAAAACCTAAAGGAGATGCAGAGAGGTACTGAATAACTCAAACTTGGCAACAGTTCCTCAACACAGCATGTATTTTCTAGTACTTAGGAATTCAAGAGGGCATTTTCATTATAGAACTCAGGGAAAATGGCTTATTGTTCACATCTAGTAGCTGCAAGAGAAACACTGTGCACTGATGATCCAAAGGTACCTTTTGCTCACAGAATTTCTCAGTAGTGCAGAGACAGAGAGGGGATGTTTAGTGTAGATCACAGAGGGGGGAAAAAAATTTGCATTAAAGAACCAGTAAGTTTTGGACAAGAACATCACATTCACCCCAGTTCATGCTCTGGAGGGCATGGAGGCCACTGACCTGCCTTTCAGAGCAACCTATGCCTGAAGTTTCAGAACAAAATAAATTAGTCTTAATGTACATTATGCTACACAATACCGTAAAAGAAAAAAGCAATAGCAGAACAGAAGTGTCAAAGATACTTCTGTATGAGTAACTTTTTCCAAAGATCAGCAATCTCACTAAACAGTTCAGGTCTTGATATCCATCCACAGCATTTGCTTCTGTAACCTCCTATGACAGCAAGTTCCTGTGCTGAGTGAGAAAACATTTCTTTTTTGCTGCCCCATATTCATTGTCATTGATTGTATTGATTGACCCTTTAAATCAGTCTGTGCAAAAATATGAAGGGCATCTGACCTAACTGGACATAATACAGCCTCATGTGACAAGCTGCTGAAGTCCAAGGGAGAAGATATTCCCAGTTCCAGACAGATATCGAGGGTGAGCTGAGACAATCCCAGGTCCTTTGCTCATACCTGTGTGATTCAGCACCACCTCGTCAGCTCCTTTCCCACTGCAGTCCTTTGGTCTCAGTAACCTCCAGAGCTAAGATGAATGAGGGAGTTGATCACTTGAATACTTACCTTGATCCAGAAGGCTGTTGATGCTACACACTCCTGCTGAAAACTGTGGGGAGGAAGTTCCAACACTGCAAAGTCTCACCACGCCAGCACTGAGGAGCTGGAGAATATCAAGTGAAGAGTGGCACTGCCATCAGAGTGGAGGTGTAGGGACAGCTGCTTTTTAAGCACAAGCAAATGCTGCTCTGTGGGTTTTCTCCAGCATATGGAGCATGTGCTGCTCTCTCTGAGTCGCAACTGCTGACAGGAGCTGATGTTTTCACAGGTTGCTTTCTTCCTGGATCCAGGTCAAGACTTGAAGGGCTGCCAGGAAATAGGGAGTATCCTGTCTTTCATGCATAACTCTTAATGCTGTTCTTAAATGTCACACCATGCCTTACAACACAAGAGAGCTTGTGGCTGCATGTGCAAGGGTGATTTCAATGTGTGACGAGGCACACTTGACCATACAGGCAGTGAGCAGACACTGTGAGAGGTTAACAACTTCAGCACTTCATTGAAACCCCTAATTGTCTTCACAGGACCTTCCTTGTAGTCAGATGAACGTTTCAGTCTCTTCAGACAGATGTGGACAGGATAGGTACAACTGAATGCACACCCACCTAAATTTGGCATGACTGTGGATGTCTCACCTGGGAGAGCATTAGCTAACAGTGGAAAGACACAGGCTTCTCCAAAGAGTGATGCAAAACCTGACAGTAAAAGCAACTTCAGGTTTCTCCACTGATTATATAGGAAGCAAAGAGGAACTGGCCTTCTAACCTAATCACTTACAGGCAATGTAAATAGACTCAGTGTTTCACAGTTTTATAGTAGTGATTTGTATTTGTTTATAAGAGTGATTTCCTGCCCAGAAAAGAAACAGGAAGGTATAGAACTGTTTGCATAACATCAGTTCAGAGATGGAAATGGATTTTCATTGGTTACATGCACTCACACAGCACTCTACAACAAAGTGAGGCCAAGAAAACAGGTGTTATCACCTCGTGAAAAGTTTGCAAGAAAATTCCCTGTGTCAGGGAAAAGTGCACACTTACATCTTATGTTGTAGCAACAGTGAAGTCTGGAGACATGAAATAAATAAATAGAAATCACGTTCAAGAACACACCAAGCTAGATGCCTTCTTTTATGTCATCTGTCTAGGCTGTCAAGGTTCTACAAAATCCCCCCCCAAAAACTCTAGAAGAAAGAAAAGACACAGCTAGACAATCCTGATGCAGATAACAAAGTAGTTCCGTACTTCTGAAAGCAAAGTTATCCATCACCTCTTGTTCTGTACACCAAAAGCCACAGACCCATAAATCTGTCTCTAGAATTACAATCTTGCATATTTGAAACACTGGAAAATGTATCTTGAACTTCAACAAAGGCTCTAGAAAATAAAATACTAGAGAACTATTTGTGATGATTGGTCACAGTCCCTGCAGCATCTCTTTCTCCGTCTCTGCTTGGCTTATGATCACCTAAACAATGGCATGACCAAAACCTGCCAGAGTCACAACACTTACATTTCCATATTTCCATAAATACCTCAACATCCCAGTGCTGCTGTTTTCATGGTTTAAAGGGACTTTGGAAGACTAAGCATTTGATGTGGCTGGCCAAAGTATATTATATTTACATTTTAATAGTAAAATTATGATTCTTTTGCCGTTAGCTTTGCATGTTTACAACTTCTGGGTTTTTTTATTTGCAACTTGAAGAGCTAGTGCATATCAAATTAATTTTAAATGGTTTCCTAGTTAACCTCCCTGAACCCACACTATCCAGTACTGAGGCTAAATTCTCCACTTCAGCACAAACAAGCCTCAACATTCTCATTTCTCTCTGACTTATCTCTCATCTGTTTGAAAAATCTGGCCAGATCCTTCTTTTTGTCTCACAAAAATTCACAGCAAGAGAAGTAACATCATCACAACCTGTCAACACTTAGAGGCTAAACAAAGAAAGAAACAGATCAAGAAAACAGATGAAAAGCTTTGGTGCCCCTCTACCCAAATTAATATTCCCAAAACGTGTTTGGAGAGAGGGGGAAGGGCCCATTGTTTGAGCTACCACATCAGCCAGTGTGATTATTTAACTAACTATCTCCATCCCCAGACATATCAAACGGAATGCAATGCCAGCTGAAAGTATTATGTAGCCTTCAGTGATGTGAAACATCTAAGCTCCAAGGCACACAGCTTGGCTGGAGACTCCAGCTGGCACTGGTAGTTTTATTGTACTGTGAAAAACATTAAAGTCCTCAGATGCCCCGCTGATCATGGGATCTGAGAAACTTTCCCTTCGCTGCCTGACATGTGCTCACACTGCAATTAACACACTCCTCCCTCTCTTTTCCCTGGCTGCAGATGTGCACAGGCACACATTCCCAACGTTATTCTGTCCAGGAACACTCGTGTTGGGAGTCTCTGTTCCGTTGTGCTCGGGAGGGAGAGCCAGGCTTTCCTCCAAGTGAGAAAAAATCTGGTGCCTCAACTTTCACTTGGAGGTGGCTGCAGCACATGTAGAGGCCATTAAGGGTTGTGTTTTGCTTCCTAACTTTTCACACTTTTTCCTCCCTTTATGACATGTTTATTGGCCTTGAAGGGCAAGGAGGGACAACAGAGGAAACCAAAGTCCTTCGTTCAGCTCTGACTCGACTATTGTACACCTCGGCCTCATTTAAGGGCAGGTTGCACTCGGCATGGTGGCTTGGTAGTGTGAGCAACTGGAACCATTAATCCCTGTTCACATCTGATTTTCGGCAAAATCTAAGCCAGTGGGCCCAGGGTAGTTAAATGTGTAGCTTGGGCAATTAAAAAAAAAAAAAAAAAAAGGGTTACAGATGAATATTACTTGGTCTGAAAACAAACCTGCAAGGGCTTTTGGAGACTAGTGCCTTGAGGATTAGAGCTTATTTGTGGAGCTTTAACAGGAAACTGCTAATTATGACACCTGCACAACTTTCCTTGAATTAGACCCTGGGGATGCACTGCCTCACCTATAGATGTTAGCCAAAGCCTCAGGCTCTTAATCCACAGCCGTCACCTAAAGTGAGAACAGAACAGCCAGCCACAGGGCATTTGCAATCTTAGTTAAGAAAGGCTATTGCACCATTTAAACTGGATTTTTCCTACCAAGATAAACTACTTGAGTCCTGAACACTCTTCCAAGCAGTTTTACCCTTTAGGCCCTTGTGAAATCAGCAGGCTGATCCACTAAAATGGCTTCCACTCAGAGTGAATACGTTATGCAGCACTACAAAATTGTTGGGAAAACAGATTTGAACTCTAGGAGTCAAAGCAAATAGTAAAATAGATGTGACTGTAAAATGAGGGAATTTTACACTGACTCTTCATTTTTGTTTAAAATGGGAATGTGTTTGTCAAGTTTTGCCTTGGTCCTCTTGCTGTGATGAATATTAATTTCCAGACTTTAGCAAATACAGTTTTAGAAGTATTTTCTAGAGTTCCTCTGCTTGCATTGCCCATGATTTTCAGTGCACAGGGTTCACTTTGTAAAGACAAAGGCAGGATTTTGTTTCACTTGAGGGTTTAAGTCAGGCAGTGTTTTATCCAAGATGGGCTTGCAGAACAAGGCAAGCCTGCATGTCCTGCAAAAATTAAGGTTCTACAAACTGCATGAGCAGCCACGTTCTGGGTGACACTTTGGGAACAATCTGCCATTACAGGCTTCTCTACACTACCCACTGGCTTTGTGGGAATGAAGCCAGTGCCAAACAGGCTGGTGTGTCTCCTCAGCATGATCAGCACCTTCTGAGCTAAGGTAATGCATTAACCCTCCTCCTCCTCTTCAGAATTCCCACCCCTTTAGCCAGTACATGGGCCTGAGATGCAGCAAGAGCCAGACACAGCTCGATGTTCCTGTTCCAGTGCTTCACTGGGTACGTCCACATGGAGCTCTGCACCCTGAGAAGATACTGAAACAGCAGAACAAAGCACGAGCAGCTGCATTAGGAATCCAGTCAATCTCTTCACTGTTCTCCAGCAGCTTCCCTCCTACAGTGCAAGACACAGACAAAAGCTATCCTAATGGCAAATAATGACTGGGACATTTTCTGGTTTAAAATCCACCTGGTCAATGGCAAAGACCACTGACACTGCCCTCATCCTGGTAACTGCAGCAGCCACTCTTGAGGCCTCTCTCAAGGCAGGCTCTCATTTTATTGACAGAAAGATGCCCAGGGTAATAACTGATCCCTAGGTCTTACACAGAGTTCCTGAGCTGCAGACTCCAAGGTTGTCTCCAAAAATAACCTGTCAGTGCCATGCTCAGACAGCAAAGTCCAAGCTAGAACTAAACCTCTCATCTCTCAAGGTCCTGACACTCCCATGTAACATCACAGTGTGCCTCCCTCTCTGACTTGTGGATTTGCTGCAAGTGTGCTCTGACCTTACTGAAAGAGCAATGTCCAAACAATGACAAAGCACCACAACATTTTTTCCTTCTTGGGGCAGCCAGGGTTGACAAGCAGGTGGCAGGACAAGGTAAAGCAATGTGTTCACAGAAGAAAGCACTCGTGGGCTTATTCCCTTCCCTCTACCAACATTTTTCAAATGTCTCAGCTCCTTTTTGTCTCAAACTGCTTAAAATATGGGAGCATTCCAAGTAATAATAAACTCCTTGTCTTTAATTTATAACTCCTAAAATTGACAGAAGCCCAAAACACTTTTTTAAGCCTGAAAAGGTGGCAGAGACGCATATTGTGTTCTCAGCACAAGAACTTGTGTGGCTGCGAGGAGAGAGAGCTGCCAATGCGCTTGCAGAAATAGCAGCAGCATTTTATTTATCCCTGCAAAGCTTGGCCAGTCTATTTGCATGAAGGAGCAGATTTACCATGAGGGAGGGAAGTGCTGCCTCCATCCCTTCAAACACTGCTCAGTGTGGAGCCCATCCCAGCCCTGGGCTGTGAGTCCTGCCCTGCCAGTGCCTGTCCAGCTCATGGCCAACACCTCCTGCAGGAGCACAGGGAAGGGATTTTACCTCCTGCTCGAGTGCACAGCCCAAAGCCTGCATCTCCTCTCCTCCCCAGCTTTCCTGTTACAAAGCCTGGCAACCAAACACCAGGCAATCCCACTGCACCCTCTTGTTCCTCCAAAGTGAGCAGCCAAGGGGCTTCTGCACACCTGTGTTGTAACAGAGGCACGGGAAGCCAGGGGAAATGCAGACACCAAATCCTCCATCTGCAGCCCAAAGTAACAATGTTGGAGGGCAGGAAAGGGAGAGGGAACGTGGTGCACACAGCAATACAAAAAGTAGGTTTTGTGCCAGGCTCATCAGTGTGGCAGGGTAATAAGGTCAATGTGAAAACAACTGGAAGGCACATTCCCCAGTAAACATGTGCTGAGTGAAAACGGCCCGACCTTATGTTGTAGAATCCAAACCCATTGAGTCAATTGCCAGAAAACATGACATGACCTTTCAGATTCAGTGAGCATCAGTTCCAAGAGCAGGCTGCCGTGCTCTTTTCCATTTCACTGCTGCCCCCGGAGGGCCTCAAGTCACCTGAAATAATAGCTTGGGCTCAAAATCTGCACTCCTTTAATGAAAAAAAAAAATACACATGGCATCAAGTCTGACCCTGGTGGCAGATTTTTTTATATGCTTAGCTCAATTTCTTTAAACTAAACAATTGTGCTTTGTTTTGCTTACTTTTTTTTTTTTTTTTTAATCTCCTCAGAACTCAGGTTTTCCCACAGACAACCCATTTTTGGCACTGGAGGAAAGCTCTTGTTTTTGTGAATGAGGAAAATAATTAATAGCTAATGAGGTGCTCATTCCAACCCACAGCCTTCCCTACCCAAACAAGTAAAGAAAAAAACTGTTTCAGTTGGAACATATTCTCTTCACTTTCTACCCTTAGAAACACATAAAGATGTATTTTCGCCCACAAACCTTCAGAATCTTATTTTAATCCTCAGAACTCAAGCTGCCCATAAGAGGAGTAAAGCTGTACAATGTTCCAAGCACCAGCAAGATGAGAGCTTGTGATATTAAGTGCAATCCAAACTGTACTTTCCCTCCCACTGAATTACTTTCCCTGCTAAATCCTGATTAAAATTTTTCTCCCCTTTTACTGTCTCTCTGACAGACTGATGGGGCTGAGATCTGAAATAAATTTAGCTTTTGGGTGAAATATTTATTTTGGGGGACAAACAAGAAGGGTTTTTTTATACTATTCAGATTTTTCCTCTCCTCTGTCAAAAAAAAAAAACCAAAAAAAAAACCCCCACAAAACAAAACAAAAAAAAGCAGAAAGGCAGGGATCCGAACCGTCTGGAAATTGTATTTATTTTGACTTGAGCTGTGCCAACCTGCAGTATACAAATCCTCAGTCAAAACTGCCTCCCATCTGTGTTTATTGTGGGGGAATAGCAACATCCAATGGCCAGTTCAATGCAGGTTAATTGCAGGCATGTATTGAATTCCCTGGAGAGCCAAGTACACAGTTAGCTCCCCTGGTGTAATCTCTTTCTGTTCCATGAAGGAAATCAAAAAGAGAAAGAACAACAATGCCAACTCACAGAAGAGCTTGATGCCTCTCTGCACAGAGGGGGGGAATCTGCAGGGAACAATAAGAGTCTATTAAATTCTTTCACTGGCACCGGAGAAGTAAAATGAACATAAATTAATCAGCTACAAAAGATGGGACAAGTGTTGGTGCAACTCTATTGAAGGCAGTGGAGTTGTGGAAAGGATAAATTTAACTTAGGATCTTGCACTGTCTGCATGCTTGAAAGTGTCTTGTTGAAAAAACTGGGCATTCTTAGAAAAGAAAAAAGGAGTGGGAGAAGCTCCCTGTGAAATGCCATCCTTCAGTATCCCTGAACACTCACATTTTCACCACAGACATATTGACATTTACCATTTCATTTCCTTGCATTTATAAAGCCATTTAGGCAAGTTTTTCAAAGGCATTGACACATTGTGGGCCTCAAAGTTTTGAGCTGAAAAGACCCAGACTGACAAGAGCTGCACTGAAATCGAGTGCCCTGCAAAGGTACAGGCTGGGCAGGGCCAGGTGCACATTGAAAGGAGGAGAGGGGCAGCCTCTGGTCTATGTGAACCACAGAAAACACACCAGAGCTGGAAAAAGAGCAGGGAAAAGAGATCTGCAGCTTTGTTACAGTCACAGACTAGGAAATCCACAGCAAAAAGGCACAAAAAGTTCAGGGTCCTAAGGTCAACCTTGGTCTCCTTATCACAGTTGATGTTCTACTCTATGCACCTCATGCAGCCTAAGGAAAACCATATAATGCTTAACAAAACAGAAAATAAAAAAAGAAAAATTGCTGTTTGTGGTGTACCCAGAAGACAGAAACTCTGGGTGGTGCCAGAAGGGAAGCACAGTCCCCAAGGCCTGGCAGTGAATGTCCCACATGCACACTGCCAGCACCCACAGCACGATGGGGACGAGGATCTCCCTCAAAGCACCAAATCACGTTTGGAGCATTAAAACCAGGAGCAGATGTGCAGGGTGAAGAGAAAGGGAAGGAGGCACTCAAGGGACTGGAGTGTCACACACACTGGAGGAGAGGCAGTGCCTTGGCACACCTTCCCCACAGCCAGGTCCAGCCCTGCTTCCACATGGAGCACAAAGGGTCAGGCAGGCCAGAGAGAGCTCCAGGGCAGAGCCCTGGAGGAGATGGGGACAGTGCATGACAACACTCCAGGTGCAGAGCAAATTGCTATCACAGGGAGCCACATTATTTCCCTGACATCCCCCTTTGCTCTGGGAGTGGGAATCCACTTCAGCCTTAAAATACCTCCTTTCCCACCTCCCTAGTGAGCTCTGTGGCTGGCACAGTGACCTGACACCAGTGTGACACCCCTGTCCCACTGAAGGAAAAGCTGCCCACCACCCACACACTGCACCAGCTCCAGAGGGGCTTCATGGGGCAGTCAGTGCCTGCTGCCCCCAAACTCCTCAAGTGTGCTCAGAATTTCAGCCTCTGAACTGTCAGCCTTGGGGGCTTAATGCGTTTTCTCCTTCCTTTCCACATTGCCAGTGGCGATGTGCCTCTCACAGATCCAAATTCTTAGGGGCATTTTCAGCTCTTCCTCCCTCTTCTCCCAGATGTCAAAGCTGCCATTAAATCCTCCTGCCCAATTTAAAAATGCTGAAGCCTTTCAGCCAAGCCTTAGTCATCTCACGCCTGTCTCACTGAAGCTTTCTCCCCTCCAGGCTTCTGCCCTCATCCCCTCCAGTCCATTTATCCAGAGTCACCTACCTTCTCTGCCATCCTCAGATCCTTCTGCTTCCCAGCCAATGTTCATCACATCAAAGCTTATTGTTTTCACATTCAGCACCTTGCACAACTTCTTTTCTTTTGACTCTTTCCACTTCCCCCTCTTTTCCCTTTCATCCTGGCCCTCCTTAGCTCTCCCAGGAGACAATTTGTTCATCACTTTCTTCCAATCTCATACCAGAGTTTCTTGTATATGCCAGAAACCCGATTAGGCTACAGTTCTCTACCAGGTCAGACCCATATCTCTTATGTTGAGTAAGTTTACTTCTTTCTCACTTTGCAACATCAAAATAACCACCACCACCACGAAAAATAAAATTAATGCCACAATTTTCTGTTTCCTTTAGTTACATCCCAGCCTCATGCTCATGATCATTCAGGTGATAAGCTGCTATTCTCAGGTCTCACACCTTTTGGGCCTAACAGGGTTACACAAGCATTAACAACTATGTACCATCTCCCTAAAATCTATTTCTTATATTTCACCTAAAACCGTTCGAGCTCTCTGCTTCAAAACAAAACCTTAAACCATTTTCCCATATTACAGTACTTAAAATGAAATATCTGTAAGCATGGTGGGGTTGGATTCTTAAAAAGCAAAAGCTGATAAGCCTTTGTTGACACCCATGAAGGATAACTGGCTTTATTAAAGTGTGTTGAGCAACATCAGCTGGAAAGTTGGCCCCACAACCAAACAGTTGAATAGATTTAACTCACTAATTCTGAGTTCAATTCCAAAGGCACTATTGCAGCCCTGGGATTTCACATTGCCAAATCTCTTTCAAAAACTCCAGAGTAAGAACATGTTTCTCTTCACTCTGAATTCTCAGTTCAGAACAAGCTCTAGGCAGAGGCTCCACATGGGCTGTTGTTCAAACTGCTGAGCCAAGGAGCTGAGCCTTTCAGCCTGAAGCTGACACCTATGGCCATGACCCACGGTGCCCTCATTTACCTCTTGAATTAAAACGGAGCATAGTGACACATTTCCTGTCCTACTCCTTGGGTAGTCTCTCACACGAGGCTTCAGACTGCAGAGTTCATCATTAAACGCAGATTTCTCACCCCCAGGAAGTTCCAGAGGCCCAGAGAAAGATGCTACAAGCTTGAGTTCCTACAGTGGATTCAATTACAGTATGCAAGGGACATTTAAACAAGCTTCCCTGGGATAAATGAGAGAAAAGAGCCAGCACACTCAGCATGAGGAGAATAAAAAGCAATCTTCAGCTGGTGCCAGCCATGCATATTTTGAAAACCATCCCCTTCAGCCATTACCAACAAAAAGTCAGCAAAAACTTATTTTAGAATCTGAAAAGACAGAAATTTAAAGCATTTGGCGGCACAATCTGTTACTTAGGGACAAGCTCATTAAAAATGCAGCACTATTTACTGAAGGCAAAATGCAGACATGCACTTTTGCATGTAAAGCAAGCACTTATGGAGTGATAGGAACACCTTTCCTCCTGATTGCAATGGGAAGGAGAGCTGGTTAATTGTTCTGATGGATGGCCCTCTGAAAGAAGGTAATAATTGGAGAAGCCAGTCCCAAACCTCACACAAACCCGTAAGGCCAATGAGTAAGAGATTGGATTCAACAAGAAAAGAACTGCAGGGAGTTAAGAGAAGCTTAGGAGGAGCTATGGAATGAGTATGTAGGCACATTGAGGAAGAGCAAGGGTGAGCTCAGTCAGGGAGCAGAACTGAGCAGCACAACTCCTTGGCTTTGGGAGGAGAGAAACTTGAGAAAGGAAGAGAGGAACAAGGAAATGGAGTTGCAAAGGCAAATGTCAAAAAATACAGAAATGGGTACAGGGGAAACCAGAGATCAAGAGAAGTGAGATGGTAGGAAGATAAGACAAGGAAGAACTCTGACTGTCACCCTAAATCAGAGGGGAAGGAGAGGGGAAGGAGAGGGGAAGCACCTAGAGTGAAGGAGGTTTATTATTCTCCTTTTTCCACCAAGATACACAAGACTTTTCCTTGGAGAGTGGCTGCAAACTGCAGCTAAAGCTTGTTGGGGAACCTCACCTGCTTGAGCTCTGGCTGATCTCACCATGGATTTAAACTGCAATGAATCTCTGGCTTAAATCAGGTTCCTCATCCTGACTGATCAGGAGCAAGCCCCAGGAGTAAAAGGTGCTATAAAACAATGAAGCATTTTCTTAAAACACAAAGACCCTGAGCATAAACACTTTAAGCTCACAGCTAAAAATTCCCTTGCTACATGAAGGCATCAGCCATTCCTATGAAATATTCCTGATATATTCCTCAAGACAGCATATTAGACATATTTTGTATGGTCTCTAAAACATCTGAAAGTAAACACAATAACCACTGAAATAATCATTACCAGGCTGATGTGCACTGAACCTTTCTAGATCTTTTAATCCCTGGTCTTCAGAGCCCTGGGTATCCATGGCTCCCTTGGAAATACATCTATGTAATTTAACTTTAAAAAACAAAAACAAAGAAAGCAAGTGAGCTGTCAAAAGGCTTAAACCCAAGAGTTCCTGTCCAAGAAGTAAAAAGGGGCAGATTGGCAAATTGAAAAGAGTTAAAACTTTGAGAGCCTTGCAAAATGAGTAGACCAGCCTGCAACAACTCCATGGCAACCGTGTATTCCCACATATGGAAAAGAAGGAACATCTTCCCAATCAAACAATATCTTTTCCTGATCAAATAATTTATTGTGGTATAGCTCAACAACCCCACATGACTCAAAAGACTGAACATCATTCCAAACTATTCTGGATTCACCAAAAAATCTCCAGATAAAGGAGATTTTCAACCCCAAGACCTAACTCACTTGGCTACTTAACACTGCTCCAAGTTTCCAGTCTGGGAGGCAGAGCAGCATCTTCTCTACTGGATAACTGGAGACACATGCTAAGATGAATTCATTCAAAATAGCCTGATAACAAAGCAGAGGTTTATAAAGAAGCCAGTCTCTTCCAGATTGTTTTGCTATTTTAAATTTTCCTACCCTGGCAAATATGAAGGAACATTAGGGGGAAATTTATAGAGAGAGCAGAAAAATGTTCTCTCTATAACAACATCTGATGCAAAAATAATTAGAACAAATATTTTAAAAGACAATATAAAAAGCCCTTATTTCTGTGGTTTTGTTTTGTGTCTTACCCTCCACTTCCTGTTCTGCACCCCTTATATAAAAAATAAAAAGAAAATAAAGAATTTTATTTTTTTTTTAAACAGACTGCATGGAAAATGAATGGAAAGGAAATAAAAGAATCAGTATTCCTGGTGAGTAATTTGGCTAGAGGAAAAAGACAGATACAGATCAGATTCTTTTGATATGTTAAAAGCATCCCAAAATGCCTACGCTTTGGATGCTTTTACACAAATTATCTTTCATCATAAAAGTAGAAAATACATATAATGGACAGCTCATCTCTCTCCAATGAATATGTAGCCACTAGCTGATAAGATAATAGACTAAACACTGACCTGTCACAGACTTGACGATCATAAAAGTAGAGTTTAAAAAGTTGGTTCTCACGTCTCAGGCATTTAATGGGAAGGCACTGAGATCTGCTTCCAATCTTCAAGCTCTCTTCATACTGTTCTGCCTTAATAAGCACAGGCATAACCCTCAGACTGGTTGTGTTTGAAGAAAGACACTGTTTGTACAAATAATCCTCCTACAACCTCAGTTTCCCGGAACTCCTTCCCACTTAACCTTAGAATGACTTCAGTGTCATGCAGTTGCTCTGAAACAGATTAAAATCTCTTTATTGAGAGCAGCAGCCCAATTTGGTTTATATTCTGATCTCGAGAGGCAGCTGAGGCATAAGCGGATGGATAGACTCTTAATAAACAATAATTATTATTTTTGCAATGTGCAAAGCTGCTGAGCAGTTGAGAGAAGAGCCTCAGAACTCTTCACTGGTGGCCTCTCCATCTCACCCTGGCACCCAGACCTCCTCTCCACCTGTGCCACAGTGACCATGAGAGCCAAGCTGTTTTCCTACATCTCCTTCTCCTGTCACTTTTTCCAAGGCAGCATAGACAATGTATTTTTTGCCTTAATAATTAACCTAACACACACCATTGTTCCTCTACGTGCACTGCACGTATCTGCTCCTTTTCCCTCCTACCCCACAGAAGAGCCTGTATCTGACAGCCTTCCTTCCCTTTTCTCAGTATCTCCCTTTGGAATCTCACAGGGCTCACCTGTGGATAGAAAATCCTCCACAATACAGAAGCTGAAATCATTTGAACTGGGCAGGATTCTTTTATGTGTCCTGCAAGATGTGCCATTAAGATTGCCTAGTTGTTGGCAAATACTGCATTTCAAAACAAACAGCCCATGGTACTCAGACCTCAGAACTGATGGGCCTGGGCTCTTACAACTGATTTACAGCAGTTCCACTGTGAGTTCTCTGGAAAGTCACTGACCCTCACTACCTGTGTTTTAAACCTGACAAACAGGAAGATTAGCTAAAAAAGAAAGATAACTTATTAAGCCAGTTCTAGCAGCAGCCTCGTACAGGTACCAGCATCACTTCCAATTAAATTAATAGAAATTCAGCTGTTCAAAGGAATTTGGGTGCTTCTTTTCACTATAGAAGCTAAAAGCACAGGAAAATAAGTACACTTGGACACCTCCTGGGGGAACAGACCTGCATGTCTCAAGGCTTCTCTTTTCCTCCCCAGTTCACATCAATACTGCTTGTGCAGCACCTAACACTCATTTAAACCAATATTTATTGATTGATTTAGGCACTTCTACAGTCACAGAAGAGCTTTTCATTCTCCTTTAGTGCTATGTACACATAGTCACAGAATACAGTAACAGCTTTTAGATTACAAAAATGCAAATGCTGAAAGCATTCAGGGAGAAGGCACACAGGCACTACAGGTGTAAAGTGGTGAGTTCCTCCCTGAGGAACAGGTTCATCTGTATGGGAGGCAGCTCACTTTTGTTTATCCTGAATGTAGATTTTCTTATTCTCCCTCACTTAGAGCAGGCCCTGGGCATCAACTGTTTTCATTTTGTTAAGTCACTTGAGCACTCATGGTTTTTCCCTTTAGGAGGTTGTGATGAGAAAAGGGGTTGCCTTTCTATTTTTCTATTTATTATACTCAGGAGTTATCACAGTGTAACTCCAAATCTATCCCATTTGGGTTAAGAGAAACAGCATGTGATTCATTTAGACAGTGCTACGGACAAACACTCTGGGAGTGCAAAACCAGTGCTTTAATTGTTTTGTGGTAAGTAATCAGAAAGCCCAATATGCCTGAAATCACCTTTTAGCAGTCTTAAGAAGCTGGTCAAGCTCAGGCTGACTGAGAGCCAGGTGAGAGCTCAGACCATAACACCCCTGGCTTGTTAAGACACTTTCACAAAGGCTTTTTGATTTCACTTGCACCAGCAGCCTCACACTGAAAGGTTACACTCACAATCAAAGAGAATCTATGAGCTCAATGCACCATGAGCCATTTCTTAGTCACAGAAGGAAAAAGACAAAGATTTTCCCCCAGAAGCAGTGGGGTATCATTCAGCATAGAATTGGAACCTGAATACAGCGTTAATAAGAGTATCAGACACATTGATCTATAGTTGGTGGGTTTGTGGAGCTCTGTGAAGCCCAAACCCAAGAGAAATGAAAAGGCAGACAAAGGGATGAAGCTGTGGTCTTTCTGCAGCTGAATATACAGAGGTATATTCACCCTTGGGAACCCGTTTTTTGGAAGAACAGAGGATTTGCTCAATGTTGTGCCAGAAATTAGTGCTGAGGCAGGAGCTGGCTCTGTATTTCCAGGACTGTACCTGGTGCTGCTTGCTCCCATCACACAGCTCTGGCAGGGGCCACTTCCCTGCTGTTCTCCATTTCAGGGGTATGATTTCAGCAAACCAATCTCTCTGCCTTAACTCAGCCTCCACAGATGAATTAATACAACCCACAGATTTCTAAAACTAGAAATTACGAGAGGAAAGTCCAGCCTAGAAAAGCAGCACCTTTCTTTATAATGGTGCTAGGCAGGCTGGACAGCCCCACCAGTGACTGTTAATCTTAAAGTGGTTTAAAAGGATGGAGGTAGCTACTCTGGAATTCACTCCCTCCCTTTTTCTGCCAGACCATCAATTGCATATCTTCCTGTAAGCACTGAACTGCTAATCTTTCCCATCCATCCATGTGGGCAGGGATGGAGATGTGGAACCTGTGTGTTTTGTCACAGGGTTAATTATGGTGGCTTATGCATTACTGTACTGTCACAACAGCAGGCTGACAGTTTATGCTTCAGACTGCACAATTCAACTATTGCCAAAAATCAAACATCCAAATTATAACACAGCCCTGTACAGAGAGGGAATTAAACAATGTGACACATGGAATACCAGCAATGCCCAAGAAGGGATAAATAAAACCCTAAGAAGTCACAATCTTCCATGGAGGAAGTGCTTGAAATGTGCCTGAAACTCACACTAAGCAGGAACCCAAAGTGGTTACTCAGAGGAAGAGCAGAGAAACACATCAGGCCTAGAGTGATGCTTCTTCCACCTTCTGGCAATCTGCCATATGGGGATTTCCTGAGCCAGAGGTTGCATCTGCATCAGCGTGTTTAATAGCCCCTGCTGGACCTATTTTCCATGAATTTGTCTAATTGCTTCTTGAATCTATATCTGTCAGCAATAGGTTCCACAACTGAATTATGCACTGTGTGAAAAAGCAGTCCTGTCTGTTCTGGTCTGAACTAGCTGCCTTAAAATTCCCTTCATTGACCCTTTAGTCTTGCATTATAACAGGCGATAGTAATTTCCAGTTCATTTTTCCCATGCTATTTATGACTTTACACACACCTGTATTACCTGTCTCTCCTCCAGACCTAGCTGCCCTATTTTATTTAATCTCTTCCAGGAAATCCATTTTAGAACTTTACACACCCTTGTTGCCCTCCTCTTTTTCTTCTCTTTTTCTAACCCATCCTTTTTGAGAGGGGATGATCAGGAGTGTGCTTGTTCAGGATATGGTGGATCATAACTTTGCAAGCTTTATAAGGCCATTATTTATTTTGTTGTTGACTTACAGAAAATAGTCACACTGGCCACGTACCTGCAGGGTTAATCCCAGAACTGCATTCTACAAATGATGGGTAGGTAATACGAATGACAGAGACCATGCAGGCAAGAGTAAACATTTCTGTTTCAGTAAAGTGCTAAAGTGCTCAGAAATTCATGGGAAAAATCCATTATAAGCAATTAATAATTGCTCTAAAACTCCATTTCTGACTCAGGAAATCCTGAACCCCTGCTAACTTCTGCCAGGGGTATGCACCAGGGATTAGTGCAGAGTTTTATCCTCCTCAGAAGCTCTACAGCTGGCCACTGTTGCCAACAGATAAAGGAACAGATACATTTTTGTTTCCATTTACCACTACTTCTGTCTATACATTACAATTTCAACCACCTTGATTGCAGTTGCATCCCAAAGAGCAAAGCCAAGGCATGGAGGCAGCTGCCCTCTGAGCACATTTCATTCTAACCAGGCACAAAAGGATCCAGGCTTTTGTGTTCTGTGCCTAAATACATATCTTGTTTGCTATGAAATTACACTTCTGGCAGCCAAATGTCCTCAGCCATGCCTTTCATACCCAGCACTGTCCGCTCCTCCCTACTCCTCATCTCCAGCACCCACAGGCTCTGCACCTGTACTTTGGAGAGTACTTGCAAACAGAACCTGAATTCATTTTTAGAACAGATTAGCTGAAATACATTGAATATCTGTGTGGACATACTCATTGAGAATTAAAGTAGGTCTAATTCAATTTAACTTACTTCACTTCCAAAGTGAATTAAGTAAATGTAATTGAAGCTACTTAAATTCTGATTAAGAGTCTTGACATCTGCTGCAAGTGAAGCTATATTATCCACAGGGAGTTAATTCACCACCATAAGTGTGGAAACACAACCAACTGCATAGCAGGAAAGCTTGAGAAAAAGGAAATCGTTAGTCCCTGAATTGCAATAATCACCACAGTGTATTTATGCTAAATGTGTATTTAATTTGGGAGGCAACATCCCTGCATAACAAAAGAGGGAAATAAGCTTATCTGCTTTGAACAACAATCCTATAGATTTTTTTCAATATTTTTTAAATTTTTGTTACAGAATTATAATTGTGTCAGAATCCCGGAGAAGCTGGTTAAGAGAAAAAAGGGATGAAGTTGCATCACAAGAAGTGCAACTGCAATCAAATCTGCTTTGCTAACTCACTGTTGTGTATCCATCTTTATGTGGGGGAGTAGAAAATGGCTTAGAAAATGACCGCAGTTTGTAGGATACATCACAGAAAACCCCTGTGTGCCCTGCTGGGCTTGGCTTCTCCCTATCAATTTGCTGTTTAATGTGCTTGTTTTCACCTGATGGCAGAACCACAGAACCTCAACCTCTTGCTGCCTTGATGTTTCAGGCCACCTCGATGAGTAACTGCTGCTATTGACAGTGAGAGGCTGTGGGTGTCCCATCTCTTCATTATCTGCTTGGTCTATAAGTCAGGAGTTCTGTTATTTGAAAAAAAACAAAACAAAACCACTCTTATTACACTTACTTGAATCTAAAAAGCAGTTTTCCAGCTTATTCTTCACTTCCCTGCTGACAAGTACAGCAAAAATAGAGTTGCTGGGGTTATTGGCCCAACTTGGACTTAGGAGGATTAGGAAGTGACTGAATAAAGAGTGCAGCTCCAGAGCTGCAAAACATTGCTTGAGACCAAAACAAGGCAGTAGTGACCAAGGGAATGGGAACTTTCTAAATTTACACATCCAGCAGCTGTCCCCATGCTCTCTCCATGTTTTTCCAGGTATCTGAAATCCTTGTGGTCCAAGGCTTTCGTTGTCCAAGCCCCAGGTCGTGCTGATCTATATTCAGACTGGAGGGGCACACATCATTCCAGTGAGAAATAAGAAATAAAGCTGTGACCCTTCCCATGAGAAAAGTCTAAACACCTTTTCTGGGCCAGCCTCAAACCCAGTAATGAAGAACTAAAGTTCCCATTCTGCTATAAATATATATGCATTTTCCCCAACTTTATCTTCTAAAACTTTACAAGGTTTGACACTTGTTCCTTCCTGGACACCTCATCCCAACAGCTGCATTGCCAGTGGAAATTCCTCCAGAGTCTCTAATATTAACACTGTACATGCTGAGAATGTGGGCTTTGGCCAAGAAATTTGCCTCCTTTCCCTTCATTCTGCTGGATTTCAGTCAGATAGAATTGTACTGTGGAGTTAAGGATAATTTCATGAATTTTAAAAGAAATTTTCAGTAGAAATCTGAAGCCTCATGGTCTCTACACCAGCGCTCGTTGTCTACCCCACAGGAGGAGTGCCAAGGATGTGCCTCTGCCTGGATACTACTCTCCTCCACAAACTCCCCACACAGTTCAGCTTCTTTCCAGGTCGCACTGGAACCTTCAAACCTGTTAACTTCTTTTAACTACCTTTCACTGACAATCGGAATAGTTTTTCTATTTTCAAAATACTGCTTGAAATAGAAACACAAGAAAAGATTGCTACAATGGTGGGGGAAAAAATTCATGCCTGAAACCAAAACATTTTGTTCTGAAAATTCCCTTAACAAAGGGACACCAAGTGAGAAGAGGGAAAAGGTGCTACAAAATATTTCTGAGAGATTTATTCCTCCAAGGAAATGTTTATTGACAAAGACAGGGGAGAAGAAGAAAAACTAAGCAGAAAAAAACCACACAAAGAAACCCCCAAAGCCCAGAAAGAAGTGGGGGAGGATATTTGAAGGCCATAAGTGATACAAGACCTTCCTACCTCATCTCCAGATCATTTCAGAGCAAGGCTAATAATACAATTTTAATGATACCCATGTAGGAATCAGTTTTTCTACCTGGAATTTTCTTGCCTGACAAAATGATCAAGGTCTCGGCCTCAGGTAATTCATATGTGGGAAAAATATAATTTTAATGTCTTCTACCAAAAACGATGACCAGCTCTGCCCTCTAGACTGGCGTTATTAGTTCACTGCTTTCAGATAATGGGGAAGTAGCTTTGCTGTGTGGTCATAAATGAAGTAGAGTGGAGGAGTTTAGTTCAAAAGTGACAGAAAAAAGAATTCCAAGAACTCTACTGAGAAGCTTACTGGAAAAGTGGGGCTGAAGATCTAAATGCAGGAGGTGGATGATTCAGTAATGAATGGAAGGCTCATTTTGACAGCTTGGGCTGCCATCCAAGCTAATTTGTTTCCAAGCCTTCAGTTTGCCAACTGAAGTGGCTGAGGAATAATAGGCCCCCAAAAATATTTCTAAGGAAACACAATGCCCATTATCACTGAAGGAGAAAGAAACTGCATGTTTCAAAGAGCAAAAAGAAATTTGAGATCTGCCAACTTTGGCCAGTTCCAAATGACACAGGAAGGAGTAGTTATAATGTACTGAAAAGAAAGTAGAGTATTGTTAAGTAAAATAAATTTAAAGTAAAAGTCATCATAAAAAATAGACACAATAAATAGAAGTGTGTTTCTTTCATAGAGAGATGATTTTATGGCTGAGCTCATGCAAGCAGCCTATGATAAAGAAAGAGGCATAGGAAAAAATGAAAAATAAATTGGTAAAGAGAAGCAGTGTATAATAACATGAAAAATAATGAACCAGTATCTTTATGTTTCACCCAACTCACCAGTAAGACCAAGTGCCACAGTTTGGGGCGTGTTGGTTTGACTCTTCCAGCCAGGAAATGGAAAAAGCCACGTTCTGTCTGTGGATCAGGCAGATGAAAACACCAGAACAGGAGCTGCCTGTCCCTGCATCGCAGTTCAAACACAGCCACACGTACTCTCTGCACACAGATCCTGTTTCTTCACATTCCCCAAGATGACAGCTCCCCTAGAAAACAGAATAGGGAGATTTGATAAATATTGTCAAAAAGTTGAAAGAATTTTATAGATTAGAAGAACCAAATGATCCCCACTTGAAAAAGGAGTTAGGTTAGTGTGCAGGGAAGCAGAATGTGAGATTTTTAAGTGTGAAACTACTGCATGGCTACATGAAATACCCATAGAGGTTGCAGATTCTTTTTCAACACAGACTTTTATGAAGTGGCTAGATGTGGCCAGGTGTATATAAAAGGGGGGGGGGGGGCGGGGCATTTAATCTGCTTTATGCAAACACATTGAAAAGGTTATTATTTGTAAAATTGTTTCCTTATCCTTTTTTTTCTACCTAAGGGGGAAAAAAAAAAATCCAGTTTTCTGTTCTAAAACCTGTTCATCAAAATACTGAAGTTACCTGTTAGCCTTCAGTTTAGATTTTCCTAACATTCAGCAGCTGCCAGACTCACCTTTCTCACACGCTACACAATTGATGCTACAAACAGCCTCTCTTCTTGCCAGCACTCTGCACTAAAGCAAAATAACATTTTATTGAGACTTGCCAGCCTTTTGAACTACACCACCTCTGTCCTGCCCCAGCAACACAGCCTACAGACACAGCTTTCTCAGCCTCCCAGCCATCTTCCTGATCTGAAACCTTTCCTTTTTCCCCTGCATTTTCAAAAGGACAAAGAAAGAATGGAACTACTGTAATTTTCTTGCACTATTCAGATTTCTAATCTCAAGTGGTTTTGGATGCACGTTTCATGGTAGATGATATTGAGGACCCTTCCTAATAGATTTATACAAGTGTTCACTACCTGCATTCCCACTGAGAAGGGAATCTAGCACTGAAAGTTACTTTTTCTATTTCTACTACAATTGTACTACAAAGCTACTGAATTGAATGGGCACTCAAAGCTCATGTGCTCCCTCAGGGCAGATCTAAATTGCAAGGGGAAGGTGTGACTGCAGCTCCAGTGGGTGGATCAGGCCCAGCTTCCACCCCAGGAGTATCAGTAGCCACAAAGCTACACCTGAGCAGGTTCCTCTGCAGGCTGGATCACTGCACACATGAACACAGCTCTGTCATCTCTGTGGTTTTACAGAAGCTGTCTAAAAATAGCTATGGCAGCATCAGGGCCACCACTGGACTTATGAAATATTTAAGATAAGACATAAAGTCCCTTCCCCTTCCAACCATGTGCTGAATTTCTACCTGAATTAATTTCAGAGCCTTTGTAATTGTATCTTTTGCTTATCCCTAAAGCCAATAGTGTTTCCATGTGATCATTTCCAGCAAAGATACACTTTTAATAAGTATGCACTGCCATACCTTGAATTCTTTTCATGTCAGTTGTTTTCATGGGTGGTCACCTCTCCTCAGCAGAGCCCAAGGACTTACTCAATACCTTGCAAATTGATTCTTCCTCATGAGAGGGCACTGGCTGGATGCCACTGAAACAGAAATAACCACGTTTCCAGAGGTAAGATTGTTTGTGTTTATTCAACAAGCTGCATCTCCACAACATTCTGATGCTGGAAATCCAAGTGTTTTAAAAATGAACCTTTCAACAGAATTCTGACAAAGGAGGATGTTTTGCTGATAGATGAACAGTATCTTGCCACAGTTAAAAAGATTAGTATTTGTGAATTTTGACATAATTACTGATTTCCTCAACAGATTTAAAGTCTAAGTTTATCTTCATCTTAATCCAATTTCATGCCTAGAACAGAGCAAGCACAACAGAATGTCTTTCGTAACCTTCTGATATCATTAATTATTGCTACATTGGGAGTTACAGCATGGAACAAACAGGTTTTTAAATGGAAATCATTTGTCTCTCAGCAGGGAGACTCAACAGTTTTATTTCCTTCAACACCAAGCTGCATTTAAGTAATCTTGTTACATGGTGATCCTCCCTCGACAACCTGCAAGTCAATGGTGAAATCCCATCTATTTTGTTCCTGGATTGGTCAAATATGCTGCCCATAAGGGGAGGTGTGTATTTCCTCTCCTAATTGTGGAGGAAGGGTTTTCTATATGTTAAGGCCATGCTTTCCCCAAGCTGTGGGCATTTGGTCAGGTTTCCTGGTGATTTTCCACAAAAGGAAATCCCCTAACTCATTAAAAAAAAAAATAGATTAATTGACCGGTTCAGTAACAAGCTGCCCCAGGACCCAATAAACTTTACAAAGGGTACATTCCAATTACGACTGGGCTCAGCATGAACCTGATAAGTAAGCCAGCAGAATCATTCTCCAGCATTAAGAATTTTTTTTTTCCCTTTTCTTCCATTAATTTAACTCTTTATTGGCACTTGTGGATTGACTAACTTCTTATTTTCCCTTTCCCTGTGAATGTTAACCCTGCTGATGAGCTCCCAGCAACATGATCTACCAGGGTCAATAAACCAACCCCTGGTCTCCAGTCACTTTTCTGGCACTGCTGGGGCCTTCAAAGAAGGGTCACGTACAGCACTGCCTTCTCCCACACCATGACTGGTGTTTTAAAATTAATCCAGATCCCTGACCTGGACAGGGGAAAGTCATTTTCTCACAGCAGAAACATCTACTGCAGAAATTGGAAGCACCTGCTAGCAGAGCCCAGCTACAAGACTGGCTTCACTGTGTGAGAGGGGTGGGAGGGGTACAGGGTCTTTTGGTAACAACCACAACTGCAGCAGCAAAAGGAAATCAAGGCAGATATCAAGTCAGGGAAATGGGGAAAAAAAGGGTTACTGGCTACAAAAAATTCATTCTTTTATATTGTCATGTGTTAGTTCATCATGGCATTAAACAACACAGGCACATAAGAAAATGCACCTAAAACTTGAGTCCCCTTTTGTGCCCAGCCCTGTCTAGAAAAGTCTGATCTTGGTAACACTCACCTGTCAGATGAGAGCAAGCCTGATTAGCCAAAAAGAAGAGTTCCTAATTTGAGATCTTTGGAGGGTTGCCCACCCAAGACACCAAGCTGTGTGTGGATACAGAAATCCACATGCATCAACTCCACCTCCTCTCTGCCTGTGAGGAGCACTGTGGCACCCCAGGCTGAGCACCGGGCAGTCCTCAGGTACCAGAGACATCATTTGACCACTCTGGCAGCATCTGAATGTGGTTCAAACAATCATTAGGCATCTCCTCCAGAGACAGGCTACAAGGATCAGGTGGAAGTACCCCACAAACTGCATTTGCTCTCCTGAACCCCCAGCCTGGCTTGGATGCAAGACAGCCTTTACTCACAGAGGCCTCTTTAGGAAACATTCAATGATCAGCTCACTACTCATGTAAAGCAAGCTTACACACCTGCCTGGAAACCACTGCTACTTTTAACATATAAAAATGCTCAGAAATTTGTACAGAAGACATTAAAACTGTTTGGACCTGCATCTACTTCTGCTCAGATTTTGAATATCATTTTCATACATTTATTATGCCTAGCCTGCACTGTATTTCTTAGAGGAACAAGAATAACTGTAATTATTGTTGTCAATCAAAGTTTCTCTGAAGTCCTCAGCTTTACTGTTTCAATAACTCATTTTAACCAGTGGCAAATGTCTCCAACAAGCACTAGAGCCTAATTTGCAGTCTGGTTCCCTTGTCATTTTCTGAGTCATCTTGGTGGAATGCTGTAAGGCAAGAGATTAATTTTAGGACTTTTTTTCATCTTCCTTTTCTTTACATCTGAGGCCTGTTAAGAAGTTTGGTTTCAATACCTCAGACATATCCAAAGCACACTACAGGTACCGAAGGTGCAATGAAATACAAAGTTTATTCTACTTCAGTACAAAGAAAATACCTGATAAACTGTTCCAAAGTCAGCCTTAGCACATGCAGGTGCAGATGTTATTGGTTTCACTGAAATTACAGTTGCTTACAGCTGGTGCTGGATTTATCTCCTTACAAGAAAACTCCTCAGCATCACATAGAGATCAACTGTGATTGCACAGCCGTTGGTGTAAATCTGGACTAATTCTACCAATGATACACAAACCTCGAGGCAAACATCAAAATAGCTAAGATGCCAAAAGTAAACATGATACAATGCTGATGGAGTTGTAGGTAACTGACAGTTTCCTCCTCAGATCCTTAATCAGGTGTCACTGAGAGGTGCTAATATAATTAGGGATGAGATATGGATTAATAGGAAGAAAATATCATAACCTCCCTCTTACAATAAAATGGTTCATAGACTATACTTACCCACAAACTGCACCATTCTTCTGGTAGCATGACATTTGCTAAAGCAAAAGCCTGTTGATAATTCTCTGTAGTCCTATATAGCACTCAGCCACGGCTGCTCTTCAAAAGGCCATATTTATCCCCTGGGAAATATAGCTGTATTAATATGACATTTTGTCACAAATTAATCTTAAACAGGGGTAATATTTTTGACACTGAGTTGAAACTGGAGCTAAAAGGCAGTTCAGGTGGTTAAAGTAGCAATATCCTGTCGCAGACTTATATTCCCTGAGACAATACTGTTATGGTGTAAGTACCAATGTACTGGGATGTACTAAGGGGGAGAACTGTGCAAGTCTTTCTTCATTTTAACAGCATACAGGATCATTGGCCTTCTACTCTTTATTACAGCTGGCAGTAGAATAATACCCACTGATCCCAAGGACCAGAGCCCATGGTGCCAGGTGCAGTACTGAATAACAAATCTTGTGCTCAGAAAAAGCCGCCAAGACAGATAATTAGCACCTCGTCTCCCATCACGATGGGCTGCACCGTTAGAAGTAGACAGACAATTTTTAAAAGATTATTTTTTTAAAAAAACCTAATTTCTCATTAAAGCGATTAAAAGTGGCCTGGTCTGGTTTTTAATTGAAGTCCCATGGCACAAGTCAGTTGTGACGAAAGGGATTCTCTGTGATGTGCTCTCTTCCCTGCTGTGGAAGTTCCCAGGCTTTGTACAGTTCGTCAGTGCCAGGCTAATTAGCACACTGTAATCTTGCCACTTACACCCACTTCCCAACTCATTTGCACATAGCTCCCACTATTGCAGAAATCAGGGTAAATTCATACTACAGATTTCCACAGGAGATGACCCTATTATACAAAGGACGCTGGAAACCTCTTTTTATTCCATTCCCCCAAACTCCATGGTGCTCATGGTCACTGAAGATGGTTAGCGATTTGATGTACCCAAAACTACCTTATGGGCACTTCAGGGAACATCTCAGCTGTTTTTCACCAATTGCATGTCATTTGCCCTTAATGGGATCATTTTCATTAAGACTAATGTCTCCTCCCTGGCTGTTTAACTTAATTCCCTCCTCAACCTGAAGGCTGCAGCCACAGGCCATCCAGAAATATTTGTGTTACATGACAGACTGGAATACCCACACTTCTGATTGTGTAATATCAGTCTTGGATATGTGATGCCTGCTGACCACTAACAGTCATTAAAGCTCCTATGACACTTTTTGCAAGAGCAGAGGGTATTATTAACTCCAGGATCCTGGCCATGCTCCAGTTTGGATAATTACATTCTAGCACACTAAATTTCCCCCTGCAGTTTCAGATGGGGAACTTCTGTTCTTCACTTCCTCCTGTAACAACCAGAGCAACGTGTCGCTGGCACTGAAATGCCAACATGTCCCAGCCAGGGAACAGGACTCAGGCCATGGGCTCACATTCTGCAAAATACTCTGGGACTCGTTAGGAAGGAGGTGCACAATGCATGACCTAGAAAACCATAAAACCACAGCTCTGACCTCGGTGGCTCTGTAGGTTGATCATGTTCTCACACTGCTGGATTTTATTTCTGGCAGAGCAAGCCACATCAAAGGCCTGGGTGTCTTCCAGTGCTGCACCCAAAGTCCTCAGGATGGACCAAGAGGTTTTGCTACTGTGTTTTATCAACTGCTCGAGTAATTGTAACTAAAATCTAAAATTAAGGTCTTTCTATCCCTAAAAATCATTTCACTATCCCAGAGTTTTTAGGTAACAATTGGATCTTCTGTAAAGACATAGTACATAAAAGCAGCCATAACTTCTGCATTAGGGAACACCAAAGATTGAACTAAGGGCAAGATTTCTTACTTGAACAGGAAACAATGTGTTTTTATCCAGCTGAGCTGCTTGCTCCTTCTAGGTACTATGAAACTGCAAGGAGGGCCCACAGGGTACCATTGCCATGACCTAGAGTGAAAAAGAGAACAGAAAGAGACACTGTGAGAAAGGGAAACACTTCCTGTAACTTTATTGGGAGAGGCAACTTACAACATATTTAGTTTTAAAAGCTCGTTTGATTGATTTTCATATGAAAAACATTCCTGGGAAATCTTAGTCTGGGGTGCAGAAATTATAATGGCTGAAGGGAACAAATCACTGAAATATTAAAGAAACCTTGAAAATACTATTTCTGTGTTCATCTGAGAGCAAACAGACAGAATTCTCTTCTCTGAATTTCTCCAGCTTAGCATAAGAAAGATGATACACTGTAGATTCTGTTGCTCCAGGCAACTGATGAGGAACATCTTTGATGTGCTTTGATTAATGCTGCCTTCTTTGATTCAATGATATTTGGTCCCAGTTCCACTTTAAAAATAAAAAATCTGTACTACCAGAGGGAAAAATATTAAGGACATTTACTCAGAAAACACTTGGGCTTACGTTAAGGATTCTCATTCAAGATCAGAAAGTTTTCTTGCCTGTATTGTTCTCTCTCCTTTGAGCTGGTCACCTCAACTGCAAACCTGGACACCAGGTACCCTCTCCTGGGATAGCACTTTCCATCTTTTAGGACAAGAGGAAAATAGGAGTGAAAGGTAATTCTGGAGATCCTGCCACTCCCTTTGCTTTCAAACTACCTGATTGTTTCTAGCAGACACCTGTCTGTCTGTCTGTGAAGGAGATTTCATGCTCTCCTGGAATGATCTATTTTGAGATTTGACTATCCTACCCACTCACACCTTCAGACAAAGAGATGCTGTCAGGAAATATCGGAACTCCAGTGAAATACAGCCATTTCTGCAGTAAACTGGGGAAGTTTATATAAAAATATAGAGAGAAAATCACTTCAGTGATGTTTGATTTAAAAATGAAAATGGATTATGTATCCAGCCCAAGTGGAAAGAGATTCAGCTAGAGCAGCTGGAATCTGCCAGGTTCCCTGGCTGTTCCACAGCTTTTGAACTTCACCATTGTTAATTTTGCATCCAGCAGTTTTGGATTAATCAGAGCAGATCACGATACCCAGCTATCTCGGTCTGACATGCAGTTAATAGTAGAAGGAACAGAGCCAGGAACCAGAAGGAGGAAAAGAGGGACCACCTATCGTGTTTCATTCACTGGGCAGACATCCTCAAACTCTCAGTCCAAGAAAACTCCCACTTGTTTCTGAACGAGCTGTTCAAAAGCAGCATTTTCCTGAATGGATCAGTACAGCTCAGTACTAAAGGCTCTTCTAGGATGAGCCAATGGCATTTTTATACTGCTCTGAGTTAATATTAGTCTACACTGCAATGTGTATAGTGATAGTGGTTTAAGTTAAGATTTTTGTTGTGGTGGTTTTTTGTGGGGATTTTTTGGTTCTTTTTTTTTTTTTTTTTTAAATGTGAATTCCCGTATGCCCTACTTTGGTAGCTTAAAGATTGTAGGAGGTCAAAAAAAAATAGGTCAGTGAAAATAACATTGCAACAAGAAATTAATTGCAAAGAACGTTTAATATGACAGGGGACTACATAAAATCCTATTATATTTCTTCACTATCCTACTCAGTAGTCTGTACTATTGCTATACTCAAAGGCCAGGGCAGTCTCCCAGGGTAAATTGCTACATTAGTTTGACATTTCTGGCTCCAATTAACCTTATATTTGAGCTATTTTCTGAGGGTTTTTTTAAAAAATCTGTGATAAGGTTATGTTTTTCTATTAGAGTTTCAATTGCTTAATGGCCTGTTCCTGGTGCCAATCCCTCTTTAAACACACCCTAGGTAAGTAAAATTAGGCCATAGTTTGACAATACATTGCTCTTGGCAGCAGGACCAGCCTAAGGTACTCCAAGCTCTCCCTCCTTGCCCCTCCACACAAACACCACCCTGTCCTCTGCACCCTCATCACCTCACACTGCACCACCCCAGAACCAACCTGGCTTCAAAAGCTTGCCAAAACCTCTGTCTCATCCAGAGATTGTAAAGAAATCAGAAGAGCACAGAGGATCTCTGATTTCACAAGAGTGGTGCCAGATCCTGCGCTCTTTTCCTTGAACTTTAAGGTGCAACTGCACCACACCTGTGGCACGGTACCAGGTCTCCGTGAGGGAGAAAACCTGCCACATTCCACTCATCCCTAGGGGATCATGCAGGGAAACTTCAGGAGGAATTTCTTCATGGAAAGGATTGCTAATCATTGCAACAGACTGCCCAGGGCAGTGCTGGAGTCCTCATCCCTGGAGGTGTCCAAGGAACTCCTGGATGTGGCACTCAGTGCTCTGGGCTGGGTGACAAGGTGGGCATTGGCCACGGGCTGGACTCCATGGTCCTGGATGTTCCAACCTCAGTGATTGTGAATGGTATAAATTGGATTAGAGAGGTCTTCCATGTGCAAAGCAACCCTGAGAAAGAACAAGATCTACCTCCCAGTCAATATATGATATCAAAATAACACAGAGGCAATGCAACAAATTGTCTCCACAAGGACCGAACAGGACTGAGGCCTTGCTGACACCCTAAGCACAGAGGAGCAGCACCTTCACTCTCCTTGCAGCTCTCACTGGCCCTTTGAACAGGTAATTCTGAGTCAGAAAACACTGCCAAGAACACGCAAAAATTTGTTGAGAACCAAATTTGCCACAGCTGCAAATCCAGCCAGATCAGTATCTTCTGGGGACAAGGCAAAGAGAACTGAGAAGAAATTCCAGAAAGCTTTTAATGTAGCCTTTTTCCCAAATAATGTGTAGTGAAAGGCACCAGTAGTGAAATCAGCTTCCTCGTGTTCCACAGACACAAACATATATTTATTATTTGAGCTGCACCAGAAAGTAATTCTTGGAAATAAGTCTTGGCCTGTAATTTGCTGGCAAGCAGCTTTCTCCAAGTACGAAATTTTCAAAACATGAAATTCAAGCTCTATGACCTACAGTCTGGCAGACAAGTCAATTTTAATGCTTTAATCATGATCCTGCTATAAATGCTTACATTTATGAATGCAAATTCATTAGCTACAAGCACTTGCCAAAAAAAATATGTATTTTTGAAACATTCCCAATGTCAAGTCTGCTTATTTTAATATTTCCGGAATAGAATTACTTGGGAAGTGAAAACATCTTAAATTTATTTTTTTTTTCATGTTAATGTATTTCAAATGGAAAGAATAATAGCTAGTTTTTGCAGCTCCATCCAGATCCAGCATTAGGTGAGGGGCAATAATACTGCACAAAGCATCATAGAGACAACTACAGAAGTGGGAGAGCTGAGATATGGTTGGCAAGGAAACCACAACTGACAATAGCCTGGATTTTCACATGCAGAACCTCCAGCTCTGTGATGTTAATTATGTACAGCACAGCTCTGCTGCTGAACTCACCCCATTGCCTGCCACATGAGCCAAACTAAGCAAATACTTCACCACCTCACTGAATTTCTCTGATAGACCCAGTGGAAGTAAATGATAAAATTTTCCTTTACTTCAGTGGATAAAGACCAACACCTTGGGCCTTATTTTATTTATTTCAATCCATTCCAATATCATTTACCATCCAAACTCAATGGTACAGTAAAATCCACACGACACAATTCAGTACTCTACTTTAAAAAAACAAAGATTTTGGACACACAGAGTGAGCAAATAATCATGGCTAAGATTTTCAAGACTGATACTTAAGTGAGGCAACTTGGTAAGTCATGGTGTAATCTTTATAGCACAGCCGCCCTTGAAATCATGTAACCAAAATGAGGACACTTACTTAAGCAGGTAAAGAAAGTTCAAGTGAGTTTACTTACCATCAAAAAATCCCAACTAAAATGATGATTTTGAACTATAAAAATCAATACAGAAAACATGGTCAATATCTTGTAAAATAGGGCATTTACAGAAATTAATAAACCAGATTAAAGCCCCTATTGGAACATAAATCACAAATGTGACTCATAGCCTATGTGGAGCTGTGCAGACAGAGATCAAACTTCAGGCAAAGTTCAGCTCTAATTGCTCAGAGCAATTGGCTGTTGCTCTCTCCCTTCTTCTCAGCACCTCAGAATCAAAGAATCATAGAATATTCTGAGTTGGAAGGGACCCACAAAGATCAAGGAGATCATTTACTCAGTGAACCACAGCCCCTACAGGAACCAAACCCACAAGCTTGGCATTATCAGCACCACGCTCCAACCAAGAGAGCTCATCCCAAAGAGCTCAACCGCAAAATAAATAATCTCCAGTTTGGAGCAACCCTTCCAGAATGGAACCCTACACCACATATTGAAGGTGCATGTTGAACCTAGAGGTCTGAGCCACAGATCCTGCTGCCAAACCTAAAGCCAGGAGAGGCCTTGCCCTCTGTGCCAGCCCGTGTGCTCTGCGGCTAATCCCACACAGAGCGAGGCATTCCTGCCAAGGCACGAGGAGTCTGCAGGGCTGAGAAGCCCAAATATTGACCCAGAATTCCTCTCGCCCCTCCCTGCTCATTGCTGCCCCAAATCAGCAGAGCCAACCATTATGTAATCTTCAACCAATTTGCATTGGAAATGCTGCCCGAGCACCACTTTATCCACTGGGAGATTCCCAGCAAATCATTTATTTATTGTGTTGTCTAAAAATTACCTTTAGAAATATAAATGCTAATTTGACTGGGAAAAGACTGCATTGACGCAGAGATGGGGGACGTTTTCTATATTCATTAATGCAAAATAAACTGCTCTGGCTTTCAAGAGTGAAGGATCAATGACTGCCTTTATATAATTAAAAATCTGAAATTTTCACATTATCTTCCCTACACAACACTCTGAATTCAGGAAACACCTCTCGGAGTATTAATTGTGCAGAATAATATGGCTGACTGTCTGTATGATCTCTCCATCCTTTGATGTTTAAATTGATCCTGGTATTCTGGAGACAGCTTCTGCAGAACTGATTTCCTTGTCTTTATTTTAGCTAGGTTCATTCAAAGGGCAAAATATCTAAGCATTCAGCTTTTGACCCTACTAGCAAATATTTAATGTATGAATTAAACCGGACAGGGCTTTGCCAGAAGCTCTCTTCATGTTTTATTTCTGAAGCTATTTTTACCAATATTTAATCGCTTACATGTAACGAGATAAAGACATCTCTGACAAACTGTGTTTATTGAGCTAAATGCCATCAAGGAAAGCCCTTTTAATTTTTTTATAATGGGTTCAGTGCACTTTGTATCTCTGGCTTTTTTCTGAAACACACTGTTACCATCCTGGAAGATGATACAGTACCTAATATACTCCTAAATAAATGCACAAGTGGATGGACACAGGAGGCAGCTTGACAAAGAGACGGATGGATAAACTTGCAACCATCTTTAATAGGCTCCCAGGAAATAAAAGAGTGGTTACAATCTCCAGTTACTCTCCTGCCCTTTCTGTATATATTTACAAGTGACCATTCTGTAACTACCATCAGCAAGCAAACAACAGCCAGACACCTGATTAAAGGTCAAACCAGCAGTGACAAAGCACAAATTAAAAGGGAAAACCCTGATTTTCACACCCCCTCCCCTACCAAGCAGGAGGCATTAGAGACCACACTGCTGAACATCAGCAACATTTTTTAAAAAAATTTAAAAAATTAAAAATTGCGGGAAATGGAGTAGCAAAATAAATACTTTTGGATATTAATGATGACCCTTGGGTGACCAATAAGGGGAGGAAGGTAGTGAGGAGGGGAGGGTTTTAAGAACAAATAGCCAAGAGGTGGAGAGGGCAACAGCAGAACTGGAGAATGACAAAACCAGGCCACTGCCAGGTGGAAAGGGCTTTGGGAAGGAACATGACCAAGTAATTAGCAGGTGGAAGGGGAAGCTGAGGGTCAAAATCAATCTGTCAGGGGCATCAGGGAGGTACTACCACTACAATGCTTTCGTCTGACCAGCACAGGGGGGTCCAGAGGCTGCTGGCAGGAAATTGGAGCCAAACCTTTCTCTCAACTCTGCAGTGGCTGCAGCACGTTCCAGCACAGCCCAAACTTCCCCTGCACATCCTCCATCACTGCTTGTGCTGCCCCAGCACATCTTTGAGGGGAAACAGAACTTCACTTAGCTCCCAGCTCCCTGCTGTGACAACCAGGTCGTTGTTTATCTAAACAGGGAAACAGACATTCCCAAATTCCAGTCTAGAAGCTGTTTTAATGGAAGTAATGAAACCCAGTGGTCCCCTCACTTCCCAGCCATCTTGGACCCCAACTTGTTTCTGTTAAATTGTTTTTGTCAGGACTTTTCATGGCAAAAGGAGCAACACAATACAAACAGCAAACAGGAGCTAGACCAATGGGGTCATCAATTCCCCCAAACTGATGAGGGGAATTTATACACTCTTCTGATCTCAAGAACACAACTACCTCTCTGTCTTTCTGAACTACACATCCTTTGATGTTCAAATCCATCCTCAAGGACTGGACACTGCAAAACACTGCAGAACTGATTTCCTTGCCTCTATTTTTTTGTAAGGTTCATTCAAAGGTCAAAAATCCAAGTATTCAGCTTTTGACCCTAACTAATTTGCTGGGCAGTACCACAGACAGGAAAACTCTGTAGTAAGAAGTCAAGAGCTGAGCCAAATTTCCCCACCACACACCCCACAAACCAGACTGTTGATAAATCCCCATTTACTGCCAGGGACAGAGCAGTGCTGCAGCAGGTGAAGCCCTCCACCACTGCCCAGTCACCCTTTGGTGCCCCTGCAGAGGCCAATAATTGTGCTGATTTTTGTTACGGGGCAGTGATCTGTAATTTAAGAGGAGACATTCATCATTCAGGAGTCACAGTCGAACAAGCTGCTCAATGATGACCTGAGGGCACTCCCAGCCATGAAACCAGACTCAAACAGCAAGTGGGGACATAAACGCTCATGTTTAGGGATGAGTGTTTACATCCTGTCGCTCTCACTACTTCTATTGTTTAATAAATGGGTTCAGACCTCATATAGAGCCCATCAAGGGCTACATGAGCTCCAGCAATCAAGAGAGAAAGGATATCCTGTTAACAGTCCGCACCAGTGATCCACTCACATTCATCATAACTGCCAAAAAAATCAAGTGTCCAAAATTCTGAAGACCAAATACACTGCTTTAATTGCACAAAGGTGCATTAATCAACTGTTCTCCTGCTTCCTTAAAAGCCTGCTCACACATACTGTTACTTCAACAGCAACTGCAGAAGCGTGTGCTGTCTCCAGGAAGAAAAAAAAAAACAGGGAGGGGAAGAGTGAAATCTTTTCCCCAAGACCCTCTAAATCCATTTTTCAGGCAGGACTCAGCAAGAATGCTGAGATTTTTCAAGGTGAAGGGCTTGAAATCAATAAAATTTGGAGAACATTTCCTGGCCAGCACACCATACAAGGGACATTTGAGAGTAGATGATCAGGCATCTTTATGACTGTCTAGTTACCATGCCCATCTAATTACCTTTTGGAAAAGTTCTATCCATCATCCCCCGACTACCTTCCATGAGAACAGCACAACTGCCCGCTCCCTTTTCCCAGGCAGAGCAGAGTGCCAGGAACAGCAGCAATAATGACATCCCCTCCTGTCCTCGCAGGAACTCAGCACAGAAATACAGCTGCTGGGATTCTTCTGCACATCCTCGCCAGCTCTCTTGCCAGGATCTAGCTGTAAGACAGACTGCATCCAGAGATGGCTTGGTAAGGTGAAAAACAAACAAACCCACAGTGAAAATCCCCATTGACCAGATGTGGTGGTTGATTGAGAAAAAAGTCCCTTCCTCTCATACAGCTGCATGAAACTTGCACCACTATGCAATAAACAGGTTTAGCTAAAATATAAAATTGGACATCAGAACTCTTAGGATTTTGTTCCTGCCACTGATCCTTGATTCACTTCGCTCATCTGTGCCTTGGTGTCCCTTGTCTAAATGAGGATGGCAGCATTTTCCCATGCCTTGGTCGTTTTGTGAGGTTTAACCCTTATTAACATTTGCAAAGCAGATTGGGGCCATTGAATGGAAGGTCTGAATGGAATTTGCAAAGCTTTATTACTTGAGAGAAAAATATTGGGGGAAAAAATATTCCTGTTAGGAGCAGAAGACTCTGTCCCCCTTCTGAGTGTGGCAGCATTCGGCTCTGTGGGACCAGTTTAACCCAGTCCTGTAAGGCTGTTCCCTGGCTCCAAACAATCCTGCTCTGCTGCCACCTCTTTTCATCCCCATTACAAAAGGTGAGCAATATTTATTGGTTCAAGCAGGGCCAAGGGCTGACATTAAGCAAATTTCAAGGGTTATTTGAAGTTAATTGAGTTTAATCATGTAATGATTTTATAATTAGTCATAGTTCCCAGTCTTGTACTGAAAAAGTCACACTTAAGAATTATTTAAAGGAAAATTAAAGCCAATTTAGAACAAGCAGGAGGAAGCTGCATGGGTGATTGGTGGGGCTGGGTGAGGGATCAGGAAGTGCTGGCTAAATGCACTTACTGCTTTTGTGCCCTGAACCTCTGCCTGTCAGTGCAGGGAGTTGTCCCAGCTGGGGATGTGCACCAAGGACAGCAGCAGGTTCCAATGCTGGTCATGCAGACTCGATGGCATTTCTCACTGGCAAAGAGCTGGGTGGATCCTGCCCCAGGGCAAAGGAAACTTCCATTTTTCCACCCCATTGCATCCAGGTCCACCAAAGTAATTCAAAAGCAGAGACCAGGAAATTGTGTTTATCCATCCTTCAGATAGAACATGCCAGTGACAAACTATATTCCTCAGGAGAAGGTGAGTCTTATCACCCTGCACAGAAACATAATTATTACTAAAATTATTCTTCTCATCACCCACTGATAATTCTTCCACAACTGTCTTGCTTATTTTTACCAAATTACAGAACCGATGTGTTCCCAGCCACTTGGCAATGATGAGCCACAAGGAAGACTAGCTGGGACAATTTTTTTCTTTCAAATACTCAAATTGTGTGGAAAATTCAACCAAGGAGAAATGAACAGATGAACAAAAATTCAGAGCAAAAGTAAAGTAGAAAACTCTCTAACTACAATATATTAAAAGTTAAATTGATTTTTCACTTCATAAATAAGATTTTCAAGTGACACCTTCCTAACTTTGCTTACATACTGTATATATATATATATATATATATATTCCAGTTTCAAATGACTGGTTTGGGTTTTACTGCAGGAAAGAGGATCTGAGCCAGACAATTTGGTCATAATTCTTTCAGATTAAATCATGGAATCACAGAATGGTTTGGGTTGGAAGGGACCTTAAAGATAACCTAGTTCCAGCCCTCTGCCATGGGCAGGGATGCCACTCACTCACTCACTCACTCACTCCACCAGGTTGCTCAGGGCCCCATCCAACCCAGCCCTGAACACTTCCAGGGATGGAACATGGAAATCCACCTCCCAGGACAATTTCCAAAAGCTAATGTCATAATTTCAAAAGGCAGTGTTTGAAATGAGCCTCACAAAGGCTCCTTCTCATTTTAAACACAATCTTATCCACAATATTTTTACCCTCTCCCTACAGCCATAAATAATACCAGTGTATTACTTAATGATATGACTTATTTATTATTTAAATGATTTATGTAGAGCCTATAACCTTAACAACTATAATGATAACGATTCAAAAACCAGAAGCAACATGAAAAGGAGATGCTTAAATAATTAAAAGCCTCCCTCCTTTCCCGAAACAGAGCAGAGAAGCAGTGTGGTTTTCTTTCTTTAGGCTTCTAGCTCTCCTGCACGTGAAAGAGCAGAGTGCCATTGGCTAAATGCTGGCTTAGCAAAGGAAAAGCAATAAATCAGGATACCCAGTGCTGCTGCAGCTCTTGTCCAGCCCTTCCCATCCACGCACCTCAGAGGAGGGTCAGTGCCACAGGACCCGTTTTCCAGAGGGTGAAGCTGAGGACAAGGAGGTGATACAGATGGTCCACGGTCAGCCAGAAGTTCACATGCAAAGCTGGGCATAAATCTCTTCCTCCATCTGCTAGACCAGACCTCGTCCACCAAGTCACATTGTTTTCATATTCCCTCTTCTTAATTTTTTTTTTCCCTGTCATGATTCTCTGCCTTTTCAGCATTTAGCGTGTTTCTTCTCTCTCCTCCAGTGCCTCTGTTCTCAACCCCAAGCGTTGCCCCTCTCCTGGTAGTCTTTCCCTCCAGGTTTACCCCATCCTGGCATTTACTTTTTACCCATTTTATTCCAAATGGGTTTTATCCTCTGCAAGTAGGCAAATACTTGGCAACTCACAGCCCAAGTGGGTAATTGAGAACAGTTTTAAGTGGATTATCATGGAAATGACTGATTATGCCCAATGCAGAAAGCTCAAGGCAGCAACAGGGTGCTTTGCAATTTAAACATTGTAAAGAGAGGGAAAATATTTTCAGGTTTCATTTTAAAACTTTCTAAATGCAAAAATGGAAGCTGATTCCCCAATGGCAAGGCATAAATACACATTGTAAACTCAAATCACCAAATGTTTGCCTAGTTCTATTAAGGGGAACAGATGAATTATCAGAATCAGACTTAACAGAGCAGCTGGAGCAATAAAAAATAAAATAAAATTTTAAAATATATTCTGGACTACTCTTCAAACAAGCCAAAAAGACAGAAGTTCCTTGACATCAATCTTGGGGTGCAATGAAAACATTACCAAAGTAGACAGAGAAGCATCTCCAAAAGAAAACCCCAAATACTTATTGAGATCTCAAAATTTACACCCACGTTGTGGGGATTCACAAAAATAACATTGGCAAGTCCTAGTCTTGACTGGAAATTCCTAAAGCCAAAACAAGCAATTCTCTGGTCCAGGGGTCCTCTCTCTCAATTTGACACTAAGCTAACTCTTAGGCAAAGGGGTTTTTTAAAAAATTTAATTGAGAGTGGAGAACAATAAGTGATTATGGATGTTTTAAAGTATTTTTTTCTTCTTTTTTTCTTTTTTTTTTTTTTAAGGGAAAAAAAAAAAAGACCAATTTAATATCCATCTCTGTTATGGACATTCTGTGTGACCTTGGCAAAATCATTTAGGTCTGCACATCCACATTAGGCAGCTAATCCACCTAGACAATGCAGAGAGACAGAGACAGGCACCAAAAGAGTGGGGATGCAGACCACCTAAATAATACATAAACATATTTTTTCCTTCTACTCTTCATCTGCTCTATTGAGTATTGCTCGTTCGATGCTGCATTATCTTTATGGCATAGACTTTTCTCCCACCCCCAACAGGATCCCCATTTCATAAACCATCCTGAAAAATTGCATTAATACAAATAAAAGTAAGAATCTGAATTCCAAATTGTTGTATTTATCTCATCAGAGCTGCTTGCATTTAAAAGATGTAACTGTCACAGTGAACAGCTCACAAGCAATCTGCAAACGAAAAAGGCAAATAAATGTTTTGTTAAAAGTTATTTGAGGAATGATTCTAAAAACCACAATCAACACAAGAAAACCACAGCCTGCTCAGTGACCCACTGAGAACATACAGAGATATGAAGTTTGAATGAAAAAAAAAATTCACAACTTAATCTGCCAAGCTCCCTTCTTTATTCTCAGAAATAGCAAATAAAGGCAAGCATTTGTGAATAAGGACTATTCATGGCTGGAAGCAGGTACATTAGATATGGTGGACTGAGAAAGCAGACTCAGTCTGCCGGAGACAGACAGTCGCAACAATTTCCAGTGTCAAAGAAAAATCTGGCACCTTGTTAAATATTAATAAGCTGTCGGGGTCAAAATGTTTAGGTCCTCCCGACTCAATCACTTTCATTTCTACTTCTCAGAAGCCATTCAATTGGAAATACCCTTTCCTGTCTTGCCCCTCCTCATCCTGCCTTCTCACCAAGAACCATGCAGAACCAGATGAAAACGGACAGCAAATGAGTTGGCAGCCAAATGAGGTTTTTGTCTGCCCTGCCTTTGCTGCTATGAATTCTGTTATTGTTAGTGAGGCACAGAAAACTTACATACAAGAAAAAGAACAATGTGAGGAGTTGGTTTAGCAAACCTCTGCTGCATTTTCTGCAGGTTAGTGTTATTGATTACTGACACCTAAGGGTCTGACACATAATCAATAGACCCCATGACCCACATATGTGACATGGCCTGTGGGGGCTTTAGAAACAAGGATGAACATGGCAGCTCCATCCAAAGCTTTTCATATAATATTTATTTATTTATTTGCTGGCAAAGCTGTTTCCACTCAAATTACTTTCATGGTGAAAACTGGTGTCAGAGGGGTTTGTTCATATTTTTCTCTGGAACCTGAATACTTGGAGCAAAAAAAAAACAACCAAAAATCCTGTAAGTGAAACAAAAATCTAACTCCACACCAACAATCTTAACAATCTTAAGAGCTGAACCTCCCCTTCCCTCATGAATTTACTTCCTTGTGGTGAGAACTGGTCATCTGAAGGAGAAATAACTGCTAGAATAAGAGAAAGAGGCAGAAGGTGTCTCACCAGCTTACCTTCATCTTTCTGCAAGGTGCCAGGGGTGCACAGAGCAGTGTGGAAAGCACCAGCTTGCCTTCAGAAAACTGGGCTGGAGGGGCTCTTTCCTGGTGCACAGTCCTCAAAAGCAGGTGGTGAGAAAAGCTTTTGTACCGCAGTTTGCAGACCAGGGTCTTCTCCAGGCGTAACTCTTCGTTTCGCTGTGTCTTCTCCCAGCACAAAATGGTCACTCAGGAGCACTGCTGGGACTCAAGGAGCCAGATGTGCTCATTTCCTTGACTGCAGCGTCGTTTTTAGCTGGGATTTTACACTCCCAGAGCTTTCCTTCTTCTTACAGTTCGCTTTGCAGTTTCTGAATGCGTGTTGTCTCCACTAAGCGTTGCTCACTTTTAGTTTGAGGAGTCTCAGTGTTGAATTCCTATCCATGTATTATTCAAATGAAGGCAACCAGCTGAAATTCTCCATCTGAATTTTCAGGTATCACTAAAGATTTTCCTCAAATTTCTCCAGAGTATTCTATCAATTGCCAACTGCCTCCATGATTTTTCTATTTTTGTTTGGCTTTTTAGCCATTAAATTGATAATGCAGTATTTTAAGACCAATCCATACACACGGGCCACATGCAGACTGCTCATGAAGACACCTGAGATAAAGGCAGGCATGAGCACAATGAACAACTGAGGGAGTTAGGGGATCATGGCTGGAAGAAGGGAAAGCAAGGAAAGTTAAGCATGATCAAGTGGTCTGAATCAGGCTCTGGGTATGTATTTTCACCCACAAAAACTGATACTGTCACACAGCAGGGCTGACAGTGAGGCTGAAGAGCAGCAGGTGGAAGTCCTGGCCTAGCCTGGTGTTACTGGAGCACTCTGCTGCACAAGAGTGATTCCCCACTGCTTTGGAGACTTCAGTATCCAAATGGAATAGCTGAGGCTTTTCCATCAGCAGTGCCTTCTTACAGCAGCAACACAGCTTGCTTTCAAGCCAGGCCCCAGGAGTCACTTGGTGGAGCTGTCTGAGGCCACAGAAGGCATCCTGCTGCTCTCTTCCTTGTAGAATTTTTGCCCTGTTTCTGTCACACTGACACCTTCTTGGCATATCTTCAAGGAAAATACATTTCTGACCCAAAGCTATGTGAACTTTCAATGCTTCTTCCGCATCACAAAGAACCAAACTACTGGAACCAAGGAGTTCCCACCAATAGCAAATATCCAGGACAAAAGTTAAGACCTCACAACAATCCTTTCTTACATTAAATGCTCTACAATAGCATCTAGTCTTGAAGTATCAGTCAGCAAAAGTCAATTGAGAGGCTGGTGACAAGTTTCTCCACAGTCCTGTCTCCATGCCAGCTTCTGTGCAACTCTGGAAAGATTTCAGTTCTAATAAACTCTTTGTTGACATGAGCAAAGGTTTTATTAGGTCAGTGGAGCATGAATTTTATAATCCATGCAGGGTACCACACTGTTGTTGAGGGACAAATGCAGATTAAGACAGAGGTGGAAATTAAGTGAGAATGGGGAACCCACACTCACCTGATGGCTTTAAAGCAAGTTGCTATTTCAACTGGTCACTGCTGAGCTTGGCAATTGAACCCTCTCCACTCAAACCATTTCCTGCCCTCTCTTAATAAAAATATCAACTCCTGATGCTGGGCAGCTTCACCTCAGTGTTGTGCTTCACATCAAATACTGCCGGCTGAATTTAAGGGAGGGTGGCACAGAGCATTCCTGGTCTGTGAAGGTTTCCGAATCCTTCAGGATAGGACACAATACACACTTTAAACACAGACACACGCTACACAAGTCAACTACTGACATTTTTCTCTAGTTTTCAATCTCTTACAAGACACTGTTATTTTATGGAGAGCTGAAAAATACCCCTAAGTTGCAGACAAATAATAATACCCATTCAGTTCCACACTAGAAACCCTACGAAGATTTTCTCTTTCCAACAGACCCAGCAATATCCTGCAGGAGAGACGGCCTGCTGCTATCATTTTAGAGGCGCAATCTCTTTTTTTTCCTTCATCCTTCCTGCTGTAAAAAATACTTCATCAGCTTCTGATAAACACTGTTTCTGTTCTAGCCTGTTGTGCTGCATGGGGAAAAGCAGTGCTGGGTGCAGGAACTTCCTGGTATCTATTTTACGCCTCCAGGAGTTTTCCAGCAGCCAGCAATAATATGGAAGATCACCATGGGCTGTGATAGGACCAATTACAGCAGACAGCAGTTATTTATAGAAAAGTCAGCAGCACTGAGGCTTTAGCACCAGCCAGCACACCCCCCTCTGCTTCCCATCACTCGGTGTGAGCACCAGCATCCTGCAACACCCTGCATGGCGAGGAGTTTTAAGGAAAAAAACCAAAAAAAAACAAAAAAAAACCCCAGGGTTTTACTTTGGTACCTTCCAGGACTGTGGAGACACATGGCATATGCCCACAGGACAGGGAAGGAGTAGCACTTTACACACACTGTACCTTGGAGCTGCCACAGCTAATTTCATTTTCATAAATCCCTGACCCCAGATGTCACCTGCATTCTGAAATCCTTGTTCTCCTACCCGGCAGCACAGCACATTAGGGCACAGCACAGCCAGTGTAAGACCCTGTAACACACACCTTCCCCAGTCCTGGCTCTTCTCTTCCTCTCCAGGACCTGCTATAAGGTCTGGCCAAATATTACAGCTGAAAGGAAAACAACATGTGAGCTACGATCCGCTCTGACCTTCCCCAATTACGATAGAAACTAAATGAGTTGATTCAGCTTTCATTCCCTTCATGCAAAGGTGAAAAATTTACTGAAAAGGTGTGAAATTCACGAAAAAGGAGGATGAATCACAAAAAAAGAAAATAAAAAAAAGAAAATAAAGGTTGAAAATTTACCCAAAATGTAGACAAATGGCAGTAGCAAGAGGGAGATGTTCCAGGGGTCAGATACTGCCTCATTGAATCCCTGCCACAGGACAGACAGTGCTGATGATCTCTAACATGCAAATGCCCATTCTCAGAGCTGACAAGCAAGATCAGGACTTGTTGGGTCCTGCAGTGTGTAGCTCAGGCACTTGACTCCAGTCACTGAAGAAATTTGGGTTCAAAATGGAATTTTGAATTATTTCCCTTCTGGAATACTTAATGCAGTCTGTAAGTGCAAACGTGCTCTTGGAAGCTGAGGGGAAAAGTTCATGGCCCCTTTCTGAGGTGAGCATTTCTCGCAGAGCAGCTGCAGAATGAAATGCAATATTGCCATCTACTGCCCTGCCGTGCAGCCAGCCCCTCTCTGGCTGACACAGCCAGCTGGAGATGAGATCAATGTTTCAGGACAAGGAATCTTTTAATCATAATGAAAATGTGATCTTGACTGATCCGAGGTCACATTACATTAATACAGTCTTCAAAGCTTTTTTAATAATACAATTAACGATTTCTGCCATACCATTAAGAGAATTAAAGACCAAAAAGCTTAAGGGGTATTGACCTATTCAGTTTCAGTTTTTAAAATAACCTCAAAGCAACACGGACTTTTTTCCTTTTTTCACTCCCTCCTTTAAACTCCCACATACATAATTCTTGGATGCATTTTTCTATTTGTGCTCATGGATATCACACTTTTAGTAAAGATTTGGATAAGCCAATAGAGGGGATCTCCATTCTGATGAGTTAACCCCTTTCATCTTGTGAACCAACAGGTCAGCCTGGCACCGCTTGCTCTGCAGTAAGAAGAAAAACAACAACATTAATTAGGAAGGTCAAAAACTACAGTTTGATGCAGAAAGAGACTTACTTACACAAAGGCACTGTAATTCCTCACCCCCTTTTCTCCAAGCCAACAATCTCATTGTCTTCCTTAACCTACCATCTCACTAAAGCTCTCACCCGTGCCTTTGCAAATGGCTTGGAAGCTTTTAAAGGAATTTAATAAATACAATTAAAATACACCCTGGCTAATTTTCCTTCCCAATCAGTTCACTCCTCAGCATCAGAAGCCACAGATTCAACTGGTATTTCTCAACAAGTGGTGCTATTAGATGGCCACTCACTGTAGCATCCCTGGGCATTGCTGGGTTCAAACTGCTCCCTCGGCAGCGGTGCCCGGTGTGGGATGCTGGCTCCCCGGAATATCCACTGCCAGGACATGGTGGGGCTCAAACTCCCCAGAGGCTGTGATCAAGCAGCCAGGGCTGATGTGCCCTGATATGGCTGCTGAACAAGCAAGGTCAGCATCAGAAAGCTGCAACACTGTGACTTTCAGCCTGGATGAGTTCCAGCATTCAGGGAAAGACTTCAGCCAAGCTGGCACTATATCGTGTGTCCCTGTATCAGCTGGGCTCTCCTCTGTGCTGCCTTGTTTTCTTTCCTTTTTTCAGGCTTTATATATAAAAGCTGTCAGTCCATGCTTATTTTTTAGGACAAGTGAATCCCAGGTAAGTCGTTTTGAATCGATTGCAGACGCTGGCAGGGTTCTGTGAGGGAGAGCAGCCTGCTCTAAGGATCTGTGTAACTCCTGAGTAGGATACAAGAGGGGAGAGCAGAACTGTGCCTGAGCAGCAAACACTGCAGACAAAACCAGGGGGCTGTGAAAAATCTGTAACAACACTGAAAAACACAGCTCAGTCCATGCCACCACCACATGAGCTCATTGTCCTGGGCAGGGGTTCAACCCTGGGATTTGGCAGAGAGGATTCTTTCTGATCAGAGTTACACCAATCCACTGCCATAAATACGGGGAATAATCCAGTATCAAAGCTGCCAGGATTCTATTTCCCTGCATGTCCAGGTCCTGAGCAATAGGATGCTGTCTGCCTCCTAGATTTCTAATACCAATGACCTTTTCCCTTGACTAGGACAGGCAATATTGGTTGTCCTGACCCTGCTATGTTGAGAGGTGAACTATCCACGTATGTTTTACCTCCCCTTCAGATCCCATTGTTAGAATCATCTCTGCTGCTGTAATTACACTGCATCAAAAAGACTGACTGGTCTGAGAGTAAGTCACTGCAAGGCTGCAACCAGGCAAAAATACAGAGGTAAAAATCAAGCACTTCTATTGCTGGGAACTGATGTCAGCTCTGTCTTTGGTAGAAACCTGCCTTCCCCTTCCTCTGTAGGCCCACAGCACCACTCCGTGAGCTTAGGCCTGTAAGTCAAAAGCCAGGCAAGGACAGAGCACAGCATGGAATATCCATCTGTGGAAGCAAAGGCTCTCTGAAGCTCTCAGTCTCAGTTACCTCAATGACTAGAAAGACATAAGGTCCCTCCCTCCCATGCCCAGCATGGCAGAGCAACGTGCTTTGCAATCTATTTGACAACTCATGAGGATATTACCTATCGAAGTGCTCGTGTCTTTGATGCCTTAACTGTTCAGGCAGGACATGCTAAATATCATCTTGCAGAAACTTCTGATGTCTACAGGGAGCAAGACCCCTTCTTGACCTTTTCTCTTGCTATTTTGCTGGTTTTGTTCTGTGCTTCTCAGAGCTGCTCCTCCATCCCAGATGCACAAAAGGGGTCAAACTAGCAGAGGTGGCTTGTGCCAAAGGCTTTGGCTTCTACCAAGAGGCACTTTAAAAGGAAGATATTTGTGCTTGTGACATAGAGCAAAGAGGGACAATGCGTCTTTCACTCCAACTGATTTACCCATCAACCTTCTACGCAAACAAGGATAAAAGCAGCATTTCAGTCTGTATTACAGCAGATGGGCTCTGCATGCAGCACAAGAGAAATAGCTTTAAAAAAGATTGAACCAGCCCCAAGATCTGGAGAGGGTGGGGGAATCGGAAGGCTCTTTTATATCATGAGGCTTGAAGACAGCATTTACCGAAAGGCATCTTTGGTTAAGATACTTATCAGAGGCTTGGATGAGAGGGGACATGCCAAGCAAGAAGAAACTCAGAAAATTAGTCAGTTCAAGTAATCCTTTTAGGAAGGGTTTTTGTGTTCTCCCTCCCTGCTCCTTGCAGAAAGCTGGGACAGGATTACTGGTTCCAGGTAGGAGGATTGAAGGTATGCTGAACATCTGTATCTTTTAGAAGCAGCATGAAATTAAAGCCATTAAGCCAAGGCCACTGTGCTGACCAGAGGGCACAGAGAGCTCTGAAGTGTTTCTCCTCTCATGGTCACTGACCTTTAACATACCACAGTCCAGAGAGGCTGAGCTATTAATTTACAAATCCAATGTTGGTGAATGAATGCTTGAATGCTATCATCCCCAAATGCTCTCATCATGGTGAATACAGCCTCTGATCTCCTCCCTGAGAATGCAAAAAAAAAAAGAAAAAAGAAAGAGAGAAAAGAAAAAGTTCAACTTCATCTAAGTGTCAGGTGGCTGGGAGAAAAGAATTCTTCCAGATGGAGTTTATTGATCTTCCAAAAATGGAGCCTTCAGTTTAAATTAAAACCAAAAAGACTTCTTAAAAAAACACTGCCAAAAAAAAACCCAAACCCAACGACCTTCAAAATAGAAAAAGTCAATAAAGCCTAATGCAAATAAAGGAGATTAAACTGGGACTTCACTATCAAGCTGGACTGCAAGAGGAAACAAATAGCAAAGCAGGCTAATTACAAACTCCTAATTTTGTTTCCCATGTACTTAAATTTCATTGCATGCTCATCTGCAACAAGAAATACATAAAGGTCTAAGACAGTAACAAACAATGAACTACAGCTGGATGCATTCTTTGTTTATGCAGTTGAGCAATAAAACTGACAAAGCAGAAATTCAATTTGGACACTTTACTTTCCCCTTCTTCTGCAACCTCCTTAATATGCAAATGTTAAGAAGTATCCAGGCAGGTGAAGTTTCCACTGTTCACTCCCTTCTTCATCCATAGGAAAGGACACAAAAATATGAGTCTGAACATCCCTGATTCTCTTTACTTTGGCACCTACCTATTTGGCAGACTTTTGGATGGCTCACTTCTCAGAATCAAGTCATACAAGTCAAAAGTGGTTATTTAGTGTTAATTTCTATTCCCAAACATCTAAAAATTTTGCACAACAGAGCCAGAATCATCTGCTGGGAAACAATGAGATACAACATAGAAAGTCACACCCAGGGTTCCTGATGAGAAAAGAGTACAAAGGGGCAAAACTTGGATGCAATTTGAATTTTGTGCTACTCCGACCTCACCTTGACTTCACAAATACTTGAAAAAATCATCCTGGAGCCCACTGGAGACAACCTCCACAGACAAATGAGCCTGAACAACAAACCCAAGACAAGCTCTACCACATCCCCATCCTCCTTGCCGAGGAAGCCAAGCCAACCCGGGATGCATTTAAACCCCGGGCACAGTCTGCAGCCCCCAGAGATGACGCAGCGTTGCGCTGTGTAATGGTGCCATCTCGTGGTACTGAGACAGGTGAAGCTGCAAAGGCTTCATTTACAGCGCAGAGATCACAAACCAGACCTCAAAACAGATTGGTTAAGTTTTACAGGCATGGTCATCTGAAAGCACAAGAGAATTCCGTGATGATTTACAAGCACAGGTCACGGCAGCCCCGCATCGCTCAGCGTGACCGGGGCCAGGATGGGGGCTCTGATGATGTTTCGGCTGCTAAAAGGAATTTGAAAAATGGAAAATCTATCTGAAAGGACAAGAAGAATGCAGCAAGGTCAGGAAAAGCTGCCCCACAGAGGCAGAACCAAAACCCAGTGCCGTTCACTGATGTCGTGACAGACCACAAGGTCTCCATCCCCATATTTGAAAGCATCTTGACAGTACCAGAGCCACAGCTCTGTGTCAAACAGAAAACCAAAATCCATCACAGGAGGCTGAAACAAAATTAATTCAGACTAAAGAAACTGGATGCACTTGTAAAGACAAAACTTTAGAACAACTTGCCAACAAACATGGCAGATTTCCCACTGCCCAACATCTGAAAGTCAAAACTGCCAAATCAAAACAATCCCTCTAAAAAATGGGTTGTTTCAACCAAAACCAATGATTTTTTGACACAGCAATCATGCACAAAATTGTCTGGCTTACATTATGTGAAACATGACAGATTAACGTAATGAAATTTCTAGCCTTAAAATCCATATGTTTACTTGTCTTGAGAGCAAATCAAATCCTTTTTTCAGCTGGCACACACCCACCAGATGACTGCTAACACTAATTTTGATGTTTAACATCTTATTTGCAGGCCAGACTTGAGTGTCTCTGCTTGCAAGAAGCACTGATACAAGCCCCCTCTCAGCAGATCTGCCACCCCTCTCTCAGACACACTCACCTCATCATCTCCTGAGCAGAACCATCACTGTCTCATCACGACCAAAGTGTAGATTCAGAAAAAAGATTAAATCTGAGCTTCTGAAAAGTTCCCATCAAAAACTGGAATGCTCTTTCAAGCCTTTGCCAATTTTTTCAGCACCCTGAAACCATCCTATCCCTAAGTAAATGCAGATTTGTTTTAAATAAAAGATCTTCCACTGAGAAAAAAAAAAAGTGTTTGTGCTGTTGGGTGTGGTTTTTCCTACTCTGTTCTATTAAGACAGTGAAAATATTCGATTTTTTTCTGCTTCAGACCCTCTTAGGATTATTCTGCTCTTATTAAGCAGTGCTTCAGACTGCTGAGAATTGAGTTGCAGGTCCAAGCTTCTACATTAATCAGGTACCTTAAAGCACTAATATAACAAAACAATAAAAAAAAAAAGGGAAACAAAATCAATATGCAGACTAATTGTTCTTTAAACCAGCATTTCTGAAATAACATGGAACAAGCCTCTGCCCTCCTGGAACCTTTAGCCCTGGAGTTTAGTACAGTTAAGTAGGACCTCAGAATTCCTGGCTCTAATTGTCACAAGTTTTGATGAGAAGGATGATCTCTTTGATTAGAGAGATCCAAGCACCTGCCAGCACAACCTCAGCAAATGCACCTTTACTTCCTCCAGTTGTCATCATGAGATTTTTTGATACTTAGAACACAAAGAGACACTTAGAAAACAAAAACCTAAACAAAACCAAGGAAGGAGATTCATACACAGAGGAAAGAATCAATTTTTCTGTGAGAAGAGCCAGTAGTGGTTTTTAATGTAGCTATGGATCACTGGCCAATAGGTAAAACAGAAATCCATTTTGGGGATTTTGAAAACTTAATGGTTTTATCCTGTAAATAAAGGTGTCTCCAGATTAAGAATTAATTTAATCTAGTTAGTCATCTGTCCGTTCCAGACAGTACCTGATATTTCTCCTTTATCCTCATATAAATTAATTTAGAATTTTCTGGGGCCTTCTTAGATAAAATTTTATTGAAAGATTTAAATTCAGACTAAAATTCTGCAAATGTTCCTCACTTGCTGGAACAACCCATTTTCCTTACTCTGCCATTATAATACAGTGTGCAAACTGGACATAACTTCAGTTTGCTAGGCCACTGCAAGTCCAGATCAGCTTTCATGAGCAGAGATATAATAATTTTCTATCATATTTCAAAGCAACTGGTATTGCAACTCTTCACAAATTTGGGTTTTTTTAAGTATTTAACCATACCTTTAATAAGAATATAAAGGCTGTTCCACAGGAGGACATGGAGTTTCTAAGCAGTCTTCACAGCACACTCTTGGTGACTTTTCAACAACCTTAAGATCAACTGACTTTATAGTCCTAAATGCACTTTCTTTGCGACAAGAGAACCATAGCAACGTGATTAGGGCTGGCACACGATCCAGTGTTTTAATTCTCTTGGCAAAAACTTGTAAGTTCCAATTATAGCTTTTTTTTTTTTTTTTTTTTTTAAGAGATGCTTAGGAAGGTCTGATTTTACTGTGTCTCAGGCATATGGTTTACAGAGCAGCTCAACAGGGAAGGAGTTACTTGGATACATGAATAAATGCTACATTAAATCATAACCTTAAACAAAAACAGGGTGATGGGGCTATGTGTGAGCAATTGTGCTGTACAAGGAAAGAAATATACATCTCCACAGTGTACCTACAATGCCTGCCCACAGAACTGTCTCCCTGGAAATGCTGGATTAGTCTCTGGAAAGAAACAACTACCTCTCCTTGTTCCAAGGCAGCCACTTAAGAATTACAGGCTGCTGGATCTGTTCAGGATTATCAGGACCCTCCTGCTGTTCACCTCTTTGCAAAGCCTTCTCTGCCGCTGGACTAAAGATCTGATCCTTCTGAGTTTCACCTGTAATTCATTAACACAACATTCAGACTTCTGAAATTTCCCACCAAAAAAAAAAAAAAAAAAATTAAATTAAATATTCTAACACAGAACCAGCCTGTGGTAAAAGAGCAAAATTTCTTTACCAAGCCACAGCATGATAATCTACTGAAGTATGTGATATTTCCAAGTTAATTGAATGCAAAACATAAGGAAAGAGCCTACAGGAAATAACACATGTAACATGGAATCTACATGAAGTTCTACACCCTGAGCTTGCACACAGAATTATCACAGTGCCTGAACTGAAAAGCAGTTTAATGCCCATAGCTTGTTCACTCTTCTCTGCACCAAACTTCTTCTGCATGAATGGCCTTTGTGTGCCATCCTGTCCACCACAGGGTTTAAGGCAGATTTTTCTGCTAGAAAAGCTCAAATGAAAGCAATTCAAGATCAATTGTTCGCTCTGAAAGGAAGGTTACAACTGTCATTCTGATACCAACGTGTGTTGTGGTATCTCTCCTCCATAATGCAGGATGTGGTTTCCATAGAAATATCTTCTCACATCAGTACCTACAAGCCCTCCAATTATTCCCCTTTGGACACCTCATGCAATTCAATAAAATCTTTTCAGAGCAGGGAAATAACTAGGCTCAGCTACTATTTAATTACTTGGTGAGAAGGGAAAGAAAAGGACACTTAGTAAACAAAAGCTTTATTTAAAAACAAAACATAAAATGAAGAATGTGTGCTGCAAAAAAAATTTCATCATACCTCAAGAAATTTCTCCACTGTTACAAATTAAGAACAATTACAATTTTTAGGATCACACTGAATTTTGCTGATTTCTGAAATAGAAATTATGGTGTAGTTTTAAATTGCTTGGCAGCCTTGCCTCCAACTAATTTCCCAGGACCTACTCTTTTCCTGAGTCCTTTATGCTGCTGAGCATCGCCTGCACCTTGTTCCAAGTCCTCCTCTTCAGGACCTTGTGAGTTTAAAGTCCCTGCTGCTGTTGTGTCATCTTTTTTCTCCGTGGCATCTCCTGTCACTTGCTCAACCCCAGGAAAGCAGTCAACACTCTGAAATTAGAGCCAAGACAGAAGGAACAGCAAATTATACACAAACAAAATAAACAGTGACTTGATCCTGCTATCAAACACCCCTGTCAGCCACAGCCGCCATAAACTTGCAAGGCAAGAAACTGAGCTGCATTTTCTGTATAGAACAGCTTCATTCCTGCTGCTCTGCCAGCCTTCCCAGAAGTGTCAGCGTAAGGAAAACTGGGAGCGCAGGGAGCCTTGATCTGGCTGGGTGGGCTCTGAAGCTGTGGCCACAGCACACAACAAGAGCGTGCACCACAGGGGCTAGAGCCATCACAGCTCCCCTGGGATACTCAGGGCTCAAGGAAACAAACTGATTTAATTGTGTGGCAACCAAAATGTGCTGGGGAAACAACCCCTGCAGCTCTCTGTTTTGCTTCCACTCGTCTCTCCTTTTTTACTTGAAAAAGCTTCATCCCTGTGATTTGTTTTCTCAGACACATGGCTTAGTCTTCATTCGAACCCCACTGCCTGTTTTAGGCCTTGGTGCTACAAAAAGCTAAACACAGCCAGATCTGCAGCTCAGCAGTGAGATAAAATAATTGGGACCATAAAGAGTTTGGCTTATTCATTCTAAAGTCACACTCAAGCTCCTGCACAGAATAGACCACAAGTTGAGTTCAGAAAGCTATTCCATATGCAAATCTTGGAATTCACTGTACACCTGCTTGGTTACAGCTCCCTTAGCTCAACAAGGATGAAACTAAAGCTTTCGGTGAAAACTATTCTGCACTCTTTATCCTCTCAAACTATTACAGCTAAATAAATTAGCTATAAATAGCATTTATATGTGTGCATGTATATTTATATATAATATAGCTGTGACTACCTACATAAGATACAGGAGTCAGTAGTAAAACACACCTGTGGATATCTTTCATATTTAAACCTTTCCACTGAAAAGGGAAAAGGCCACCAATGGAAAACAAGGTCCTAAGATGGCATATTAGTTACTGTACCTTATTCATCTGCTCCAGAACAGATTGTCTGAGTGTACTGGTTGGAGTCTTCTCCATACAAGAGCCCACTTCAGCCTCTGGAGAAACTGGGGGAATATCTTGCCCCAGAAAGAGATTAAAAAGGAAAAAAGATTATCATACTTCCATGGCTATTTCCATTTAAAAAAAAAAAGCACCAGAAAAAGCCACCTGACTCTTACCTTCAATCCTTCTTGCCTTGCTTTTGTTAATTAACCAAACCAGGGTGCCCCATGACACTACCACAAAAACCTATGGTGAACAACTATACTAGAAACAAAATGTCTGTGGGTCTTGAAAGCTCTTCTAAATAGATAATCTGTTCACCTCTTAGACCTGGAAAACCCATATTCCTTTCTCCTTTTCAGAAAATACAGGTACTCTGACCAATTCTGATAAAGAATTATATGCAATCACTTAAAATGTATTTTAATTCTTCTCAGCCTTCTTGGTTTTGCATTAGCTTCACATTTTCATGCTTTATGTATATTACTAAACTACTTCAAAACAGCTCTGTTCACTGCCTGGTAGATTTAGCAACCACGACCAAACCATGTGAAATGATTTCTGTTCCTCCAACCAGCCCCAGAAGAGAAATGTCACCACGTTCCTGTTGCTGAGACTATTTGATGAAACTAAATCTCCTACATTTTTCAAACAGTAAGAACTAATTCATAATGAATGACTGCAGCTATGTGTGACACCATGCTAAAAAGCTTGATTTTTATAAATATATGTGTATGTGCAGACAGGAATATATGTGTGTATACATGCCTGTGTATGTGTGGACATCCAGATTGAAATATCAGCTGCAGCAAGCAGAGGGCTGCAGTTCAGATGAACTGCCACTAGATGCAGCCACACCACCTTGCAAAATTGAAAATTCTGACCTCAGGATTACAGAAACCTGTTTTGGAATATGTATGACTGTAGAACCCCTACAAGAACATTAATGGTATTCAATCCTGAGTACTGGTGTGGGAAAAAAAACCCATAATATGAACAAAATATTCAATTTTTCTTCTCAGTAATTTTGTTCCAAAACACAGCATTGCACAGCATTGCAAATGTCAACAGGAATCTAAGAAATCAGAGCAGAATAAGACTTGTCTATTTTCACAGTTGTTGCCATAGATCCTGATTGGAGCTGACAATATTGAATTACATTGTTTTTTGCTTTCTGCATAACAGAGAAAGTAGGAATGAAGAGCTTGTTCCCCAGAGATCCCCTAAAGATAGAATCATGGAATCATAGAATAGTTTGGATTGGAAGAGACCTTTAAAGGTCATCTAATCCAACCCCCAGCAACAAGCAGCAACACCTCCTACAGGACCAAGCTGCTCCAAGCCCTGTCCCATCTGACCTTGGACACTTCCAGGCATGGGGCTGCCACAGCTTCTCTGGGCAGCTGGTACTAGGCCCTCAACATCCTCATACTAAAATTTTTTTTCCTTATATCTAGCCTAAATCTATCTTCTTTTAGTTTAAAATCATTATCCTTTGCCCTGTTGCAACAGGTCCAGCTAAAATCTTTATCCCCATCTTTCTTACTGTCCCTTTTTAGGTAGTGGAAGACTGCAGTCAAGGCAGTTCCCCAGCCTCATGTGTATTTTTTACTGACAGCAATTCTGGTGGAATGATATTTCCACATTCTTTGGGTCATTCATCTGTTTGCTTTTCTAGAAGATGGCAAAAAGAAGAAAGAAAAAAGAAAGCATCCTCTCCCCCAGGATCTGCTGAGTTTTGATCTGATCATAGTTCTGTTCAGTTGCCATTAATAAACTTCACTTAGCAAGATTAAAGGAAAGAGCAACACCAGGTTTTGCTGGTTTAAAGCATGAGGAACACAGATAAAATGGTTTCAGAGGAACTCAGCCTAGGGCTAAAGTCTGACTGAACTCTCCTGTGGGTGCTGCAGACAAGATGAAACGTGGTGTCTCAACACAAGGTTCCCGAGCCAAAACAGAGCAGGATGGATGTGGGAAGGCATGGGAGCAATTTGCTCTGGAGCACTCCTTGCTGCACGTCCAGAGACAATGTGTGCCCTTCATTTGGAACCCAGTGCTTATCACAGCTTGTGTGCATGCAGCAGAGGGGCCTGTCTGGGTCCTCCAACCAGCTGAGCAGATTACAGCAATGAGATCCCCATATGAACTGTCAAAAGGCTTCCCTACTCTGTCGCTATCTTTTGTGAAGCAGGCAGAAAATGCTCCCAGCAAAAAGGACTTACCCTGTAGGAGAGTATTTAGAATCTTCCAAAACCCATAATGAAAACCTTTGTGTTACCATCCAAGAATGGTATTGGCAGCAATTGAAGGTAATTAAACACACTGCCCACTGGCCATACAAATTTCTTCTTTGTAACAATTTCAGAGAAACAAACCCCTGTCTATAACCCAGACAATATGTTGTGCAACAGGGATTTTTTGGGCTAACTTCTACCCTGCTCTAAGTGCACTGCAACAGGAGTTACAGCCACTTTATGGAAAGGCTGTGCTTTGTTCCGGATCTCTCAGATGCTCTGCAGTTCCATTTCATTACCTCATAATTTCTAAGAATTGTCCTGTTTACTGTGAAAAGATGAGGGCACTGGATTGCACACTCAGTAGTTTCTCCATGTGCAAACAACAGAGACATCACCTCTCCATGATCACTACCTAACCTTTGATTACATTTCTTACCTTTATAGAACTATAACACAGACAAGTTCACACTGTTTGTTTTAACTCACTTCCTGAAGGGGATGACTCCATCTGAATTTTTAACCAGATATTCACTCGTTGGCTCCAATCTCCTGGTGCTTCCACTTCCCACAGTCGCTTCTGCTCCTCAGGATGAGCTTGTAGGAATTTCTGGCATACTGAAAGGAGAAACCAAGGGGTAAAAGCATGAGTGAGTGAAAAGTACATCAGAAGAGGGAGCGTGTTCTATGCAAAGAAATTCTCTCAGACCTACTTTCATTACTTCCTTTGGAAAGCTGTCTTCTCCCTTCTCATCTTCCTCCTCTTTGTTTTAGCTGGGACTTTTAGTAAAAGCCTATGTGGAATGGCCTAAACAGTCACGAGTGAATCCTGTCTGCTTCAGTCTAGTTTATTTCCTTGTGAGTGCAGAAATAAAGGACTTGAAATGATTTGCTGAGCACCTTCTTCTGGCAAGGCAGCACAGAACAATGTCCAGACACTCAGTAGTTTCAGACTTAGAGCAGTGTAGGGTTTCTTACCCTCAATACTCTGAAAGGAAAGGTGTTCCTCTATCTTCCAGCTTTAACCATTCAGAATGCTACTTTAATCTCTGTTTATAAAGAAAAACTCTGCCTCAGTTTTGTTTTGGGCCAAAACCACCCTCCTTTTCACTACTGTTACCCTATGCCCCATTGCTAGGTTCATTTATTTCTTTGGATGTGGAAAAAACAGAAATGGGAAGAAACAACAGAAAAATTACAGGATACCTGTGACAGATGAACAATCACCTTTAAAAACCTTATTGCTACAGATTCCTATCACTGTCAGTACACACTGACCATCCAAAAATTTGGATAAACTATCGAATTTAGGTCTGCTTATGTTATCAAACTGAAGTATGTTCTTTTTAGTGCTATCCTTATGATGTGTGCAGAGTCAGGAGGAGGCACATGCTGTAGAACAAACAGTTCAAAACATTTAAACATAAAGGAGATTTTTAAACTTCCCTTAACTGGCATCCTATCACTTGCATCAACTGCACTAAGATAGCGATCTGTAAACAACAAAATCGCTGTCATACTCTGTCCACTGTAGTTCATCGTTCTACAGAATGGGTAATTTATCTTCAACATTCAGTTGAGTTTAACAATGGGATGTCAAAACAAAAACCCTAATTCTGGTATGTAAACATTTGCCTTACAGTAATGAGCAGATCACAGACATTAATTTTATACAAGGATATCCAGACTAAATTAATCATTCCAATAAAAGCTCCTAAAACTAACACATACTAGAACCCAGATATGTGCTACAAAGCTTTTTCCTCCCTTTTGGGCATCTACAGCAGCTTAAATACCACGTCCATGTTAAATAAACTGTCCACAGCCTCAGAGATTTCAGTACAGAGATTTAAAGGTTGCATTCATTTGTCAAAGTATGAAAATGTGGTTCCAATGAAATTAAAAGCAGACAGTGACTTCAATACGCTCAAAATTTAACTTACAGTATTGGTATTTTTATAAAAGAAAACCTAATTAAAACATGATGCAAGTCAAATTTATTCAATATTAGCTCTAAATTTAATTGAGACAAAAGCACAGTCTTCCAATATATTGCTAGTGTTAACACATAAGAAATGCAGCTTTCTCATCCAGAGTTTCTAAAGCCCTGAGGTCTGCCAAAGGAAAAATGAATATTATTGGGAGAAGGAATACTGTCAGTATTATTCCCTCCTGAATTTAGAGGTAGCAGTACCTGCTCAGATGCTTCTGAACACATTCAAGGGCACGTCATAACCAAGAGAAAGAATAGATGTGGCCAAAATTTTGTTGACATTTATTAGGAAATAACTGGAAAGCTGTAAGTAAATCAACACATCTCAAAAAAAATGATTGTGAAGACTTCATTACACAGAGAGCAATCCCAGAAAAAATTACTTTTCTAAAGAGGACAGTTGCATAAATAACATGAGCACAGATTTTTTTCTGTGAATTTTACTAGCAAAACCAGAGTTTTGACCTGAAGACAGAGAATATATATGACTACTTTGTGATCTTTTAAAAGTGTCAAATGTTCAAAGACAGTTGATACAAAACAAGTACTGATGTAACTGGATGACTGAGTAGAGCCTGGGTATTTGGCTTATTAAATGTAATTTCTTAAAAATGCAAGATCTACAAGAGCATTATGTGCATAGTGTGGGCTTGACAAGATCTTACAAGTCTTTTCCCTGTGGTGTCAAATAAAATGTGTAAGTCCCTGTCTAGGGCAATGACATAGTTCTACAAGAGAACAGTTCTAGGAACACAAAATGTCAAACAGGCACTGTGAGTTTTGTGCTTTTTGTTGTCTTACATAAATATTGGCCTACCTTTCCACAGGAAATTCCAGATGGCTCTGGAAAAGGAACCAGTTGCAGGCTAACAACGGTTAAGTTCAGACAAGGGCACTGAACTCTTACACAGTGAAGACAATCTTACCAAGACCATATTGAAAATTATACATTATACATGACCCTTACCTAACGTGTCCACATCAAAGGATTTACCTTGATACATGGCAGCAGAAATAGGGCAGCTGATCCCCAAGGCATCCTCAGCCAGGAAAGACTGACAGAAATCATGCAACATTTTCATTCCTAGGCCACCTCTTCTGTGCTTTCTCCGGACGAATATAGTATCCAAAACTGGCAGCAGGTAACACTGGCTGGTTGTACCATCACACAAGCTCCCTGAAAACAGACAGGGAAAAACACATTCATTTGCAAACAAAATCAGTATTGCTACACTAACTGCTGTGTGATTTCAGCCACACACACTGCCCTGTACCTTCCCACAGGCTGTGAGGATGCTCCCAGCTGAAGTGCATTTGCATAAGCAGTAAAACACTTTCCTGGAGGATTACTTGTGCCATGAAATGGAGAGGACCTGCCTAAGATGTGGCTGACAGGTCTCACCAGAGTCTTTTCCAGACTCTGATTCTTCATAATCACGCTATCTTGGTGCACAGGCAATGTATATAGGAAAGCTCATTGAAAAGATATAAATGGTCTAAAACCAAATAGATATAAATATTCTGAATGTAAGGTCCGTATACTCCTTTAAATAAACAACTGAGTGGTGCACTTTAAGAAAGCACTGTAAGAGCTCCTTTTAAGTTACTCCATTTCTACTGAGTGATGATTTATTACATATGTAGGTGTTCTATTCCATTACTTGAACTATCACTATCAGTGTTAAACCCAGGGTTTCACTCAAGGACAGTCCTTGCTAACAAACACATTAACTCAGTTAACTGAAATCACGGGGTCTTGACATAACGCTCTACATGTGGACAAAATACAGATTCAAGCATAAGCCTCCAAACTATTAAAAGTAGTTCTCAGTGAAAATTGTCCAAAAAAACCCAAAACACAGAACCAAGGGATTTATTTTGCAATCACAAATGGTAAACTCAAACTGGAATTAAGAGAGAATTGATTAAGAACAGACATTCCGCATCCAAAATTTTGATGTTCACCCTAACCAACCTAGGGTCCAATTGCTGCACTTCCATTCAGTGCAAAACACCATAAAAATAGAACTTCAAACATTGTTGGAAAAGGGTGGGTTGTGGTGGTGTTTATAACCTTTCAATACTTGTAACACATGATGGGTAGTTACTCTTTTTGTTATGAGCCAAAAAATTGAGTATATCCCTGGTCCCATTGTTAGCTGCCAACCCAAGAGAGATGTCAAATTCCAGCAGAATTGCACCATCCATTCTAAGGGACAAACTTTTCCTCATGAAGTCTTTAAGAATTCCTTCATGTTGAAAGTGTTCTTTTAAGTTTATTGTTATCTCATATAGTCTGTCTCTGATATATTCTGATGAGGATGCTGTGCAGCAATCCCAGGAGCTGAGTGATTTATGCCTGAGCTCCTAATTTTGTGTTGAGAAGATGACAAAAACTTGTCATGTCTAAAGGCACCGTAAATAAAGAAACCATGAAGCCATTCTTCACCTTGTCCCTGGGAAACACATTAGGAGAGTCACAGCCCACAGGCATTCAAAATAAAATAAACAAACAAACCAACCTTTGGAACAAAGGCCACTTTGTCCCTGTTTCCCATCAAATAGCACAAGGTTACCGTAAGCTAATGGTGGCCTGAGGTGGCCACTGGGCTCTCACACATTTGGTTGAGAGGTTTGTTTCACTGTTGGAACACACAGACAAAGTTTTGAGGTGAGGGAGGAGACAGGGAAAATAAGGGCATTGGTGATGGAGAGGGAAGCATTCATGCAGTCTGCTCTTGGAAAGCCTTTGATCTGCTTGGTTAGGTCATGAGTGCCAAATGACCAACTTAGGAGCCAGCAAAATGGCAAACAGATATTACAAGGGCAGGAAAGCAGACAGCCATTAGCATTCCCAAAGAGCCACAAACCAGAAAAAAAAAACACAATCTGGTCCCCACATCCAACAGACCCAAACAAAACAAGGTTGTGCACACTGACTATTTCCCTGCTGAACAAGTTGGCTTGGCACACACATGTTTGGACAGGCCTGGAGCAGCCTGAGCGCTTGTGTAAAGGGTGGGGAATATTTCTGTAGAGCAGAACCCAAGGTCAACCCATTGTGTGAGTTTGTATGTGAGAAGGAGAACAAAGGTTCTGGCTTCAATAAAATTAAATGAATTCATGTCTGGACTGGTATGTAGTAATTTCATTTTCATTACAGCCAGAACCTTCAATCTGCCTCAGAAATGCACATTAAAAATATTATTGCTAGCAAACAGAGGGAGACAAAAGCAATTATTCAACAAGATTTCAGCTAATTGTCTGTCAGGTTAACTTCAATGCCAAATTTATTTTTTTTTCTAAAAGAAATGTATGTAATTGATAAAAAACTAAAATCCTGTTACCTTTTTAAGGATCTGTTTCTACAGACTAGCACCTGGGCCACAGTATCAAAAGATATTTCCAAAGGCTTGCATGAAGAAAAAAGTGTGAAACTAATTTGAGCTCAAGAAGCCACTTCCAAAGACCATCTCTAAGGCTCCGGTGTAGGAAAAAAGCAGAGATTAGGCCAGGGTTGCTTTTTTGCTTACTCCATGTCTGCTGAAGAGTTTTTGCGGTCAGGTGCTCCCAAACTGTGACTTGTGGAGCATTTCTAAAGAATGAATAAGAAGCCAACAATGCATTTACTCCTGATACACCTGTATGTTTCACAGCCTTCCCAGAGTTGGGTTAAGGCTGGTTTGATTCACATCACTCCACACTTCTACTACTAAGATTTGTCAGGAGGGAAGGGACAAGCTTTGACAATCTGACTCTTTTGTTTTTCATACCACAGACAGCTTGGTCTGCAGCTGGGCAGCTCATATGTGCTACAGAGACAGTAATACATAACAGTAGGGGGGGAAAATAAAGTCTATAAAAAAGGGATTTTGTTCTGGTTTGTTCTCAAAAGCACCAAGACACTCTTGGCTCATTGCATCTTCAAACTTCTTATTGATTTATTTGCATCATGAATCTTCTACATTCTCCCAGCATTTATGTGAAGGTAGTAAAGTCCATTTTCAGTAATTACTAGTCCTCAGTAAATAAGAAAGGAAAAACTTTCAGGGAATTGCTCTCACTGCACAAGAAACAACTATCAGTAACCGTGGTAATTAATCCTACATCACTACACAGAACACATTCTTTCTGAGCTTTTCACACAGAGCACAAAATAAATACTTTAAACAATATAAAACAGATCCAAAACCCCAAGTATTTGTATGAAGGCTTTCTGCAAAATATTTCATTTTCAGGTTGCTGCCTGAAGAGAAAGGTACAGGAAGAGGGAACCATCATTTCCTATCGTACCTTTAAGTAGCTCCATTTAGTGAGGTCTAACTGCTCAGCTGTCTGATATGGAAGCTGCTGACATAGATAAAATTGGAGACATTTATCTTGGCACGTGACAAAGTGTCTTATCAGCCTCATTAGTGGCTTAGTACATCTCATCAATCTTTAGTATACCCAGTGGTAAATGCAGCATGCCTGTCATTGGACAGGAATAGGCACATTCCAGAGAGGCCAAGTTGATGATCTGTGTAGTCATGAATAAATTTTGCTTTAATAAAGGTGTCTAATGCTCACGAAAAGTGATAGCTCTTCTCATTGAAGAATGAGATTTCTGTTTATCTGCACAGCAGGTGCAGGGTGGCCAGTGCCAGAAGTGGCCAAATTGTCTCAAAACCTTGACTTGCAGTAGTTACTGCATCTCTGAGCAAGGCGGGTGCTCGAGACCATCTGTGTCTCCTTAGCTGGACTATTAAAAGAGATCCAGTTAAGGATGGTCATAAGAGATGGATGGAAGCATGGAACTGGACCAAAATTACCGAGTTCACTTTGTGAAAGCCACCTAGGAACTGGAAAATGGAAATGAATTACAATATTGCCAAGACAGTTAATTGGAAGCACTGAAGTCCATTGAAAATTTAGTTTTCATAACGACACTTAAATTTGCAAAGATAGAACAGACTCTCTGTTCCTTGGTCACCACTTCTGTGATTCACCCAGAAGACTTATGTTTGAAAGAGCCATGCTACACAGACCTTTTCTGGCCTATCTGCCTCCACTGAAGCATGTTTTTTGTCATGCTGTAGATAATGGAAAATTCACAGATGAGAAGTACAGTTGAATACAACATCAATATGAGAATCTCAATTACCCAGTGAAGAAAATCAAACTGGAAAGAATGGTCAGGTAATTGCAGAGCATGGAAATAAAGGGAATCAGAACCAAATGGTGGGCACAAAGGAAATTTTTTTTCCTAGGACCAGAAGCTGTAACAGAGGTCCAACACAATATAAACTCCTGTAGTTAAAGCTTCCTCTACTAAATGTTCTGACCAGGACAGCAAAAGGAAAAAGAACTTACATAAAAATAAATAATGAAAATATGTAAAACAACCATGTGAAATACAGCTTCTAAACGAAGATATTTATCTTAGTCTGCTTTGGGCCTAATAAATCCAGGGCTCTTCTAAAAAGTAGAGAGAATAGAATCAGCCACAGCATGGCTGGTATGAAATTGAAATCACAGAACTTCAGAAAGAGGAATTATTTTCTAAATGCGTACATCAAATAGCAGAAAAGCAGCAAAAACAATCAGTTTCAAGCTTCCCGAAAAGGCTTTGGCAAAAGACTGCAGTAATTTGTGACACAGGCCAAAAACTAACAAATATAGCTGCCCAGAGAAAAAAAACTGGCAAGAAAAGGCAGATGCTGACAAAGCTGGACTTGAAGGATTTGTATTTTATGTGGACCTGGTTTAAAACCAAACTGTGACTCTCAACTTACTCAGAAACAGTTTCAACTTGGCTAATACTCCACCCATAACAGACTACTGTGCACATTTATTTTACTGAAGCATGAATCATTACAGCCCCTACAAGTGTTTCTTTCCAAAGGCTTTGCTCAGGAATATTTATGGACTTAAAGGAAAATGTACTTGTGTTTGCCATTACAAACCAGTTTATCAACCTAATCAGAGATACAGATAAGGCTCCTTGATCATAGGCTGAGTCCTGATTCCTCACTGATGGTCTGTACAAGCTACACCTCTGTGTGTATCAGGATTTTTCCATCCCAAGGAGGAGAACATCTTACTGTTGCTGGCCTTTGGGACTGCAGCAGAGAAGGCACCTTCAGAGTGTCCTCTTGAATCCAAAACAACCCATCTCTCCAGCTGCTTCTTTTTCTCCCATTTTGGATGGATGGCTACTGAGTCCTGACTTGGACAGTATTTTACTTCCAAAGATCCCACCTTCTCTGTGAAGGTGATTCCCATGAATCTTAAACACAGACTGGGAACCAGCTCCTGCATGGGGGCACAGGCTCAACTGCATACCTGGAATTATTCCAATTAAGCCTCTTCTACTCCAGACTAGTTAACAGCAATTATTTGCATTAATACAGACTTTGTGTTTAATAAAAGATCTTTACTAAAGCTAATCAAGTATCCCTAAAGAATTAAAACACATTTTGTTTCTTTTCTATGCCACTTAATCAATTAATGATGAAATCAATTCATCATCATCATCCTTTAAACTGGGAGTACAAATGCACAAAGCATTCCAGGACTGATCTAGTGCACACACCTTCCTCAAGGATCCTCTTCTTGCCACCACCAACTCCCAATACATTTTTCCACTGGGAACTGCACTCCTTTTTCAGGTATCATTCTTTCCAGGATGCAGTCCTCCTATCCTGTGCATAGGCCCTACATTCTTTGTTCCTAGATGTACGACCTCCTACTTGGCTGCATTAAAACACATTTTATCGAAGTAAGCCAGTACCTCAGATCAGAATAGGGTTTGGAACTATCATGTTTAAATAAAAGTAACATGGATGGCTTCCAAATTCCAGGAAGGTTTGTTCCCTAGATTAATTCTGAGGGAGATTTCATATAAAAATGTAAATGAGAGCCAGGATTATTTATACTGATAGATAAACAAAACAATTACATTTCTAGCTATTAGGAACAGTGGAATTGTGTCTCTAAAATGACCTTACCTTTCATCTTGACCGAGTAAAAGGCAGCAGCCTCGCCACTTCTCCAGAGTATCTTGGCACGCTCAGTGGCAGAGTGAGGTAGAAAGAATGCATCATTAGCTGAACTCCCTTCCAGCATTCCAAAAATAATGCAGTTCAGAACAAAGAGGACAATCCTTTCTCCAAATGTCTGGACCTTAGAGAACAAACAAAAACAGACCAAAGAAAAATGAGGCAGAGAATAGTATTTTGCATCTCATGAAAGGTTTCAAAATCAAAAGAGGCTGGGAAGGAAGAGGTCAGGAAACATGTACACTTAATTTGGGGAAAATGCCTCCTGAGTTGGTTCAGCTAGAATAACAAAAACAGTTTTTCCTAGTGTTTCGCCCTCTATCCAGTGGGCATAGAATAATTTAGTAACTATTTATAAAGCTTGACATATCTCTTGTTGTCAGAGAGAGGAATTCTAAAGCAGCAGAAGTATCTTGACTGCAGTCACAATGAACTAGTCACAGATTTGGAACCAGGATCAAGGCAATCTAATCCTACTCAAAAGTGAAAGAAAGATTGGATTCACTCTGTGGGCCTGCTCACCTCTCCCCATTACCTGTGTTGCCACAGCACTGAAGAATTTAGTGGGCCAAGACCTTACTGGATAGACACTATACAAAACAGAGAATAGTCTGTCCTAAGCAGCTATAATCTAGGTGTTACATAAACAATTATACTATATAGGAGACAACTGACAGGAGAGGGAGATGAAGGAATATAAAAGAACAAGATTATATTGACCATCAAGGTAAAAACTGGTGCCAACAAGCTTCACACAAATGCTGAAAAAGAGAGTTTCCACAAATAACAGCAATTTACCTTTTCACAATGAGCTAAAGAGGGTAAGATTTCTATTTTCAGACATTATTTTCATTCTCTGTTGATACAGAGATGCTTGAAAGCTTCAAGGCCTGTGTTCCTGCTCCAAGTTCTATTTTGCAAGGATTGTTTGTTATCTCAAAATCCCTCCAGTTCAGTTACCCATAAAAAGCCTACTTAATTCTGCAAATAATTAAACTCTACGTGTGACAGGAAAAGATGATAAAGGAATAGAATCATTAAGGACCAAAGATACTGAGGGTTGAGTAGGAAACAAAACTGACTTAATAACCTCATGGCAACACAAAGCTCATAATCAGCAGGCATCTCATATTTTAGTTGAAAACAAATGAACACAATATAAACATTATCCAAGGAAAAAAAAAAAAATCCTAACTAGCTAGATAAGTCATTGTTCCAAAGGGTAGTAACACCTCCCACCAGACAGTTAATGTGAGAAATTATTGCTAATGTAGTAATTCAGTTTATGATTATTCCTTTAGTAGGCAGTGAGGGTAAACTAAAAACCAAAAGAAAATAAATCCCACAGATGAATCATAAACTGCATGCACAGAATTGTTTAGAGAGGGCTAATGTGCATGTCACTTTGTCCAGGAGACATGAAGCACTTGGTGAGCCACAGAGCCCAGATCCCACAGGTTCAGAGCAGGAGCTGTAGGAGACCACAGACAATTCCATATGACTGTTCTGGCTGTGAAGCTTCAGGCTAAAGGCAACTGATCGAAATAGCATCCTCACCAAAACAAGCCCATCTCTAGCAGGATCAGCCGTCTTCACAACATCTTCCACAGGCCACCAACGCTGGCTCAAATAAATTGCCAAAACTACAAAAAAACAAAAAACATGGGAACACGTTACCCACAAAGTGCATTCTGAATTTTTCCACAGGCAACCTCAGATCTACTTCTCCCTCCAGCTGACTCCAGTCTGTTCTGCTGTGACACCAGAACAACAAGTGTATTTCAATTTTACCTCCGCGTCCCTTGATATCCAATTTTCAGTACTGCACGAGGCATCAAGGGAAAGTAATTTTTCTCAGGAGCTGATGTGACTTTAGTGTGACAGCCTGTGCTCCATATGAATAAAGCACTTCCTGCTTAACAGTAAGTTCTGTAGCACATTAGGTCTGAGTGGCATTTGGGACAGAGGAGCTACCTGGATAAAGGTTAGTTTTCAAGTTTCTTTCAAACTTTCTCCAGCCCACACACACATATTTGCATATATTTGAGTGCACATATTTGCACTCATGCAAGTCAAACACAAAAAATCTCGTATCTGCTTTATCAAACAGCTTTTCAGCTCTCTCTATGATTAAATTTCTATCTATGGGTACCTTTTGAGTACAAACTCCTAAATCTATGCATGGCCAGATATTCTCAGAGGTTCAAATGCACACAGAAAGGTTTCTATCAACAAAAGACAGACATAGACACACATAATAAGGTACACTTTGCCCTGAAGCAAAAGTGTATCAGCAACCCACGTAAGTCAAGTCCTCATGTAGGTGTGATGCAAAACTTGCACCCCACTTCTTCCCATCCTTCCTCAATTTTTCACATTTGCAGGAACAAGTATTCAAACCCTACTCCTACATGTTCATCTACAGAATTCATTGCCTGCCAATAGATTTACAAGGAAAAGACTTGAAGAAGCAACAGTGACACTGAAATTACTTCCAAGCCTTGTTCAGAAAGAAAAGTTTTGACATGGGGTCATTTCAAAGGAGAGAGAATAAATTTTAAGTGTTTAGATGAGGTTTTGGAATAAACACAGAATCTGATCATTTATGACCACAAACACATCAAACAGCAAATATTTCAGCAAAAAGCACTTTTAGTATCTGTACACTGGTGACATTCACCTAAAGTACATGGCCACAATTTCAGGATTGCTCAAGAGCACCAGTATCTTTAATATCTCTAAATAGGGCACCTACCATGTCCATTTTTATATAGAAAGACAGAATATAATATAGGGAGAATGTTGCAAAGAACAGCACAGAGTTCACATGTCCTGAGTCCTAAAAGAGTGCTCGAACAACTGGCTCTAACCTAGCCAGCTACAGACAAATAGAAAGTTCAAAACCATCTGTGAGTTAGAGACAAATTCACACACAAGGAAATTAAATTACTTTAAGGACAGGATTCATCATTTACCTGTTTTAGCCTCAGGTTATACAAATGTCACTGATGCACACAGGTTAATTTCCCTTTTTGCTTCAGACTCTATCACTCCTGCTGGCTTTAAGGCTGGGGATTCAGCTTAGCTAACTTATATTTCCAATGAATTATTAAAGCATGTGCCAGAAAGCATTACACTTTGTGTGCTGGGTTAACAAGGAAGAAGTATTGCACGCAAGGGCAGATGCCTGTTTATAGCACCAGACTCAATTCATTAAATATTATGCACTTACTTGCATGGGATTTTCATACTCAGTTTCTGTGATGGATTCAATCTGTTCCCTCAAACCCTTCCCTCTGCTTTCAAATGCAGCAGCCACTGCTCCATTACACATCCATGAAACATGCAGCTACAAAGGGAGCTGAGTCGCACAAAGGGGACATAATAGGCCAAATGCTGACTTTAATAAGAGCTGCAAAGAGGTTTGGCACACAGTTCAGACATACAAGACACATAGTAAAGGTCAGAAAAGTTTTTTCAAAGCTTTGAGGAAAACAGGAAGATGTATGACCATGTTGGAAGGAGTTGCTTTTATAGAACATTTACTGTGCTATTCAATAATTTAAATGTGTGGAAGGGAACACTAGTTGACATAGCAACTGTCACATCACATTACTTGAGCAACCTTATCTATATGGATGCCTTCCTTGAAGGAAAAAACATTTCTCCAAATTTCACACAAACATATGTACTTTGCTTTTTGTTATCATTTTTCAAGTCAACATCTGGTCCACAGTTAAATCCATCCATGCTTCCCCATACTCTCATTTCCATTTTATAATCAATTTTGAGGAACACTGTTTCAAATGCAAACATGATTTGTGAGACCACATGTTCCCTCTCTCTCTCTCTTCCCAGTCTTCTTGTTCTTTCCAAAACATTCAGTTAAGTTCACCTGATCATGAGAGATGGAGTTATTGCCAACACACATCACCTGAACCCTGTGAATCATGATGTGTGTGAGTACAGTGACCTTGCCACTGCAGGGCCTGATGTGCTGGATCTTGCAGTTGCAAGACCAGGTGAAACGCATTTCAGGTCACAATTAATGGGGTTTACACATGCTCAGGTGGGTGGCTTTCCCTGTAAGCACCAGCTTGATAAACCTGAGTACTTTCATCACCTGCACTCAGACAAACACAGAGTTCCAAGAAGCTGACAGGCAGCAGAGCACAGGATTCCACAGCACAGAGTGTTTGCAATCCAGGACTGAGCTGAATTAGCATAATGCAATTGTGATTATGAAATGTCTACTTTTGCTGGGCAAACATGGATCTCTTCCCAATTCAGGCCTGGATTATATTTTTACTTGCTAGGCTATGCTGGCCAAATGCTCCCACACTGGTATGCAACTATTTAAATAAAATGTGCACATCAGGATTCTACACACAGAGCAAAGAAGAAAAAATAAAGCATCATCCAGCTTGGCCCATCTTTTTCCCCTGACTTATCTGAATTGCTGAAACACATCCCTCAGTTACAAATTAAATATGACGACACATATGAGAGATGTAATTAGAGTTTGTTTAATAAATATCTGAGATAAAGTAGTGGTACTTTCTGCAAAATCATCTTTACCTTAATTCTGTTACTATTTCAGATTGTTGACATACTTAAAGAGGTCGCTTTTGCAAGACTTCCACTGTGGAAATACTCTGATACTGGAACAAGCTCCAGTATCCTACTTTGAACTGCATTCTGCAGCATCAACATATCCTGAGCTAGCTGGGTCCCACAGTTCCCCGTCTTTATAATGGAATAAGAGCATTTCTCACTCTTTTCTAGGAATTTTATCAAAACAAATACATTAAAGCTTGGGAGGCAGGTAGATTCCTGCTGGAATGGCAGCCATTCAAGTATCTCAGATTGATCTTTCCTGCAACCAGTCACATTTTCTTCTACAACTCAAGCTTCACTCTGTGATTTGTTGCAAATGTCTTGTGATAAATGTTCCAAGGCATCCCACAATTATTGTGAATTATTAGATGCAGCATACAGAAAATGCCACAATAAGGTATGTTTATTTAGTGTTATAAAGATGTTAATCACCCATGTTATGCTCTGTAAGCCTTTACAATGCAATTTACATTCTCATAAAAATATCTGTACAGATATACTAACAGAACACAACACTCAGCCCATCAAAAATAAATTAAAAATGCTTCCAACCAAGACCAAGTCCTACAGAAAAGCTGCCATACCCATTTTCTCTTTGAAATATGCAGATCATTTCAAACCACAAGCTACACATCACTTCTGGACAACCCATCTTATCAAGATGATCAGAAATAAATCTCAGTGGTAGAATCCACCCCTGTGTAAACCAATTTTCAAGAATTAAATGCCATCAAACTGAAACACAGTATGTGGGGCCTACCAGGAAATTTGCTTCTCAGAGTGCTCCTGCTGTGTGGAAGAGAACTAAAATGCAGATGCAGTGGACAGGTGGAGGAAGAGATCAACTACAGCAAGATTGTTTCCCTCTTCCATCTGGATGACACTTGTTTCACAAGAAAAGTGCAAATCTCAAGCCAGGAAAAGAAAATTATGTAACCTGTTAAATGTTATCATTTAATGTCCTTAAAATAACAAAGACTAAGTTAAAATATATTGCCTTTCTCTGAAGGAGTTGGTTTTGAATTAATTTGATCTGTTCACTGGTCAGAACAAAAGGTCATGTAGGTGAGCAAATCCAGGTGGAGTTGGCCCATTAGCACAGTCTGCCACCCTGAGAGTCAATTCCAAATGTGCTGAGATGTGGGAAAAATCTTAGGACAAAATACTTCAAATGTATATATCCATATGTATAGGTATGTACATACATCCCAGAAGGCTTTAAAGAACTAATGAAAATTTATTAAAACTCATCTAAAGAAAAAAAAAAATAAGATCACATCAGTCAAATTTGATGTATGCAGAAAGACCAGCCACATGTTTATAGTATATAAAATTAAGAAATAAAGAACTTCCAGAAAATCCTTTAAATCACACTTTTGGAAGGAAATATCAAAAACCACGTGAGGGAGGCCTTATTTAAATAACCAGGCTTAGAGATCTCTCTGTTCCTCTGACTCTGGACTGGTAACTTAAGCTGAAATTTTGCAAGGGAGGGTCACAGCAGTCAGTCAGGCTGTTGTTTGTAATATAATAAGGTGTTTATTCTGCTAGGTTTAAACATTTAATGAAGATAGCTATCAGGTAATTTAGGCTCCAATTGGACTTGTTTGACCTGTTCCTGTGAGAAATCATTTTTTCTTGTGTGCTTGTATCTCATTAATACTTCTTGTTCCTAATACTATGAGATCATTTAACTGAAGAGCTGTGCTAAATGCACTTTCACCTGCATCTATTTAAGAATTCTTTATTTCTGCATTGTAATTACAGATCCAAATTCCTCTTGTGCAGCCTAAACTAACTCAGTGCTGTTTTCAGCTACATTCCCTTGAACATGAGTCAGGAGAGCACAACTGCACCAAGAGCAAGTCTGGCCTCTGGTGTAGATGCTTCTCCACTTTACCACACCAGTGTATACCTCTCTTCAGAAAACCATTAATGGAATATATAAATTAGTGTCAGAAGAGTAATTCTACATCAATAGCTTCAGAGGGACCAGAAAGTCTTTTGACTACACTTGGAACTTGGAAAGGTCTCCTACCTTCTCCTGTGAATCACAGCCCATTAGCAAAGGTCCAGCTGAAATCCTGTGTAGAAGGAGCTGGAAAACTGCAGAGTTCACCTCTAACCACAGGTGATTCTAATCTACCTTTTGTTCTTCTGAAGAAATCTCCTGGTTACAGAATAGGACTGAACAATGAATACTTACACTAAGAGAACCTGTTCTAGGAGTGCAAGATCGTTACCTGCCACACTTAGAACTGAACAGAGAATTCTGCTTTGCCTTTGCTTTATTATTAAGAATACTGGCTATTGAAGCCTTTCAGGCATAATTTATAGCTTATCCTTTCTTTAAAAGTACACTTTTAATGACAGATGTCATTAGCTGGCACATTTAGAAGCTGGAAGTTTAAGAGGTTTCATGTGTTCTGTACTTCCTAAGTGACACAGTGAAGTCAATGCAAAAGTTCATGTCCTCATTGCAAATATTCCAAACATTCTACAGCCTATTGCTTCACAATACCAACACTCGTCATTTAATCTACACACCAGTAGACAGCCCTCACACACCAGTACAGAAAATAAAAGGTAAATAAACCTAGGACTGAAAAAAATATCATGAAGTAAAAAAAGAATATGAATAATAATCAGTAAGAAGCAATACAATTTCATACCTGTATTTTATTGTTTAAGCCTTTCAGGATTCTATCCAAACCATAATGTGTTAAATTTCACATCATTCTGAATTAGAAAAATATTATCCTGTTGAATAAAGTCAGAAAGAATAACAGATTTACCCAAGGTGATTTTTCAGGTACCAACAGAGAATTTATGCATAGAATTTAAAAGCCCCAATTGTCAGTTCTTCCATCTAATCAGCAGTCCACGGATACAAATCCTTGACAGATCACCTGAAACCACTTCAAATTCAAAACAAAACCCAGAATATTTTAATACACAAACAAACAGACCATCTTAAAGAAATTACAACTACCCGAGTTTCAAAATATTTTGACCAATTCTAACCTGTCTCTTTATCCTTTGGATCAGTTAACAGCAACAGTTTGCAAGTAGGATTATTTCGGTAGAGAGGGACAAAACACACACAGGAATCTTCAAGTTTAACCTAAAAAAACAAACAAGCCCTGTAGCACTTTGCACTGCAAAGCTCACAAGTACTTCATGTATCAGATGCACTTATGACATGTTTTATTGACATGCTTTGCTGACACACATGGCACAAGCTTAGCACAACACCCTCACAATCCTCAACTTCAAGGCACTGAAATACACATAATATTCTAATGTTATCCATAAGGAAAATTAATTTAAAATAAATCAAGCTACTGAAGTTAGTGAAGACCTTCATGCTGACTTGCCCTGGTTAGTACATAACCTGGCTTTGAACATTGTCACACCAGACAAATGGTGTTATGAAAGACCAGACACATCAAATGAAAACAAATACAACTTGCACTTCTTACAGCATCCTCCAGCTGAGTACTTGTGGTGTTTTGCAAACAATGAATTAAGCCTCAGGGTACAGGGAGTATCAAAGCATTAGGGCAGTGCCTGGGCAGTTTATCTTCCAGGCACAGCAAGGGTAGATAATTGGCACAAGGTGGTTAAGTTGAAGGCAAAGCTAAAATCAAAATGCAGCTCTCAAGCTTTTGCTCTTAGACTAAACTTCTAAATGATGTGACACATAAACACAAAATTACTGCACTCAAACAGCTCTATATGCATAGAAATGACGATTTCCATATGAATATTGCAAATGCTGTCATGTAAGTTTAGGTACAGGCAAAGAGCGTGCATGACTTAGCACAGTATGTACTGTACTTTCCAAAATCTGGTCCATTGTGTATGTGTGGGTGTGCCTCTCTCTCTAATTGCACCCATTTGTCAGTTTGCTATGAAACTCAAATCAGTCACGTGTTACATTTAATATTTCTTGGTACATGGAAGAAATATGAATATGGATTATTCAGGATAAAAACTCTAAGCTGAAACCAGTGCTCACTAGTTGATGAGTGCCAGAATCCTGGAAGCATCTAGGCAAACACTGGACTCCAGGAAAAAAAAAAAATTAAAACTGCTTGAAATCTGTATTCATGAGCTTGCCTAAATCTGGGGATTCAGTTGTTCTTTGCATGCTTCAAACATAACAGCATCGATGTCACTATGGCACCTGGGAGCATTTCCATAATGAAAAGGCCAGGACTACTTCCAATTCTGCCATGATTGTTATTTTGTTTGATAAGGTAATGTGCACTTTCACAGCAGTTAACAAGAGCAGCACGAGCCAAGCATAGCTTTGTTAGCTTTGTGTGTGGCCGCTGCCAACAGGCTCCCATCCTCACTCACAGTAATCCTTGCTATTTGTGTCCTGGATGCTTGACCAAGCCATACCAAAAAGAAGTTCTGTGACCCCAGCAAGTGGGCTGACAGCCACTTAACTCCTGCTAAGTAATTATGCACTGTTGCCAGTCCTGCCACTTGAAACCTGTTTTAATTCAGATGCAGAAGGGGGAAAAATGCTTGGTAATGCAGTCATTATTCAAACATCAAACCCCTCATCCTTCAGGTTGTGGGTCTATAATAGAGATTGTTAGCTGAGATGTCCACCGGGAATGGGAGTTTTGCCTTATTACTTTTAAATTATTTTAAACTGCAAAACATCAACATTCTATGAGCTATTTATTATAGACTATAAAGAAAAAGACAATACAGCAAGAACAATACCATTACTTATGCCCTTGACTGGCTGACTGCAGATTAGATTAGACCTGAATTAAATGAATGCAAAGAGAAATGTGTTGCTATGAGACTCAAATCAGTCATGTGATGTATTTAAGGGCTGGTGACAAGCCACAAAATCAAGACAGTTGTGAATCAAAAGCCAGAAGTCCACCTTTAACTACTGATCTCAGCGTGTGTGGCTATTGCAGGAATACACAGAGCACTGCGTGGGATTTTAACCTCCCCTCCCTTCTACAGGAACAGCAGATGAACCTCTGAAAGTACAAGCAGACATGGAAGGTAAGGACACAGAAGCCCTAAACTGAGGGATCGTTGCATGTTCAGTCTGTTGCTATTTAGCCCTACAGTCTCCACTAGAGGGCATTAAAAGAGTATTTAAACCCTGTTGCATTCCCAGCTCAAAGCCGATGCTGATCCCACCTGGAAAAGCATTTTTCTGGAAACTACTGCATATTATTTTCCTAAATTGCAGAAAAGCTACTGTATTCAAAACATTCATTTTAACTAATCCAATTTCTGCTTTGATAGTACAATAACAGGTACCTCAGCACATCTTCCATGATGTACAAAATGCCGGAATTAAAGATTTCATAGGTTGAGTGCAGTAAAAAAAATTAATAGGCCTGTTCAGTCATCTCTATTCCACCCAGGTGTCTTAGGAACAGAATTCCTTTGGGAGAAGCCACTCTCAGAATTACCAATACAGGTATTGGAAAGAATGGAAAACAACAGACTGTATCACAGTGCCTGTGTAAACTGCACAGTAGAGGCAGAATACAGAGTAGCACCATGGTATTAAATCTCTATAAAATTTGGTTTTGATTCAGTCCTGTAAGGAGGTAGGTCAAGATGCAAAGTTCACCAAAGTACTTCAAATCCTCTCCCACACTCAGAGGGTTTTAGACTTGGAGTTTAAGCTTATCTCCCATTTATAGCAGGCAAATTATATGAAATCATGCAGGATTTGCTGATTTAAGAGATGTACAATCCAGCCACACCAGTTTACCCCTATTAGAAGATCATAAACAAAACTAACAAACTAATCTGCAAGTATCTAACTTGCAGCATGAGAAACATCAGCCTACTACCTCTCCTCCTCCAGGGATGGAAAAAACATCAGGAGTGGACAATGACTTCTTCAAGAGTTTTTCATAGTATGTTTCAGCATCTGCTTGCAGAACCTCTGGATCTCCTGCTATTGTATCAATGAAGTAAAGTTGACCTGTGATTAAATAAAACACAAGAGATTTTTACTTTCTATATTAAATAAGAAACCTAGGTCTTAAAAACCTTAGTTTCCCCAGGAGCTGCTTGGTGTGGCTGGGGCCTTAATGATCTCATTAGAGCCTTTTGTATAATCCTAGTCTAAAACAGTAAGGCTGGTAAAAACCTGTCTGTATGTTATTTACCTCTTGACATGCAATTTTACAAAGCAGAACCATGACAGCATCAAATCACACTTGTCCCCTTTGAATTCAACAAGCACAGTCTCAAATTTTTCTAGATGTAAGTAAATTGTTTTAAAGCTGAAAGAGCAAAAAAAAACACTTCAAAACACAGCCTGAGTTTAGCACTATCCAAAAATATAAGAGGAAAAGAATTCCAAAGCTTCCATTATTTCTTGGAAGACTGCCCCTTTTTGGGTCAATCTGTTGTTTGATCTGTTGCTTGTCATTAATTTTTCCTTCTCTTTTTTTGATTAACATCAGTTGGACACTTTCATAACAATGAAATAACATATTTACCTACACAAGACTTTCCAAAATAGTAACATTATCTTTTATGCAATATAACTTGGAATCCATGTGATTCAATGCTGGAGGGTATTTGTTAACTGTATGCAAACAAAAATTACATAGATCTGATGCTTATTACCTAAATGCAAAGTCCAACTTGGAGTTCCTGAAGAAGCAATAACCTCCTTCTGATATAACAAACCAGACTGCATGGTAGCTCATCACCAACCCAAGAAAAAGAACACGACAGGAAATGTGTTAGCAACCCAAATGGTGTCCAGACACTCTTCTATCACAGGAATATAACAGCTTCTCTTTAAGGAGCCTTCAATCAACAGGCTACACCTGCAACTCTTGTAAGCCCCAAAGTGAGGCTCAAATCTTCTACCACACAGCTGTAGTTGATATCTTAGTTCTGAATCCTCCCTTTTTAATGATGGTTTGGTCTCACTTGGCAGCTCCCTTGGTAAGTTAAATGTGAAATAACTGCACTGATAGTACAGTAAATGGCTAAGACAAGTAAGAGTCTTAAAAGGACCAGTGCAAGACCTGTTTATACTAAGGTTAACAAACTATGAATCATACAGGTACCATATTGAAAATTATACCTTTCCACATAAAAGTAGGAGCATGGGATTTGTAGTACCAGGTCAGACCATTCATCAATGGTCCCACCACTCTCCCTTCAGCAGTGATCAGTATCTGAGTCCCCAGCAAAAGGAAAAGAAAATTAAAATGTTTAAAATCCTTTAAACACTGTTTTCCTGCCCTTTGCAGGCAACCAACTTCCATCCTGAGGCTTGGCAGCAAAGCTGCATACTCAGAATACTGAAGAGAAGATACTCTGAAAATGGGTTTCATAGCATGTTTGTATGTGACAAAATGGGAGTGAAGAGCATTGCAACACTGGCAAGTAGAGTAACATTATAAAATCCCAGGCAGAAGTTAAATACCGTCAAGCAAAGAACTTATGTCAGGAGAGAAATTAAAGATTATTATTCAAAATTTTGGTAATTCGCAAAAGCAAATTTACTAGTAAATTAATCCTTTACAGAAGAGCAGCATGTAAGACTTGAGTTTAGCACAAAGAAAAATATTTGCCATGCTAATAAATACCATTCAGGAGGTGCTGCTTACAAAGCTCCCTCCTTCCATGGTGCAGCCAGTGCAACTTAACAGCAGAGTCATGTTTTCTCCTCACTGAACAAAGCTATTAACATTCTGCTACATAATATGCTTATACTCTAAGGTAACAAGAGCCACTTGAAGGACGAAATAAGGTCACAGATTAAATAATGAGGCATTAGAGGAAACTTCTGATCAACTTTCCATCAATACAGCTTTGCACAGAAGAAACGTTTTCTTTTAAAAAATACTTTTAGATTTCCAGTGAACTTGTCTTTCCTGTGCAATACATTGAAAAGGCCCAAGTGAGTTAAATTTCTTGTGAAGAAAAAAAAGGTTGAGGGGATAGAGAGAGTGAGGTTCCTTTAGGAACAATATGGAACAGAAATTACACTTTAGGTGATCTGGAATGACCTCAAGAAGTCAGTGGTGCTAAGGCTGGCTTTTGTGAACATCCCAAAATCTACACACACATGTACACACCACTCACTGTTCAGCTGCCCCAGGCAGGGCAAAAACCAAATTGTCTGAATTTCTCTTCATGTTAACTAATGTGTTTCCCAGTTTTTTGCCAGTATAAGTGACAAAATAACATTTGCCCTGCTGTGTATGTCCCTTTTACACTTTTTCTATATACAGGCACAAGAAAAGCCCTCAAAGTCTATCCATAAGTATTGTTTCTTGGCATTCAACTAAAGCCATAATTATTGCTGGCTAACAGGATGTTATAAAGGTTGCTAATCAAATGCAAAATAATCTACGTTTGCTTCAGAATAAAAGCAGTGCTGTTCTCCGAGGAATACTTCAGTTCGAGGCACAATCAGCATCTTGAGATATCAAAATTACGATGTTCCAAGGACAGCCTTTTGACCAAATTGGAATTACAGGATTTTATTTGAATTTGATCTTACCTAGCAGCAACAAAAGAGCACATGGTGGCAGCCAGTCTGCCAGGACCTTGGCAGCAGGTCCTGTGAGGAGCTCTGTGCACAAAGAGTAACTCGAGTCACAAATGGGGCCTCCTGCTGCAGCCACAGGGATGGGACCATAAACCAGGAGAATAAATCTAGAAGGGGAGGCCTCCTGCACCAGAGGGATTCCTGACATTGGGACTGGCATCTTAAACAGCCAAAGCTGCTAAACAAGGTCAAGGCATTCTTGAGGTGGATGGTGAAGCAGCAGTGACAGCGAGGGGGTGACAGACAGGTACCGGCCTTTGTCTTCTGCAGGGCACTGGCTTTCAGGGCAAAGGGCATGGAAGCTTTGCATTCCACAGGGAAAAATTATCTAGAGACAAATAAATGAGAAACCAAATGAGCACATTTCCATTTCAGGCATGCAGAATAGATTTTAAAGCAAAAACTAGCAGCGCATCTGCTTCTCTCTTTTGTTTCCATGGAGCAGTCTGGGCCACATTCTCAAGCGAGGATGTGCAAGTACATCTCCTCTCACTCTGGTGATCTGTCATCAATTTGCACTAAGAATCTGATTTTTTGAAGTGAAAAGATACAGCTAAAACCAGCTATAAATATCAGCAGGCACTGCCCATACAACTCAGTCATCTTTAGGAGATTCTACCCTTCGAAACCTCAGCCTAAAACATTGTCCAACTCTGTCAAAAAGGAATAAACCAAGGCCCCTGTTTCAGTCTAGACCCCCAAACTCAGATTTTTTTACTCCCATTGCTATTCCACCCCTTGTCTCCTCCAGGAGAGAGAACTAAATTTCATGGGGGTTTTATCAAGTGGACAAATATGCTCCTTGAAAGGTAAAAGTCAGACTAATTTTACTTCACTTAGGACCCAAAAAGATCAATATGTACGAATCCAGATATCTCATCAGCACACGCAAATTCTGCAAGTACAATCAAGTACATAAATGCAATCACAAAATGGGAGACAATATTCTACCCTAAACTAGAAATAATTTCTATGAATTAGAGACAGACCCTCATCAGTACAGATTCAGCAAGATTTCATTCTATCAGTTAAAGTAAGCAGGAAATATTTTCCATGGCAAAAGAATTTATTCTCAATACAACAGAAAACACATGGTGCATACAGTTGTATGTAAAATTCCAGAAGTGAAACTACAGACTGTTGTAATGTCCAAAAGTAAAGGACATACTTCTATCTAATCAGATATGCTGAAGCTTCTTTGCAAAATTGTTTTTGACCATGAAGCCAATACACAATTTAGTAAACAAGAGATATTTCCTAGAACCATGAAATGGTTTGGGTGGAAAGTGACCGTAAAGATCATCTCATTCCAATCCCCTTACCTGGCACCTGCCACTAGACCAGGTTGCTCCAAGCCCTGTCCAACCTGGCCTTGGACACTTCCAGGGATGGGGAATATTTGTATTCATTGTTAAGAATCTTCTATTCCTGCATTCACTTGTAGCTAATTAATACCATTCCCTTAAGCCAACGAAGTTGGTGGTACAGTTTTTTTCCAGACTAGACACACCACTGGTTTGATTAAGATGCACTGAGATATTGCTGGTCCTTCCAGAAAAGTCAGACTTGTTGAGATGCCCATTTCAGAGATTTGTAAGGGCATTTAGGATGCAGCCAGATTGTAAAGCAAAATACATCAACCTCACCGTAGATGAAGCATGAAAAGTGTTATGTCTGAAGTGAATTAATCATTTATCCTACAACTACTTTTTCGTGTTCTACAAACACAGAGAAGGATACTACATGCATCCATTAAGAGCTGTGTGTTTACAGAAGAGCCATCAGTCACCACAGGACTTGGATCTGGATTTTGTACGCTTGCGCAAATTTATGCATAATTTTGCATGTAAAAATATGAAAAACACCTCAGCCAGATTTCTACTGGTGTAGGAACAAGAGAGATAAAAAGAACTTAACATTTCTAATTTACAAGTTTCATTATTTTTTAAGTCAGTTCTGCCATTTCTAATGCTTGCAATAGCAGCACTGGCTTTGTTTATTGGCTTTGTTTTCATGCCAGTATATTTCACAATAACAAAAAAAACCACCAAAAAAACAACTTCAGCAGGTTTTAAGTATTTCTGATGATATTCTGAGGGGCTTTGTCCAAGATGTATTTTCCTTTTTTTTCTTTTTAGATCAAAACCCACTTTGCAATATGACACAAACATGCACCAGAACGAAATGACAGTATATCATCTCACTATTTAGGAGGGAGTGCTGTTGTAATTAAACCATGCTACTGAGAGGAGAGCTCCTAAGATTTATTCTTAACACAGGTGTGGTTTTGTGGCCTCTAACAAATCACTGCATCTTCTGACTGGTTCCTTATCAGTTAAGTGTATGTCTTATCTACCACTTCAAAAGGGTGTGATGCTTTCCTTATCAGTGCCTCTGAAGGCACTATGTAAAAAGACCAAGAAGTCACATAACATAAATTGTTCTCAGTTCTCCATAGACTGTCACTGCCACACTACAGAAGCACACCCAGGACAGTGTCTAGGATTGAATAACTACTTTTTTTGCCCTTCTGAACCATACACACATAACTGAAGTGCTGTCCCTCACCCTCTCACAGGAGCAGGAGCTCTGTGATAAACAGCAGGGCTTCACACAAACTCTTCTCCTTCCCTTCCCATAAGCCTGAACAACTCCAGGCATGTGGTTATCGTTAGACAACCATATTTGTTTAACCTCTCAAAGGAAGGAAGAGGTCTTTGGCACGCTCCCGGGAGTACACGCAGAACCTGACTCTCACATCCTGAATTTAACTGAGAAAATACATGTCAAAAACCCAAATTCTGGTATAAGTGAAACTGCAGTATCGTAACGGAGTGTGGTGGCAGCAGAGCCAGCGGGTGAACGCTGTGGTGTGCTATCTGTCCAGCACAGCAAGGCAGCTCTGCACCACATGCTGCACATCGTCCATGAGAACAACGTCCTTCCCACTGTTCAGCTTTCCCCCATTTCTAATAGATCAAGAACTCTTAGAATAGATGTAGGTTTCAGGTTTGTATGTTTCAACCCCAAAATTCCATTCATGTATCACTTACTATTCTATCACAAGTCAAATGGCCAGAAGGGCCTCAGGAGACAAACTAAATAAAAGGCTCTATCTGTAAATAACCTTCAACTGTGGAATCACTGTGGAACTGAAGGCAGAGGAGAAAAACCTAATCCCACTCCCAATAAAGAAATCTGTTTGATTAAATAGATGAGTTTAGCTCTATATGTCATTACCACAAATTTTATCACTCAAATGGAGGGCAAACCAAATTCTAGGCATGCCAAACACAGGCTGCTATCCCAGTAGCTATGCCATTCCGACAAACACATTTTTACTACTGATTTCAGGAAAGAGAAGAAAAAAGCTTTAGGTATACACATATATTTACCTGGATGTAGATGAGAAAAAGGAAAACACCTTCAATTTTCACAGACTTCCATGAGCTCTGAAGGCCTTCTGAACCTTCTGTTACCAGGTCTATAAAACACGTGTTTTTTATTTCCCAAAACTAAAGGTAATCCACAATTTTTGAAATGGAAAAAAAAATAGACAAGGAAATTAAATAATTGATTTAATTATTTAGCTTCTTTTATAAAACTACTTAGCTGAAACCACATTAATTAAAATGTTTTGAAGGTCAGAAAAGCAAGTGTATATTGAGGGGAATCACGTAAGGGTGAGTGCATACTGAAGAGGTATTTCCTCCACTTTCACCTGCACTGCTCCCATAATGAAAGTTCCATCAAATAGGTTCCAATTATACCCATTTTTCCTCAGATGGATCTTTAGTACTGTTACACTTAAAAATATAAAGCCACATCCAACTCATAGTACAAATAAACTAAAATACATCTGTGTAAACAGGCTACCCCATCCTATTACACACACAATGCACATCTGGACTGGCATGTTTAGGACAAAGTTTTAACCCAATGTAATTGAAAAAAGCTGAGGTATTACAGCCCAGCAACAGACTTTACAAATAAAAACTGCAGCATACTGTTAAACCATGGAAGTGCTACCAGCTGTAGCTGTGACATATCAGAATTCATACTTCTGCACATTTAACTTTGTTTTTCACAGAGCTTAGATGTAAAAACTAAAGAGGCAGCTTACAGAATAATTCAGCGAAAAATGCAGTGCTGGAGAAAAGAGAGATTCAGGACTGTCATTAATTAAGGCTTCGAGGTTCATGTTCACGTCAGGTTTTCCAAGGAAATTCTATCAATTGAGTGGGACTGCTCCTAATACCTCTGAGCTTGTGAACATCAGCATCAAGTTCTCAATAAATACTGGTTTTCATACAATCAAGAAATGGGCAGAAGTACTCCTGGAAAAGTCTGGCTTTGACTACTGAAGGTAGAGGTATGGATTTTGGAATCATAAGATGATTCAGGTGGGAAGAGACCTTAAAGATCATCAATTCTCTGCCATGGGCAGGGACATCTTCCACTAACCCAGGATGCTCCAAGCCCCATCCAACCTGGCCTTGGACACTTCCAGGAATGGGGCAGCCAAAGCTTTTGAAGCTTTTCCGACGTCAAAGTTGTCTTTTCTTGTATATGGAAGCAAAAAAAAAAAAAAAAAAAATCCAAATTTGTCAACTTAATTATTTGTCTATCCCCTAAATGAAATAAAATACATTACTTTTCCAGAACAATTGGAAAGAGGCTGCTTTGAAAAGGAAAATGGCAGAAAAGATTGTGAACAGCAGCAGATCTTTTATGAAGCACAAGTACAAATGCAGATAGTGCCAATTCAATCCTCTACAAAGATGGAAGGTAGAAAGGAGGATGCATTGGTCCAAAGTCATCCTGTAACTTGAGGGAAAGGAGGAAAACAATGACTCCCATTGTGATAAACAAGGAATAGTGAAACGGCAGGAAATGACAACTGAGTTTGACAAATAGTCTAGCACAGAGATGAATTCTCCCACGGGGAGAAGCCAGACAGACTGACAGGACACTTCCAGAAAATGGCTGTGTTTGAATAATTAAAAGTTATTGCTGAAACACACGCTGTTACAACCTGGCAGCAGGGCTAGGATTTAAGTACCAAATCAAATACATTTCCCCATTGCTACCATCATCCAAAGGAAGTGTGAGAAACCTAAAGTCACACCACAGACAGCCCTTACCATCACCTCATACAAACAACAGCAGTATGTGGCACACCAGGAGTACCTGAAAGCCCTGCTTTGCTATCAGAAAGGACAGTATTCCCCAAGCAAACAAACTAGTGATGAAAATATGAGACAACTGTCTGGATTTTCAGAGATACCAGCTTCAAATACCACATAATTTGAGTTGCAAATGCTTTACATCTGATAGGCCTACTGCTCCCACCAGCAGAGAGCATAAGTCTGCCTAAGAAAGCCCTTTCTCCAAATTACTCACAAGGACCAATTTGCACAGCTAGAATAATCTCAAAATAAAGCAATTAATTGGGGGGTGGGGGGGAAGGAAAGAAACAAAAACCAATACCCTTCCCCCCCAGTCATTTCCACTTTGCTAAATTTATTCTACAGCTGCAAATTAATACGTCACCTGCATCAACTATCACAAGGCTGTCTCAGAACTTGCTTTAATAAAAAGCTGGCAGTAGTGGAGGAAATATGTAAACATCGCTCTTGTTTCTCTGTGCCATTGTGTCAGCTATTCTACATGCCTTTGAAGGTGCTCCAAAATCAGCATGGCTCTGCTTTTCCCTTTTTCTCCTTTTGGGAGGAGGAAAAAGCAGAGAAGGAAAGACAGGCTGGCAACAGAGGGCTGACTCTGTGCTTGCTGTGCTCTTGATAGTGAGGCTCAGTGTGTTCAAATTCAGTTTACACAGGCTCTTCGGTAAGGACAAAAGAAACCACTGCTGGTGGTTAAAAATGCAAAAGGTTTTGATTGCAATTGCTTGACAATCAGCCAAAGATATGACTAGGGGGAAAAACACAGCAAGGCAGCTATGACCAGAATGGAAGAAACAAGGAAAAACACATGGCTCGACTTCAGAGCAGAAAATTGACTTAGGCTTTGCATAAATGACAGCATACCTCCAAGCCTGCCTGATCCACAGTCTGCCTGGAATGGGAACATGTAGGCTAAAAGCAGAGCCTATTAAAAGGCATAATGTTTCTAAACGGCATCTGTTACGTACTAATAAGCATTACTTAAAGGACACAGGCCTTAAAATTGCTACCAAACATGCACTTATCTGAAACTGCTGCAAGGCAATTGTTACCACAATGTCACATGACACCATGGGAATCTGAATAACACAAAATGTTTTTATTTAGTTTGGCTTGAAATCATTATGCAGGAAAAATATGGAGGCACATTCTGAGATTTTTTGAAACTGTGCAACTTCACAGGAATGAAACACCAGCAAGAATTACATCAGCGGAGCCATTTGCCATCTGTTGTCAGTAATACTATAAAGCCCAGCCACCAGACAGCAGTTTCAAAGGTTACAAACACAACTGTTTTCAAGCATCCACAGATCTCTGGGTAACTGAGCAGGACACAGTTTCCATCAGATATGTGCGACCCGAGGGTCTGCCAATCATTCTGCAAAGACAACATGCCAGAGCCGGGAATTGCCAGGCAAGGCGTTTGGAAGTCTCTCAGTATGCAACCTTTACACAATGTGGCAAATACATACCAGCCTCATCACGTAGGTTCCTATAACACACTCACAGCCATAATGCCTGCACACCTCCCACTTGCAAATTGAAACCGGCCAGACTTTCTCCTGTGTTGTTTGTTTTCCCAAGCTTTCCCTCAAGGGAAGGAGTGTGTTCACTGAAACGCTACTATGGAAAGGGACTCGGGTTTGTCAGCCGGGGTTTGGCCTGCAGTTGTCCTTTGAGGGAAGTATTTATGATTTTGTTTCCTGATTTCTTTTCTTTTTAGACTGTAACTACATATTTAGGTTAGACAGCAAGGTTTCAACAACTTGCCTTAGCTGTGGCAATGTTATGGCAGCCCCTACCTCTTACGTACACACAGCCTGAGTAAAATTCTACCTGTTCCATACATGAGATTTTAGTTCCACAGTAGGAGTGTGCTTGTTAATCAGTCTCATCTTAGAGCTCTGAGAAGCTTTTTTAGATGCAGAGGCCACATTCCTGATAGTGCCTATACGCTACCTGAATTCTGCATTTCCACCTTCCAAGCTGTTGACCTCTTTCCTATAAACTGATTAACACGGATTTCATGGAGGGCAGGGAGATTTCCATCTTCCTAGAGAGACAGATGGAAATTTAAGGCTTCATTAATGCAATTGCCAAACTAGATACACAGGTTTCTCATCCACTAACTAGGATCTCAGGCTCCAGAGCTGCATATACGTGGTTGCTCACTGTTTCTGTTACGTGGTTAACACATAAAAATCTGACTTTCAAGGTGTTCTGTAATCAAAATGAATTTGCAAGAAGGCTGAATTTAAAACAAGAACCTCAAGTTCTAGGTCAACAGCTGGCCTGCTTCTCAACAGCAAGGCCTGCCTGGAACTTGTAAAGGGGCTTAAAAACCTGGGAGTGTAAACAATCTTTCCCTGTGAAAAACATACAGGAACAGCCATCAAGACTGAGTTATAGCATCTCAATTACAGCACAACATGAACTGAAAAGCAGTATTTGCACAGCAGCTAATGGCTGACTTCATGTGCTCTTAAAGTGTTCTGTATACTCAACTTGCTTACTGGCAACTGCTCCATAATTATTTTAAACATAGATTTGTGCAATTAAATAACTACACCAAAACTCAGACAACACCTAAAAACAACATCAGCTGTCCCAAAAGAGAAAGGAGATGGAAGAACAACTATTCTAAACATTCAATCTGAAAGTGATGAAAAAGTCAGGGAAAAATGTAGACATTAACTGAATTGCCCAACACTATAATGCTTCCTTGGATATGAAAACCCAAGTTCTATTCATCTAGAGATATTTTAAGAAGATCAGCAGAACTAAGAGTCTCCCCTCCAAGAAAAAAAATAGCATTATTACAAATGTTTGACTTCCGTCATTGGTTGATAGGAGGGGGAAAACAGAGCAATCTGACTGCAGTGCATTTAGCCATGAGAAGCTAGAGGAACTAATGAACAACATCATTATTTTACTGAAGGGGATGAAGTAGGTCCTTTATATAAATGGCAGCAACTCAAAATGTGTTTCAGAAGATAAATTCACTTTCCCTACATTTACCTGCTAGCGTGACAAATTAAGAAAGAAGATATAAAAACAGAGCAGGAGGGAAAGCAGCACAAAAGCTAACTGAGGTGATGCAATGGGCCCTTATCCAAACAAGTGCATGAACAGAGATTCTTGGAAGTCCTCCTAGTCAAACACAAACCCAGAACACTGCACATGCCAGACTCCTCTGGAAATCCATGGTGGAGCACGTGCAGAAGATCCACCTATGCTAAAATCACGTTCTTTACCAAGCACCCGAAGCTCGGCCATTTGGGAACTGACACAATGCCTGTTTATTTCAAAGCACTCTAAGTCCAGCAGGTACTGAAAGGCTGAGTTCTGCTGGGCAGAGCAGCTCTTCACCCACTGCCAGAAACAGCAGCAAATCAACTCCTGCTGAAAGGAGAAGAGGGAAGAGTGGCTTTTCACACAGAAGTTCATCCTCTATATCCATGTGCTTCTTGTTCTAGTCACCTCATCAACAGCAAAGAAAAGCTTTAATTAACAGTTTTTAAAGGAAGGGTACTATATATGTATACAGCAACATATTTGTATAATTTGTATATTATACTTTGTACACTACTCTGCAGTATACAAAACCTTTTATATCTCAACACCAAAACAACCCGTTTTTATGTGATCAAGAACCAATGTGTTCACTGCCTCTTTTGTCCCTGTTAAACCCTGCTGCTTTTGTTGTTTGGTTTTTGCTCACTTTGGGTAAACAACAGCCGATGGTGCCTTTGAAAATGGGTATTTTTATGCAGTGCTCCCAATGCACCTTTAATGGCTAAGTACTTGAGATCTATTGATGTCTTGAGTCATCCACCTGTGCTGAGACCCCAAACACACACTGCAAACAGGATTTTGGGGATCTTCCTCTCCCCAGCACCACCTGCCGAACCACAGCGGGCAGGAACCACCAGGCCGACTCTCTCTGGGCAGGCTTGGACTAGCTGAACACCTGGAAAAGTCACCTGTACGCTGAGAAATAGAAAAATAAACCCTGCAGCACCTGCTCTGCGTGACCCTGTGCGCAGGGCTGGGGCTGCCCGCCTCCCTCAGGCGCGGCCGGGAGCGCGGCCATGAGGGGCCCGGCCCCGCCGGGGCACGGCCGCGGGCGAGCGGGAAGAGGTTCCCTGGAAAGCCCCGAGTGTTTCGCGGCGTCTCGGCCGCCCGTGGCCACCCCGAGCCGCCTCCTCCCTCTTACCCGCGGCGGCTCTTCCTCCTCCCTCGGCCGCCATCACTTCCTGCGGGGCGGCGCGGGCAGCCCTGAGGGCGGGCCGGGCTCGGGATGGCGGCTGAGGGGGCAGGGGACGGCGAAAGGCGGGGAGCAGAGGGGCCGTGCCCGGAGAGGCCAGGGGAGGCTGCCAGGCTGGCTGGGGGCTCGGGGAATGCCCTCAGGCTCGGGGAATGCCCTCAGCCCCCGCCATCGAGGCACGGCCGTGGGGAAGGGCCGGCCCACGCTGCGTGTGAACTCACAAAACTCTCACAAAAATCCCAAATTATTCATTTAAAAGGCACAGAATGTCAAATCATAAACCTAGCTTTGTGTTAACGCGGGTGGCATGAGGCAGAAGGCTTACCAGAGGTAAATAAGTACAAAAGTAACATTTTTCTATCATTCTGCAGTGACCACTGTTAATCTGAAAGAGGCTTTTGGAAAACCTAGGCAGCTGCCTGCCGTTCATTACCACAAACCATAAAACTGAGGTACAGGCGCTAAACCCATTACACAGTTGTCAAAATTAAAAGTAGAATTCAAGAGTTGACTCAGGGCAGCCTTCATACCCCCATAGTACTGTCACTCAATTATATTTAAGATAACAGATTCAGGTATCAAAGTCATAGATGTCTTAAGTACATGGAAATAATGTTTGCAAAGTTAAAAATTCACTTTTGCATTTCAAGCACCCAGGTATGCTGTTGTGACCTGGAGGCCTGACTCAGTAGAGACTCCACTGCCTGTCAGCACAGCAACCAAAAACTCCTTAGCATTGTTCCTCCTTTCAAATGCTTTAAAACACACAGCAAAGTAAATTAGTAAAATTTTAATTTATTTTTTTTTTTCCTGTACAGGACAAAGCCATTTCATCCCGTACACTGACTCTCCAAAGAGCAGATGTCACATCACCACACTTTAGAGACCTTCAGTGGATTTCAGCACATGCTCATGATCCCTTGAAGCTTTGTACATTCCAGCTCTCCCCATGTCACCCACGGCCCAGAGGTTTGGCCCTGCTGTGGTCCAAGGTCTGGTTTGATGCAGCAGGAAAGACAGGAAGCTGAAACCACGCAGGTGATGTTGGTGGGATAGCAATGGTTAGCTGGTAAAAGATTCAAGAGAAAAGATACAAAAGAAAAAAAACAAAACCGAAGCAATCAACCAGAAAACATGATGATAACTCTAATGGTGAGGATCAGCCCATACTAATAAATGTCAGAGACCAACTCCCCAGCCTATTAGATACTTCCTGGCCAGCTAAAAATCATTCATTTCCTTATCAGCAGTGGTAAGCATGTTACTGTTCAGCCCAGCAATCTGTTAGTTGTAGCTATTTTGCATATTAGCTGATAAACAGTTAATTAAATTGTGCATATCCTGCTTGCAGAGTCTCTCTGTGCTGGTAAATGACACCTGAAAAAAGCAACCTGTTGATCATGGGTTGTATGTGCCCTGCTAAGTCCTTTCTCCTTATTACAAACAAACAAATAAATTAAAAAACCTGTCAATACACAGCCTTTAGTTTTGATAATCCTTCAAGAAGACTAGGACTGATAATGTAACAGCCACCCAACAGCTTGGCTACATTCAACTCACATTCAGTTTGCAATTTTTTCCATCAGTGCTGAGCAATAGGTATATACCAATGGAACTGTTGAAGAACTAAAATAAATAAGCAAACAACATAAAACGTGGCAATTTATATCCAAAACCAGACTGACATTGGCCCAGCTTGCCCAGAAAATTTGTGGCTGCCTCATCCCTGGAAGTGTTCAGAGCTAGGTTGGATGGGGTTTGGAGCAACCTGGGATAGTGGAAGATGTCTCTGCCAAAAAAGCCCTGAGTAAGTCTGCCATTATATTTTTCCATTTACCATTTCTATGGATTTTGTTGTAGAAAAGGCCTCATTCCACAGGGAACAGTGAGCTTTACACAGAAGCGGTTTTGTGACATTGCTTTCTATCGACATAAAAAACAGCTTCAGTCTTTCCTGAGGACCATTTATTTTTATTAGAATGGAAAGGAAATATGGAGTTATAGATCCTGAAATTTCTATTTAAAGTCCCATTATAGTTTAGTGTTAAATAGCATAACAGCTTGATTTCTCCCTCCTCTCATTAAGTGTTGAACAGCTGAGATAAAAATTAGAATATATTAAACACTTCTACTTCACAGTTTAAAACACTGGTCAGTGCCTGCCAATAACAAGAAATAAAAGAAATATATGTAAGTAATAATAAAAGAGATAAAAATTAAAGAGCTGTTTCTAAATGAAGACCCATATTCTGTTCTTCTTGCCACCTACTAAAAAGCTACTCAAGCAGTGTGCTGCCAGCTCTGCGGTGTGGTCAGAATGCATTTGCAGAAAATATATTTTTCTCTTACTCAGCAGTTCAAACAGTTTTTGAAAGTATCAGACAACTGTGCAGAAAAATACTCAAGGTGATAACCAGGATTTTCATAGTTGAGTTGCTTCCATTTCTTCTCTACCTCAAGATGAGTGTCGTGTCAATCATATCCATGTGTAGCAAGAAAAACAACCAGTGTTTAGCTGAGTCAGCTGTGTCTGTGACTTGCCTTCAAATAGCAAGGGCTTGGATTCTTAATTATGGATGGGGAGATTAATTTGAGCAGACCTCAAATATCCAGTGACCCTCAAATCCATTGTTTTGAGCACAGATACACATGGGAGTGCTAGTATTAAAGCTACAATCATACTTCAACAAAAACTTCAAGAGTGACTTCAGCTGAAGAAATATTAGAGGAAAGAAAAGGTTTCATTTCTGAATAATTTCTGAGTAAGACCTGATGCAAAATTTTCAATTCTTGTTTTAACTGTGTGGCACAGCTGCAATAAATGCATTATTTCTACAAGTATACTGCAATGCACACAAAGCTTGGGAACATAAGCAATCAATTAAATCAGTGCAAAAATTAATTTCAGTGGTCTGTGTTAAATCACTGGTTTGTTTAAACCACTAGCATTCCTCCCACACTTGCACAAGTGTTTACCAACACTGGAAAAGTCTCAGAATCTTTAGTTCCAGTTCAGCAAACATCTGCTTATGAAAAAGGACTAACTACTGAAGACAATACTTCTCCCCCCTTCCAAAATTCTATCAGCTTCTTCATAAAGGCTTACTGAATTAATCTTTGCTACTCTGTATTTTTCTTCTACTCCTTTTTTCCAGCTGTAAAAACTTTTAGAACTAGTACTACATTCCAAACAGATCATATCAGTTGTTTCAGAGTGCATGGAACTAATAGACTTACATCTCCCCTCTGGAAGAATATCTAATTAAATACCTAATATTTTACTGCACTCAAGCAATACTCTTCATATTTATATGTATAAAGCAGCTCTCATGTCCCAAAGAAAATAAAAATTCTCACTCTGGAAATTAATTAAACAACTATAGACCTTAAATCTTGCCTTATTCCTTACAAATTCTTTGTTCATTGGACCACCCTGTACTTAGATTTTTTTTTTTCCTAAAAAAGAAAAAAAACAACACAAATGAAAAATAACTATGAGAACACTGTTACGTCATTGCCCTGCTCAGAATCATAGGAAGTGTTTAAATGACTGGTCAAGCAGAAAAATTAACAGATAAAAATCTTGATTGACACAGGAGTACGAAGGACTGTAGGATTTTAAAAGTAATCAGTTGCAGTGGTGCAACTTATTTAAAGTTGCAGAAAGCTCTCTTTCCTGTATTAGAACCTCCTTCAGCCCCAGCAGTCAGCACAAGTTAATTCTGCAAGTTGTGTTAGGGGAAGAAATGGATGGTGGAATCAGTCTTTTAAATAAAGAGAATCCAGACATTTTTGTGTGTCTCAGCACAGGACAATTTAAATGACAGACACAGGTCATGGCTCCAAACCTCATTCAGCCACCACCCAGCTCAAGGGATTTCTTCAGAGATTTTTCTTTTTTTTCCCTAAGGTCTCACAATTACCAGCTCTCTTGAGATAATATAGTGGCTTTCTATTCTTAGCTTATTTCTCCCCTCCCTCTCTCTCTCAAGCGCACACACACACACACACACACACACACACACTTCCTACTCAAAACAAGACCCAGTGAAACCCTCTGCCCACATAGTTAAAATTCCCAAGAGAACTTGCATATGCTTTTGTTTTGGGCAGTGACAATGTGCATATGTTTTGATTCCAGGCCCCCCCCATTGGCTCCCAGGCTCCACTTTAATGAAGACAGACCAGCTATTAAACTCACCAGTTTCAGCAAGCTATAATCCATCTTCTAGAGTTCCTCTGACCTTGCAAGTTGGAGTGAGATTTTCTAACATGTTGCTTGTTAAAGGATATTACCAAGTAAATGTTTTGGGTTAGCAAATACACATATTTTCCTGTTGGTGTTTAGTTTGAAAAGTGTACAGTGCTTGGACTCTTTCATAACAAGCCTGAGATAAAGATCAAGAGCAGTAAATCAGATAAGTGCTGTGAAGAGGAACAGCAAAGTTACCCCTGAGCTTAAGTAAGAAAAAGTCCAAGAACAGTGGAAATGGACTGATAAGTTTTTGTAGTTGTCATTCCTCACCATTAAAGTGAATTACAACTGCTAAATCCAGAATACCCACAGAGTTATAATAAAATTGATTCAATTAATTTTCTGTTTATTTGCACATAAACAAGTGATGAAAAATATTGCTGTATATTTTCCAAGAAATTTCTTTAAGCTATTCCACTTCTTTCTAAATACTCCATGCCTGGGAAAGGAAAAGTTTGGGGCAGTCCCAATCAGCCAGTCTTCTATCTTTAATAGGTACGTAATCATTTTTGCTTTAAAAGTTACATGAGTCACAAATCATCCCTGTCACATGAAGCCAGGCTCATCACAGTTGGAAGAGAAAAGGTGCCCCAAATGAAGTTTGCCACAGATACCTGAATTATAATACTGTTTGGAACTGAAAACCAAGAAAATTGCACCTTCTGGAGATTAGATTCCATGGAGTCGAATTCCAGCACTGTGGTGGTGACTGGTAAGATTTTTATTTTATTCTTTGAGCCAGAGATGGTATGCAGGCATGCTTGATCTTTGTCATAAAGTTTCCTGGAGGGAAAAAGAGTAGCAAATGGTCATAGTAACATTTCCAAATGGAAAATAACTTGCTGTGCCTTCCTAAGAAAACTCAGATGCATGTCAGAGGAAACAGTCTGCAGTCTGCCCTCTTTACTGCCATCCAGTTTGGTTTGTTGTTCATTCTCTCCATGTTTTAATCTTTGTTGACATTCTCTCTGATCCAAACCACATAGCTCAAGGCAGTGCAGGCTACTATTAGATAAAGCTTACCCAAAAGACGCTCTGAAGCAAGAAAACCAGGTTGCATCACAATGTCATACAGTCAGTGTCCAGAATTAGAGCAGCACATGGCAACTTTCAGGGGCTCAGTTTCATGGCAAGGTAAGGGAGTTTTAAACAGGAGATGCTGCCTCATCACTGCTAAACTAAACCATTCCATTTAAATATACCAAAGGAACATGCCTGAACATGCAGCACAAGGACCAAATTTGGAGTTTCTCTTGCTGGCTCCAACTGCTGCAGCATCAGAGAGGCAGAACCACCAGCTCAGAGAGTCCTGAGCTTTAAAAGGTTAAAGCTCTTAAGGAATGCTGCTGCTCGCTGTTCCTCTTGTTGCCACTGGCTCATCTAAGGGCAATCATTACACATATCTTGACATGTGAGTTGCTGGATAATTTTCCACTGCAGGTCATCTGAGGACATAGGAAGGAGGGTGAAGCTACATCAAAGAGATTTGCATCTTGCTGTTTTCAATTAAACACTTTTTTTTTTTTTTTTTTTTTTTTTTAATAGCTGCAAGATGGGCAGAACTAGTCTGGCTTGCTCCAGACATTAACTGCAGATGAGCTGGACGGGAGTGCAGGAGAGGTCAAGAGATACTTGCTAACCTCCTAAAAGGCTGACAGTCTGGTTCTATCCTATGATATTTATGGCACATACCCTTGTTGGGAACACTTCTTAGCACCCTTTTAGTTTTTTCCTCTCTTTAGATCACCATTTATGTCCAGAAATTTCCTTGGTTAAAAAGCTTCAGACTAGTTAAGACACACATGCATCTTTAATCTACTACAGAGATTATCACAGCATGTCTCTGTCACATTTTCACCTGCTCAGAATATAAACCTGCTGGCAGGGAGCCCAGTTTATTATGTAGAGCCCAGTAGCATTCAGCCAGTTACCTCTCCACATTGCTGCAGGTACTGCAGTAAAACTCTCGTACATTCAGTCCTTTTTCATAGCAATTTTATCCTAAGCAGTACTTTCTTAGGGCCACCACTGACACAAGTGTTTTATTCTGAGCTACTTAATAACTTTATTATAATTCTGCAGTTCTGCACACACAGGTACAGAAACTTGTACATCTGCAGCTCCAAAATGGAGCAGGTGCCACCAGAATTTTGCTCTCAAAGCAGAGTGGGACTAATGGGGTTTTATGTTTCCTGGAAATGTGAAATGAGAACCATCTTCTTTGTTCCCTCTCCATAGGAGAAACTCAATCCTGTAAAAAATATTGTCAAAAATATAAGCTTTTCATAACATTAAAGAGAAAACATGGAGCAGTTATGAAATAAATATTAACAAATTAAGAAATACTTAAAGCCTAGCACTAATTAAGCTGTCACAAGCCTGCATTTAGGCTTAATTGTCTCCACATACAAGTAGCATTCACTGTGCAAAATGGCAATCATCTGCTGTCAAGTATTTACTTGTCCATTTAAGGATTTTAAATATTTAAGAGTTATAGCATTAAAGCCATTTCACAAACTCATTTTCCTGACACCCAGCATCTAGGACTTGGCAGCAGTCTGTATTGAGAACATTAATTGAGATTAATAAAGATAGTGGGAGTTTTCCATCAAACTTTCTAATGACAAAATGCCCATCTGCTCAAAATTAGGTCTTTTCCCTTTTTATTAAAAAAATCCTTTCACAAAAAAAAAAGCTGCATAAAATTGAATTAAATACTTGGGAGTCTGAATGTTCTTTCCCCTGTTCTCCTCTCTTTTCCTGGGGGAAAATGTGAAATAAGACATTTTTCCCAGCATCACAAAAAAGTACATTTCCCAGATAGAAAACTGTAAGTGTTCATTACTTGCGATTAAAATAAATTACAAATTAAATAAATTTTATTCTTTCAAACTTTTTCATTAAATATGCATATCTTCATCTTCATAAGCTTTAACAATAAGAATGATACATTAACTGTGACCTGGGAGTATTTAATACCATAACTTTTAGTAGTGGTATTTCTACGGATGATGATCCTTCCCCAAAATCATCATTTACATGATCTGTCCTATTGGTTTCACTACATTTAACCAGCTCCAGTTAAGGCTCTCTGATAAGAAAGCCTTGACATGAATGAAGATTGCAGGATTAGTTCTTTTATCAGTGAATATACAAATTGAAAATACTATTCCCCTAAGTGTTATAAAAGCTAAATCCTATGTAAAAAACTCAATCTTCATAACCAAAAATAGGAAGGTAAAGATCAAATATGTGTGTGCATCTAATCTGCAATTGCAGAGTAAGCACAGGTTTAAACTATCTTTCTTTCTTTTCAGGTTTTGGTCCCTTCAGACAATACCTGGTTAATTCTAGCTGGGAAGCAGTGAAGGTAGGCATAAAAAAAAAAGAAAAATGGAGGGAGGGAGGCATTTTATTTTTCAGACATCCCAACACAAACTGGTTTTAGGCTTTCCATTACCTTGTCATGATTCTAATATTAAGCAGAATTGTGCCTCATGGAGCAGACACCAAACATGGAACAAAGAGGATAATGAAGAAATGAAATGTTCTTTTACTTGCATTATTCTTGGTGCTATTTAAGCACTTCAAAATATTATTCTTTATTTCAAAAATTTATTTTTACCCAGGGTGCCTTCTCTACAACTGTTGCATGTGCCACAGGTTATGTCTGTCTTCAGTAAACTGATCATCTCTCCTACCACAGTTCATTTTATCCTGTGTGAGATGATTTCCTTCTCACACAAATGTAGCCTATTGAATTCTCACTGGCTGCTTCAGGAACACAGAACCTAAACTGTGCCAGTTCTAAGTGTGAGTTCACATTTCAGCTTTGGCTTCCACCTTCAAATGACAGTGAAGTCTACAGTTAAATTGAAAACAAGGTCATTCAGAGGGTTTTTTTTCCCTCCATACACCTTGACTGGCAGTAACAAGCCTGAGATGCAGTCTTGAAAATTCCTGCTTGTTTCCTATATCTGTGTATTAGAACAAATTTAGCTGGGGGATACAAAGACATGGTTTGGATACCTGGCATTCACCATCAACTGATTCATCATCCCTGTCACAGACAACAGCCTTTCCTGGAGTTCAGTTACTCTCATAAGGTACCTATGAACAGAGTTATTGTCAGAGGATCTTTCACATAAGATTTTAGCAATCCCAAGGTAGAAAGGAGGTTACACAATGAAATCTGAAACTAGTGGGGGAACAGTCAAAGTAGTAAAATTGAACTGCAGCATTGTTCCAAAATGTGCAAGAAATGACAGATAATACTGGTAAAATGGAAAAAGGACATGTAAAGCAAACCAAGGGGACTGTTTCCTATTATGAAACAAGTCCATACATTTTTTAATTCTTTTGGACACTGAAATGAGAAAGTTAGCTATAGGAAAGTATTAGTAATGACAGAAAGGGGATGGCTGTACAGGACTATAACCATAGTACAAATTTTGGTGACAGCTGCTGAATATCTGTTTTGAAAATGAAGTGCACTCAAGCCAAGATGATTGAAAAACAAGGAGCCAGTATGTTTTTCCAAAGACCAAAGCTCTAGCAATTCCACCAAAACATACACCTTTTCTATTCTAGCTTTGTTGGGTGAAGAATGCTGAGTGTAGCTTGGTGTTTGGTAGAATAAATCTATTGCCCCTTCCAAGTCATGAGGGATGTTATCCTTGTAGGCTAACAAGAAACAAAAATACTTCTGTGATACCTTTCCACACCCCAGTCATGACAGGAGACCCATAAATTATCTTAACTCCAACTTGACATGTGCCATGTACAAATATTTGTCAGTTGACAGTGTTCTTGCTCATTATTTCCTGATTCCTATTGGTTCTAATTTTGGGTGCAAGATCATCCTCTTCTGGCTGAAAATAGAGCATGTTCTTTATCTGCAAGCAAGACAGCCTCGAGCGAGAATGCACCGATGGGATGAGTTTTCTGTAACAATGCCATGAGCTGGCTATGCCAGGGAGTTACATAACAAGGGCCACAGCATTCCATAACAAAACAGATGTCAGTCCTTGTGCATGGAGAAGAACAAATCCATTTCCCTCTGATGTGGCACCCTCTATGTGGAATTAATTTGTATTCAGACTGGGGATGCTGCTTTCGTTTCCTACTTGCTGGCAAAGGTGGTTAATTCAGGCAATTCAGAGAAATTTGCTGCAGATCTGGAAGTACTTTGAATTTCGATAGGCTTCTCCACGCTAAATAGCAATCTCATGGTATTGTTCCATTGGCCTCATTCATAGGAGTGCCCCTCTGATCTTCAGGAAGCTTATGCACATATATTAAAGATAGCAAAATTTAGTATTTACATCTGGAAGTAATCCTGTCTTGGCTTGGGGTACCCACATGGATCGCTGGAGTGACATAAAACCCTCCTGCCAAGTCTCTTTGCTGTGAGCCACACAAGTGTGCACTCAAATTCATCCTCAGGAACGTGCTGAGCAGCCAGAACAGACCTGCTGAATATGACTGGTCAGGCTTAATGCCTTTGTAGCATTACCCAGAACTATCCTAATTGTTACCCCAAAATGAAGTAGGTGCTTATCAAAAGGGACACCACAGCACCCTCAGAGATGATGTAATGCCGATACATGCAGTCTCAAAAGTTCACATCCCAGAAGGGTCCTCATACCAAAGGCATCTGAAATCCTGTAAAAATACATTTAAAAGTTCCAGTGTCCTAATTCCAAAACATAGCCTCACTCTCCATGCTTTTGGAATGGATTCTTTGCAAAAGAACCATGGCTGCCCTTCTGTGAGCAATACTTGCTCTTACTCACAACTGCTTCCTTAAGCTCCTCCACAAGACGCTGCTGATGGAATCAGCTGTGCTTCTGAAACTCTCTTCTTGCTGTAGGGAAGATCAGAGACTGATTCAGTGAGCACACAGCCCATTCCAATAGCTATATCCCTTTTATGTCCTCATTGGACACACAGAAAAATATTATTTCCCTTACAAATTCACCTGCCTTTTTGATTAATAAGCCAAGTTCCCCTGAAGTCCTTGGGAATCCAATGATAAATGTGGGTAAAACTCTACAAATCTCTATGTCTACTGGTTTAAAAAGAGGATTTGTCCTGAATTTCCTCTTTTAGAATATGAAGATATAATTTTCCCAGAACGTGAGGAATACCCCATTGTTTTTGCATGGACCCAAGTTCTCATCACAGCACAAGACTCTCACACAAGGCATTCATCAACATTGCATTCTTCATCCATGGAGTTTTTGTTCCTCAGCAGGTACCCCTCAAGTGTTCAGGGAAAAGGGAATCAAATGGACCCGAAAGCACAGACAAACCTGTCAATCCAAGGTCATGGAGAAAAGCTCCAGAGCTCTTATAGACACCATCACCTGGCCCAGGATGGTTGTCTAGCACTAGAAAGACAGGTTATCTTTTAGAAACCTGTCCCACTAAGTTTTTCATGGTTCTTGTAACTTCATTCACCTGAAATACATGCCTAAAATATGCACAAAAGCTCTGCCAGCAACACTTTTAACTCTGGAAGCGCAGGACATTCTCACTAATGGAAAACACCACCAGGTATTTACTCTGCATTTGCTGACAGATCAGTGAGTTCCATGATGTGTTAGTGCTGCAGCACCACATTGGACTTTCAGAATCCCAGATCCCCTGATTTATTTATTCCATGCTACAGACTGATGGTCCCACCTAATAACCCTTGATCCAACCCTGCTGATGTGTCTCCTCCAGAAAGTCCTGTCTGCAGCTTGGCAGCAAAATGACCTATCAGAGCACTCCACCATCAAGGTCACAGTCCCCAGTTAATAAGGCACAAATGCAAGTTGAGTGACAACATTCATAGTAATTAAACTGTTAGTGCAAAGAACAGGTCACATTTCCAACTGCTTCTGGGAACTATGTCTGCTATCGGGAGATAAGGATCAGATCTCTCAGCGCAGTTTTTCATCCTGCCACTGACCATGTGGTCTTTGGAAATCTGTCATTTAATCTGTCTCTCTCCCTCTCTGCTTTAGTTTCATCATCTGTGAAACTAAGACATTGCTATTTAGTGCCTTCATTTCTGTTTTGGAACTTTCTTACATTCGTGGAGTTTTAAGAAGGTTATCTACAGGATTAGAAAAAACCCAACAACTTAAAACAACCAAAAACCCAAACCAAACACATAAACAAAACCCCACTAACCAGCCACACAAAACACGTTTGTTTGCAGTGTACTTGCAGTCTGGCTGGGGCAACTGAAACCTTCTGATTTCCTTTCTGCACCAACACAAGCAGTTCACAAAATTAACACACGCAACCACCTTCCCAGCAACCCAAATCAGTGAGAACTCAGGCAAAATCAGGAATGTTTTCCAGAGTTTTCTAGAAGTTCAAGCTATTTCCAACACACAGTGTTTCCAGCACCAACCTGAGCACAGTGCTCACTTTAGAAATCACTTCTCTTTGGGCCAGAACACCAGTGGACAGGACTATGAGCACAACTCACAACACCTCAAGGTCAGCAGCTGATAATGTTGGATTTCTTCTCCCTTCTAGAAAAGGCATTCCCAAAAAAGGAATCTTCATGTTTTCTTTCAAACCACTTCTCCCACAAAACAGTCCTCCAAAACTTTTCTCCTCTGAAATTTCCTGTTTCAATTACAAAAGACAGACACTTGTTTACTGAATTCACTCACCAGTGTGAGCTCTGGTTTCCAGGTGCAGTTACCCTCCTCTAACCAGCTTCAGTCTCCCACCTTAAATGCAAAAATGGTTCTGCTTAAGGCCGAGACAAGGGACAACCTTTTTTTATTTTGCTCCATGTTTACACAACATCCGGTCTGAGTGGTGTAAGACCATGGCTGGGATTGTTGGACAACACAGTAATAGACATTATTGACAACACACTGAAATTGCTTAGGACACAGAGAACCATCTTCCTTTACATAAATTCTCAGCCATTTGCTATTGGCCAGCTTCAGTTTGGTGCTGCACAAAAGTATTTCTGTGTGTTTCTGCCATGACAGCTGGTGACAACAGAATGTCTTGACCCAGAAAGGACGAGAGGAGAACAGCATTACAGTTGTGCCTTTGGGTCTCCACGTTCTGCACCAAAGTTAGGGGTAGTTGAGTCCTCTAAGCCTTATAGCTTAAAAGAAAGAATCTCATTAAATGTAAAAATTAAAAATGCTTTGGAAAAGAAAATGCTAATTGTGAACCAGCTGGGGTTTTCTTGTGTGGAGGCTCAGGCACAGTACAGCATTCTTCAGCGAGATGATGCAATGGGCTCTCAAAGACTGTCAGTGCCCACAGGAAAAAAGGCTGGCACTATTCTCCAAATGTGTTTACTTCCCTGCAGGCATTGTTTCCTTGCTTGTGTCAAATAGTTTATTGAGCACAGCTAATCAATGCTTCCGCTGACAAGAAAATTGGAACAGTTTATATAGGAAGCGAGTGTTGAAGGAGAAATTTCCCAGAACTGTGGGGCTCATCTGCGTGGGTATCCTGAGTGAGAAACAAAAACCTGAGAAGACAATGACACTGAATAGAGTTAGAGGTCTCTTGGGCTAATCAGACACCTCCACTTTTGCCTGTGCCCCCTTAAAATCTTAACCTGCACCATCCTTGGTAGTGGTTTACTCAAATGGAACAGGTATTTTCAATTGACCACCATTCTACTTTTCTGGGACAAAATTTTCCGCCTCAGATGAATTCCTTCTGCATCCTGCCACTGCAGCTGCTTACCTTCTGCTGAGGCCTATGCCTTGTTTGTTAGCCCTGTTCCACTGACAAAATAATTTCAAGTCACTTCCATGTAACATTTATTCTCCAGACCATCTTTCAACTACCTGGCCAACCTGCTGCTTTGAAGGGTGCCTTTGTTCCATTCACCTCAATTCTGGGCACAATTTTTTCTTTGGGAAAATTGGTCCTGTGTGGAAATTCTACATAATTGTACAGAGAAGTAACATTTCAGTGATGTTTCCTTTTACTAGAGAAACATTCTACACCAAAAAATAAATTAAACTCGTTCTAAATGTGACTTCCTCATGTTGACAGTGACCTTCAGCACAGATTACCTGAACCTGCTCAAACCAGCAGATCTCACACCCCTAAAGTGAAAAAGTCATGCTTAAGGTGAATTCTCCTTGGTTTTGTCTCTTGGGAGTGCAGTTTTTCTACCAGATCTTCCAGAGAAACAGCTCTTACCTTCAGCAAAGCCTATTAGATGCTTTCAAGGGTGGAGCTTTTCTGAGAGATGCTGTCTCATGGTTCCCCAGGGACCAGTCCCAAAGCGATAACCCCTCCCACCCCCTGGACACTGAGCATCTCCTTGGAAAACACAACAAGGGCTCCACAAAGATGGATGTGACATTAGGAAACTGTTTAGCACATTTTAGTCTCTTCCAGTTAGAAGAGACAGAGCAACCACAAAACAAATCTCATTGCAGACCAGTGTTCAGGAGCCATGGGCTAAGGTGTTGCTCTTTCAGGTGTTTTCTCAGTTGAATCAGCCCAGTTTCTTTATCACAGTCAGAAATCCAATGCTCCTTCAAGTCCTCAGTGGCTTTTTTGTAAACACAGGAGCTGTCCAAGAGAGGCCTTGGTGAAAACATCGATCTCCGGATCATGCAGCTGCCAGTGGTTTACCAAAAAGCAAAGGAGCAAGTCTGCAAGATATGGACAACTCTTCAGCCACTGGTGGGTAATGATGAAGTTACACAATTTCCTCCCTTTCCCTGAATACAAAAAATAATCTCCAAGAGAGTATTGCAAAACATCAAACAACTCTGGAAAGGGACTACTGAAAGCTCTGATCAAGGTGCCAAGCTGAAAGTCAGAGCACACACTAATTAGCATGCTGGTTTAACCCCGTGCCAGTTAAACAGCATAACTGATGCTGAACAAAGGGAAGGAAAATATCTACCATAAACTGCAAAAAAGGTACTACAGCTCTGCAGCCCTGACTAGACACAACAAAAACTACAGCCTAATTTTGTTCTCATTTATAATCCCTTATCAAAGTTTTCTTTAGACTTGAGCAAAACTCCCCACCTTGAAGCCAGTAATTCACATAATGCTTGGCACTTTTACATCACATGTTTTTAAAAAGCAGATCTCATTTTTAATTTCCTGTTATTCACTCTGGTGGGAAAAACCAGCTTACAGTTCATGTTGGGCTGGCTTCCTCCGCCACAGCGCTCATCATCCTGGAGCAGTGTGGGAAGAACAAAGGCTACCACGAGAGGGATGCTTGTGGTTTTCACCCAGAAGGTGCCTGCTGCGTGCTAGATGGCCCAGAAAAGATTGAATCTACAATTAATATGAAGAGTCTCTGGAGAAACATCTCAGTGGAAGGGATTGATATCATCCTTTCCAGAGACGCGGGAAGGTAAACATCGCGTATCAGGGGCTCACAGAAGCAACTCAATCAGCTCATTTAACCTTGGGGAATCTTGGCCATGACCTCTCCTCCAACATAAATCACTCTGAAGCAAAGTCTGCAGAAGGGCACAAGTATGAAATTGGGATGAATTTAAATTTTATGTAAAGCAGCCTTCATGAAAAACTACAGCAATATTTTTCCATAGATTTGTAAACTCCAAAAGAAACAAGTTTCAACATAGCACACCCTGTGATGAGCAACTGCAGTAAACCTCAGCTATTAAGAGAGTCTGAAAGCAATACCGACTATTAGCAGATTTTAATCTATTTTTCTCAGCGGGGTGGGATACAAAATGTAAATAGATACACTGGAGAACAGCAACTACAGGTACTGTTAGAACCAGGCCTGTGATCTCATTATGTGTTCCAGTAGCACTGAAGCAATTTTCTACTATGCTAGTCTTCAATAGAAAGGAAAACAAAACAGTAATTTTTGTTTTAAAGAAAAATCAGCTAATATTGGCCCTTAAATTCAAGACTTGCACCTGAATTTTAAAAGGTGGAATGATAAGAAAAATCCCTTCTGACAGGGAGATTTTATGACTTAGACAAGAAGTGTGTTACATGGTTGTAATTTCCAGCAGGGTGTGTTACCTTTCCCATCCCACAAGAATGCCTGTCTTGTGATTTTTTTTTTTATTTAAAGTTCTTTGTGGGTGGGTGTCTGAGAAACCAAACCATCAGATAAGCAACATTTGTTTCTCAAACTTGGTTTATTTCAGCATTTCCTTTATCCACTAAGCAAATATGTTCTTAATAATTTCATAAACCAGATCTGGTTTGGCTACTTAGAATATTTAAATTTAATCAAGGTTTACTGAGCCTTAATTCAGGTTTCTGGGGTTTTTTTTTGTTCTTAATATTGCAGGTACATCTGTGATTACACCTACTACACTTCTCTGTATTATGGCAATGGAAAAGCTGCTTTCATCCACGTCCCTCCATTATCTGAGTCAGTAACAGCAGAATTTCTAGGAAAAGCATTACAGACCATTATCTTAGCAATGTTAGAACAGTGTGTGGAACAAAGAGAGATGGATCATAGAGGGGAAAAATGATGATTTCTTAGAATGCAATTCTTTACCTCTTAAATGAAGCAGTTCTAAAGATTATTTAAAACACACACAAAGGATTTTATAGCCCATGTTATTTTCAGTGAAATTTCCTTGCAAAACCCAACCAACCATTTGCAACTCTTAGAAAAGGCTTGAGGGGAAAAAAAAAACCCAAATGATTGGTGGTTCATATTGCTAACAATACAGTTGTTCAGATTTCAGAAAGCGTGAAACTGGACTGGAAACAATTTAGATGCTTAATCCTGGTTGTGTTGGTTAGAAAGACACGAATAAAGACTTGCTGACCCCAGATGGATGCTCACAGCTACAAGGACTCAGCACAGGATGGATGTTACCAGAGGCCCCCCTCAGCCCCTGTGTGAGTCCAGAGTTCAGGCCACAAAAAACGTGGCTATGGGAGAAACCATAACACACTTGGGCATTCTGGTATGTGGAGTTTTAAAATTCTGCCTTACTGACCTGCTGTAGATTCTCCTTTCCACATCAACAACAGGCTGTGACCCAGAATGACTTCAGAGTACAGAGAAAACTGGAAACCAGCAGGATCTGTAATGATCTTGGTAACTTGAATTTCAACCCAAAACTGCCACTTGCCCCAAATTCTCAGTGCCTGTCCCAAAGGAAAACCCCATAGTCCTTCCACAGCCCAAAGGCAAATCCCACAGCTAATCTGTCCCAAGAGAGGCAATCCTGGGGCACTGTGCTGTGGGGAGGGTTAGAGCATGTGAGGTTACCTACAGAACAGGAACCAAAGCAGATCCCAAAATGTAAAACCCAGGACTCCTGCACATCTCAAACAGCTCCGTACAGAAGTGCTGGTAGCACAGAGGGTCACAGCACTGCCCTTCAGCACACAGGCAATGTCCATGCCTGAAACTCTGCTGCCAGGACACAGGGACAAGATTCAATCAGTCAGTGGAACAGCACAGCAGCAGCTCAATCTGGACACCTGGGATTTCCTGAGGGAAACAAAAGCCTGTTCCTCAAGCACCACCAGTAAAAGGCCAAGACAAACGTAACAGCACAGGCAGCTGCTGGGGCTTTGGGCCACCACTGAGCCTTGTTTTAGTCAACATGCTGATGGCCAAGAGTCTGAGGAACTGGAAATGCCAAGATAATGCTGGTTTTCTTGGCACTGTCTTTTCCAGTGTGAAAACCAGGTGCTGCCTGGCTGTGCCTCACATGGGGATCACTCTGCAGGTAAATAAATAATTAGCAATGCTCACCTTATGCACTGGAACCGCCTCGTGCAAAACTGCTCAAATCTCAGACATGAAGGATCCAAAATCTGTGTCTCTGGATGAAGATGCTTTTGATTTCTACCAAACAATGGCAGTACTGACCTCCTATTAAGAGTAGCTCAGTTAGATGCAGCCAGAAAGGGCAGAGGAAAACCAGAGCAGCTTTACTCTGAGTTTTCTAACCTGTGCTTGCTTTGCATAAGGAGCAACAAAATCAGAAACAAGAAAATGCATACAGAATTCTTTTATTTAACTTAAATCATGTAGTACTGAAACTACTAGAAAAAAGCAGAGTAAGAGAAACTAAAGGAGCCTTAGCTTCAGCCATTCAAAATAGACAAAGTTTCTTCTTCTCATAATGTAAAGAATCCCGAGTATATCGCAATAACAGGAATAAATTCTTACAACAGAATATACAAAAACATTTTGAAATTTTTTTTTATCTACTGATTCATTTTAATATAAACACAGGAATTTCTTTAGGAATAATTTATACACAGCAAGTCTTTTTATGTAATAAATTGGCCATGTTATTTTTTAATTTTCTCTTTAAAAAATTTAAACAAGAAAAATTGGAAAATGTATTTGCAACTGCATCCATTCCTTAGCACTTTCTATTTTTTTGTCCCAGAGGTAGACAAACTCTGGCCAATCCTTTCATCTCAAACCTCACTGGTTCAGAAAACAGAAGAAGAGAAAGGTGTCCCTGTCCACAGCAGAGAGGTTGGATCTTCAAGCTTTTTAAATAACAATAAATAGGGACCCTGCCTTGCTCATTTCAACAAAGCTTCCAATGGTGCTCAACAACTTTAGAGGCTGCACACAAGCATTTAAAGTGATAAGAAATTTGTAAATAATTCTTCAATAGCCATTACCAAAACCACCTTCCCTCTTTCCCTTCCGCAGTCACATCCTTCAAAGCCCCCGTGGTGCAGGTGCTGAGCGGCCCCGAGAGCCTGGGGAGCAGCAAACCCCGCTCTGTTTCCCCACCAGTGAGGTTCCTGTCATCCATGAAGGTAACTGCCCTAGACAGCAAGTGAAATGACCAGGTAAGATGATCCCACCCCAACCAGAGGGCTCTGGAAGACCAGGATACTGAAGATACAGAACATTTTCCCAACTCCTTTATGCACTCTCTGTATGCTGGGTCACAAAGCGTGGGCGGGACGGGGGAGAGGGACAAGCCATGAATTGGACAAGTCAGCGATTCCTTTTTGGCATATTGTAAAGCTAACTAGTAACTGGTACCATGGAAAAACTGATCACAGACAGACACACCCACACACAGACACAGAAAAGTGCCCTTAAATTATATTTTAGGCATTTATAAACTACTATCATTTTATAAAATTATTCTATGTACTTACAAAACGCAATGAAACATGTAATTAGTTCTTGTAAACCAGATCTTCGTCAACTGACTACCCGTAATCTACTGGACTTAAAGCCCTATTGAAAATGCTAATTAATGGTTACTAATCAACGGAACGCATACCCAAAAAAATATTTATGAGCACACACACATATGCACACACACAAACTAGTGAAGTCCTAAGGTACTTGCAAAACAGGCCGACCGTAGGTGAGAGATCTGTTCAGGCTGACGACCAACTATTGTCACCCTCCTGGTAAGGAATTTACTGCTCCAGCTGAAATGTCCAGAGGTTCATTTACAAGTACCAATGATCAGAATTGTGACACCTGAGCAGTGATGCTGTCCCATGTAGATTAAGATCAGGGTACTACCTCAAACTTCTGTCAAGCCCTGTGTCTCTGCAAATCCCCACTGCTGCGTCCTTTGTTTTCAGGTGTCTCCCCACAAACTCCTCCGTGCTGACTGACCCAGCTGCTCCATGTCAGAGGCTGTTCAGCACCTCTGAGCAACCACTTCGGAATCGAGGTGTCCTTCAAAGCCCTCCTGTCTATCTGAGTTCTGTATCTTCAGCACCCCTGGCCACTTGTGGTGTTTCTACACATCATTCTTCAATAATTGTCTGCACATCTACTCATGGGTTAAGTTGCAATATCTGGCTTTATCACTGGTTAGTAAGGAGTGGATCCCTTGCACCTTCCTCCACTGTTGTTCAGCCCAGTGATTGAATACACGGTTGACAAACAAAATAAGAATAACAGGAAACAAGTGTTACTTGTACTAATGGAATGAAAAGGGTTTAAATATATATATATATCTATATTATAGATATACATATGCAGATATATATATGTATATATAGATATATATGTATGGAGTTACACCAACAATAGGAGCGTTGTTCACTTAGACTCGGATTGTACCCAACACCCCTCAGCAGTTCCCAGAGGGCCTGGCAGCAGCTCCCTCTGGTCACCACTCATCCTACACAAACTGGGTTTGCTTTCCTTTAAGAGACCAAGAGGAGCATCAGTGCGGCCGCAGCTGGAACCACACAGCACTGGGCACCGGCTGGGAGGAGCAGGGGCATCACACAGGGTGGCTCCACACCTTGCACCGTGCTCGGCTGCCACCTCTGGTTCATCATCCCGCCCAGGGAGCCCCTGATTCAGTGCCACGGCTGTGTTTGCACAGCAGTTGTGTTCCCTGCAGCCAAACCACCTCCTCTGCCACGGGCACTCTGCAATGCCAGCCAGGAGAGCCCCCCAGCCGAGCCCTGCAGTCCCAGCCGCCTGCTCCCCTCGGTGACGCCAGCTCCTTATCCCACTGCATCGAAACATCTTGGTGCCATTCGTCAAAATGCTGGTTTTCAGGGCTGGGTGGGCTTTTGTGTTTAATTTATAAACAAACTGGATTACTTTAACTTTATTCAAACATAGCTGAAGTTCTAAATAAATTTTCCATACCAGACAAGCCAGTGGTCTCAGGGAAGAACAACATTACAAACCATATTATGACTCTATCAAGCCAACATTAATTCTCAGTTGTTCACATGCACAAACAACTCGATTTACTGTCCAAGGGAAGTCTGCATGAAAAACCCATGTGAATAAAGCTATTCAAAATGCACAAAACACAACAAAAAAAGCTATGGAAACAAACAGAACGAAAAGGGAATTAAGCTTGAATCGCAAACACAGAATGCAATGGTATCATGAAGGTGGTTTGGTCCAGGAGAGCTGACTGCCATCACGCACACGGACGCGAGGCCTCGTGGCTGTCTTCTACTGAAGTGCTTTTTGAAATGCTTCTCGTGATGCTACGTCATTAGTGTTTCTTCCTAATGCATTGTAAAACCACCTATGTACAATTCTACAAACCAGTAACTCGGACAGTTTTAACAAAACCCTCCTAGCCAGCTGAAAGATCTGAGGATCTCCAGTTGTGGTAATCAATATGTGCAAGGGAGGGGAACAGCCACTGCACCGAAAGGTCACTAGAACATCATCAAACACGGAAAACCAAACCAATCTAGTGAAAACTTCCAATTTTGCTGGTTTCTCAGGACTAGGGAGAAATGCTCCCTCCAAAGACAAGCTGTAGTAATTAACCACAGCGCTGTGTATCCAAGAGGCCGGGTGTAACTCCAAGTAGCCAAGCACCACATTACTCAGATACCACAACCAACACCTGCACGAACAGCTGCCAGAGCTGGAAAAAGGGAAACATTATACAGCAAGTTGATGGCAAGTTCATTTTAGTCCTGTGTGCTTGTAAACCAGTTACACGCTGCCAGAGGGCAGTTAAAGTTTGATGGCTGGTCCATCAGAATCCACAGTTATAATGCATATAAACAGGGGAAGAAAAGGGAACTGACTTTTTACTGGCACATTAAAAGAAATCAATTCCTGTTAGTTTTAGAAAAAAAAAAAAATTTAAAAATCAGTGCTCTCTTCAAACAGAAGCAGCAAAGACCAAAGCTGTAAATTTGATGTAGTATTATCATCAGGCAGCCTGTGACAGGTTTTGGTCAAGAAAGCAATACCATCCCCTATAAGCCAATTTATTTTTGGGTTCTGATTTAGCCAGTTATCTTTTTGATGCTTGTGACATCTGAGCAAGAGCTGGCAGAATGACTTGGTCCATTCTACTGGACAAACAGAAAGACCATTCCCTTTAGTATTTTTTCTGGACCTTCAAACATTGTAAACATTTGATTTCTGTAACAGATTTCAGGAAATACTCACAATTTGAAGTTTCCATATCAGGTCAGCTGCATTTCCACTCATCCAAACACACAGCATTTTGCTGCTGACCCAAGAGGTGCTGTGACAGCATATTAAAAAGCCTCTGTGTTTCCTTAAAGAATGGTCACCCTAAGTCAGATAACTCTTGGATTTCTCCTCACAACAACAAATGTTAAAAAATAGGAGAAACCCTTTGGAATTGAGGCAAATATTCTGAGGTGACCCTCTGTGACAGGCAGTGACTGTTCCCCTCCAGAACCTAGAGCATGTGGTATATGGAGTGAGAGGTTACCAGTATCAACGGCATTTATTGGCTGCTGAGAAATGTGAGATGTATTTTTTTTTTTATATACACACATATAAAAAAATAAGAGTGAGGTAGATAAATGTTTGAAAAAAAAAATCAAAAACTGTCCCCCTGTCATACTCTAAAACCCTTATCTCAGTATTTAAATTCATTATGGGGCATCTCTACAGTGATTTAAACTGATATCACAAAATAAATAAAAAATCCTACATAGAATACCTTCTTAATTAACTTTTTTGTCTTTTTCATTTTCAAAAGGGAAAAATAACTATGGGACAGAGGCAAGAGAAGATAATGGGACCTAAACTACACAAGCAAAAAGCACTACAAACTTTTTAAAATCTCCAGTCAAAACTAGCAACCAGTATATTTTAATTAATTGTTCTAACTCAAAAGATTTGAACATTTCCATCCCAGAACCACCTCTTCCTGCCATCGTTTGGTTGGATCAGTGCTAAACAAAGGCCTAGACTGGAACTAAGGTAAGATGAGCAACTGGTAAGACTCCTTGGGTGTCGGCTTCCTGACGGCCCCTCCTTCCCCTCGCACCAAGGCTTCTGCAACTGAACAAACAAGCTCACTCGTCTTTTGTTCTGAGGTTTGGTCTGTGATTTAAGCCACAAGCTTGGACTTGTACAGGTTTCCATAGCTGCCAACACTTCACTGTTTGCCAGCCAAGCCGCTGGCCCCAGCTCCGAGCTTCCCACCAGTCCCACGGAAACAGCGCGGGAGCTTCCCTTTGGTTGGGGGGGTTTCTTCACTGGGGGTGGGAAGTGCAGCTCAGGTGCCCTCCACGAGGGCTCCCCTCCACGAGGGCTCCCCTCCACAAGAGCTTCCCCATCAGGAAGGTGAAGAGCTGGGGCTGGCTGGTGCCAGATGATCAATGGCCACCCTAGGAATGCCTGGCATTGCCAGCTGCACCTGGCACAGCTCTTGTCCACAGGGTGAAAGTGTTAAAAGAACTTTTTAAGGATCAGTGACCCAAAAGCCTGGTGTCTGCTGTTGTACCCAACTAATAATTTAAAAAGAATACATGTGTGTGTGTGTGTGTGTCTGTGTGGGATGGGCGGGTGGATGTGTGCCACGACCAGAACGAGCGGGGAGGGCAGGAGGGGTAGGACCCTTGTACAACAATGAATATAAACACTGAACAAGAATGTACTAAATAGTTAACCTTTTGTTTCTGACCTGAGTTTGTATCACGCCTTGCACTGTAAGAGACTTGTGTGCTGTCTGGGCAGAGGTTAGTGGGAAGGAAGGAAAACTGGGGCTTAAAAACACTGCACCACAGCACTGCCAGAGTATTCCTGTGCAGGGTGTCCCTTCTTTCTCCTTGTCCCCCTCCAAAACCCTGTAACCCACACAGCCAAGATGTTGTAAAACAACTAATGGGAAGGAGAGAAAAAAAGAAAAAAAAAAAAAAGAAAAAAAAATGTATTTATAAAAAGGCATTAAACAGTTCATGGCAAATCATATGAAAGGTATCAGTTACTGGGAAGGAGGAAGTAAAAGTTACACACTATAGTACAAAGCATAAGAAAATTTGTTGAAGTGGAAGGGAAGGGAAGGAGGGCAGACCTGAAGGTTTTCATAGATTAAATCCACAAAGATAAAGAACAAAAAAAATAGCAGCTTTTTTCTGTACAGACATATAGATGAGTATCTGAACCGTAAGAAAGTTATAAAAGTGACACAAAAGACAATGTGTATGCAAATGATCCATGGTCTAACATAGAACTGCAAGACCCTTCGAGAAGTCTCAATAATAAAGAGAAAAGGTCAACAAAGCATCATATACTTGAATCCGGTTACTGCTTTTTTTTGTCTTCTCCAATTTATGTTTCTAGGTGTTTTTTCCTTGCAAGCCTGTGAAGGAAGGCAGGCTGCAACGATGGAGATCTCGGCCGCTTATTTTCAGGTTTTCATAATTCATTTTTGGCGGGCGGTTGACTTTTTTTGTACACCTATTTGTTTAGCTCACCACTGCCAGTTTTGTCCAGAATTCACTGGGATGGGGACAGGGGTGGAGGGAGGGCTGGTTCTTTACCCCATCCCTTTTATCTTCTCCATCACAAGAAAAAAAAAAAAATCACATTTTGTCCAGTTTTGAAAAAAATATCTAGACAATTTGACTTTTTTAAATTTTTTTTTTAAATACCAGTGCATGACTGAACAGAAGATATTGGTCAGGATCTGTTTTGAACAGAGCAGTTGATTACTGTGCTCCTTCCATGACTACAAAAAAAAATAGAAACTAAAAAACCAAACGAAAACAAACAAAGAGTTCATTTTTTTTGGCAAAATTTGGCAGCGTTGAAAATGGTAACAGCCTTGGACGAATGATGGCCCTTTTTTATTCTTTTACATGTTCCTAAAAAGATTAAAGAGCAACATTAAAAATCCAGTCCTTTTTTTAGTTTAGGGTTTTTTTGTGTGTGGTTTTGTTTGTTTGTGTTTTTTGTTTGTTTGTGTTTTTTTTTAATAAAGACCTACAGTGTTAGGCAGGTGCTTGCAGGGGTACCGGGAACCACCTGGCCTGCGATATCTTTGATCTGATAAAAGTGCTGTACGGTTGAACTTGCACGCAGATATGTTTCCCATTATGAAGCAAAAAGAGAGACAGAAAGAAAGAGAAAGAAGAGAGAGGAGAGAAGAGAGAGAGACATCAGATCTCAAGTTTTCTGTTGCTATTAAGTGTTAACATTAAGAGTTTTAAAAGGCCAACTGTGTGCCCCATGACTGGAGTCCTTGACTGAAACAAACATCTGCTTGCATATTGAAAAAAAAAGAAAAAGACGGTAACTTGTTTACTGAAAAAAGGGTTCTCCCAAGTGCAGCTATGGCAGTTCTGAAGATCCACTGAGGTACAGTAGGCTTTTGAATATATTGTGATTTTCTTTCTTTCTTCCCCCAATGCCTGTGTTTGTGTGTGTTTTGTTTCTGCGGGGCTCCGAGGATCAGCAGGCCGAGGACTGGGGCAGCGGCAGGGCCCTCTCGTTCTTGCGGCCCCCGTTCATGTGCGCGTACGGCTGTCGCTCCTCGAAGCTGGCCCGCAGCACCACCACGCCAGGGCCGTTCTCGGCCTTGTGTCCTGAGTGCTTGTCAGTGGGTTGCAGGGTGGAGGAGGGGTCTAAAGGAATGCTCTCCATGTTTTCAGTCTCCAGGTCAAGCTCCTCTGTGTCCGGAGGCTTGTTCTCTTCACTGTAGAAGAAGGAGACCTCTTTGAAGGCTGGGTCCAGCTCGTCTTTGATGCTACCGATGATTTCCAGGAAGGAGGGTCTCATTTTGGGGTTGTACTGCCAGCACATGCGCATCAGCTCGAACCTGGGCAGGGAACACACAGGAGAAACATTTACTGAGGTGTTTTAGAGCCATGACTGGGTCAGACCACGCGCTTTAGAGAATCATTCCATCCCGAGGGAAGCCAAAGTGACAGAACTTTCACAGGCTGAGATCCCGGGGCTGTGGGTTCAATACCCATAACCAGCCCTTTATTAAACAGTTGGACTTGATGATCCTGGTGGGTCCCCTCCAACTCACAATACGCTGTGAATCTGTGTCACATTTCCACCTTCCTTCTCATCACTCATTTACTCCCATACCTCCCACCTCACCTTTTCTGATCCCTCCCACGCCTTGTGTCTCATGGGTACCCGACATCCAGAACCATTTCATATTTTTATTCTGACTTGGCATTTCTCCTTTTCCTCTGAATTACCCTGTGCTTACTCAGCCATAAACTACATGATTGTAGATACTCTTGGAGTTTCTTTTCAAACAACTCATCCCACCCCATCAATACTGACTTAGAAAAAAATTAAACTAGGAAATACAAGCAAGGTAAAGCACTGCCTTCTTCCCCTGAAAGAAGAAAATTACATTAAAATTAATTGCAATCCCCAGTGGACATTTGCCAATCTCAAAGACCTTCTCTAATATTTTTATTTTAAAATTAGGTTGTTTTCATTTATGGCCAGGGATGCATTAATATTTTACGGAGCGTGAGATCATCCGTTTAAGCACATCCATGATTAGATCTGTACAATGTCCCATGCTGGCAAAACAAAACCACAAAATGAAACACTAATACAGCCATAATGAAAACAGCATTTTCATGACACAGCAAAATTGGATATTCCCAGGAGATCGCCCTGAGCTTTAAACATAACACAAGAAAGGATTTCACTGTCTGTGAAGGTGGAATAGGGATGTCTTCTGCTAACACAGTGCAGTAATAGGACAAATTTAAATAAGAAAAGGAAGATTAGCATTAATTCTTCGAGCCAATCCTCTGTGTACACAGTGCTCAGAGGAACACGCTGTGTGGAGGAAGTCACTGCTGGCCAAAACTACTACTCTGTGCTAGAGCAAGAATGGATCTAAAAATAATATAAAGCCAAGAAAGATTAGTTAAGGTAATGCACATCTCTGACTCACCTGCCAGCACTGGGACCTGCAGCCCCAGTCAGACCCCCTTGGCTTGCTGGGGTTTATTTCCCACCTCTGCCAGCCTTCCCTTAAGCCAGGTCACCTAAACTTTTAGCTTTAATTCTAAAGAACACCACCATATTTCCAACTTCCACAGATTTTTGGAGCTCAAATGAGCAATTCTATTTCATCTTTTCATTAGCTCTTACTGCCTTGTACCTTCAGTTTACCAGATCTCTGCATCAGTGTGGAACGATTTTATTTTAAATTATATAGAAACAAACAAACAACAACAAAAGAATTTCAGTCACTTTGTACAGGACCTCAGACTAATGTCTCTGCTCTAGAACAACCCTTCCAACAGGGCTGACACTGAGCTGGAGAACCCTGGGCTCTACAGCCCATGGTGGGTGTGGAGAGAGTTTGGAAGTCCTGGCCTGAAACAAAACCCCAGCAAAGAAAGCCCCTGCCCAGAAACTCAGGAAATTGGGAAATACTGTTGCACCTCCACTGTGTTCTCAGCTGAAGTGAACCAGCAGAGAGGGCAAGTGGCTGTGTTTGGGCTGCAAACACTGCTGAGTGCTTCAACCAAACCCAAAGCAATCTTCACTGAAGTGCATCTGAAGTGCCCAATATCCCTGCCAGAGCTCCACTGGCACTGCTCCGTGTGAACAAACGTCAGCCACCTGAGAATGGCCTTGTGACACCCAACAAGAGCTGGCAAAACCAGTCTGTGCTGGGAGAACTCCCCGGGTACTCAATGCTGCATTGTAACCGCACGTAGACACGTAAACACTGCCCAACTCCTGCTTGTTTTTGAGTCTGTGGAAAGCCTTTCAGAGCAAAAGCAAAGCCAGACTATAAAACTGCACCGTACCCTCACCCACAAGCGGTGAGGAAAGCTTGAGACATAAATATATAAAATCCATTTCTGTTACTTCATTGCTGTTTCCCTTCCAGCTGACTGCTGTGTCCCTGAATAGAAGCTTGGCTGGAGCCAGGAACTCTGGATATTCGCTGGCTCTGCGCCCCGAGGCCTAAGGGCAATGCTAAGGAGATACCACAAGCAGCGGAGTAATGCATGTGACATCAGCACAAACAAGGACATGTGATGTTTCTTTTAAGCCATTCCAGATTTAAAAACCCTACAGAGTTCCCATAAAAGGATTTTTTTTCCTTTTTAACTCTGTGTGTTCGCAGGCCTTGTTTACATTATCTTAAACAAAATAAAAACCTTTCCAATAGACAATGGAGGAATTTACAGGCTGTTAATACAACCTGAGCAGATTTATAAAGTACGTTCCTGACTGGTGGCAAGTGAACTCCAGGGAGCTGGAGGCACCACCATGGGTTAGGGGAATAGCCAGCTTCCCTCTGTGCATCTTTTGCTCAAGCAACTGAGCAGAAACCGAGTTCTGTTTTGCACCGAGACAATTAAAAAAACAACAGAAAATGGTAAGTTCCTATAGAAGCTGCATTCCATTTGTGCTTTGCAAAGCACTTGATTTGGTGGGGAAAAGCAAAAGGACCTCGCCTCCCCTGCTGGTGCCAGTGCCTCTGCAGAGCAGACCCCGGGTTCTAAGCAGGAACAAAGGGAAATCAGCACTGCGTAAATAGTCTACAATGCATGTGGGGGAAGCAATCCTGCTTCAAAAACAGAGTGGAATTCCAGCCTCCACAACTTTTAAAAGCCCCATGGGAACACACTGTCTGAGAGCTTCAGCTGTACCAAATCTCGGTGCCACGCAGCCGTCACCTGATGAGCAGTGCCATAACAATGGGAGGACATAAAAACATCACTGAGTGCACAGGAAGAGGAGAAAAACAGCAAAGCTTCTCCTGGCACCGTCTTACTGAACCATCTGTCTTATTGCATGGTTCTGTCTGCAGAGCCACGCGAGCTATGCCAAGAGGGTGTAGCATAAACACAACTGAGGCTTGTTTCACCCTGTACAAGAGTAAAGAGCCTCCAGAAATACCCTTCCCTTTGTGCTTTGCCCTTTTCACAGGGATTCACCACCTCCCAGCCACAGGACAACCCCCTCTAGAATCCCCCTTTTCCCGAGCATCCTCTCCACACTGTAGAACAGGATCTCTCCAGCTCTACCTAAAAGCTACTGACCCTCTGCTGCCGGGGTTAGGGGAGCACAGGCACTGACAAGCACGGCAGGGATGGAGACACAGAGTGTCCCAGCCTGCCTGAACCCTGCAGAATTCATGGAGGGGAACACGAGGTCCTGAGGGGAGCTCCTGCTCCGTGGCTGGAGGGTGCAGGGCTGTGTCAACATCACATCACCCGCACGGCTCAAAATAGCAGATTTGGTGACAGCAAGATTTTTCTCTCTGTTCTCATCTGCACTTCCCCACAGCAGTTACCTCCTCCACCTGTTCTGGAGGTTTCTCTCTGTCAGCACACTCCCCTCTCTCCAAAGCCAGGTCCACTGATGTTCTGACCAGAACTTCAGTTGCTTCCAAGTCAAACTAATTTAAAGAACAAAGTCCCTGTGATTTGTAGCTACTCCATGAGACACAGGAGCACAGAGCTTCCCTTCTCACCTGCTTCCAGGCAGCACCAGGCTCAAGTGGCCTCCCTGCAGCCAGGCTTTGCTTTTGGGACATTTTGAGTTAATATGAGGAGTCAATACTAAAGTGTCACAGACCAGTCTCCACCAGCAAGAATTTGTGCTGCATAAAAAGTACCTCCCACTAGCAGACACACCAAGAAACCTGTCTTTAAACACAATCCTTTAGCAATCTCCACAAAAAAGAGGGTCTCTTGGTTTACAGAGGGTTTCATAAAGCACTGGAGAACACAGTGGCCTGGAACATGCTGGGATGCAGGGTAAGATCCAGGTGCAATTTCAGGGCTCTTAGATACTGTTAGAAACACACTTCTGCCCATGTCCTGATTTTTCTGTAGGTCCCCAGCTGTGAAGGAGGTTACTGGGTCCTGGAGAGAACCTCTGCCTACAGAGTAGGTCTGACCCTGCCAGCAGTGTGTGGGTGAGGACTGGGAGCAGTGGGGAGCTCACTGAGGGTGGCACAGCACTGTCACAGCATCCTGGGCAGGGAAAGAAGTGAAAACATGCAAAGAATAAAGCACCACAGGAATTTAAGAGGTTTTCTGATTGCCAAGTGCATGTGCAGGGAACAAAGGTGAAAGTTACTCCTGGAGTTCCCTACTGTTATTCCTACAACAGCCTATTTGAATTTCAGCAGATTTGGGCGTCTGTACTAAAACAAAGACAAAACAAGCTGAAAGGGAGCAAAAGCAAGTCACAATAAGGTCATACTTTTTTTTTTTTTCTTTTTACATTTGGGATAAAGCCAAGGTGTTTTATCCTCAACTTTATCACTAAAAAAAAAAACAAACCAAAAAATCACCACTAATGTGCCTTAGGTCTAAGTTCAGCCTCATTCCTTTTTCTGACAGAGCAAAGCAGCACAATTCAAAGGCAGATTTTTTTTATTCTGCACCTCTGCACTGTCAGGCTGAATCCTGCTGGGCAGAACCAACGTGTGAACAACTTCTCCATGTGGAGTAGCACAAGAAAGGTCTTGGCTGTTACACACTGGTGCAAAGATTTGCTCTGCCAGACTTTAACCAAGTTCTCTCAGCTCACAAGCCAGGACCTTGAAAGTGGATTCATCCAGTAGCAACAGCCCTGGAGCAGAGGAGATTCCCTGAGGAGGGGGAGGAAGGAGAACTGGGTGGGCTGCAGCAGAGACAACTTCTGGCCTGACTCCCCTCCCATCCCTGCTCAAACCACACAAGCCCCAGCTTAACAGGGAATTTCTAATGCTGGATCTCTCCCCAGTGAGTTTGTTCTCACTGCAGAGGTGCTTTCCCTGTGAACCCAGGGAGCTGAACCCATCACATCCCCGTTCTTCTCCATTTGTGCCCAGCCCCACTGCACAGCTCTGGCCGTGTTAAACAATGTCCAGTCAATCCAACTGCCAGGAATTCTCCACAGCATCTCGAAAGGGAAGGAATGTGAAACCAAGGAATCACATGGCAGCTACACCTCCCCCTGCATATACCACCCACCCCCCTCAAACAACAAAACAACACTGCCTGTCATCTGAAACCACAGCCAGGCTCCAGCCAAAAAAGCTATTTTCCTAAGAATTCCAAGCAGCTGAGGCCCTTAAGTGATTGTATCCCTTCTGTGGGCCTCCAACAAATTTCAATAACTGCAAGACACAGTATTTCCTTCCCAAAAGTCAGTTTGGGAAGTATATCAAAGCAATAAAGTCTGAACAACTGAAACTGGTGTACACAAAGGCCAGCAGAAGTATTTCAACAATGTAAAGCTAAAAACTGAAGCTGCTGCACTGCACACCCTCCGCTGCTGCAAGGCTTTGGGTCGATCCTGGGGCAGGGAGAGGTTTTTTTCTGTGGAAAACTTGACCCTGAGCTTGCAGGGAAGGAAACTGTTAGCAGGGGGGATTTGTTTATTTCAATGGGACAAGTGCTGTGACTCAAACTGCAGATATAACCCAGCTTCAGACACATTGATTTATCTGTGTGCTGAACTAAAAAGTTGAATTCCAGTGTTTACACACATTTCAGCTTGTTCCATTGCTCTTTTCTCTCTTTATGCTCAACAGAATTGCCTTAAGCAGAAGAGATATGATTTAGGCACAGAGCCTCCTGATGTAGCAAATGTCACTTATGAAGTGACATTTTTATTAAGCCTAATTTTATTCAGTTACACAAAGCTTGGATTTCGTTTGCTTATTAGAGAAGATAGCCCGAGGTGAGATTCTGGCCACAAGCAAAGTTGTTTTCTGGAATGTCTCAGTATCATCAAATAGTGGATTGACAGGGACTGTTTGAGCAGCCCCTCCTGTGGCAGCTGGCAAGAGCAGACCCTGCAGGGGTCAGGAGGCACAAGCTGTGCCCACAGGGCAGTGGTGGCACTTACAGCATGTCGGGACAATTGTCTGGCTTTTCCAGCAGCCCCCCTTCCATGACGAAGCGCAGCACCTGCTCGTTGGTCATGCCCTGGTACGGCTGCTCCGCCAGCGTCGCGATCTCCCACAGCACCACTCCGAAGGACCTGCAGGGAACATCACAGTGTTAGGGCTCCCAGCCATCTTTACAAGGGTGTATTTCTTACAAGATGCTGAGTGCTGGGTCTCCATGGGTATTTTCTAGGTGTCTAGGGGTATTTTCTTTTTTCCAGAGAATTCCAGTTGCTCAAAAAGCACGTGCCTGTGGTGACAGTCACAACCCCTCCCTCAAGAGACTGCTGACTTCAAACACCTCCACTCTAGTGAGCAAAGGGCTCAGGTGAGAATAACTCAGCTATCCCTTTGTGACATGCATGTAACTATGTTCTTGAAACAGAGCTTCCAGCTCCTTCCAGATAACTACAAAGGACAGCAGAAGTGAAAAAAGCAGTTTGTCTAATAATAGGAATTGATTACTGGCAAAGGAAGATAAGCATAGTTATGTAATTGGGTAGTTTGGACGTAAGTATTGACACTTTCTAAAAATACCTCCATTTAAAATTAGATTATTGAGCAGACACAGCTCAAATTGTCTGTCCTGCAATGAAGAGTCAACTACTTTTAGAGCTGCTGGTCAAAGAAGGAAAATTTGGATGTTGTCTGACTTCTGTGGTAAAATGCTGAGTCAAGCTGAGTGAAAAACACGCAGTTCCACTGGGGGGGTGTTATGAAAACAAGGAGTCCAGTGTCATTAGCTGGTTATGGCCCAGTGGTTTTGTCTTTCAGCTATCCCTGGGATCTAAACTGGTTTGCATCTGGAGCCAGAAGCCACAAACTGCCTTGCAATTGTTTTCCTTTTAGGGGAGGGAGGGACAGGGGGTCAACTCAACATTTGAGTGCCTTTGAAGCTTCTTTGATCATGGCAGGGATAACAAGGACAAGTCTTGCACACCTACTCTTCAGATTATCCTAGCAAATAAACTCTGGTTGCTCCTTCCAGGCAACTACCAGCCCTGAAAGAATGCAAGATGCTGAGGATTTATTTATAGAAATCCACCCTCACCGTGAACAGTATTCCATTAATTTTAAAATGTCCTCCCTTCCCTAACTACAACAAAAACAGCCCTGTCTAATTACCTCATTCTTCAGCCTGAAAAGCAATAAAAGAATGAGTTGCTAAAATAAAGCTCCACCCTTCAAACCTCCAGACACTCTTCCTTCCTGCAGTTGCCATTTCACCTTACAGCTTATAAATCCTGGACTCCAAACACTCAACAGGGTTTTGTCTTTTTGACATCTTGGCTTCTAAAACTGATCTCGAAGAACATGGGACTACATGTCACAATATCTGCCCAGAAGGACAGGAAAAAACAATCTCAACCTTTTGTTTACTGTTTGATGCAAATAAATGTCCCCCAAAACAGCCAAGTTCCACAGTTTACACTGAGTAACTTCAAATCTGGACCAATAAAAGGATTCAGGGAATTTTTCCAGCCATGAAGAGACCTCCAGTGTATAGTGCCTGGTGTGAAAGTCACTGAGAAAGAATGATCCTTTTAGCCATAAGCAGATCAAGGAAATAGACATTAGTCTATAGTATTTCATGACATAGAAATAGTATTTCATGATAGTGTTAAGTCAAGTTCCACTACATTTGGAATTTAGATTGAAATTTCTCTGTAGCTGTGGATACATGTTCTAAACAAACAGCAAATTTCTCATGTTGAGCCCGTTTTTTTGTGCCTCCAGACAAGTACACCCCTGTGAACCAAATTTCAAGAGTAAATCACTTCCAACAATTAAGATGCCAAATCATCCCAAGGAGAAACTCTCTGAAATACCCATGAGTACTGTGAGCCTCCTCTTCATAAAACACTTTTTTTCCTCTCTATGCTTACAAGTAAAAATCTGTCAAGATTTTACTGCTCCTCCTCTTCAGCTTTCCAATCCTGTAATCACTAAACTACTTTCCACGCCAGGATATTCACTCAGATTGTCCCACCAATGAACTGCAATACTGTTTGCACAATCCTGCTTTGGACTGAGCAACCAACAAATGCCTAACCATGAAATCCCAGGATGGTTTGGGCTGGAAGGGGCCTTAAAGCCCATCTTGTTCCACCTCCTGCCATGGGCAGGGATACCTTCTCCTATCCCAGGTTGCTCCATCCAATCTGGCCTTGGACCTTCCAGGGATGGAGCAGCCACAGCTTCTCTGAAGCTTTCTCTGTGCCAGGGCTTCACCACTCTCACAGGGAAGAAATCCCTCCCAATATTCAATCTAAACCTCCTCTCTTCCTTGTTAGGGAAACACACATGCACTTCCTGTAACCACTACAGCACTAATTTACATCTGACACCTTATTTGGCGTCACACCTAGGGGTTTTTGTTTGGAATCTGAGTTATATTTAAAGAATAACATCACTTAAGAGTCGCAGGCTAAAAGAAAGCATGAGTAGAACACAAATGGGACGTCCCCACTGCTCACCCTGAGCTGCTCTGAACCCTTTGAAGACAATGGCTGGACATGAAAATTCCTGTTGTGTGGCAAGAACAGGCAGCTCTGCCAACTCCTCACCCCAGGCTTGGTCAGTCCTACATCTGGGGATTTTCTAGTGATATAGTCCAAATTTCTGCCTGCTTTGTGAAGCCATTACAAGTCCCAAAATTCTTTTACTGGGGGGACTGCCAAAAGCATGCCTGTACTGTTCCATCAGATAAATGGCTGATACGGGGCTTCCCTTCGACTCAATGTGGTTGTTTTCATCTGCTTCCAAGTCTGAGGGTTACTGGATTCAAAAGAAAGTTACTAGCCATATGTAAAATAAAATTTAAGCATCATTCTGGTGCTTTGCTCTTTCACTTTAATTCCTCTTAGGAACTTTTCGTTCAGAGCTGGTGCTGACTCCAAACTCCTCAAGCTGCTCAAGGAAAATGCAGTTTACTCCGAAAACATCATTCCTACTGACTTCTAGACATTTGGAGGCAATCAGCTGCCAATTCTGTAACAGATCAGCAGTAAAAACATCTTGTTAGGAATAAAAGACAGGAGAGGTTTTGCCAGTACACAACCATCCTCTGCCAAGTCCTCCCTACCTATCTCCAAAAGCTGGGGGGTGTGTGGGAAATGGTTCCAGGGGATTAATTCTCCTAAGTACACGCCTCTATTAATAACTGCACAGATACAGCAAGCATGCAGTGTCCTTTGAAAGAAAACCCTATTTCTGCATCTTGCAGTATATAAAACAAGCAAACAAAGCTCCAAATGGAGAGGGATATGCACAAGGGACAACTCCCCCAAAAAGCCTGTGAGTGTACACAACCCATCTGGGGGAAAGTGATGTTATTTACACAGAAGGTTTTGATGGAAAAGCAGGTCAGCACTAGGAACCTTTCTATATTCTTGGCAACTTTAAATGCTTTTCCTGAAGGAGGAAAAAATGACAACTTGCTCTTCCAGGTGAAGGTAATGTCTTTCACTGCACAACTGATTTTACAACGAACAGCGGGAAACATACTGCCACCTCCAGTTTTAGAAATCCATTTAATTCTGCTCTCCCTGAGAGCAAAATTTAACCTCATGAGTTCTTGCTGAAACATGAACTCATGGAAGAAGCCAGTTACCTTTGAACAGACAGGAGAAGCAGTACTTAGTTAAGTCTACTAAAACAAGAAGAGAGGCTAGAAAGAAGGAGGTTAAAGCCATTTTTCAGAGCCCTTTTTTTGTTACCAGACATCGGAGTGTGTTGTGAAGACTCCATCTTTCAGCGACTCCGGGGACATCCAGCGGACAGGCAGCAAACCCTTCCCTCCTTTCCGGTAATAATCTGTCTCGTAGATATCTCTCGTCATGCCAAAATCTAGAAGGTAGAAATACTCTGAGTTTGTGTGAGAAAATGACAAACATTTCCCCTTCCTACAAGGCAGAGAATCACACTTGGATGTGAGGAATCTGTGCTGTGCTCCCACGACACTTGACTTTGCAGACACTTCAGCTGCTGCCTCGGGGCTGGTGACCTTCCCTCCCAACACCAACAGACTGTGCCACTGACATCAGGGGTGACGAGTCTGAATGGTTTAAATATAGGAATATGAAAAGTTCCAGCATTTATGCTCAAGCTTTGCAGTAAGATGAATCTTCTGAAGGTCAAATAATTTACTAGTTGTTCCCCAAACTCAGTGATTTTCTTTTTTTTAAGGAGCAAGGAGCTCCTTTAGTACTCACAACTATTCTGTTTAATCGAACAATCTCACATGCTGACGGAAATACTTCTCTTTGTTTTCTTTTTCCTATTTCCAAAGGAAATTCGCAGCTTCTGTACAATATTCCATTTCAAGTGCTACAGAGGATTATGCTGTTCATTTGTGATCAACACACCCAAATATTAAAGACATACTTCCGGTTTATATCCATGCTTAGCTGTAAATTCATAAGCATTTGCAAGACTTGGATCTAAAAATGTTCATCCCCCTGACTGTAACCCAGATTTATTCCAGTGTTTTTTTCTCTACAATCAGCCTGAGACAGAACTGCTGGGTCTCACACTTGCCCATTGAAACCAGTTACTGTGCTCTCAGACACCAACCAAAATGTTAATAAATTAGAGGTCAGCAGTCCTCTGACTGGTATTAAATGCTGTCTGAAGACACACAGGGCAAAATCCATTTTACCAACACAGACCTGTAATTGCCCCCTTTTTTTCCCCCTAGGAAATGTGTACAGAACTCCCCCAGCTCCCTCAGTTATCACCAGTCAGTGGTGAGTGACCAACCAGGCGTACCAGGGACACCGGCACCCTCGGCGATTATGACTAAAAAGCCCATCTGTGCAGCTCTTCCATCACTCCCACACACCAGGGTGACTTTATCCCGGCTGAATGGAAGATTCTTTCAAAATGTAATGCAAATAAGAAACAGACATGCAGTGAGCACAGGGTAGTGTGGCATAAAGCTCTTCCTCTGAGATCTGAACAGTCTGAGTTGGCGTGTTCCAGCCAAGATGCTCCTGAACTGTTTCTGCATGAAGGGATTTTCAATGCTGCTACATAAACAAGAGCAGTGCAGCACATTTACAAAATGCTTTTGGGGTAACCATGAACATGTTAAAGGGAAGAAATGCACCATATCTTCAGTTTACAGAATTGTAAAACAAGCTGATGGGGGCAGGAGGAGAAAACTGGAATGGGAAGGATTTAGGCTGACTTCCCACAAACCTGCAGAAAATACACAAAATCCCCAAAAGATCTTATTTCCTAATTAACTGACTCAAAATGAAATCATTTTTTCTTTCTCCCAAATGACAGGATTACTTACACAAATTATCAAAATAGCTGAGTTAAGCTCAGAGAAAAAGAATTAGTTTCCTACAGCAGAAGGCTGTTGCTATACACGTTATTTTAATATGCACAACTCAAAAACAGCCAACAGCTTAAAATCACTCTCTCTGGAGACAAGACTGAAAAAACTCATCTGACACTATTTTGGAGGGATGGTGAAAGGAAAAAAAAAATTGGTGATCTAACAGCAGAGCAGAAGAAAAGCCATTCAGCTGTCTGGGAAGCAGAACTCCAGTTTAGACTGGAAAGCACCCAGCTGAAGTCATTCCTCTTCCAACTCAGATATGATTTAAAATAATCCTAAAATTCTCATTCTTGAATCAATAAACAGGAGGTAGAATTATTTCTGTGCATTGACAGAAACATGAATGATACACCAGTGATAACTACATCATCTACCCAAATGTCTGCACTACCTGAATCTACATCACTTCCTCAGCAGCTCTTTTTAAACCCACATGCTGTACTGTTGCCTCACTGGACCAACAGCAAGCAGAGGTATTCCAGAGGTTTCAGCTCAGTGTTAACTGCTCACAGGTCTTAAATCACAGCAAGTCTTCACAAGCAACCTATTTCATTCTGCAGATATTCAAACTAGAGCTCAGCTTTAAAAATAAATTAATGAATAAATAGAAAGCCTTCTAGGATACTGAGTTTCCAGGATGATTCTATGACCTGTGCAAGGGTCAGGACAGCCCACCTCCAATTTTGACTGTGAAGTCCTCGGCCACCATGCAGTTCCTGGCGGCGAGGTCCCTGTGCACGAACTTGTTGGCGTTGAGATAGGCCATGCCGTCAGCGATCTCTCCCGCCATCTGGATCATCTTCTTCAGGGTCGGGGGTGCCTGCCCAGGGTTGTTCTGAGCAAGATGAAGATCAAACAATTAACAGACCACATCCATCCTCTTGTGCACATACTGTCCTCAGTTCTGTCCCTTTAATTTATCCACACTGGAATTTCTAGATCAAGGGCAAAAGCTGCTGAGCTCATTTTCTACATAGGCTGCAGTGACTCAGGGGCAAGTGACCTGTGTGTCATCTTTGTCCTTCAGACGTTCTATCATATGTGACAATTTTAGCTGTTAGACTGATGGCCTATGCATGAGAGTTTTTGCACAGGAGCTAAGATAACAGATATTTACTTTCCAGCAGGGGCAATGGGCAGGACACACAACATGAAACAATTATCCTTACACGTGTTCTTAAACCAGCCAATTTCTGTAACATCTTGATGAGAAAGTGTATCAGACAAGAGATCTAATGCAAATCTGGGAAAGAGGACTCAGTGACACAAGCAGGGACCTATTCCATGTGGCACTCTGGGCTGCCTCATGAAAGAGCTGCTGGAGATCACACAACAGCTCATGTTTTGTCCTTAGACTGAAGGAGAAGGGCAGGAAAGGCTAATTGCCTGCTGCTTCCAACGTGAGGCTGTCTTGTTCAAGATGATTCAAACTGAAGAAATAAACCTCCAGCAACTCATGACTCACCTCTGTGTCTGGCCTCAATGATCTCAGGTAACTTTTGAGGTCCCCACGTGTCATCAGCTCCATGATAACCAGTGTAGGCTGGCCCTGAGAAACAACACCAAGCAGCCGAACCTGGCAGAGGAAAAACAAATGTTCAGTACAAGTATGCAAGTACAGCTAATTATCATTTATTCATGTTGATATGTAGCCCTGTGGGAAAGGTCTGAATGTAGATTTGGTTCCAGTCTCTGACTGGGGTTTCACAATAGTACTACAAAGCTGTGCAGAGTTGAAGTTAAAATCTCAATTTCTCACTTCAGGCAGGGCAGACATGCCCAGAACAGCCTCGTGTCAATGAGCACCAGGGCTGGATGAGTCACAGCCTCGTCACATCCTCAGCACTCACCACATGGTGACAGTTGAACTCCTTCATCACCGAGGCCTCGTTCAGGAACTCGATCCTCTCACGCATGCTCGCAGACTCATTGACCGTCTTGATGGCCACCCTGGTCTCTGGCTCATCCTTCACCACTCCCTTGGCTATTCCCTCATACACCATTCCAAAGGAGCCTTGCCCAAGCTCCCGACACATGGTGATCTTCTCCCGGGGCACCTCCCACTCGTCTGGAACGTACACTGAGGGGAGAGAGAACAGGCCCTGATGTTCCACTGCTGCCCGTGCTGGGAGCACTCCCTGCTCCACAACAGCAACTGCCCCACCAGTTCTGCTGCTCCAACCCCACACAGAATGCTGAGACCTTGCACCACATGTGCCATCAGGCCAGGGTCTGTCCCATACTGACACAGGGGGATGATGGCATACAAATAAATCTGAAAGAAAGGTGGACCTGAAGCGGCCTCACTATGGTACTGACATACTGAGATAGAAACAAGGAACCTCAAAGCACAAAACCCGTGTGGGAAGAGGCTCAAATCAATGCTTTGGGTTAAATCTTTTCTTGGAATCCTTGCTCTCCTAATTCTCCCAGACAGCATCAAACATACTTGATCATCTGTATCAGTTTAGTGTCTGCTGTATTCTCTATTAACACTGATTTTATGGCTGGAGGGGAGCAGACTCTGATCCAGCAATTCTTTGCATGGCATTATTCTGATCCCTTGCACAGACACCGTTGCACCAGCAAAGGCAGAACTTGCTGCTGCTGCTACAGGTCTTTGATGTGAGGTAGAAGAGAGCTCTCAGAAGGTGACTGCCAGGAGGCAGGACTGCCTCAGGCAAGAAGACATCCAAGTACTCACTGATGCTGCTGCCTATCACTCACCAAAGGAGGGGACAGTTGTGTCACATGCTCTGCTTAGGTGAAAGGACAGGATGAAAACAGAGGATTGTAGCATGAACAGTGACAGACCTTTAACCCTAATGGTGTTGCTATAAAAAAATAACAGTAAAATAGTCTGCTGCCACTCTGGGTAAAGCCATTGGTCTCCTGGGGGCCTTTGGAAACACTATTCCAGCAAGAAATCTGTAACAGCAACACCAAACTAAACCATGAACAGAAAAACTGAGGTCTCAAGGACATTTGTCTGATGTTGTGATTTCTTCAAGTCATGAGTTTGTTTCAATAGGGCAAAATTGAGCTTACAAGGGCAAACATGAAAGACCACAAATTCATTCATTCTTCCTTCAGTCCAGTCAAAACATCACTGGAAGAGTAGGTGATAATGTGAAAGTGAAGCTAGGGAATACAAATTTCATGCCTCAGGTGGATAAAATTACAGGAAAACAATTCAAAAACTCCCCAGTTTCAACAGACAAGTGCAATTTGCATATTAGCAATTCTGGATTCCAGCATAGTCCTAATAAGATAGGGAAAGTGGCTTTACAGCACATCTTTTAGAGTTTCATGCCTTCCAAAGTCATCTACCAACAGAACATAGGACAGTAAAAGCATCACAAGTTAAGGTCACACTCACCATCTGAGGCACTGAAGTACTCAGGGTTCACAGAAGCATAAAGTACTCCATTGCCCAGTCTGTCACTGTTCCTGTAGAAATATTGGGGTTTATTTCTTTTATCTTTCAATCTGAGTATATTTCAGACCATCTCTCCCACAGCTTTTCCACTGCTTGCTCAACCACAGAATATTATTTACCGCATGTGGAGTTTTTCAAAGGGGACAAACTGAGATCTTATCTACTCCATAATCAATGGGAACGCAGTCCAGAATAGCTTCCCAGGAATTCTGGAGTCTTCTCTACACCAAATCAGTGCCAGGAAAATGTAAACACAAGGTACTTTTAGCTGCTGGGTAAACTTTTTTTAAGAAAGGCAGCTATATTTTTATACAACCAGGAGACCCGTGGCTGAGAATGCACTTTACCATCATCAGCTCTGCTGTGGGAGTGAAGTTTTTTAGCAAAAGACAAGACTCTTTTTAGTGGGGGATTCCATTCAACTATTTCCTAAGTTTCCTAAGTGTTTCTAATATTTTATTTTAAAACCACACAATGCCACACATGCCACTTTTACTGGGGTGATTTTCAGAATAAGATGTAATAAATGCACTTTGAGAGCTTTTGCAGGAGACAGGCTCATAGAGAAAATATTCTTGTGTTAGAACAACATTTTAAACAAGGAAAAATTATCAGGAATTTCAGCTAGGAGAGCCTAAGCAAGGCAAAATAGGTACTGTAATCACCAGAGACGAAGCCCTTTCTGGAGAGCTTGAGCAGAACTGGTACCACTGTCTGCAGTGCTACCAGTGAATTAGAAATCATGGATACTCAATGAGCTGGAAATCATGGGATACTCAATGAGCATAATTAATGTGAGAGTAATAAAAAACCTCCATAGCTAGAAAGTTGCAAGACTGAACATTTGTACTGCTATTAAATTCTCGTTATGTGTTTCAATGAGATAAAAAAAATAAATCACTAGTTACAAAAAACAAAACTGAGGAAACCAAATTAACAGAACAGTCCCAATGACAGCTCTTAGCCAGGATATACTTTTTTTAAGTGCATGTAATGACTTTAAAAAACCCCCTAGAATTTGAAAAAAAACCACATTAATCTAAATAGAACTAACTTTTCATTATTTATATTGACCCATATTTCAGTCAGATCTTCGGATTATACAGGTCCAGTGTGTGCCAGCATTGCCACACTGATATGTTTCTCATGAGCCTTCCTCTTCCCACTGAAACGTGATACTGCAATAAAAACCCTCTTCATATCTCCAGCAGCAGCACCAGCCAGAGGCTGGTAACTCTAAATCATCTCCTTTTCCATACCAACGAGGCACAATCTACCTCAGCCTCCCGACTCCTCTGAATGTCATTTCTCTTTTTCATTTCTAACTCGCTCCATGGGCACAGATTTGAAAATAAACAATTCCCCTCCTGCAGGTTTAAGCACCAGCACATGGAACTCACCTCTTTTTGTTAAAGACGTAGAGCATTATCAGCAATCCCCCAAGGATGAGCAGCAGAGCAATAGGGAGCACAATTACCAAGTGCAGGAAGTTTCCATAGTTTGCTGCTGCAACCAACAAGAAAACAATTGTATCAGGATTTCTATAAAAGCTCTGTTAACAAAGAAACATTCAAAACCCACTCAGTGTATTTCCATACAGGGAACAAATCAAAGTTCTCATTTTCTTGTCTGATGTGGAAAAATGTACTCTGAAAGCCTCCCTGACTGCAGATGAGTGAAACAAGAAAGCAGATATTGAAAGGCATTAATTTTATACAGAACAGTGTCTGTCTGGGCTTTGTTTTCACAAGTTATGCTTAAAGGACTTGCATTCCTCAGTGAACAATATCCAATTGTTCACTTGCACATCCACCTTTTTTTCCACCTTTTGTTCACCTTGCAGCTGCTTATATTCAGAATATACACGCACTGCTCTTTACTTCAAATTGTTCAAAGGTCAGCAACCAGAAAACCAAAAAGGGATAAAAGATGGAGTTGCAGTTTTCTGGGGATGTATCTGCTCTACAACTAAACACAGAATGTCTTAAAGAGGGTGTCTGTGGTCATGCTCTTTCAAAATATAAATGACTCCCATTGTCAGGACCAGCATCACCCTTTCATCAGGACACTTTTTTTTTAATCAAATGTCACTCAGAACAGGTCAACCTGACAGCCAAAAATCTACACAAACTATTTGTTTCTCCAATTATTTTGCAATTTTAAGCAGGTTTTCCTTGTAGCCACAGGTTTTGTACATAGCAGCTCCATGTTGTTATAGCTAACATCACATTCCCAACACAGCTGCACATCCCAGGAAGCTGCAGCAGGATGTTCTCCACACCCACACCTGCCTGTACCTCTCACAGAACCCAAAGCTGCAAGGAAAGGACCAGACCTCTCACATACCACTCCTGCTGTCTACACTTGCCAAAAAAATGGACCAGAGAAGAGTTCCCAAAGAATCACCAGCAAGACAGTTCAGAGGCAAGAGGCTCAAATGCCCAGTCACACGAACATCAGGAATTATTAAAAAGACAATAAACCCCCAATTCAACACAGCCTGTAAACATTTGTCTTACATTTGGGCTGCACATAGAAAGAGATGGGCTCAGTCCAGGACCCATTCCCAGCTAAGGAAGTGGCCTGAACTCTGGCAGAGTAGTTTCCAGGGTTCAGGTGAGTTAGTTTAGCTCCTCCAAGCTTCTTGTATTCCTGTCTGGAAACACATTCTCGCTTCTCCTAGAAGAAAAAAGCAATTTGCACATGTTATTATCTTCACATTCTGAAGAAAGCAATATAGCTGCAGGATAAGCTCATTTTTGTAACTAAAAGCGCCACCTGATCAGTTTTACTTCGAACACCGTAAGGAGATACGTGAAATTTAAGAACTCCAAGGAAATGAAGGAAAGACATGCTGGTAGGTGCTAAGTGCCTGAAATCACAATTTCTGTTTGTGCAGCACTGCACAGAGGCATGTTAAGAAAGATCCATTTTTGTGTATAAATTGAGAGTTATGAGCAATAATGTCAAATCCTCACCTCTCCGTGCTGCCCATATTTGATTTCATACATCAGGATCAGCCCATTTGGATTTGCAGGCTCCAACCACTTCAGGTAGACAGTATTTTCCTCTTTTGCTTCCCATGACACTGTTCCTGGAATGTTATCTGCTCCCTCTGTAAAATATTTACAGGTGATGTGAGAAGAACACCTATGACTGAAACAGGAACTTCGGGAAAAGTTGAGGAAAATGGAAGGTTCATGATCAAATTCAAATCCAGGGAACAAACTGCATTGGCCAAGAGCTTACTGGAGATTAGCTCAGTCTGAACTATTGGTTCCCAGAAAATCAGTGTAGAGCATTCAGCTCCACCAGGAATGGGCTCTGGCTATCAGCACCTCATTCTTCCTTCTCAATTCCTCCTAACACCAAAACAGGGCAGGGATCTATTCCCACCAAAAGGCTGCAAACAGCTGTAAACATATAACATCTGCCCCACTGACAGCCTTTTCCTAAAACAGTCATAGGAAAGCCATCCCCATTTAAAACAGTCTTAGCAGCAATTCAGGAACTGCTTTATCCCTATTTAGTTAATAATAGTTTAATGTGACTTAACAAGAATGTGAAGCGTGTTTTCAGTCTGAAAAAATATCACTTTCTCAAAGATAACAGAAGAAAATAGGATTGTTTAGCCTTTTGATTTTCAGAGGCATGTGTTAAAAATCTGGGAACACTTCTTTCATTTTCCCTGATCTCACAGATTTCCTTATTTCCTTGAAATAAGCTATACTTTTTGGTTTTTTTACTGACACAGCTGGATCTGGATTATGATAGCCCTTCCTTTCAGAAACAAAACAAAATTGCTACCATTCTGCATCCAATATCCCCAGACATCTGCTGGAGTCAGAAGCTCATTGCTGGATGCATATGAGCTTACACTAAAATCATCCCTATTCTTCTCAGAAGTACAATCTGCAAAAGTCCCAAAGACGAGCACAGCATTCAATGCTTCCTGAATGAAGTAGTCTAGAGGCCAGGGATTGGGCACAAAGAAACACAGTATTCCTCCTGTTCCCAGGCTGGACAAATGCATGGTCGTTCTGTGACAGAAGAAACATTTGGCAAACATTCCCACCAGCAAAACTCCAACATCTGCAAACAGTTCCGAGTGAACACAGCAAAACCAAACATTAGCAAAGAAACGTTGCCGTGGATCTATTCAGCACACAGGGAGCTGAGGAACAAAACCTTTCAGCCCACCATGTATGTCTGGGGGGTCTCATTTCTATTGCTGGGAAACAGAGTCTCTCCTAATTATCCTGGCAGTCAACTTGTCCCTTTCTCCAGCTCCCAGCATAGACTCCAACACATCTCTCGGTACACACAACACACCAGTCAAAGACATGGAACAAAAAATCTATGCAGCTCCAATTTATCCTACTGCATGGAATTTTTTTTACTATACCCCAGTGTAATTCTAAGTGGTTTGGGAGAGCTTGTCCCCCTTGGGCTTGATCTGTGCCCAGTAAAGGCAGAGCTGGCCCCATGTGAGCATACCTGAGGGCATTGTCCTGGCAAACACGAAGTTGGACGCGCTGCAGCCGAGCGTGTCGGCCTCGTGGTTGCAGCTGTGAATATCGATGCGGTAAAGAGTGAAAGGCAGGAGATGGGAGATGACAGTTCTCTCCTTGCCATCCACCTTGGTCTCAAAGAAGGGATATTCCACCTCGCTCTCCTCCGTGTCAGAGGCGTTGGTGAAGTGGTCGGTCCCCGTTGCGTTCCTGTTCCGAGTGGCCAAGGTGGTGTTGGCGATTCGGAACACGTCCCTCCGCTTCCGGTCGGGCCTGAAGAGCAGACACAGGTAAAGGAAAGGGCTCTTCAGAGAAAATCCACTTCTTCTCCAGCTTTGGAAGACATTGCTAAACACCCCAGTGAAACAGGCAACAGCTAATAGAATAGCTAAATAAAGGAAACTGCAAAACAAGAGGAAAATTTTCTCTAAATCTGGACCTGCCCGGTGTCAGCATATCTCATTTCTCTCTCTTCTGGTCAGGAACAAACCAAAACTCTGAAGCTCACACTTAGCCCCAAGATGAATGTGCAAACTTCTGACCTCACACAATAAACCAACCAGCGAAGAACAGCTTCACCGTTACTCAACAAGCATCCTGGATTTGTGTTTCATGACAGTAATGCTGACACTTAAAATAAAAATCAGATGCTAAAGGTTGAAAGGGTTAGGGGGGAAAAACCATTATAAAGTCTGCTGGATTAGCAAAGGAAGCTGAGCCTACTGAGAGTTAGCCTTGCAGTTGTGATGAAAATAGAATGTATTGCATTGAGAGGAGAAACCTTGGAAGGCAGGTGCAGGCCATGAAGGTTCACCACCACCCAGGTGGTCATCTATGTTATCTCTGCTTCTCTCACCCAAACAAAAGCTCTGCAAAGGAACAAACCTATGGAAGAAAACTCAGTACTAATATTGTGTAGAGGCAAAAGTTCAATGAGCAGCTTTGCCTTACAGGTGTCTGGGTGTAATTCAAGCAGAGATAGAAAGCTGAGGATTTACAGCCACACCATTGCTTTTTCAAGCCCGGGGATCTGCTGTAGTGGACAGCCCCAAGGGAAAGGACAAGGATCAAGATACTCTTAGAACCACATGGATCAAGTAACCAACACACTGTGGCCATACCCTGGACCTATCCCTCGGTCCTGCCCCAGGCCTGAGGCTGTTCTGCACAGGAGCACCAACTACACAGGGCAGTCTGGATTTACTGCTCCTGATCCCTTGCCTCCAAAGGCTGCAGGAATGCTCATGCCCAGAAAGCAACGCCACAGGGGAGGTAAAGGACAAAGAGTCACACTACAAAACCAATGTGGGCTTGAATCCTGTCCCTGAAATCACTTCACCAATGCCCATGAACACCTGGCCAGTGCAACAGGTACCAAGGGCATGAGGTCCAACAGCTCTACCAGAGAGCAAGTTACAAACCAGGCAAATGAGGCCTCCCTCGAACACACAACAGGAAGAAAGATGACTCAACAGGACAACTTAATTCACTGTCAAATATATCATCTGAGTACATGCAGCCACAGAGCAGCATGCTGCAGAGAGAGCCAAGAACAGGCTCACTCAGTTTTGAAACCTTCTGGCAGAGGTTGGATGATTTTTTTTCTTTCGGAGTTCACTAGAAAAATTTCCAAAATCCCTTTACTACGTCGCAAATAGTCGTTTTGACACTCTAACCACCATGTAAACCATGTCACAGAAATAAACACAGACAAGAAAGAATTTCCTAAGTTAGCAACAAATTGTTTTAAGCAACACACAAGCAAATATCTTGTCAATTAAGGCAATTTCATAAGATACAAGCATTTGTGCCTTGTCTACACTGGTATCTATGGAAGTTACTAAACCTATTCACCCTGCTTACAATGTGTATTGATTTACTGCTTTAGCTCAGTGGAAAGAACAAACTTCTCATCAGTAAAAAGTTGGATGCCTGGCCTTCAACTGATGAACATCTGCTCAGATTCTGTGGTTAAAGCAGTGAAAATAAAAAGTTCATTTTCAATCAGCCACAGAAGCATGTGCCAATGCAAGAATCCAAAAGGCCTGACTTTATCACTGCTTTTATGGAGCTTCAACTCTTTGGTGGTATCTAGGGGTGGAGAGGAATACAGCCCTACCTTGTCTTTGGAGAAGAGGAACACAAAACTTGTTGGTGAAAAACTATGGTTGTGTCACTAAGAAAAAAGAGCTGCAGGATAACCACAAAGTAAATGTAAATAAAACATGGTAAGATTTGTCATCAGTGATTTTCAGTCAAGCAGCTTCCTGCACTCATGAAATGGAGAGATAAAGGCAAAAAGCAAGCATCCAAGGGAGTAAGGAAAAGCCTAGAGATAGAAACTTGAAAAATCATTTATTCCATTAAGTGAGAGGAAGGAAAAGAAATGCAAGAGAAAAATTAAAAATAACACTATAAAAAATTAAAACAAATCAAAAACATTAAAAAATACCTTGGGCTATTTAACAGCAACGCTCACTCTTTTTCTACTTCATGGCAATTTTAATGTTACTGCTCAGAGAACACACAGTCCCATCCTGCTCATTAGAGAAACAAAAAACCTTGAAGAAGAAATTCATTCTCCTCTGGTAGTGAACGTCACTTCAAGACTAAGCAGAATCCTGTTTGAAATCCACCACGGCACTTATACACATGGGGTCATCCAGAAGTTGCACAAGAGATTAGATCAACAGACTTCTTAAACAATCTTAAAACCAACCAGTCAAATACCTTCATGCTGTATTACATGCTGCAACTCTCATAATAACCTGGAGACAGGTAGAACACTGGAAACAAATATGACTATTGAGGCTTGCATTAATACATTAATTAACTTCTCCCTTGGGAAAGAGAGGAAAAAAAACTGACATCAAGTAACAAGCTGCTTAGATTTTTCCCATGGAGATGTCTCACCAGCTCATAAACTTTAATTTCTCTGACATACAGTCTCTTAAAAGTTGCTTGGCTATGCAGCTATTGCTGAGCATTGTCCCTTATCTACCCCTGCTGTTACAAAACACCCTGATGGCAGTAATTTAAAGGGAAAAGGACAAGCTTTCAGGAAATTCTGTGAACTGATCAGTTTATTTGTTACTGAGTTCAAGGTTCTATGAGTTTTCTTGGAGGGGGGCAGGACTGCAAGAAAATTTGGGAGAAGACAACACACTGTGAATTACAAATGTCTGGGGAAATAGAAAAACCTCCTTTGCAACAGACTTTCAAGTAGTTTAGATTTGACACATGGCTTTCAAGACTCCCCACAGTGCAATTCCATGAAGTCCAAAATCAGATCTTGTGATTTCCCATGGCTCGGGATTTACATCACGATCTGACATGGAGGCTGTAACTTCTCTGATCTTGGCTGCTGCTTCTCATCATCACTGGGGAAACACTGCACAAATGCTCAGTGTGACCCAAACACAGCTCAGATAAGATACTTCACACCTCCCAAGAGAGGCAGTATTTAGTTCCTCATTTTTTGGATAAAGCTAAGAAGCATTGCGACTATCAAAGTCTCAACCCCAACAAAGTCAATCCAACACATCCTTGAATAAAAGTCAAAAAAATCACCATGGAGAATGATATTAACCAGCATCAATGAGCAGCAATGCCACACTTTAGAGCTCTCAAACACAGAATTTGACCATGGGCTTCCCCTGCCAGGAGGGAGAATGAGACAAGGTGCACCACTGAGATCTAACAGTGTATTAAAGCTGGACACTGTGTGTCCTGCCTCAGCATCCAATCACCCAAAGTAACAACAGCTTACCCTGGCAGATAAATTGGACACTCAAGGATCAAAATCACCAATTAATTCAGGAGGATCAGAACCATTACAATTCCACTTAGCATGTAAGCAGGTGTTTACCATGGGAGAGTGGAAATATTTAATAGTTCTCTGCAACGCTGACCCAGGAAACATACAAGCCCCTTTCAATTACTGCAGTGAGAAAAGAAAACCAGTTCCAATTCTGTGAAGTATCTGTGCCCTTAATTTCAAAGATGAATCTTCAGATTAGGAGCACAAGCACTTAAATGGTTATTTAGAGAAAAATCACATCTGAAACCCTTTGTCTGCCTCATGTTGCTCATCTCTGAAACCCTTACAGACAACAAGCTCCTTAAGTGACTCTTGAGTCTGAAAAGAAACCATCACTGAAATCCTTGATCAATACAGGTAAGAGCCCTTACTATGGGCTAGAATTGAAAGAATAAAACGAAAATTGGCAAATAAGAGAAACTGCAAAGTAAGGCTATGGATTCTCACAGGAAAGCAAAGGTAATGTTTAGTGTTTTAGGTGTTTCTGTGTGCTATCATGTCCAGGAAACCTCAGTTCTAGGAAATGTCAAAAGATGAAACTACCAGCCCTGCTTCTAAAGAAGTGTCCAAAATCCGTTACCTGGGGACAAAGATGGAGTTATGAAGGAAGTTCTCAAAGACTTTCCGGTACTCTGCTTCCTCCTTCTCCGCTTGCTTTTCTGCCTCTGTCTTGGGACAAGCACAACAAGGTCCTTTTTCTCCTCCACAGCCCTCTGGCTTGGTGGGCTCAGTGGCTTCTTCTGTATCAATGGTCCCATCAGCATATCTTCGAATTGGGACTTTATCTTGAAAGAAAAGAACAGAGCTAGTTTCTTTCTCTCCAGATCCTGGATACAGCAATAGCCCATTATTTACCCATTTGCTTGCTGGCATTTAGCTCTTGCCAGTGAAGAGCCCTGGCAGGCAGAGTCCCAGGCATTTCAACACAAGAACATTTAGTCCTCCTACCTTTGGAGCAGTAATTGTGTCTGTACAGGTAGCTGTCCTGAGGCTGCTGCTGCCAGCGCACGATGTAGTAGGAGAGGTTCCCATTGGGAAGAGAGGGAGGATTCCATTTCACAATCAGCTGGGATGAGGAGTTGGATGCTGAAATAACATCCAGGGGAATGGATGGCACTAGATAAGAAGAAAAAAAAAAAAGAAAAAATAAAGGTATTTAAATCTAGGGCACTCTACAATGTACTTCCATGCAAGCTTTTGAGTGAATCCCAATGCATTTCTATACTGCAAGGAAAAACACCACCTTATTTCAAAGAAAGAATTTTCTGCTTATTCCACCAGTTAAGGCTTCAACTGCAACCAAGTCCCAACCCAAAGCTGTACTTAAATTAGTCTTTACAATGGAACAGCCTGAAATTCTAACTCCCAAGAAGCTCACATAGTTCCTAATGAAAGTAAAATCTGAAAAACAGAGTTTTAATTCAAATTTTAATACTACTTTCATAATTAGTGAAACTGATAGCACTATGCACATCATCTGAACATAAATTTTATTTCTGTATCAACAACAGAACTTGCACAATAATGCATTAATCACACCTGCAGCATTATCAGCCTCTCACCCCAGAGCCCACTGTCTCACCTGCAGCATTGGTTCGAATATATATAATTTCACTTTTTGCTCCATGAATATGATGATTTTCCATCATTGTGAGGGTAACAGCCTTGACATAAATGGCATATTGAGTCCAAGGTTTCAACCCTTGCAGCAGAATTCCAGGATTGTTCTCTTTGTTTGGTGGCAGGTCAACATCAACCATGTTCCAGCTATTGGAGCCACATGCATCTTGCCCATCATACTCTGTCACGTTTTTGAATGGTCTAAAATATTCAAAGAAAAAAGTAGCACAAGTATTTATTTTCTCCCAAAGACTGTCATGTATCTATGAGGGTGCCTCATTTCAAAGTTGCTCAATGAAACAAATAAAGCTCACTTGCTTTCCACAGCAGAATATACCAGGAAAAAAAAAAAAAATCAATCTGTATTTCCAAGCAGTACAAAATTCAGAGTCCAGTTTTAGTCATGAGCAATAAAGCAACATTCTCCAAGAAAACACTATATTTATCTATTCTGAAGCGAAATGCTTCAGACATATTTAAGCCTCAAATAAGTGTATATCAAACAGAAGCAACTCAAAAAAGCTATTGATAGTTGCCAAGCTTTTTACCATAAAGAACCCAAGTTCCAAGACTGGCCTTGACCAGTCCAATGGGCTTTTTACCCTTTTATTTCCACACAATACAAGCACACTTATATAGTTCTACTTTCCAGAAGTTGTAACACTGGTGCAAGAGCAAACAAATTCTTGTTATAACACCTGTACACTTGCCAGCACTGGCTTCATTCTAGAACATCACAATGTTCTTTTTTTTTTTCAAGTGATGCTGGACACAAACCATTTGTGCTTCCATGTCTCACATCTTTGGTCCATGTATCATTACCAGCATTCCAAACCTCCCTTTCACAACTCCAGGTTGCTTGGAGAATTATTTTTGTGCTCGTTTGGTTTTTTTTATTATTTTAAATCTCAGCCATTGCAAGGATATGCAAAGGCAGAGGCATCTGCCAAGGAATTTGGATTTCTCCAGTTAACTGCCCCACACCTTCATTATCAAGAGATACTAATGCAGGAAATTACCAAAGCTGGATAGTCCAAACAACCCCAAACCCTGAGCAGAAAAGTCATCCAGGTGGCAGGGCAAACTCCTGACCTGAGATGCTCTCTAGTCAGTACTTTTACTGGAGAATGAAAATATCTCCGTAAACATGATGACTTAGAATGAGCTCCAAATCAGACCCCTGAGAAGAGCCAAAACATCCACCTTTCTGTTTTTTTCAAATCTGAAGCCTCCTGATGGATTTGCAATGCATTTGTAGGACTCATTCAAACCAATCCTCTTTTTTAAAGGAGACTTGTGCTCCACCAAGAAAAGAATCAGAACAAAAGCAGGACTTAAGGATGAAATACTCAAACTGGATGAGACATTCTACAGTAGAAACAGAATCATCTGCTCCCCCTTGGACTGCCCTGGTTAATCTCTGACAACATCTACTTACGCCTCTTTGTAGTAAACAGTGAAACTAATGAGGTCTCTGTAATCTGGAGGGCGATACCGCTCCCATGTCAGTTTAATCCGATTCTTGAGTGTCGTGTTGGAAACAAAATGCAGAATTTTGCTTTCACCTGCAATACAAAAGGACAGGACACGCCAGAGTTGGCATCACGTCACCCCTCAGTGTTTTTTGTTTCTTAGATATAAGTTTTAGCTAATGAGCTTTTCCAGTAGCACCTACAACACCACAGGATACCAACAGCCTTTTTCTCTGTAGAGCTTCCTCTTTCCTCCTACTACATTTAAGTGCTTTAAGGGTAAGCAGTGACCTTGGCAATCAGTTTAAAACATGCTTGAGCCACTTGTTATTAATTTTTTTGAAGCAGATTTTCTTTTAATGCATCATCAGAAAGCTCTTGAAAACTACTTCAGACTCTCCCTGAGCGAGGAATGGAAGTGCTGTTATCCACAGGACTGGTTTGGAAGCACTAAATTCATCATCCAGCTCCAAAGCACGCGCGGAGCAGTCACCGGCCTCTGCGTGCTCACTCTCCAGGACAACTTTTGACAACTACCATTTGTTTTTCTGGAGACTGAACAACATGAAAAAGACAAAGGAGTTTACATTCCTATTCATCAGAGGCTGGACCAAGAACTCCAAAACTCAGTTCATATACAGCACAACCATTTGATGGCAGCAGCTTCCAGCTACTCTTCTGAACAGACCTGGATGGAAGCCCATAGCTTGAAATGAATGGCTTCCCACTACCAACTCACTGAGTTTCCAACCCAAAACAAAATAGCATTTTAAAAACTTAATTCTTGGATGAAGAAATTGTGTTCTGTCAACTGTGAGCTAGTTTCTAATGTTCCAAAGAAGCTCTGAAAATAAAGAGGTTTTCACCCTCGTGTACACTGGCACGGTTGGTGCTATCTTTGCAAAGGCAGTTGAGCTTTTGTTGATTCTTTTGCCCTTCTCAGAGTCAGAAAGCTTTCTGTACTGGTTTCTTAAAAAAGCAGGCAGCGGCTGGCACTGGCCTCAGTGGTAGTAAGGCCTGGCTGTGTGTCTGTAACTCCTCCAGGACTGCAAGGCTTTGCTCTATTCAATGTGCAAAGAATGGAGGGTGCTTACAACAAGGATCTGGGCCATCTGCGTGTCTGCATCGCGCCCAAAGAGACATTCAGCAGACTACGTGTCCTAGTTTTGTAAGCACCATCCACAACAAGGGGACTTGACTTATACACAAGATCCATTCTAGTTTACTCAGCTCCAAAAACACCACAATCCGACCAAGGGAAAAACGCATTATCAGTTTTAAGGGTTTGAGGTGAAACTTGTAGGCATTCTTAATTCCTAGAAGAGAGATTGCTTTTAAATGTGCTGTTACACCTGGAGACCTGATGTGCACACCACCAAAGCCAAGAGAGGACTTTCCAATAACTCTGACCATTGCAGAATCCAAAATTAAATGCAGAGACCCTCAGGGTTAGGAATACTGCAGAGCATTAAAAAGTGTTCTCAATTCAAAGGCAAGTAATTTGAAAATGAAGCAGAGCAAACTAACTTTGAAACAAGCATTTCTAGCTTGTTACCAGGTAGAATATTTGGCAGGAGCTTAAATGAAGCTGAAAGTAACAGAAACAATTTGTGTTGGTGTCTGTGGAATTCTTATTCAGCAGCTTCCTTAGTCTCAAGAAAGAGTTAAGTACCAGAGAGAGGAACACACCTATAATGATGCACAGATACGAAGGAGACTGAGAAATTGCTCCTTGTTGGATACACCAAACTACTGGATTTCATTTCTCAGGTATGCTCCTGTTATCTGCTGCTGCTGCTGCTGCCACAAAACAGGGGATCTGGGAAGAAATCATCTTCTACAAGTGGGTTTTACAGATGAGATGGGAACTCTGTAACCACATCATTTTCCACTCATGCAAAGGTACCTTCACAGCTACAGTGTAAAGCCTGAACAACCAGAAGGGCTGAAAGCCTCCTGCAAATCCTACACTCGAAATATTGCAATGGTCAGCAGCATGTCAGCGTTTTGGGTTTGTTCTTGTGACGCCCTCCTGTGCACTTGGCATTGAGACTTTTTTGTTTGTTTACTTACAAGAGGCTCTCTCCCCATTGTTCCTTGGATTTATATCTCCTTTGCTCTGTCGTCCCTTGGTTCCTGAAACTTCCTCCATTCGGTAAATCTCAGAAACACACAGTTTAGGATTAAATGCAAAGTACATTTTCCCCTCACTGATTGTCAAGTTATGATGGTTCCAGTCCCACAGCTGCTGAAGATTGTGGTTGTCAAGCACATAGAAGGAATAATTCCTAGAAGGAAGTTTTTAAAGAAAAAATACTCATTTTAATTCACAGACCATTCCAACGAAGAATACCTTAACACAAGAAAACTCTGAAACACTGTGTTTGTTCCCTCTTACTTTAAATTGGGGTTCAGCAAAGGGCTTTCTCCTCTTCCATGGAGCAAGTTAACCCTGAATGTTTAGGGGGCAGGGAAACGAGTATGACACAGGACCCCAAAGGTGACATCACAGCATCAAAACCCCACTCCAACATTTGTTTCAAGAGTTGTATAGGAGCTGCTGTGAGGAACATATAAATTCATGTCCTCTAAACAGCACTCTCTACACTGGATTTTCCATTTGGTGGCAAATGGGAAGCAGTAACCTTAGATACTTTTTGGAAGGAAAAGCCTTCTGGAGTTCTGACAATAAAACACAGTCATTAACACAGCTCTTGCTTATATTTACAGAAGCAACTCTAAGAGTTTGCATTGTGAGGTTTCCTTGCCTCTGTTCTACCTCTTGGCCCAATAAAGATTTCCTACATTGTGCCAAGTGCAGTTGCACCTGTACATCAAAACCCAATAGCAAACAGTTGTACTGACTGCACAGGATCCACACTTCAGAGCACAGAACTAAACATGGGCAGCTGTGCTGAGCCCACTCCCTAAGCCCAGCCCTGGAATAACATGAACATCCTTCATTTCCACAGATACTACATACAAAGTTGTATGCAAAAGGCCTATTAAATATTATGAAAACCCTATTAAATATTATGAAGAAATTCCTGGTACTACTGAATTGGAAAAAAAAAACCAACACATGCAACAGAAGCAAGATTGTAGGCTCTACATCAGCTGCAAGACAACAGCTGGAAGGACACTGACACTTTGGGATAGCAGGGACAGGAAAGCACCACTGGGAAATGAGATAAAGGTCTGTGTGATGAACCTAAATCAAGATAACCCACCATGGGTTAATAAATCTGGCATTTATTTCACTCTGGTAGGAAGCTCCCCCATCATTAACTACAGCAACACAAAATCCACTATTAGCACAGTGAAGCCCATCTTACACTGCTAAGCCCTTGTCAACAGAGCTACACTGGACTTTCTACAAACCCTTCTAGCTACAGAGTTTCCGCAGGGAAATGTGGCAAAGAAACCATAGGGCTCATAAAAAGCTGCCATATTATTCATTTATGGTTTTCCATCAATTATTCCATAAAAAATTTAGCCTTAAATCCTTCCTCACCCAGCATGAAACAAAAACTGTTCATTCTGGCTCCAATCTGCACAGATTTGCCATTTCTTGTAATGCAGAGCGTATTTTCAGAATAATGTGAAAGACAAGTTGTTTCTCCTATTTCCACCTGTCCCCTAATTACTCAGGACTTGATTTGTAATGAAGTTGATAAAGCTGGTACCACTTCACACAGATGCTGAGAAGAGTGTGCTCAGTTAACAAGGGAGCAGAGACATGTCTGTGGTTTAAATGCATTCTGCCAGGAGAGAACAAGGATGTTCACCTGCCTGTGGGATTTAACAGACATCACCAAATCTTGTGTTGATTTGAAAGTACTGCACCTTACTGAAGTTCAGTGTTTTCTTGTCTTGTTTGAAAAGCTAAACTTATGAGCTTTGGAATCCTCCACACAAAACCAGCCTCACACCCCACAGTGTACAAACTCCCCAAGTCACTTTTTCAAACTTCTCTCACACACAGGCAATTGAGGAAAGCCCCCCAGAATCAGGACCGAGCTGAAAAGCATCCCCATGGGAGCCTGCATTGCAGCCAGGTGTCACCACAGGTCTGGAGGGTGTCATTCATTCCCCACACATCCTCAGCACAGGGTGCCTGCTCTGCTGGAGTGCTGTGTTAGATCAGGCCTTGCCGCCCTCCTGAAGACTGTCTGAATTCACCAACCCTGACAATAATGACCCCAGGAAAACAAGCAGTAAATTCCTCAGTGAGGAACCACACAACAGCTAGAGATCCTGTTCACACCTTCCAACAGGCCTGACAGCTGATGCCTCTGCCTCAAAATGGTGTAGAAAACAGGGGGGAGGTTGTTTTGATTTTCTAGGCTGTCCCCCAGTTTGCTGCAGAGGTTGAAACACAGTATCAGAGCAGGTCAGTGCCACAACTGAAACTCCTCCTCAGTCACCATTTCCTTGCTTGCTCCTGAAGGCCACAAACTGCTCATTTTCCTGACCTGACCTGGGATACTCTGGGATGTGCTGCCTACACACCATCCATGCACACAGCAGTGAACACTCAGACCCCAGCAGAGGATGGAGGTGCCTGGAAGAGTCAGCACCAGATGAGGGAACAAAACCTTGCAACCGATACTGAGACCACTCTGGCAGCACATCTCCATCTCAGTTTCCCTATTTGCAAGGAGAAATTATTTTCTTGCTGTGGGAGCATGTTCACTCTAGACATGGTTTTTAAAAGAGGCAGTGAAAACTCTGAAGACAAAGTAGATTCCCTCTAAACTTTCCACTTGCCGTGATAACCAAGGCAAGCAACAGCAACTGAATAGGGAACAAAGAACATCTGAAGTGCTGTTTTGTCAGTTCACTTCAATAAATAAAAGGACAGTGGCTGTGGGATCAGTCATGTAATGAACAACAATCATAATGGGCCTTAAGTTACCCTCTCTCTCACCCCTCCAGGCACTGCTGGCACAAACAGCTCTTGTTCCAGCAGCCCACTGCTTTCCAGGTTAAGATCCCACTCCCTGTTGTTCATAGTTCTGCCCAAGTAATTGCTCAGGTTCAGTCCTTCCTTGTCAGGTGCCTACTTCCACCTAAGTATTTTTGGACATGTTATTTAGACTGTGGTAATGCCTAAATTATGCCAGGCGTTTTCCAAGCAAAGAGACTGCCCCTGCCCCTTAGTATGTAACTGCAGCCACTTCCTAACATAGGGGAATTTTAGCACAAGCAGCTCTTTACTATAGATCTGTTTTACCTCCCCACTCAGCCCCATTTTCTTCTTCAAAGCTGCACCTATTTACTTCTCTGTTTGGGAATCTGACTGATAAACCTCCTGTTTCCCCTCGGTTCAGCTCTGTTTGCTGACAGACAAGGAACCATAAATATAATTACCACCTGAGACACAGAGTTAAATTCAAATTCAAAGAGGTCAAGTGAGAGAGGGGAGAGAAGCAAAGACGAGTCGATAACTGGAGTGTCTGTGAGGGCACAGCCCGAACGATCCCGTGCACTGACAATCCCATGGGATTTGCAGTTGGAAACAAGCTTCTCCACAGAGCCGGTGCCCTTCCTGAGCACACAGCCTGCTCTGCAAGGGCAGCAGGGAGAGCTGCCCTCAAACTCACTCTGTCAGATGCTGGAATTTTAAGAATTTAGGGCTGACCAAAGATGAGTCTGAAAGAAAGAGGGAGGCTGTGAAGAATTCCTGATGCTTTAACTTTATACAGTCAGGGCAGACATCAGACAGAAGCAACCTTTCCAATGACCCTCACACTACCTTTTCTTCTACAATTTCCCCCAGTTTTTCATTTAATAGTTCTGTCATTATGAAGGGGCCTGATTTCTTCCACAGAACACTGGTCTAAACTTAGGATGGCTACTTGATTTGGGATGAGAAAGAGCAAGACAGTTTGCTGAAGGACCCTCACTGCACCTCAGCATCACACATTCTGCAGGGATAAAAACTTTTGCCTTGACAAACTTTTACCACCATAGGAAAACAGGAGTTATGTACAGCAATAAGTATCACATGGTAAGTAATTATAGAAGCAATATAATCCTCAGCAAACATTTCAAGGGATCAACTTTTCCTGACCAGTCTTTTGCATGCTCAGTAGATAATCCATGTAATGCTAACATTTCAGGGAATTGCAAACAATTGCAACTTTCACTGTGTTTCACTTCCAGTTGCATTCCCTGGCTGGTAAAATTTGTATTTCCTTTCAGCTGACTTCTCCATAAAACTCTTCTAAAACCCAACCGTAAAGAACTACAAAAAAATCCCATTGTTTCAGAAGATGTTCTTTTCCCAAAAAGAACAAACAAAACCACTTTATTGATGTAAAGAATCTACTTAGAAAAACCTAAAGTGAAAAGCAACAGCAAAGGTACAATAAAAATACTTGTAATAAACTCAATTTAACATGCTGATTAGGATAGCAATGCAAATGAGCAATGCTGTGCAGAGGTGTTCATGAGGAGAAAAACACTGCATATTAGTAGAAGAGGAGATTCTACAAATGAAAGTGAATGTTTTTTAGAAGACTTATTCTCCACAGCTTTCTATTAAAGTGAAATTGCATCCACAAATATCTGAACACTTACCCATCCACCTGCTCTTCTCCCAGAATGTACCGCAGGTTCTTCAGGAAAGACAGGGAGACCAATGCATGGGAATGACGAATCTTCACATATCCTGTTACTGTCTCAATCAGACCCATAAAATTCTCCAGTTCTGAGGCAATGTTATCTACAGTGAGAAAAAGATAATCATTATTGTAACAGAATTCACAGCTTTGACTA